>NC_057866.1:228607358-229807358 GCF_019393635.1 Dromiciops gliroides | reverse complement strand
TGGAGGGTTAAATAGATTACTCCTCCCAATTGTGTGTGTGTGTGTGTGTGTGTGTGTGTGTGTGTGTGTGTGTGTGTGATTCCCTCCTTCAGCCCACTCTGATGAGGTTAAGGTCTTTGAGCTAATTCTGTTTTTTAAATTTTTCTTCCTCCCTCTTTCCTCAACTCTCCCTAAGAAATCAAGCATTTCAATATCTGTCATATAGGTGCTGTTATACAGAACATCTTCACCTTCCTTGAAAATGTTTTTCTTTTTGCAGCTCCCTCTCCCAAACTTCCTTTCCCTCCTTCCCCTCTTCCCCCCCACCCTATCTCCTTCCCCTCCCACTTTTCCTCAGGTCAAAAAAGTATATTACTATACCCACGTGAGTGTGTATGTTATTCCCTCTTTGAGACAATTCTGTTGATAGTAAGGTTCACTCACTCCTCTACTCCTTCCCCCTCTTCCCCTCCCCTCTATAAGCTTTTTTCTTGTTTCCTTCATGTGAGTTACCTCTCCCTAGTCCACCTCTCCCCTTCTCCCTCCCCCAGTCTATTCCTCCTACCCCTCAACCCTATTTTAAAGATGTCATCATGGGTTAGCTATGTGGCACAGTGGACAAAGCAGCAGCTCTGGGCCCAGGAAGCCCAGAGCCCAAATTCAGCACCAGACACAAGACAACCCACCCTGTTTGCTCTACAAAGAACAAGGATAAACAAAAAATAAATGCTTTACAAACACCATCCCTTCATATTCTGTGTCCTTGGTATTGCTTACTGAAAAGTTCTTATTGAGTTGGAAGTATTATTTTCTCATGTATGAATGTAAACCTTTTAATGTCCCTCATGATTTCTTTTTCCTGTTTCCGTTTTTATTATTCTCCAGGGTCTTGTATTTGAAAGTCAAATTTTCTACTCAGTTCAGGTCTTTTCATCACAAATGCCTGAAAGTCCTCTTTTTCATTGAAGTCCATTTTTTCCTCTTAAAGATTGTTATCAGTTTTTCTGGGAATGTGATTCTTGGCTGTAGTCCCAGTTCCTTTGCCCTCTGGAATATCATATTCCATGCCCTCCAGTCCTTTAATGTAGATGTTGCTAGATCTTGTTTTATTCTTATTGGAGCTCCACAGTATTTGAATTCCTTTTTTCTAGCTGCTTACAATATTTTCTCCTTGACCTGGGAGGTCTGGAATTTGGCTATAACATTCCTGGAGGTTTTCCTTTTGGGATCTCTTTCAGGAGGTGATTCGTGGATTCTTTCAATTTCTATTTTAGCTTCTGCTTCTAGACTATCAGGGCATTTTTCCCTGACAATCTCTTGGAGGGTGGTATCTAAGCTTTTATTTTGGTCATGGTTTTCAGGTAGTCCAGTGATTTTCAAATGATCTCTCCTGGATCTATTTTCCAGGTAAGCTGTTTTTCCAAGAAGATATTTCACATTGCCCTCTATTTTTACATTCAATTGGATTTGCTTTACTGTATCTTGGTTTCTCATAAAGTCATTAGCTTCCATTTGTTCAATCCTAATTCTTAGGCAATTATTTTCACCAGACAGCTTTTTTATCTCTTTTTCATTTGGCTTTTCAAACTGTTGACTTTTTTCTCATGACTCTCCTGCTTCACTCTCATTTCTCTTTCCATTCTTTCCTCCCTCTCTCAACATCTTCCTTCTATCTCTCCTACTTTCTCTTCAAAGACACTTTTGAGAGCTTCCATGGCCTGAGACCAGTTCATATTTTTCTTGGAAGCTTTGGATGTAGGGGATCTAAGGTTGTTTTCCTCTTCTGAGGGTGCACTTTGATCTTCCTTGTTGCTGAAGAAACTTTCTATAATCCTGAACTTTCTTTGCTTGCTCATCTTTTACTTGACTTTTAACTCCCCACTGGGGGGGGGGCCTGCTTCTAGGCTATACTACTGTCCCCAGCTTCAGAGGGTCCCAGGTGTTTTGGTTTGAGGGAGGGCAGGTTTTTCTCTCTCCTGAACTGTTCTCTGGTCCAAAGGTAACCTCAAGCCAATTTGCTAGTTAAACAGCCAGCAGACCACTGTGGTGGTTTTTAGCTTGGAGATGAGCCTGTGCTCCTCCCCCACCTGGGCCTCCCACTGCTCAAGATTTAGCTTGGAGATGAGCCTGTGCTCCTCCCCCACCTGGGCCTCCCACTGCTCAAGATTTTTTCCTGGTTCCCTGCTGGGGTGGGACAGCCGAATTCTCCCTAGGTCCCGCTGATACCCCTGCACTTCCCACCCCCAGCCCTCTCATCCAACCTCAAGCTCTGTTCCAGAAGACACTGGCACTGTAGCTGATTTGGAGGCTTGGGGGTTAAGTGCCTCTGGTACAGCATGCCTTGGGTCTCTGTTGGCACAATCTCGGGGTTGGACTTTACTTGAAGCCCAGCACTGCCCCCTTTAATCTATCTGTAGCTGGAAAATAATTTCAGCCCATGTTTTTGACTTATTAATCACTAATCTTTGAGTCTAATCACTCACCCATTTCTGAATTTAAATAAATATACTCTCATGGAGTTTTTATTTCTCCATCAAGTTTAGTGGTAACTACAGTTTTCTTTCAGAGAATGCTGTATACCTGATCTTATTTGTTCTCAATATTCTATGATGTAAATTAATACCAATTCTTATATTTCTAAAAAATGGGCAAAGAGAGGTCATGAGACTGGGAGAATGGAGGGCACATTAAAATCAAAGTAAATATCAGAAGAAGGGACATAACCAGAGGGAGAATCAAAACAAAGGGTTCTCAATCCTTGTCTCAGCATGCTGGACTTTTTAATGTAGAATGCTCAGGATCAGAGTTTTGGTGATCCCTTAGGTAACAGAGACCTTTGGGAGGTGAGAGCTTTGGAAGAGGATTATCTAATCTTAATCAAGGCATTAGAAGAAAAAAAAAAGGAGTTCCTTCATTGTTTATTTATGCCAGCTTCTGAATGTCAACAGCATGAATTTGTGCAGCTGTTGGAGAGACTGGCAGAAAACATCAACATGTCTGTAAACATTTTCTCATTTTGTCTCTCTATCTTGGTTTTATGTCTGATTAAGCTTAATACAAATCAGAGGCTCAAAGTAAAATTCAAAAATTCAAGAAATTATTTTGCAAAACCTTATTGAACAAAGGGAAAAATAGGTTTACTTGCTGCATTTAATTTGAACTAATTGAGGCTTTTTTTCAATTATGTTCATCATCACATAGTAGAAAGAAGTTATTAATTCAAGACTTATAGTTAGGGTTTTAGGTTTTTCTGTGGTTAATTTTGTTCCCCTTCCCCTAATTGCTGCCTATCATTCAGAACATTAATGTGTAGGAATGTAGCAAGCAGATGACATGGAATAATAAGGGGAATAAAAGTATTTCAAGTGCCGCAGAGACATTAGTGATAGGGTCAGTCTGCTCACACCTCTCCTAAATCAAGTTTGGCTACTGAATGAATTTTCAGACTAATAACAGTATTCATGTTTAGTAATGGAAAAAGAAGGAAAGAAACATCATAAAAGTATCCCTGCAGGATGACCACCCATCCAGATTCTTGCAAGATTGTCCTAGTTTTGTTTTGTTTTGTTTCTCTCTTAAAAAAAATAAATAAAATAAGTGGGGACAATCCCTTGTCCCACAAGCCCTGTTTGTAGAACAATTTAACAATTTTGGAAGCTTTCTGGAGCCAGAAAAATGTCATCTACTGGGCAGGCAGTGCAATGCCTGCAGGGGACAGTCCAGCTGTGGGAATGAAAAACATTCAAAGGGGATTAGGGGGAGGGATGTGTGGAGGAAAGCAGACCTGAGGTCAGGAGTGGTTCAGATCTGAGGGCTCTAAGAGAGCATCAGTGGAAGGTCAGAGGTTGCCTTGGGAGTCCAGTTCAGATGTCCTCTCAGGGGCCTAATAGAAATATTAATTTGTATAGGCATGGAATTCCTTTTAATCAATACTTAACTGACTAGTAATGGTAATTGTTCAAAAATTGAATTCCATTTGATAAACTTCCTTGTACTCACAGGGCATTTTATGCACCAAGGGGAAAACTACAAAATTAAAACCACCTCAGATGATGCAGATGACAAGTCACTTTGTCCTGCTCTAGTTTAGTAGCACATTATGTCCTGATTGATGAGTGACCACAAACTCACCAACACACTCTATCCAGCTGGCTTGTACCATTTTTTCCATTCCATTCAATCACCCTCCAGGAAACCTGTGACTACCTGACATCTTAACATCCATCCCATTTCTATGTGTGCTTTTCTCATTACTCTCTTCCATCTCCATTCAATAATCAAATTAATACCAATTAATATCATTCCTAAAAAGGGCGTAATAGTCATTGTCCTGTGCTTCTCTTGCCTTGTGAAATTGCCTGGACCAAAATTCTCCTTTCCAGGCCACCCCTGTCTATCATCTTTCCCTTTTAGAACACAGGCTCCTCGAGGGCAGGAGCTGGTTTGGTTTTTCTATTTTATATCTGCAGTACTTAGAAATGGATTGAATTGCACAACTGATCCATCAAAGATGTAAACCTTTGGGTCTTTGCTCCCATCTAATCGGGAAGTATAATGTCCAGTAGTAAAGCAGTCAAGCTTCCGGAGCTTCCAGGCTTAAGAGTACCTTGAAGGGGCAGCTAGGTGGCGCAGTGGATAAAGCACTGGCCCTGGATTCAGGAGTACCTGAGTTCAAATCCCACCTCAGACACTTGACATTTACTAGCTGTGTGACCCTGGGCAAGTCACTTAACCCTAATTGCCCCAGCCAACAAAAACAAAACAAAACAAAACAGAGTACCTTGAAGAAGGAGATCCTTGTGCCTGAAAAGGGGAAAGGGTGAGGGAGGGGTAAGTGAGCGTGGGGGGAGGGGGGGCCCATGATTACATCACAACAGGAGACCTTGTACCCAACTTAGAGCTGAGATACATGTTGACAGGAACTTTCAAGACTGAAAAGGCAGAAATCCCTGGAACCTAGTGGAGAACTATATTTAATTGGAATCTGGTGATGACTTCATGAAGGGGAAAAAAGGGGAAGCAAGCAGTTATTAAACACCTACTATATGCCAGGTTTACTAGGCTAAATACTTTACAAATATCTCATTTTATCCTCACAACCACCTTGGAAGGTAGGGGCTCTTATTAATTTCCATATTATAGTTGAGGAAACTTAGGTAGACAGAGGTTAAGCCACTTGTCCAGAGTCATATAGCTAGTAAGTATCTGAGACAGTGCTGGAATTTGTCTTCCTGACTTCAGACCTGGCTGCTCTGTCTACTATGGCAGCTAACTGCCTCTACTGCTATGAGTTATTCCTTTATCATATGCCTTACCACTCCAAGTTTGAGCCCATTCTTCACATGCACCTCAGTATTTGTGAGAGAGTATGCAGATATTCTTGCATGCCATTTTTGTACCGTTTAACTATAACATACTAGAAAATATTTTTTTTCTAAATCAATGAGGAACATGCTTGTTGAGAGCTTATGAATAGCAGTGTTAGAAACTTCAGACTCTTAGAACCTTAAGGAAAAAAAATTGTCCTCAGGGAACCCAGAGGGAGTATTATACACATGTATGCATGTATGCATGTAATGCATTATATGTATTTCTACATACATGTGTGTATATATATGTTTATATATACCTATAAATATTATATATAAATATGTGTGTGTGTTCCTGGACTGGTTCATTTTTGTCCATGTATCAAAAGTGCCTAGCACAGTGAATGACACCTAGCAGTAGTTGTAGTTGTCGTCATCACTACCACTGAAGACTCAATATTTCCCTTTGTTATAGCATATATAGTATAGCAGACATCTACATTCCCCAGCCCCCAATTCAGGAAGTAGCCGCTTAGTAGAGATTTTTCAGTAGTGAGGTATATTTTCACACAGGGTATATTTTCACTTTTCTGAAAAGACTTGATGGTCATGCCCAAAGAGAGAAAGATGGAAGGATTATATAATTTACCTACATAATCTTGGGAAAATTACTTCAACTCTCTGGGCCTCAATTTCCCAATCTGTAAGATGAGAGCATTGGACTCAGTAACCTCTAAAGTCTAAGGTCCTATGATCTTTCAGTGACCCTTCCAGCAATAGGATGGATAAAATCCATGTTACTGCTGAGCATACTGTTGTCTTATAAGCATATATACTGAGGAGCCCAATGGAGAACACCCCTACCATTAAACCCTTCAGCACATTCAGAGAAGTTCCCTCTTCCTTTCTAGGACCTTGTTGTAGTCCCTCTCCACTCTGAGCATGAGCATTTCTAATACTACTTATAAAAGCGAACTGAAATACATACCAGATGCATTGGTGCACCTTGGGATGAGCCCAGTATGGATTCAGAGCTGTCATCACAGCCATTATAGCCAGATTGGTTTTATGTATTCATGTGGTGCACACCTGTGTCCTGCTGGTCATGCAGGAGGTTACAGTTGTCTTTAAATCTTTGCTCCCCTGTGTAACTTTGCAAAACCAATTCTCTTCTGTCCTTACCAAACACAAGGCAGAGGTGATATAGGTTTTCATTATTTTTTCCTCTGACATACCACAAAGGGCAAGAAATTTCCCTTCTTAAGGGAAGATACTAGAGTTACAATAAGAAGACGGCACCATGGAAAGAACATTAGGACTAAGCCTTGGACTCATCATTCAACATTAATGGAATTTGATTTCCTCATTTTTTAAATTCGGGGAGATGGCCTCCATGATTTCCAGGGTTCTTGCCAACTCTAACAGATACATGGGCTAGGGAAATGGTAAAAAGAAAAAAAAAGCCTTCTTCTAGGTTAAAGTCTTTCTTTTTCTCCCTTTTTGTTTCATATCTATGATTTTATCTGATTGTAGAAATTTCTGTGGGGTAACTGTGTGGAACAGTGGATAAAGTACTGTCCCTGGATTCAGAAGGACCTGAGTTCAAATCTGGCCTCGGACACTTGATACTTACTAGCTGTGTGACCCTGGACAAGTCACTTAACCTTCATTGACCCACAAAGAAAGAAAGAAAGAAAGAAAGAAAGAAAGAAAGAAAGAAAGAAAGAAAGAAAGAAAGAAAGAGAAAAAAGCCAAATGGGGTCTGAAAAGACTAAACAACAACAGAAATTTCTATACACTACTCAAGTCCTCTAATGTTTTTTAAAAAAGGAAAAGAGAATAGTGAGAGGAAAGGGTGATGAAAGTTTAGGCAAAGAAAACTTGAACAATCTGAGATCTTAAAAGGAAGTGACATTTGTGATGAATTCAATATAATTTAACAAACACATTTATTGTATAGATACTGTCCTAAATGCTAGAGATTTGAAGATGAGAGACGAGACACAGTCCCTTGCTTGAAGATTACAATTCAGCAGAGGAGATGAGGCATGTAAATTTGAAAAAAAAACTATAGTACAGTATAGTGTAAATTAGAATATAAATAATTAGCTTTTTTCTCCCAACTGTGCCTTTTTATTGGCTATCTCCCACACCTGGGACAATCTCTACCTATCTCCTCCCCTTGGTTTCCCTGGCTTCCTGCAAGACTCAGACTCAGCTCAAATCCTACCTTCTTTCTACAAGAGACCTTTCCTGGTCTCTCCACTGCCATTGCTTTCCGTCTCACATCATCTCCCATTTACTCTATAATCATGTATGTATGTATGTATGTGTGTGTGTATGTATGTGTATGCATGCATCTATATGATATCTATATATATGCATGTGAATATCTATATATCTATCCATATTTCCATGCACAGACACACACACACACACACACACACACGCACACATACAGTTATCTCTTCCATATTGTGGGGGTTAGGAAACACAGTGTCCCCACAATTTGGAAAATCCACATAAAATTTTTGGGCTCTTCCTTTGTATCAAGAAGAAGTCTGAATTATTATGGTATTGTATTAAAAGATAAAATATGTTGGTGTTATACAATACTAAACATATATTTTATGCATTTCTGAATTTCTAAACTTTTTCTGTGGTTTCCACAAAATTTCCCCAAAATTCCTATTTAATTTCTTATGCTGACCTGAGATATAGGAAAACCACGAGGGAGAAAGTTGCAATAGGAAGAGATACACACACACACATACATACACACACACACACACACAGTATCCCAAAAGTCTTAGTTCAGTTTAAAGACTTTTATGTAGTCAGCTATTACTTATCTCACCTACTAGAATGTGAGCTGCTTGAGGGCAGGGGCTCTGTTTGTCTTATTGCCAGAGCTTAGCACAGTGCCTCACACATATTAAGCCCTTAATAAATGCACGTGGACTTGATTTGCAAATACTATGGGTTTAGAAATAAAGGACTGAAAGTGAAATCCCTTGAGGCATACTATCTTATTTTAGTGGTAGGTCCATTTATATTGTGTGCTTATAATAACTTGATTTCTTCAGAATAGATCTTTGGAGGGCCACTGTTTTTCAGGATACAGAGTAAGAACGTCATCTCTCTTGGTTGCACATTTTTCATGGTGTTACAAAAGTGTCACCTTATCAAAAGAGTCTGGCCACAAACATGACATGAAGCCAATTAAGGTCACCAACCTTATTACAATGCCTGGCTCAAGCCAATAATAACTGGCTTGAATTATTATTTGCCATCCTGGGTTGGGCTTTGTTTAGAGTAGCTGTAAACACTAACACTTCTCTGATCTTGACTGAGGACTATACTACTGACTCCAAGAATCTGTCCAGACTAATAGATCAGTGGTTCTTCACTGAAATATGGAACGAATTTTAAGGAAACAGGTGAAATGAGCAGATTATATTTGAAAGAGAAACCCATTATGATAGGGGGAAAAGTCATTCTCAACCTGGGTTGGCAATTCAGTTCTATTCAGTGAATTAAGCAATCACCATGTGCACAGCACTTGAAAATATTTTAAGTATATGATTAAAGAACACTGTTAGATTCTGTTTAAATATTTTCCTTGCCAATGGTACACTCTGATTTAAGCTTAGATTTGTAGCTAGAAGGTGCTTTATATTCAAAAACATATGCTTTTCTATGTGTATATTGATGGTATGGGGTAACCTCACCTAAAGAAAAGAATCACCACATACAAAGGCAAGGCAGTAAAAAGGGAGGGATCCAGATGGCAGGAATGATTTCTTTCCCTTAAAAATAACTAAATAAAATAAACTATCCAAGTAATCATCTCTTAAATGGAAAAATACAGTCCCAAGGGCTCACTTGTATGACAGTAATTTCTTCTTTCCATATGGAAGAAAGTTAGAGTGCCTTTTTGGAAAGTCATCCTAGACAGAAAACACTGACTATAGCCTTCTACCTCTAGTGCTGAGAAGGAAAGAACTAGCATAAAAGTTAGAGATGTGGCTCTGTGAAACCCCAAAACCTAGTAGGGTCATTGTTAATGCAAATCCAGTTAGTAAGAGAAAAGAACGGAACCTTTTTTGAAGCTGTAAAGAATCATAGGATTTTTCCTGGGAAACATCTTTAGAGATAATCTAGTCAAACCCCTTTCTTTTGCAGATGAGAAAGTGGAGGACCCGAAAAGTTAAATGGCTACTACCCAAAGTCATATGAATAGAATGTTACCAGAGGCAGATTTTTGAACTCATGTTCAAAACTACAATGCTCTTTCTATTTACAAGGCTAACTCAGAAAAAACAAAAGGAATTTTAGCAGATGAGAAAGGTACCAAATTACATCTAGTTATGAATTTCTTTAAATCTTGTTCTATCTACATAATAAACATCTTTAAAAATTATTTTTAGAGAATTTGGTTGTTTTAAGCTATTGAATCAAAGTGTTCTCTTTTTTTGCTTTTTATGTTTTTAAGGTATTTATTGGAAAATCTTATGGCTCTGGTTCTGGTCTCTAGCTAAAGTTGGTACCTTCTTATTTAAATCACAAACCACATTCATTTCAAGACTAGTTGAGAGCACTACTAAATGACATTTAGGCTAGCAATCCCTAAATGTAGATAAACTACCTAAAGAGGAAATAATTAGCCTTTTGAATTCTGAAAATAGAGTGCTAAATTAATGAAACCATGATAGCCAAAATAATAATTGGTTATTAAAATTCTTAACAAGAAAGAAAAGTTTCAGTAATCTTGTAGGTATATATCAAGTTAAATGTTCAGGTTCTCAAACAAATTGAGGAGAACTTGTTAAAAAATCAAAACTACTGTGTTCAGTTTTAACTTCCTATTGAATAGATGAATGGATTTAAAGAGCATTTTTTTTTGCTATGTGAAAAATGCTAGGATAGAGATAGAATTAAAAAACAAATACAATAGTAAGATAGTCCTTACTCTCAGGTAGCTTACATTTGAAAGGGGGGTGGGGTGCAACTCATATGGAAGGTTTTACCTGCAAAGTTGTCAGTGAAGTTTGGGTCTGTGGAGAAACTTAAACCACTTGGAGGAATAAGTTTGTATTTTTTTAATAGTACAACACATAATAGAGGAATGGCTCTCTGGAAGAAAGACATGGAAGTTTCAGTAAATCTTCATTCACTTTACTATCTTTATCATTTGACATTATTCAAAGTTATTCTTATGACTATATGCCTTGGACATGTGCCCATCATGAAGCAGAATTAATATGAAATTGAGTTTCATCATGAGAATATACTAAGCTCTGGAAGTTCACTGAAATTGGTCAGTGTTGTAGAACTCTATCATAGAATAGTAACAAAAATAACAATTATGATAAAATGATATCACTGTCATTTAATTATATCACTATCACTTATAAAAATGAGATCACTATAAGTGATAGTAAGGGAGCATCATGTAATGGCTAGAGGGCTGCCTTAGGAGCCAGGGAGGCTGGGGTTCAAAACTGATCTTTGGCTCTGTGATGCCAGGCAAGTTATTTAATCACCCAGTGTCCTAGACAACTTTCTAAGACTATAAATCATACAGAAGCCCCCAACCTCCATTGGTAAAGGGAATTTACTCCTCTTGGAGTTCCCTAAGCCACTGAAATCACATCACTAGTCATCATTTCCCCCCCATTGACAAACTCACAATTGTTTAGAAAATTACCATTCATTTTCCATTTTCAATGCAAACAATAAACAATAATCTCAGTGTATACATATTGAAGCCACAAGTTTAACACTTCCCAGGCTCTTTCCTCGGTAAACCAATGAATTCTGATTGTGAAGCAGATGGAAGGAAGGGTAGGAGCACTAGCACAGAGGAAATGCATCTAAAGTAAACAACATGGTATTGTGGAAAATGCCACTTATTGACTTGGGATCCAACATCTGTGCAAATGTCCAGACAAAAGCTGGGCTCAATCATTCACAAGAATAAAAGTATCAGGCAAGAGGACCGAGCACTTGGCTCATGGGACCATTATGCTAAGATTTCAGGCTTGCAAGTATGGTACATTTTGTGATGACATCACAAATGTGTTAGTAATCCAAAAGAGAACAGATGAAAGGAATTGGGCTCCCAATCCCACCACCCGCCCTGGTGCAATGACCAATACATTTCAAGAAAGGTCAGATGCTTTGTGACAAGATTAAAACAAAATAATCTAAACAGAAACCAGGCTCAGAGTGTGTCACTTTCCCTTTATCCCATTGGCGTCTATATCCTGGCCAAAAAGTGAGCTCCCCTTTGCCTCTTGGTCTTGGCCCCTGTTCATTGCTAAGGAGCCCCAGATGTACTGGCTCTGGCTCCCCCTTTAACACCTCCATGTCTGGCCTCACATTCCAACAGCCTTTGTAGGGAATATGGCCTTTAGAAATAGTGGGGGAGGGGGAAGGAGGAAAAGTAGAAGACTATTGCCAAGAAAACTGTTCCCCCTAGGGAAGAGAACTTGTCTATCTTGGCCCAATGCAACTCAAGTGAAAGTTTGGTGACTATAAAGATTAAGTAACCAAATGGAGAGAGAGAGAGAGAGAGAGAGAGAGAGAGAGAGAGAGAGAGAGAGAGAGAGAGGAGTTCACCATTGAAAAGGCTCTTTAGAATTAAGTGCTTCAGAGTGTAACATGCAACGTTGGCTTCTTAATTAAAGGAAGAAATCATAAAAAGATGACCAGAAATATACTCCTCTTTGTGATTTATTTATGCAAAACTACTAACATCCCCACAAAAAAGTCCTTTTCTGAGAACAAATAGTGAAACTGGGAAGTCCAATGATTTGGAAATTAAATTATCAGAATAGGCAGAAAAAAAAGGGAAGCCAGATGCATTCAAGGTGGACAAAAGCAATTCAGGAAGTGATTTGCATTGCACTGGTGGGATTTTGTGATCCACTGAATTCAGGCTAATTCTAGAGAAGAAATTCTTAATGTTTCCAATTGTTTCTCTTCTCTCAGATATACTTAACATGCAAATCTTTTTTATAATATTTATAAATATTCACCCTCCCTTTAGTTTTCTATTTTCCTTCTAATTGGGGCTGTATTGGATTTGTTTGTTCACAAGCTTTTTAATTTTAGCTCTTCTCGGAGCTAAAATCAGCTTGCTTGGTTGGTTGGTTTTTCCCATTGACTAAGTGAATGTCAACCCAGTAGCCAACAGAGAAGACTAGACAAAACATCCTATATGCGAAATTGCTCTCAGGAAATAAATTAGGCATTCCTGGGCATTTGCCTTAGTGAATATGCAGCTCTAGCACCTCTTTTCCTATTGACTTATTCTTCCCTTTAACTCTTTTCTTCTTTATCTCTACTGCATATTACATACCTGCAAATGGCCCTAAGAGAATATAATATAATATTTGGAGTCAGGAAGACATGGGTTAAAATCCTGCTTCAAGCATTTACTGGTTGTGTCACCTTGTTACACTTTCTGTGGCTCAACTTCTTCACATGTAAAATGAGGGAGTTGGACTCAATGAGCTATAAGGTCCCTTTCAGTTCTAAATTTATAATCCTATCCATGAGCCTTCAGGCTACTCAAAACTAAAGAGTTTGCTGATAGTATGTGGCTTGTAAATGGTGATCCAGATGAACACTGATGAAGAAGATGACATATTTGAAAAGAGACAATATGACAAGTATCAATCATGCAATTACCCCTTAGATAATTTAGATGGGAAAGGATGGACTAGGTAGGCAGCTATTACCAACTTCGTTTTTTGATTATACTTTGAAGCAGCAATATTCTAAACAGCACATGACAACCAAGGCATTTTCTTTTCAGAATTTCAGATTTGTTTACTATCATAATCCAAGAAATATCAAATGATTTCTTTGTCATGGTCCCAGGAGAGGGTTACACTAAATTACTAACCTATGAACTTTGAAAAATACACATTTTGTATGTGTGTATACATACCCATAAGTAAATGCCATATAAGTTAATACATGATTAGATTAACATATAAATATAATATATATAAATATATCAAAATGTTATACATTCATACATATATAGGAATCACTTGTCATGCCAACTTATAGCAAAGAGTCAGAGAAATAAGGTAACATACATAACAATTAAAAGGGGATAGACACAGAAGCTTATTTTCTAGAAATTCATCTTGTATTGCTTAGGGATTGGGGTGGGGTTGAGGACAGGAAGACATTTCTCAGGCAAAGGAGAATTTCATAACATTTGTACATTAAAAGGTGAGATGTCAAGTGGTTATTACCACTGAGGTTGATGTTAGTGAATATTAGTGAGACCAAAATCATAAATTATATTCTTTAAAAAATTACTTTTATTTCATTAACTATTTCTTTTTAAATGAACTTTTTTTGTTTTTTGTTTTTTGGGGTTTTTTTGTTTGTTTGTTTGTTTTGTTTTTTGGCAGGTAATGGGGGTTGAGTGACTTGCCCAGGGTCACACAGCTAGTAAGTGTCAAGTGTCTGAGGCTGGATTTGAACTGAGATACTCCTGAATCCAGGGCCAGTGCTTTAACCCCTGTGCCATCTAGCTGCCCCCTTAAACAAACTTTTAAAAGAATTTTAGTTCCAATTTTTCTCCCTCCCTCCTACCTCTCCCGCTTCGAGAAGGTAAGTACTCTAATTTCAGTTATATATGTGAGATCATACCAAACATATTTCCATATTAATGATGTTACAAAAAACCCAAACAAAATAAAACAATAACCATAAAGAGTAAAAATCTATGCTTCAATCTGCATTCATTAGTTCTCTCTATAGAGGTGAATAGCCTTTTTAATCATGGGTCCTTTGAAATTGTCTTGGATCATTGTCTTGATCAGAGTAGCTATTTTTCATAGTTGATCATCCTTACAACACTCCTGTTACTGTCTGTGTTGTTTTCCTGGTTTTGCTCAATTCCCTTTGTACTAATTCATAGAAGTCTTTCCAGGTTTTTCTGAAAGCATCCTGCTTGTCATTTCTTATAACACAATAGTATTCCTTGACAATCATATACCACAACTAGTTTGTTCATTTCTCAGTTTATGGGTATCTCCTCAATTTCCAATACTTCGCCACCAAAAAAAGAGTCGTTATAAGTGTTTTTTATGCAAAAAGGTCTTTTCCCCTTTTCTTTGACCCCTTTGGGATATAGACCCAATGGTGGTATTACACAGTCCTAGGATACATGCAATTTTATAGCCCTTTGGGCATAGTTACAAATTGTTTCCCAGAATGGTTGAACTAATTCACAACTTCACCAACAGCATATTAGTGTCCCTATTTTTCCATATCCCCTCCTCCATTACTCATTTTTCTTTTCCATCATATTAGCCAATCTGATAGGAATGAGGTGGTATCTCAGAATTGCTTTAATTTGCATTTCACTAATCAGTAGTGATTTTGATAATTTTTAATGTGACTATTGATATGTTTGATTTCTTCATATGAAAACTGTTCCTATCCTTTGACAATTTATCAACAAGAGAATGGCTCATTCTTATAAATTTGATTGTTCACTACATATTTGAGAGATGAGACCTTTATCAGAGAAACTTGTTATATTCACCCTCCCTTTAGTTTTCTATTTTCCTTCTAATTGGGGCTGTATTGGATTTGTTTGTTCACAAGCTTTTTAATTTCATGTAATCAGAATTAATATTTTATTTCCCATGATCCTCTTTATCTTTTGTTTGGTCATAATTTGTTCCCTTAACCATAGATCTGACAGATACAGTTTTCCATGCTCCTCAAATTTGCCTATGATATAACCCTTTATATCTAAATTATTTATCTATTTTGACCTTGACTTGGTAAATGATATGAATGTTGGTCTATGCATAGTTTCTGGCAAACTGCTTTCCAGTTTTCTCAACATTTTTTTCTCAAATGCTGAGTCTTTACCCACAAAGCTTAGATCTTTGGGTTTATCAAACAGTCTATTACTATGTATTATGTATCTAATCTATTCCACTGACCTACCATTCTATTTTTTTTTAGCCAGTACCAGATTGTTTTGATGATTACTACTTTGTAATGTTATTTGACATCTGGAACTGCCAGGACTCCTTCCTTCACTTTTTTTTAATTGATTCATTTATATTTTTGACCTTTTGTTCTTCCAGATGAATTTTGTAATTTTTTCTAGCCCCACAAAATAATTCTTTGCTATTTTAATTGGTATGACACTGAATAAGCAAATTAACTTCGGTAGAAATATAATTTTAATTATATAGGTCTATCCTACCCAGAAACAATTAATATTTCTCCAATTATTTAAATCTCTCTCTCTTTTTTGTTTCAAAAGTATTGTGTAGGGGCAGCTAGGTGGTGCAGTGGATAAAGCACCAGCCCTGGATTCAGGAGTACCTGAGTTCAAATCCGGCTTCAGACACTTGACACTTACTTAGTTGTGTGACCCTGGGCAAGTCACTTAACCCCCATTGCCCTGCAAAAACAAAACAAAACAAAAAAATTAAAATTAAAAAAAGTATTGTGTAATTGTGTTCATTTAATTCCTGGTTGGTCTTGGCAGGTGGACTACCAAGTATTTTATATGGTCTACAGTTATTTTAAATGGAATTTATCTTTTTATCTCTTCCTGCTGGGTTTAGTATGTAGAAATTCTGATGATTTATGTGGGTTTATTTTATATCCTGCAACTTTGCTGAACTTGTTAATTGTTTCAAATAATTTTTAGTTGATTCTCTACAGTTCTCTATGTATACCATCATACCATCTGCAAAGCATGATGTTTTTTCTTTCCTCATTGCCTATTTTTATTCTTTCAATTTCTTTTCCTTGTTTTATTGCTATATCTGGCATTTCTACTATAATATTAAATATTAGTGGTGATAATGGACATTCTTGCTTCACTCTGGATTTAATTGGGAAGAATTCAAATTCATCCCCATTGCAAATAATGTTTGTTGATATTTTTAGATAGATATTATTTATAATTTTAGGAAAGTGTTCATTGAATCCTATGTTTTCTAGTGTACTTTTTAGTATGAATGGGTGTTGTTTTTTTCAAAAGTTTTTTTCTGAAACTGTTGATATAATCAAATGATATTTCTTGTTATTGATATGTCAGTAATGATGACTAATCAATTCAGTCCTGTATTCCTGATAGAAGTTTATGATTTTGTGATATATTGCTGTTATCTCCTTGCTAGTATTTTATTGAAAATTGTTGCATTAATAATCATTATGCAAAATTTTTTTAGGTATCAAAACCATATTTGTGTCATAAGAGGAATTTGGAAGGACTCTTTACCTATTTTTTTCAAATGGTTTACAAAGTATTAAGATTAATTGTTCCTCAAATATTTGGTAGATTTAACTTATGAATCAAACTAGCCTGGGGGATTTTTTCTTGGGAAGCTCAATTGTGGCTTTTTAAATTTATTTTTTCTAAGATAGGGTTATTTAAGTATTCAATTTCCTCTTCTGTTGATCCAGTCAGTTGATATTTTTGCAAATATTCATCTATTTAATTTAGATTTTCAGTTTTACTGGCACACAATGGGACAGAATAAGTTTTAATAATTGCTTTAATTTCATCTTCATTGGTGGTACATTCACCCTTTTCATTTTGACACCAATAATTTGGTTTTCTTTCTTTTCTTAAAAATAAAATTAACCAATTGAATTTACTGTTTTTTTTTAATAAAACCAACTCCTAGTTTTATTTACTAGTTCAATGCTTTTTACTTTCAATTTTATTAGTCTTTCCTTTGATTTTCAGGATTTCCATTTTGGTATTTATTTGGGGATTTTTAAATTGTTCTTTTTGTTTAGTTTTTTTTTGTATGCACAATTCATTGATCTGATCTTTCTCTCTTTTACTGACAAATGCATTTAGATATTTAATGTTCCCCCTAAGTACTGCTTTGGCTGCATTCCACAAATTTTATAATGTTGTCTGATTGCTGTCATTCTTTTTAATGAAATTATTGACTATTTCTTTCATTACTTTTTTGACCCACTCATTCCTTAGGATGAGATTATTTAGTTTCCAATTAGCTTTTAATCTATACTTCCATGGCCCTTTATTAAATGCGATCTTATTATATTATGATCTGAAAAGGGTATATATGATATTTCTGCTTTTCTGCAATTGGTGTTGAGGGTTTTATGTCCTCAGTTTTTGTGAAGGTTCCATGTACATCTGGGAAAAAAAGTATACTCTTTTTTATTCTCATTCAGCTTTCTCCAGAGGTCTGTCATATTTAACTTTTTAAAAATTCAACCTATCTTCTTGATTTCTTGCTTATTGATTTTATGGTTAGATTTATTTAGCTCTGAGTGGGGAAAGATGAGGTCCACCACTAGTTAATTTTCTCCTCTAATTTAATACTTTCCATTTATTTCACATTTTTCTTCTATTTTTCATTGTTTTGATTTTGATTGTTTCTTGATGCCTCATAAAGTCATTAGCTTCCACTTCCCTATTCTAATGTTTAAATAATTATTTTCTTCAATAAGCTTTAATATATCTTTTTTCTCTCTGGCCAAACAAGCTTTTTATGGAGTTACTTTCATCAGTGAATTTTTCTACCTCTTTCTCCATTTGACTAGTTCAATTTTAAGGTGTTATTTTCTTTAGTATTTTTGCGCCTCTTTTACCAAGGTGTTAATTGCTTTTTCATAATTTTCTTCCTTTGCTTTCATTTCTTTACTTAGCTTTTTTTCTCTACCATTCATTTGCTTTTGAAAATAATTATTAACACTTCCATGACTTTGTGTTGGGCTTGTGTTCAATTATCATTTTTCTTTGGTGTTTTGCTTATAGTTGTTTTTACATCACTGTCTTTTTCTGAGTCCGTGTCTTTATCTTCCTTGTCACCAAAGTAACTTAATATAGTCAAATTTTCTTTTTGTTGTTGACCCATTTCCCCCTTCTTTTCTTGTTTTGGAACTTTCTGTAATATTGGACTCTGTTTCTGGCATGGAAAGGGCTCTGTCTCAAGATTTAGGCTTTTAAGCATCCATTGTTAGCACAGTGAAACCGAATAATCTCTTTCTGACCAGTTGCCATGTCTCCTTCTGTCATCACCACTAGTGACAGTCTCACCACTGATGTTCATCCACATGAGTTAGTTTCCTCCCTTGTGTGATGGATCTCTCTTTCCAACTTCCTATGTTGTTTTGAGCTAGAAGAATGTTACACCCTAACCTTTTGTTGGCTCTGTCACACCAGAATTCAATTTGAGTCATTATTTTAAATTGTTTGGAGGGTAATGTTGGAAGAGCTCATCTGAGTGCTGCTCTACCCTACCATCTTGGTTCCACCCACAAAAGTCCAAATTATATCTTTCTGTCAGACAAATGACCTAGGAAGGTATAACAATAACAACTAGCATTTATATAGCACCTAAAATAAGCTTAATATATTGAATTCCAGCACTGTATGTACAAAGCCACCTTACTACTAATGTAGCACATAGAGAACTGGACTTGAAGTCAAGAATATCTGGGTTCTTAGAATTGTTTCTCTTGGAAAAGGAGTGGGGGAGAGGGGTGGTGGTGGTGATATATGAATCTGAAAAGGCAGCCAGCATCCAAAGTGGCATGAGGGACATAGAACCAAAGAAAGAATAATTTGGCCTTAATAGCTGAGTGTGATCACAATAAGGATGTGAAAGGACTTATCCTAATGAACTGAGACATAGTTATACCTGTATCACACAATTCTGCTTCCTTACAGCAGAAAATAAGAATAGGGTAAGATTTAGAGATTCTGAAAATTTAAAAAAATCTTAAAAAAGAATATTTGGATTCAAGTGTTGACTTAACATACTGATTGTGTGACCCTGGACATGTCACTTACCCTTTTAGTTCCTCAGTCAACTCTCTAAGTTTATAAACTTCAGAGCAAGTGCTGATTGGCATTGGGAGAGGGAGTTCCTTATGAAGAGTTCCCTAAACCAATAAAATTCAAACAAGTCAAATAAAACACAAAATTAGCCTGTCGATTTTACTATCTTCCATGGTCACACCCTTGTGATATGTGTGCCATTAGTCTGAAAGAGGATCAGACCTCAGAGTGTGAAGGGATCACCACTTCCATAAAACAGGACTCAAAGTACATTCCCTCCTCATGGTGTGTTGTAACAAACACCCTTTGCATAGTTTTGAGAATTACAACTAAAGAGATTCTCAAATGTTCATATTGAACTCTATAGGGAATTCCCTGAGATGCTCCTTGTTTGCACATTTAGATCTTTACGGAAACTCTTTAAATGGACCGTCCTCGCTCTGTTAGGTCCAGATTTAATATTTATAAAAAGATAATGCCACATAATTACTTACATGGATGGTCTAATGATATTGTTGTGCCTTCTAGCTTTGCTTGTAGCTATTTGCTTTCCCTGTGTTTGAGATCAAGGCAGTAATGTAGCTATGTACTTGACAAAGTTGAGATCTATATAAACTCTGCATGAAGCGCAGCTGTATGTCTGAACTAAGCAACAACTGATTACATTCTCCTATTCTACCGTGGTAGGATACAGCCACACCTGGAAACAGCAGGTAATACAAGGGGTGGATTATAGTCTAATTGCAATATTCCCTGGGTGTCAGTGAGATCCCCAGGATTTGAGTTCTTGTCATTCTTTGAGGGGGGAACAATATCAAGCTATTTCTATATAACATTCAAGTGAACAAATGATCATGGTTACAGAATCCAGCACTAGCCTTGTACTGACCAATGCTCAAGGGTGGAGCAAAGATATTAATGGCTCAGCCATGCTGTTTTTCATCTTTCCCCAACTGTGCACAAGAATGTCCAATATATGCCGATCAAATCATAATTGAGCTGGCAGAAACCCAGGATCCTTAAGTGAAATAGTATGAAAGAGCAAGCTCTGGCTACTAAATAAAGCAGTGCATCTCACAATTTAATGAGAGCCTGAGCAGCAAACTCAAAACTGTTTACAACTTTCAAACCATGCTTCCAAGAATCATTGGAATGCCTTTCTTGAAAAGGAAAATTAATAAATTCCAGCAAATTTTTTTTAAAAGTTAGATTTTTCTGGGTAATCTTCTAAAAGAAATTTCACAGATTTAACGCAGTGTTTTGCAATCAGCTTGCCACTAAGTAGTGAGGTTATGTAATGGTAATTAATATGAATACTTCACATAGAGGCTTTCTGTTTTTAAAATACTGCACATCATTAAGTATTAATTAATTATCTGTCACAAGCTGCAAGCATCTGTTTTGGAAGTCTCTTGAGGGAATTTTTCATTTAATAACCATATGCTCAGAGTGTTAATGTTTGCAATGAGAGACTTCAACTAGTAGGTTTCTACATATCTCTGGATATGTAGAAATTAATACAAAGATTTATACCTGCAATGTTGCTATCAGAGTGTCCTATTGTTGATTCTTCAACCTATCACCCAAATGTAGGCAGAAATACGCTTCAAGGGAAGCCCTGGCATAGATTTCATTAAGGCTGCCTGTGGCCAAGAAAAATCCAAAAATTGCCTGGGAATTTGAGTGAATAATCTCAGTGTGGCAGGGGTGGGGCTTTTCAAATTTCTCATTTGAATGTTATAATGTTATGCAAAACCTAGTTAAAGAAGTAGACTCTGAATCCACTGCTTCATCAGCCCAATAAAGCTTTGTATGTACACAGATGACATATATGTATGTGTACACATATATATGTGTTTGTATGGATGTATGTGTATACACATACACACAATTTTATACACACACACACATATACATATATTCTTCAGAACAATGCACAGAAAATATTCATGAAACATCCTGCAGATATTTCAGGCTCCTGGAAACTACAAACACACTTTTGATGTCTTGAAACCTTTTAAGTTGATATTCCAGGGTGTAAGAAATCATTTTTCAAAAGTTCCAGTCTTATTTGGGATTTGGGATTTTAATAGGAAAAAGACTAACCAACAGGCTGAAAGTAAAATAGTCATTCATTCTGAATTACAATCATTACTTTTTTGATCATTTCAATAATGCATGGAGCATATTTAATATATCCCGGGTGTCTGACACAATCTTTAAAAGATACTCCTCTCCCTTAAAGACTGGGGAGATCATTGGTCCAAAAGTATAGAGCTTAAAAAGACGTCAGAGACCATCTTTCCCAACCCCTCATTTTTACAGTTTCAGAAATGAAGACTCAGAGAGGTTAAGAGACTTTCCTAATGTCTCATACATAGTAAGTAACAAAACCAGGATTGAAACTGGGTCTTCTATCTCAAAATCAAATTTTCCTTTCACTGCACCAGAGGTGAACTTCAAAAGCAAATTAATCACATAGTGATTAGTGGTAGGGCTAGGATCTGAACCAAGTCCTCTCATTCTTTCCATTGAAGAAGAAATTGATAAAAAGAAGCCACATTAACACTTTTGCAACACCCAATCAAAAGAGAAAAATCTTAGTTTACATATCTAAACCATGGCAAACTTTTGTTGGGTAGTCTTGTATTAATGAAAATTAACTTCTTAACTCTTCCCCATCAAGTTCACTGACACATCTAGCTGGGCCAACCTTTTGTATTCCCACTAAATGACTATAAATTTTCCCAGTGCTAGGCCACCATACAGTTTCAGATGGGGTGTCAGACTGCTACTGCCCTCTTTAAAACTATCTTGTGTGTAGATTATTTCATGAACCACTGAGAAAATGCCCACCTATTTTTGAGGGAGATCCATTTATAAAAGATACCTCATTTTCCATACTCCCAAGGATGAGTTTCTTTAAACCTGGAGCAAGTGAGGGAGGCAGTTGGTGAAAATGTACTATGTGTATATGTGTGTATAGCTTTATCTGCAAGACCAGTCTATTTAATAAAACTTGAGCAGGACTGAGTTGAGTATGTGAACTGGTAGATGAGAGCTGGGGGAACTCTTGTTAAAGTCATTTGTCCATTCGTTGTTTATCCATTCAATAGGTATTGATTAAGCACCTAGTATGTGCAAGGTACTGCCCTTGGTCCTGAGATATAAAGACAAAGATAAACAAGATGAAGTCTCTACCCTTACAATCTAATTAGGGAAATAAAATAAAATATGTGCACTAATAATTACCTTAGAAATATATGTGATATGTGCATAAAAAGATATCCAAAAGTATAACAAGAATTCAGAAAAGTGAAAGATCACTCAAGGGAAAGAGTGAAGTTACAACATGTGTCAAGGCAGATGACCTCAGTATCATTTTAGGCAAGATCATGTGCTGAAAAAGACATAGGGGACAGGGGACAGGGGACTCAGGGAGAGTGAATATTATTTATAAAAGCTACTATAACAGTAAGAAGTCACTGAGATGAATAAAAAGGATTGTTGAGTAGTAAAAAAAGGACCAGATGAAGTTAAATAACATGCATTTATATTAAATAAGCACAATTTTTTGCTTTCCTCCTAGAAATATGGCAAAACACAAGAAAAGGTGGAAGTATTGACAAACCCGATATACCAGAAGGTCAAAGAGATCAAGTAATCATGGTTAAATGGGTGACCATGAGATCCATAATGGGCACGGAGTTACAGGCAAGTAAAGTATGAGAAGTGCTGGTAGACTGGGTATATTAAAAAGAGTTGAGGGTTTGGAGATTATTATGATGGGAATGAACATTTTAAGCAAAGGACACATCCAAAGTCTGACTATGTTGTATGTGGCCAAATTGCTGTAGATGAGGGTTCTTAGAGTTAAGGTACCTGAAACACTGAGATCAAAGTATCAGTCACAGGAACTGTTTGAAAGATAATGGAAAAGTTAACTCAGATTCTTTCTGCTTAGAATCACAAGAAATCCTGATTTGGAGTGTTCTCCAAAGTAATGCTTCCTTTCATTTGGCATTGATAGACAGCTTGGAGCAGAGATATGAAGATCTGGATTCAGATCCTGCCTCTGGAGTGTATAACCTTGAACAACTTAACCTTCAGTTCCTCTAACAGCTCTTTTAAACTGGGAAGTTGTTCAGTGCTCTTCTGAATTACTACAGGGAGATTCCTTCCTGGGAGCTCAGTATAGTTGGTACAGTCCAACAGCTGTCATTCAATCTCCCCCGCTGGGGTAATTTAACAAGATATATTTTATAGTGTTAGGAAACACCTTCTTTGCTTCATCAAAAAGTACATTGTGGTACTTCAGCCAAATTACCTACATCAGCTACCAGATATCTGCCTGCCAAAAATCATATATAGCCTATAGATGGTACCATAATTACTCTGGTTCCTTCTTTTGGAACAGATAATATTTGTAAAGCTCTTCCCTTTCCCTCCACTCCTTTTTCCTCTTTAGAATAACATACTAATATTAATGCAATATTATTATTTATATGATTATAATTATTGCTATTAAATTATAATAGCAATGAAATAAGTAACATTTATATAGTGAGTTAAGGTTTGCAAAATGCTTTATGTATATTAGCTCATTTTATCCTCAAAACAATTCTACGAAGGAGACATGATTACTCCTCATTTTTTTAGATGAGGAAACAGAGGCTGAAAAAAGTTAAATGTTTTCCCAGGGTCACATCTGAGATAGGACATGAACGCAGGACCTCATGGCACCAAGTTCAGCATGGTATGCACCATGTTACCTCGTCGCCTATGTCATGAGTATAGGATGGTAGGACCTTAATGGTGTAAATGCTATCTGAGTAACTTTTGCATTTCAATGTCTGGAGTTGTATTTTTTTTTTTTTTGGTGAGGCAATTGGGGTTAAGTGACTTGCTAGTAAGTGTTAAGTGTCTGAGGTCAGATTTGAACTCAGGTCCTCCTGACATCAGGGCTGGTGCTCTATCCATTGCGCCACCTAGCTGCCCCTGTATATTTTAGCATTATAAAAAATAAGTTTTGTTTTCTCATATTTGCTTAAAGAAATCTTGAAATATGGGGTGATGATGTGGTTGGTACATCTTCTGATTTTTTTTTGCGAGGCAATTGGGGTTAAGTGACTTGCCCAGGGTCACACAGCTAGTAAGTTTTAAGTGTCTGAGGCCAGATTTGAACTCAAGTGCTCCTGACTCCATGGCTGGTGCTCTGTCCACTGTGCCACCTAGCTGCCCCATCTTCTGATTTTTCGAGAGGGTCACAGGCTGCTTTTAAAAAACTGAATCTAATGTTTTTCTTCTTAACTTCCAAGATCCCCCTCCAGGCCACTTTTGGCACAGTGAACCGATCCCCTCTTTTCATGCCCTGTCAAACAATACAAAACACTCTGCCTTTGCTCTTAAATATTTATCCATACAATTTAAAAATATTTTTATGTTTCATTAAATACTTCCTAATTACACGTAAACATTTTTGACAATCTTCTTTTAAAAATTTGAATTCCAAATTCTCTCCCTCTCTTCCCCCCTCCTTGAGAAGGCAAGCAATTTAATATCAGATTATATATGTGAAGTAATGCAAAACGTTTCCATATTAGCCATGTTGCAAAAGAAAACACAGGCAAAACATTAAAACAAGAAAAAAGAGATAAGCTTTAATCTACATTTAGAGTTCTTCGGTTCTTCTTTCTAGAGATGGCTAGGTTTTGGTTTTGTTTTTCCATCATTTTGGCCCATAATATTTAAAGTGGAAACACTACATCCTCTGTGTGTGTGTGTGTGTGTGTGTGTGTGTGTGTGTAAAAGGGTAACACCAGTGCACATTACAATAGGCCAAGCAAGCTCACTGATACTCCAACATCTGTCTGCCAGATCCCGATGCCTGCATATGTGCTCCCTGATGGTCATTTTTACTTGAAGGTGGATGATGAGGGACAAGGCTAGAGAAAGTGAACAGTAGAGCTGACAGTGGCTTGTTCTGAGACTTCGATGGTTCCTTTAATCTCCTTTCTTGCTTTGATGTCTGGGTTTCTTCTCTTCATGCAGGGACACTGGAACTAAGTGCAACACAAGGAAGCTATTTACAAGTAAATGGTGTGTGTTACAAACACCTTCTCTGACTTTAGTGCCAGGTGAGTTGGATTACCCACATATTCAAGGTCTCTGCTCTCTGAGTAGGTGGACATTTTGATTCTGTATTATCGTGACCTCTAGAAATACGAGAATAGCGGGGGAGGGGGGAAAGGCTGACAGCTCTGACCATAGTTTTTCCACAGTGCCTTGAATGCAAATGACAAAAGTAGGAATTTAGAAAAAAATCTATGTTGCCTTTAAAAATGTGAAAGCAACTAGAATCTTTTGTGTAAATGATTTTTAAATTCAGTAAAGAGCTGTCTGGAACAGCTAGGCTGTACACATTGAATTCCTGTTTCCAAGCTGTTTCTACTTTAAAAGGGGAACTACATCTCTTTAGAAATGATTTGCACTGACATCATTGCACATGTTCTTTTAAGTAGGAGAGAATAACAATTATTATTATTATTAATAATAATAATAGCTAGTACTTAAATAGCACTTATTATGTGCTATTTTGTTCAACCCCTTACAAATATTAGTTCATTTGATCCTCTCAACAACCTTGTGACATAGGTGCTATTATTTGCATTTTGGCATTGAAAAAAAACAACCTGATATACAAAGGCATTTTTCAGACAAAGAAATCAAAGCTATCTATAGTCATATGAAAAAAATGCTCTAGATCACAATTAATCAGAGAAATGCAAATTTAAACAATTCTGAGGTATCACCTCCCACCTATCAGAGTGGCAAATATAACAAAAATGGAAAAGATTGGATGTTGGAAGGGGTGTGGGAAAACTGAGACACTAATCCACTGTTGGTGCAGCTGTGACCTAATCCAATCATTGTGGAGAGGAATGGACTGGAAAAGGCTATAAAACTGGGAATACCCTATGATCCAAAGAGTAAAAGACCTATTTGTTCTTTTTGTGGTGACTAAGTATTGTAAATCAAAGGGATGCCCATCAATTGGGGAATAACTAAGCAAGCTGTGGTAGATGAGGCCGATGAAATATTATTTTGCTATAATGAATGACAAGCAGGATGATTTCAGAAAGGCCTGAAAAGACTTGTATGAACTGATGTACAGTGAAGTGAGCAGAACCAAGAGAATATTATACACAGTGACAGCAATATTGTTTGATAAAGAAATAGTTAATATTCTCAGCAACACAATGATCCAAGACAATCCCAAAGGACTAATGATGAAGGATACTATCCACCTCCAAAGAAAGAAATGATATTTATTGAATACAGACTCTTTTTCATGCTCTTTTTCATTTTCTTTTATTTTTTCTTTTATTAATGTTTTCTTATACAAAATGACTGATATGGTAATGTTTCACACAATTGCACGTATATAACCTATATCTAATTGCTTACCACTTCAGGGAGGGGGAAGGGAAGGGAGGGAAGGAGAGATAGAATTTGGAACTCAAAATTTTAAATAAAAAATGTTTATTATTCCAAAAAACAGAAAAAAAACCCAAAAAATTGACACAGGAATTAAGTGACTTGCCCAGGGTCAAACAGTTAGCAAATATCTGAGGTTAAATTTGAACTCAGGGGGCAGTTAGGTGGTGCAATGGACAAGGCACCAGCCCTGGATTCAGGAGGACCTGAGTTCAAATCCAGCCTCAGACACTTAACACTTACTAGTTGTGTGACCCCGGGCAAGTCACTTAACCCCAATTGCCCTGCAAAAAAAAAAAAAATGAACTCTGGTCCTCTTGACTCTGGACCCAATACTCTATCCACTGTGCCACCTAGCTGCATGGCTATTATCTCTTATTATGTGATTTTGCTAACATTTTAAGTTTATGTTACATATTCATTACTCACAAGGGGTATCTTTATATCATTCATACTTTCCTGACAAATTAGTAATTAATGTTCTCACATTGTGGCAGAATGAAATTTTATTTCTTCATTTGAACTACCAAATTTTAATTTTCTTCTTAGTATATTGACTTGCCATCTAGATTCCTGATCCTCCCCTGATTTGAAAGTCAAAAGCACAACTGTTAAAGTAGCAGAAGCTCAATAGTGGGGCAATAAGGGTTAAGTGACTTGCCCAGGGTCACACAGCTAGTAAGTGTCAAGTGTCTGAGGTCAGATTTGAACTCAGGTCCTCCTGAATCCAGGGCCAATGCCTTTTCCACTGTGCCACCTAGCTGCCCCCATAAAGTTACAGAAGTATATTTTTTAAAGTAAAATAAAGTCCAAGGTACAATTTGGTATCCTCTTAGTACCCTTTAAGTCCTATCATTTATAGCTTCATCTAACATGAATTTGTCCCCAGATTTTGCAAAGGAAGTTGCAGAACTTAGAAGAAAAGCTCATTTATTGCCTCATATGTCTTTAAGAAAGCAAGATTTTAGATTTTTCTTTTCCCACTCCCTCCCAATCCTGTCTTACAATCAAACCCCTTCTAGTACTAGTATCTGGATCAGGGACTTCAGGCCAAATTAAGATTAAAAGTGGCTTTAACCTTCTGTTCTCTGAGGCTGGCACTTCTATCCTTCCCCATGTTTTCCCAGTTACTAACTTTAACAGACTTTTAAAAGGAAAAGACAGTCATGTGGTGGTGCTGGTAGTGGTGGTAGACTACTAGTAGTAGTAGTAGTAGTGATGGTGGTGGTGATAGTGGTGGTGGTGGTAGTAGTAATTGGGAGGTTGATATCATGGCAGGGGGGTAGTCATCAACCGATTGCATTGATATACAGTTTAAGGTTTGCAAAGTATTTTACATATGTCCTCACAATGTAGGTCCCGTCATTAACCCCATTTTACAAATACGAAAGATGAGGCACAAGAAAGGTCAAATGATTTGCCCAGGATCACACAGAGGTAAGTGTTCGAGATTGGATTAGAACTCAAATCTTCCTGGCAATGGAAGTCAAAGTTCTTGGGTTTAATTCTTAATTCTGCTCCCTACTGTCAACTTGGGACAAGGCATGTCATTTCTCTGGGTCTCAATCCCCTTGAAGGGCATGAGACTGGGGAATCTCCAACTGTCCTTATAGTTCTAAATCCTATAATCCTAGCAAAGAAAAAGGGAAAAAATACTCATGTAGCAGCAGTGTGATACATTTTAAAGCATTTCCTTATGGTTTCTTTTGGTCATTATATATATTTGTTCTTTCTCAACAAATTGGCTTCAAGCTTCCCCCATCCCTCTTAGTGGTGGTTTATTGGTAAACATTGCTTAATTAGAACTCAGTAAAATTTCCCCTTAGGCTTGTTTCCAACATCTCTTCAGGTCCCTGTGGCCTCTGATGCAAACTCTTGTGGATTTTTTGTTTTAATTTTTTTAACGACCTCTACCTTTTCCCAAAGAACATATTTAAAGGAATCTTTTGGAAATGGAGGCAACTGTCACCTTGAATGAGAAAGCGAAGTCCTCTTTGACACCAAATAGGACCAGGCTTTCCTCCAGCTAAAGAGTCCTCTTTCTGCAGAGGGACTGGACATCCTCGCTCCATGGAAAGCATGCTGGGTTTGGAACAGAGGATTCTGGGTTCAAAGCATGCTTCTCTCTCTTATTACATCGATAACCTTGAACAAGTCCCCTAGCTGCATTGTGTCTCAGTTCCTCCATCTTTAAAATAAGGGGGTTAGAAGAAGTCCTCTCCAAGGTCCATTGCAACTCTTAACCTTATCCTAGCTGCCCACTCCCTCTGAATAAGGTAGCACACAGCTCCTGTCTAGGGCTTATAATATAAGCACATTGGTTTGCCTTTGTGCTTGTTATTCTAAACCCCTATAGGTTTTCCTATAGTTACTATCATTAAAAACTCACAGGGAAATAGTTTGTGTACTATTCCATAGACAGCAGTGCATGGGAAAAGTTTCAAACCTGTTTGACCTTCCTTATGACATCTGGGTGAAGAGACACCAGGACCACAAGTGGAGGCACTAATTGCCAGTAGGGGGAGGTAGCTAGGTAGGGGCTCAAGCCCCCTAGCTCAAGCTAGTTTTACGGTGGATTCCATGGGACAAAAATGAACTGGAAAAGCTCTTTGCCAAGAAAATCCCAAATGGGATCAACAAAGAATTAGACAACTAAGCAACAACAACAGGACAATTACAACTATTGATGAATAAATAATGGCAAAACTGATAATTCATGACTGACAATATAGCAAAATTTCACAATGTCAGATACACTCCACTCAACAATCACATTTAAAGAAAAGTTAACATTTATAAAGCACTTGATATGTTTTCACATTTGATCCTGACCCTTATATACATTTTTCAGATGAGGCAATTAAGTTGGAAGAGGTTAAGTCGATGGCCACACAGTTGTGTCAGAAACATTACTCGAATTTGGGGTTCTCATTCTAATGCTCTTACAACATTGTTCTGTTTCATTCATTTCTGACTCTTTGTGACCATACCCGGGGCTTTCTTTCACACAGATACTAGAGTGGTTTGCCATTTCTTTCTCCAGCTCATTTTACAAATGAGGAAACTGAGGCAAACAGGTTGACTTGCTTAGGGTCAGACAACTATAAGTGTCTGAGGCCTGTCAGTCTTCCTGACTCCAGGCCCAGCACTCTATCCACTGTGCCACCATAAATAAATACTACTAGCTATATCTAGAAAATTACTATAAAATAAAAATGCATTATTTACTATTCATTACAATTCTGAACTAATTAAAAATCATACATAATCCAAGAGCTGAAACTTTTTTTGTATTCCCAACATTTTGATTTATAAGAGAGGAGTTTAAATATCAGACTATTATGAAGTAGATGGGAGATTACTAAGGTTTGTTAAGAACTTTTTGAGTCCCAAGGGAAATATGTTATTGTATTTATAGAGAAGCCATTGTCTATAACTGGAAAAAATATTTGTACAGAAAAGGAACATTCCATCAGTCATATTGATGTATTTCTAAATTGAACACACTGATGTTTAAAAATACTTGTATTTGTCATGATATATACCAAACTTCCAGATAATATAGGAATAACATCATTTGACATTTTTGTCCCCATTAAAAAGTTTCAGCAATTTATCCTTAATCAATTGAAAAACAAACAAATCACTAGTCCAAAGGGTATTTCTTGGAGGCTGAGAGTTAGAAAGGCCTCCTTACAATGAAGGTATTACATCAGTCATACTTTTTCCTATATTTGAATGTTCTGCCATTGAAGAAACAGCAAATAGAAATAGCAGGGTGGGGGCAGTTAGATGGCGCAGTGGATAGAGCACCAGCCCTGGACTCAGGAGTACCTGAGTTCAAGTCCAGTCTCAGACACTTAACAGTTGCTAGCTGTGTGACCCTGGGCAAGTCACTTAACCCCAACTGCCTCACTAAAAAAAAAAGAAAAGAAACAGCAGGGTGTTGTGTTCTGGGGGTTTTTCATGGAAAGATTGGTGATTTCTTGAAAGAATATTTGATTTGGAATTGTGTGCCATTGGCTCTAATGATGAAAGTGTAGGAAGAAGAGCCCAAGTTTGGAGTCAGGGGACCTTCTCTTACTATGATCAGCATGATATTGGACTTAATCCCCATGATGGGCCTTAGTTTTCTGATCTGTAAAATAGATCATCTAGAGGCAGTCAGGTGACACAGTGACTAGGGTACTAGGAATGGAATCAGGATGATCTGATTTCAAAGTCATCTTAGACACTTAGTTTTTTGACCCTGGACAAGTCAATTAAATCCCTGTCTGCCTCAGTTTCCTCTTCTATTAAGAGGAGGTGATAACAGCACGTCCCAGGGTTGTGATGATAAATTGAGGTAATATTTATAAAGAACTTTGTAAACCTTTAGGTACTATATAAATAATAATTTCTTATTCTTATTCTTATTATTATATTCTTAAATACTTCATGAGCCTCTAAAATGTACCAATGTAGAGGAACTGGGTCTAGAAAGTATGTTTGTATATCACACCAATTTATAAAGAAAAAGATATTCCAAAAGCCCCTTTATTTGTAATCCAGACACAAGTAAAGATATACAGTATGGTACTGTGAATAGAACATCTATGATTTTATAGAGTTATAATATGATTGTGCAGTTACACACACACATACACACAATATCTGGTTTTAGCCTAGTTAAGATACCCATCCATCCATGGACATTGTAAACATGCCATTCCCAAGGAAAAGTCTTGAATCTGAATTAATTTTCAAGAACCTTCTCCAAGAGTTCTGAAAATGCGTGGCTGATCATGCCTTGACTTGTTACTTAATTTTTCTAAAGCTCAGTTTCCTCATCTATAAAATAAGATTAATAATACTTACCTCTTCAGGATGTTATGTAAATTTAATAATGTTAAAATGTACATGTCAGCTATTATTAATAGTCCCAATCTTAATTACTCCTTTGCCAGATTTTCAGCTATCTCCTCCCTTTCTTATTAAAGTTTTTTGTACTTATCCCTGTCTAACTATTTAGCAAAAAACGACAGATTATTTTTAAGTGGCAGAATGTTCTGGGTGCCTATTAATTAAGAAGCAATATTCCCCTTTTCTCCATTTCTTGTACTGGATATATTTACAAAATGGTTTTCTACTTCCCTCTGTCTTTTGTAAGTTGCAGAAAATTTCCTGCTTTCATGAACTAAGCTATTTCTCCATGTTTGTCCAAGGTAACCACTTTTTGTGGTATTTCCATTTGTGTTTCAACCCCTTGTTCAGTTCTTCCTTTATGCAACCAGCTGTTAAGCCTAAGAACACCAGATGTTAGTGCTAGATTTGGAGATGCTGTTACTGGGGCAACCAGCTCTTTGTGCCTACCTTCACCATCATTCTGTTCCCTACTCTAAAGGAAAGAACTGTACTTCATCTTATTCTGTGGAAATGAAGCAGACTAAAACATATTTGTAACTCAAAACTTTAACTCGAAAGTGATGGGGGGCACCTATTTTTGTGGAAGTTTGCATTTAGTTCTTTTCAAAAGCTAAATGCAAATTTTTGGCTGCTTTAATGATTGAGGTTTTATCTGGTATTGCAACAACAACAACAAATTCACAATTTAATAAATGTCAAGAATATAGGGTGTTGCATGATGAGCCAGGTTAATCAATAAGCACTGTGTGAGATGTTATATTAGGTGATAAGAAATCAGTGATGAAAGGGAGATGATCCCTGCCTTCAGGGAGCTTGTATTCTTTTTGAGCAATCCAGCAGATTCCCACTTAAGCAACCATGAAATAAATGGAAAAATAAATACACAATGATGCAAAAGAACTCTAACAAGAGTGGAAATGGGAAAGTCCTTTGGAAGGAAGTGGTATTGAGTTAAATCCTAAAGGGAATTAAAGGTTGCAAGTAGTAACAGTGAAGAGGATGAGAATTCCAAGCAAGGGAGATAAGTTGTAGAAGGCATAGAGGTAGAAAATGGTATGTTATGTATACTGTGAATGGGGCAGTTTGGCTGAAGAATAAAGTATGTGAGAGGGAATAATTTATAATCAGCTTGGAGGTATAAAATGGAGTCAAGCAATGAATGTTTGTTAAAGGTTTTTGTTTTTTGCATCTTCATGTGAATCAGTATGATTCAGCATCTTGATGAGGATAGAACATTTAGGAGCTATTTCTTTTTTCTTTTTTTTATTGTTCTTTTTTTTAGGCAATTGGGGTTAAGTGACTTGCCCAGGGTCACACAGGTAGTAAGTGTTAAGTGTCTGAGGCCGGATTTGAACTCAGGTCCTCCTGACTCCAGGGCCGGTGCTCTATCCACTGCACCACCTAGATGCCCCTTCATTTTTTAACTCACAGAATTTATTTGCTACACTGGTCTAAGCAAATTTTCTTAAAGTTTATTTTCTATGTTTTCAGTTTGCATAAAGGTAGGGCAAAGGACAAAGAATTGTGTTTATTTCAAAGGGTATTAAGGAAGAGTAAGTGCTTAACATGTATGCTGATTATAAATAGAAATACATATCCTCCTATATATAAGTATAAATCCTCCTATGCCAGCAATATCACCAATGTACCAGTGAGATGTCCACATATAAAGGGCATATGTAAGTTTGCCATGAAGAAAGGGAGTCTTGGGTGTAATGACCAAGTCTGGAAGAGCTATAGTTTTTGATAGTCCATTCTTCCTGACAAAATCATCAGTACTTCCTGAAATTTTCTACTTGGACTACTTAAAGATTTCATATTGGCAAAGAGTAACTGGGGAGAATAGAAGAAGGGAGGATGGCTGTTATAAATGGGCTTTCACCACACCATATTAATATTTTATTTTCTACTATGACATGATTTTCAAAAACGCCAATTTTATTTGTGAGACAAGGCAATCATTTGGCAGCTTATGTTGAGTTTAAGCCAGAATCAATGACAGATAAAAGCAATGTTGTATTAAACAAAGGGCCATGGAATAGACAGAGGTCCATTGTGACTGTGGTAAAAATGTTCCTGGACACTGAACAAGGGGATTCCCTGTTATGGAGTATGACCTCGTGAGTTCATAATTAATAACATTTCCCCCTAAATTAAAGAACTATGGGAAATAATTCATCTAAGTAATTTCTTAATTCTTGTCAATGAAAAAGTATTTTATTCACAAATCAAGGCATAATGGGTCGAATGAACTGTTCTACATTTCAGAGCTAATTGTCTTAATAAATAAAAAATTACTGTAGATTTGTGGGACTTAATTTTCTCCTCTAAAACCAACAATAGTGCTAGCTAACCTTGTGGTCTTCCCTCCCTCCACCCCAAAAGATGAAGGGAAAATAATTGTCCTTTATCTACTTTCATGAGAAAAGCTAGAATGGAGTTACTGCTCAAAGAATGTGTTTATAAACATATCCTCTTTGAGGAACATAATTAATGTGACAATATGGTTAAGTGAGAAAACTTCTAATAACTATTTTCTTAAGATACCTTGACCTTAAATATAGATAGATAGATATAGATCTTGATCTAGATTCCCAAACTGTGTTATTCAGAAAACAGTAGAAGTAAGAGGGAGACATGAACATGTGTCACTAGGTAAGTGCTAGGACAAGCTCCACACCCCAGAACCTTTTTTAACTCTATCTGGTACCTGGCTTTTGTTGACCTTCCCTTGGCCTTAGGCCCTATTCTCTTGGGTCTTATTAACTCATGTCCACCTAGCATAGCCCATATTTGTAAAAAGCATGCATTTTATGTATTTACTCCTCCTTAATAATCTTTGAAATAAACAGAATTCTCTGCCTTCTCCCACTTTTATGCAAAAGAGAATTTAAGAAAATTTGGCTACAATTATATAGCATTCATCTTACCTCTAGTCTCTTCCCTGACCCCAGCTGATAATTGATTTTTTCCTACTTGCATATTCAGGATTTTGAGTATCTGAGAGGTCCTTTAGAGACCCAGAAACTACTGAAACAGAATGTCAGGTCATGCCCTCATAATGTCTAAAACCTTCGAGGCATCAGCCAAGGCCTTGAAAGATTCCCAGCCGCCAGTCTTTCCTGTTCTTTCCCATGGCATAAGAACAATAATGTTTAGCTTATGCTACTAGATCTTTGATAGATTTTTATGAAGTTAAAAAGAGCAGTAAATGCTATAATCATCCCATTCTAATAATAATTCAATCCCATTCTAATGTGCATAGGCACATGTATAATTTACAGAGTTGGCCCAGATGGGGTCAAGAAGAATGGAATAGGACCAGGATTCTTAGTGTCTGCTTCCTAAGGCTGGCCAAGACATCAACATACCACAGACCATAACACATTTGGGAAAATACTTCTAACACCCATATATACATAAATGTTCTAATTAGTCAGGTTTACCTTCTTTTATACTACGATGCAGGAAGGAATAGTTTTGTTCTCACTGTTAGCATTCTCAAATAAGATTCTACCATCATGTATGGTGCTAATGCCATAGCATTGTGAGAAACAATGAACCCCTAAATTAAGATTTTAAAAAACTTTGATAATTGTTTTGAATTCTCAGATTCAAACCTCTAAATCTAATTTAGTTGAATGCTAAAGTGGAAGTCATCAACCTTAGGTAAAATGAACTTTTAGCTATAAGCAGAGAGAATCCTTTGGAAGAATTGGATGTGGTTGCTGTTTGTCCTTCATCTTTGAAGAGGGCTGATGACATCGTAGGGTGAAGTCTTGACTCATGAGCAAATTGGATTTAAGTGAAACAGAGTTTCACAAAGTTCTCACCCTCACTATATTCCAGTCATTGAAGTCCAGTGGCAAGTCAAAAGTCAGGATGACTGGCAATGGCCTAGTATGCAATGGGTGGCACTGGCATTTTTGATGTCTGACTAAGAACGCTGTAGTTCCTGCTTCAGCTGGCTTCCTGCCCTTTGGAACAAATTGTTCTCATCTGCCCATTCCAGCAAAGGAAGGAAGTCTTCAGATGCTGGGGTAGATACCACCCTAACTCACCAATGGGTTTGAGGCTCATCAACCTGATTTAACCCTGTGTACCAAGACAGTTTACTGGGATGTGGCACATCACATGCAACAGCTTATTGGGAGCTATAAGTGAAAATTGAGTAACAAATAAACACCAAAGGTAGATGAGCAGCCCTGAAAAGGGGTCAGAAAACTCTCACATAAGAGATGTTAGTCCTTGCATACCCCCATACAGCCCAGAAAAGTTGGCAGAGTACTTCTGAACTCCTGACATTATGATATAGTAGAAAGATCAATAGTTCTATATTCAAAGGACTTGGCTTTAAATGTTGTCCATGATACTTAACTATTTATATGATCTTGGCAAGTGGCTTAACTTCCCCAGATCTCAGTTTGCTCATCTGCAAAATAAGGGTGTTAAACTAGATGGCCTGTGTGGTCCCTTCCAACTGTGGATCTGTAATTTTATTATCCTAAGTAAAAGAACCTGAATATATTCATAGATTCATAAATAATTTGAGAGTTAGGAGGCCATCTTATTTAACCTAAACCCCTAGTATAACATTTGACAAGTTTCTACTTGAGGGAGAAATGTCCTTGCCAATGAAGAGGAGCCCACCACCAGGCATGACATCCCAGTCCGCTCTAATTCTTAAGAAGATGTTTCCTACCATCAAGCCTAAATGTGCCTTTTTGAAATTTCTGGCAATTGCTACTGGTTCTGTACTTTGGGGGCAACTGAAACAAATCTAATACCTCTTCCACATGACACAATACTTGAAGTCGGTCATAAGACCCTTTCCCCAATCTTCTCTTCACCAAATGAAACCTTTCACTTTTCTTCAACTGATCAGAATATATTGCATTGCAGAGTAGATCTCACCTGATTTCTAGATCACACAATCCAAGGAAAAGAGCTGATGGAAGTCCCATATTGCCATACAATAAAGGACCTCACATAGAATAATTTTGTCAGGAAGAATGGACTACCAAAAACTATAGCTCTTTTCATCATCTTGAATAGACACTAGAATAGGTCTATTTTCTTTAGATCAATACTAAAGGCTTGGTAAAAAGACTTCAGCTTATTTATTTCTGACCAGTCAAGGAAACCAAATCAAACTGCAATCATATGTTCTCCAAGTAAACATTGTATCTGAGATCACACCTACTTTAAGTCCTGGGTATACTTTGTGAAATTCACATCTATGAGTAAGAAAGCAGAATAGAGTCATGAATGCATTCATGTACATTAATTTCTCATTCCCAAAGGGTAAAACTTTATGATCATTAATTTTTAAAAGAGATAAGATGTATATAACACTTCAAGATTTGTGCAGCACTTCCTATAAATTAGCTGTATGACGGCTGCATTGTGTATTTTGAAGACCCAATACATACAGTTTGAATTCTAGTTCCTCCAAACAGAATTTTGGTAATAAATATCCTACACCCCACCTCTATTATCTGAAACTAAACATATCAAAAGCCCAAATCAATCAATCAATAATCATCAATTAGTTCTCTACTATTTGCTATGTATTATGCTTAGATCTAGTGATACAAGGAAAAAAATTAAAAAGAACTCCCTCAAGTTTTCTACTGGTTAACAACCAACTTTTTCATAGGGAGATTCATCTGTTTCTTTTGATATATTAATGCAGCAAACTCCTTTTGTGACCAATATAGTCAACTCTTCCTGTTTTTCTCATTAGTTAAAATTTTAAAATCAGGAATTTAGAAATGGCAAAAAGGGAAAAAAGTTAACCTAAATAATAAAGAAATGTTCTCAATAGAATGTTTCCTCTTTAAAATCGGCATGTACTCTCTTCACTTTAAGAAGGAAATATGCCGAGTGACTGTCTACAACTTTCTGAAGTCAACAGGGAATCCAATGATTTTATTTGCTTGTGTGGGAAAATGTTCCAAGTGAGTAAAGAGGTTCCCCAGTGAATCTGAATTCAAATATCCAGGGTCTCTACATTACAAAAATTCATTATGTTAAGCTGTTTTTATAGGCATCTGATTGTCTCTCATAAGTTTATGTTCCTGATTGATCTCTTTCTTCTTTCCCTGGGACTCTAAAAATGTGGCCTCTGATAGTAGTAAGAAAGGGTTGGTTTGCAATGGCTCAGTTCAAATATATTCCTCCTTTCCATTTCATGTAAATCTTTTAGTTTTTCTGGGAAGAACTCTTCATTCTGCTTCAAATGTTTGTTTAATGAGGATAAAGAGATTAAGTGTGACTTAAACACAGAACTAAATTTCCAAATAAAATTTCATCTCAAAGAGAGGATGTCTGACTATAAGAATCTTGAAGTATATTTATCTGGCAGATAATAGAAAATAATTTTTTCCCAAAGAATTTTACTCCTGGGCTTCAGCAATCCTGAACAGGTGCCTTCATATCCCTCCCACTTTTTGAAGTACGCATTTGTTTCCCTCAGTATTTTTATTTTCTGGGCTACTTTGTGAGGTTCCCTTCCCCAAGATGACTGTACGATTCATGCAAAATATGCAGACCTTTGCATACTTAACATACCTGTTAAGTAAGGCAAGATTTTACCACATAGTTAAGGCAGAAAATTTAAGGACCAAAAAATGAAGATATGGAAAAGTTAAGACTAGTAAAAGCCCAACATCTTGACCTCAAAGTCTGACAACTCTGTGTGTATATGTTTCTATGTCTGTGTATGTAGAATGAAGCTACACACAGTTACACACACACATACTCTTACAAAGATAGAGAATAGACTCCAGGATATCACATTGCCTAAAATGAATTATGTAGGCCATATTCTATGGGCCTTCCATGCATAATTACCACAAAGGTTTTGCTTGAATTTGCCCATGAATTTGATTTTTAAAATTATAATTCAACCAAACGATGTGTTAATAAATTGATTTGTTGACAAATTGACTTGATCAAAAACATGAAACCAGTTGTGGGAAAAGCAAAAGTTTTAGATATAGAAGTAGCCTTAAGGACAAAGCTGAGTTTATAAAAGGTGACCCACATAAAACTGGAGCCCATATAAAGCCATACTACATTAAAGGATTGTGATAAAGGACCACCCAGTATAATATATGGCCTGAATTGTGAGGGAGTGTTCACTATTGATATCTGAATGCATATGTCTACAACATATAACTGCTCCCACTCCCCAACCCCCAGTCTTGGGAATTGACTAATGCTTATGATATATTATTTGAATTTTCTCTTTCAGTAGGTCTTAACAATACTAACTAGTTTAAACAGAAGAGAACAATGGAATTACCAACTTCTATTTCCTCCATTTCCTTCTTTCCCACTGCTTTGTTCCTTACATTGTCATATATCTGTTGTACTATAGGAAATTAATTTCATAACAAGCTGTAGTCTGAAGAGGGAATAAAATTGGACAAAGGGACCTTTTCCTTTTGGGAGGCTAAGAGACTCCACAGTAAGTCTCCCAAAACTAAATAGGGATTCCCCAAACAAGACCCACAAAAATTAAAATTTTCTTCCATAGGGATCGATCTAGACCTAGAACCAAAATGGGATACATGGAAGCATTCATTGCCTACTTTAGCAATGCCCAAGGGTGAACTGGAAGTTCATTTACCCTTTTCCTCCTCTTACTTATATTTCTTGTGCCCCCAAATAAGATATTAGATCATCTTGGCACAAAATTCCTGCACATGACTTTAGATCAACTGACCACATATACATGTGTATACGTGTGTGTGTGTGTGTGTGTGTGTGTGTGTGTGTGTGTGTTAAATATAAAAGTCTTGGATATTTTTGTTGTTCAGTTGTTTCAGTCATGTCAGAGCCTGTGACTCTATTTATGATTTTCTACGAAAGATAGGAGTATTTTGTTATTTCCTTAGTCAAATAGGATTAAGTGATTTGCTCAGGATCACATAGCTGGTAAGGATTTGAGGCTAAGATTTGAACTCAGAAAGATGTCTTCTCAACTACAGGCCCAGAACTCTATCCACTGTGTCATCTAACTATCTTGAGCATATATGTGTGTGTGTGTATATATATATATATATATATATATACATATATATGTGTATATATATGTGTGTGTGTGTTTGTACATATACACATAAGTATGTATATATATTTATATTATATTTATACACATGCAGACACATACATTAAAACTAAAACTCTTGACTATTTGTACAAATGAACAAATTATGGTTTTTCCAGGTACCTTGCTTCAACTCTTACATAGATCTGACAATTTCATACATTGATAACACTTCAATTGTAGGACAAAAAAAGAGGGGGAAAAACTAAACTAAGATTCAATCAATTAGATGTTTATCAACAGCTCTGAGAAAGTTTTGGTAAAGAAGACTTGTTACTAAAATGAAATTTTTAATCACCCACTTAAATCTTCCCTGTTGCCCCTCCTTTCATTACCAGAGCTCGTCAAAGATTGGTTCCACTTTGGGTTCTCTTCTAAAACTAGGATTTTAAAGGTCATTAAAACATCCCAAAAAATGGGCTTCCATCATGTTGACAAGCTAGTTAATGTTGTGGCTTTTTCTTTTTTAATTCCTCAGAGTTGGAAAAAAAATTCTTAATGTTTAATTATAGTAACCATGTTTTTAACATCATGTTAATTTTTTCATAAATTTTCAAGCATGTTAAAAAAAACTTCTAAGACTAGCCCATCATGTTAATAAAGTAGGATTCCATTCAAACAGATCCATTTGTTTGGAAGGCAATAAATCTTCAATTATTTTATACTTGTGTAAGCCCTAAGAACTCTGCAGCCACCAACAGCCTGCACTAAAATCTTTACAGCTCAGTCATCTTCCTGGAGAAGATTTCCTGGCTTAGACTTAGAGTCTCTTGCAGGTATTTCCTACACAGTAACAGTTTAGCTGCAACCCTTTATAAGTTGTAAATTGTCAAACCCAGTGTGTGTGTGTGTGTGTGTGTGTGTGTGTGTGTGTGTGTGTATTCCATGAAACCTCATATAAACTTTTCCTCCTCTAATACCCCAGAGTCAGAGACCTCCTTATGGAGCCAATGGTACATGCGTTAAGATGGGGAAGAGAGGGAAGAATAGGAGAGCAGCACAAGAGCTATTTTGAGGAAAGGCAGCCTAAGCATAGGGACAGGGACTGGGCCTAGACTTTTAATGGGAAAGGAAACTCCAGAGTGAGAAAATTCCCTATACAAAATGTAGATTAACACCTTCTCTGCACTTCAGACTCCTAGAGTCTTACCTAGAGCATTGAGAAACTAAGTGATTTTCCTATGGTCAGACAGCCTATGTCAGCAGCATAATATGATGGAAAAGCACTAACTCTGGAGTTAGAGAACCTGGGTTCAAATCCTGACACTAACACTACCTGTGTCATCTTGAACAAGTTACTTCGTCTTTCTGGCCTCAGTTTCCTTTTCTCTAAAATGAAAAGGTTGGACTAGATGGCCTCTGAGCTTCCTTCCAGAATTCCTTTGATGCCTTGGCCCTAGAGCAATCATGCTTCACTAGGAATCTGAAAACTTGACTTTTTAATATTTTAGTAATTGTATTTTGTTATAATTGGTTTTCTTTTGTAATCCTATGCATTTCATTTTATGCATTTTAAAACAGTATTCTGAGAAGGGTTATCTAAGTTTCACCATATTGCCAAAAGGCACCTAAAACACAAAAACTAAGAACCCCTGGCCCAGATATCTTATCTTTGATGAGACTCCAAAGGCATCCATCAGATCATACACACACACACACACACACACACACACACACACACACACACACACACACACACACAGAACCCCTGTCATGCCCTTCCAGTGTATGGAAGTAATAATGAAGCAGATTTGGGCTCATTGTAAGAAAAACCTTCCTAATAATTTCAAAGTCGGAATGCGTAAGGAGGCCATCTCTATTAGATATCTACACATGGACCCAGATGGTCACTAAGGGGGAAGGGGGATTCTCCTGTATAGGCCTGGGTTGGTCTAAATAGCGATTGAGATCCCTTTCAACTCTGAGATGCTGTGATTCTACTAAAAGGAAGAACCTGGAAAATTAAATCAACAAAGAGTCCTTAAACTTCAATGAGTTAAAAGTCTCAATTTCTTCTTAACTTACAGATCCATAATGCTCACCACATAGCCAGAAGGGATGATTTGTATGTCCTCATCGATCTTCCCTCCCACTCTTACCTTCTGGAAAAGGCAGTGAATGATGGGTCAAAAGACAGGGAGCAAGAATTAGAAGGCTTATAAAAACCCAAACTGAATTCAGGCTCTGTATAATTAAGATGTGATTTTACTCAAAAGTTACAGGGGATGAATTTATTGGTCAGGTGCATGGAGGTGGGGGGTAGGATAAGAGAAATTTCAGTGGCGAAAAATACATTTTTGTTTAGTTCATTATAATTTGAAATTTACCTTTTCCCCCTTCTTTCTAACTTTCCTAGTTTGCCCCCCTTCCCTTATTTCTGTTACAGATTTTTTCTTTTTTGTCATTTACATTTTACAGTGTAAATTACACAATGAACAAACATACGAAATGTTTGTTATTGAAGGGGAGTTACGTTTATGGAATTAATATTTAATATTCTAGCATTAACCATTGGACTTTGAACTTCAATTGTTCATCGCTAGAGTTCTTATAAAGTAATTGTAGAAAGCTCTGTAGAATTAGTTTATATAACAGTAAAACCAAGAATCACATGAGTCTTCTTAAATAAAAAGCAATTAAAATCTTGCAAAGAGACAGCCTTGCCTAGTGAATACAGAATTGTCCTCAAAGTCACAAAGTCCTGAACTCATGTTCTGCTTCTTATGTATGTTGGCTGGGTCACTTTAAGCAAATTACTTAACCTCTAAGTGCTCTGGATGATTCTCTAAGACAATAAATAGATTACAGGGAAACTGCCAATCTGCATTTGTAGAGAGGACTTCCTCATCAGGAACTCCTTATACTGAAGAAAGCACAAGTTCTTATCCCTAAACCTTTATGCAACCATTAAAAGCATTTAATACATGCTGTGGTTGATCTTTTCATAATGATTTTAACTTTTCTCCTAAACTTGTTGTTGTTTGTCCTTAGTTCTTGAAGAGGACCATGACATCAGGAGGTGATATCATGACTTGTAGTGAATTGGGTTTAAGTGAGGGAGTTATGCGCAATGCCACATCTGGGTCCAGTGGCAAGACATACATTAGGATGACTGGAGATAGCCCCAGATGTTTGAGGCAATCAGGGTTAAGTGACTTGACCAGAGTCACACAGCTAGTAAGTGACAAGTGCCTACTGTCAGATGGAACTCAAGTCCTCCTGACTCCAGGGCCAGTGCACTGTGCCACCTAGCTGCCCCTCCTGACCTTATTTCCCAGGGGAATAGAGACATCCTTGAGATTGTTGAGGTTCAGAGGAATTCAGAAACAATATGAAAATTCACTTTGTAAAATACAGATGCAGATTTTATTGCTATTAATTAAGGTGTGGTTTAATTAAGTTTTTACTATGGCACTGCCAGCTATGTAACCACATGTAATGTAGTTAAAAACGTGTTTCTGAATTGGTTAGTCCTGGGTTGTTCTAGGGAAAGTGTTTTATAAACTTGTAAGTCCTTTATCATCATCATCTTATTATCATTATTATAATCACTATCACTATTATCATTTATAGAATTCTATATAATTTGGATGACATGATAAAGTGGAAAGAGTACTGGAATTTGAGTCAGGCAATTCAGATTTGATTCTACCTTCCTCTACCATGTACTAGGGCCAGCTAAGTGGCACAATGGAAAGAACACTGGACATGAAGTCAGGAAGATCTGAGTTCAAACCCAGCCTCAGACTAGCATGACCTTGGGCAAGTAACTTAATCTCCATTTGTCTCAGTTTTCTCCTGTGTAAAATGGGCACAATCATAGCATCTTCCTTCCGGGGTCTTTGTGAGGATCAAATGAGATGATATTTGTAAATCTCTTAGCACAGTGTTTGGCACATGCTGGCTATTTCTTTTGTACTGAATATAATTTTATTTTCCAAAATATATGTAAAAACAAATTTTAACATTGATTTTTTAAAACTTTGTGTTACAACTTCTCTTCCTCCCTCCATTCCCACCCCCACCCACAAGAACTCAAACAATTCAAAATAAGTTATACATGAGTAGTCATGGAAAACGTTCCCACATTAACTAGGTTATGAGAGAAAACAATAAAAAAAAACCCAAAACTTCAGATTAAGGAATTGTCAAAGAGCATAAAAAAATTTTAAATTTGCTTCCATCTGTTTTCAGATACCATCAGTTCTTTCTCTGTAGATGGGTTGCAATTTTCATAAGTCCTTCATGGTTATATTGGATCATTATTTTTTGTACTATCTGACATAACTGGGCAAGTCGATTAACTCACCTTATCTGTAAATGAGGAATAAAATAATACTTAGGCTGCCATAAGGACAAAATTAGATATTGTGTGTGTTATATGTAATTATTTGAAAATATAATTAGTAACATGGTTTTGTAACCATTTGGTTCCCCAGAAATGAGAGATCAAATGATCATATATAGATCTAAAGATCTAAAGGGAAAAGGGAACTAAGAGATCCAACTTCATTTCAGTTTCAGAGCTGAGGAAAGCAAGATCCATATAGATGAAATTACTTGTCCAAAGTTACATGGTTAGTGTCAAAGTTACTATGTTCTTATTGTAGTTAAACATTTGGCAAAATGAAATATATAACCTTTGGCAAATCATTTCATCTACCTGGGTTTCATTTCTATTCAATGAGAGAGAGAGAGAAAGAGAAAGAGAAAGACAGAGAGAGAGAGAGAGAGAGAGAGAGAGAGAGAGAGAATGTACAAGGCAGTGTAGCTCTAAAATGATGGCTGCTTTGATCTCTTTGGAAGCTGATGGGCTATAAATCCAAAACTTAAGAAATAGAAAGTAAGTCAAGGCTGATTAAGTGGTGGATTATGATTAAGAGGTAATAGAGGGGCAGCTAGGTGGCTCAGTGGATAAAGCACTGGCCCTGGATTCAGGAGGACCTGAGTTCAAATCCAGCCTCAGACACTTGACACTTACTAGCTGTGTGACCCTGGGCAAGTCACTTAACCCTCATTGCCCTGCCAAAAAAAAATTAAAATTAAAAAAAAAGAGGTAATAGAAGCAATTTGATCAAACAGCTTGGCAAAGACTAATAATTGAGCATGCTGACTCCAGCAACAAGCTGACATCCATGACATTAGCCTCCTGAACAAAATAGTGATCAAAGTTATTTATTTTGTGATCCTGTGCTATATAAATAATTAACTTTTAAAAGAATGAATGCAAGTCCTTTGTTTCTTCAGATACCTTTAACATGCAGATACACTGGGTTATACATGGCAAGATATGTTAGATACTAAAATTTATACATGACATATTGTAATCCTTATGTACAAAATCTATAATTGTACCCAAACCTAGTTAATTTCCACAGAGTTTTCTTATTACCATTTGGCTCCTCAACCCTTCTAAACTTTCAACCATTCTAATTTTCCTTAGAAAGGACTTATGTTTTTATTTAACTCTCATCTGTTAGGAAGCAAACTAAACCTCTTGACCATTGTTAGCAACAGTCATGCCGAGGATGGCACATTGTAAAACCCCTTCTCATTCTTACGTCCTACAACAGGCATCTTAATAAGGAGACTGGAGAATGAAATACTTAGGAGAAAGTCCTAGAAATCCTTCTAACCTCTGTGCATTTTGTTTATAATAAAATGCAAGTAGAAAAATGATCATGATTAAGAAGCTATTTTTGAAAGACTGCTGTCATTATCAGCATGAATGTGCAAAGCATATGGGCCATTTTTTCAAGGGGAACTATATATTTCATTTCCTTGTAAGTCTTGAAACCACCAGCAGGGAGATGTAGGACTGACAACCAAGTCCCAGCAGAGAAGGAGAGAGAAGAGAATAATGCTATTTTCAGTATTCCCCTATCTTGTGAAATTTTTGGCAAACTCTTAAAGAGACAAATGGAGCAAAATCAATAAGCCCCAATGTTTCATGTAGTTAAGAGGGAAACATTTGTACTGCAACTTATACTCATATTTCCTCAAAATAACTATTGTTCCTATTTAGTGGAAGAGAAGAGTGAAACAAAAATGAAGAGAGAGGCCCATTGCCTGGGACTGATGGAGTAGCTCTAATTGAAAACAAAGAGTACATCCATTTGACTTCTATTTCATTTCAGCCTTCTTAGCCCATATTTCCAAAGTTAGACTGGCACAGAAAGGAAATACAGGTCCATTTCTTAGGAACAACAGAAAATGGAGAGATTTCAGCCTTCTCTGACCATATCTCTTGACTAAAAAGTTAGTGTTGTCAAAGTCCCTAAGGCAGGAGAGCCTGAGGCTGGTGGTAGCTTGAGTTCAGAAATTCTGAGCTGCAGCAGTAGTAAAGCTGATCAGATGTCCTTACCAGATGTCAAGTATTATTATTGGAGGTCTGAGAGCAGCAGACCACCATGTTGCTTAAGATGTGGCAAATAAGCATAGGTCTTAAAGAGTTCAAGTCAGAATTTCCATGATGATCAATCAGCCTGTGAGTGGCTGCTGTGCTTCCAGCCTGGGCATGCTAGGGAGACCCTGTCTCATAGCAAAACAAAACATTATCAACAGAGGAAATAGGTGAGGTGATGACAAGACCTGTGAATTAGTTCAGTTTAATAAACAGTTCTCAATTTGTTCAAGGATTTTGGCCTAGGCAAGTGACACTCTAGGCTATCGGAACTGATGCCCAGGGCACTCTTGTGGAAGGATATAGGTTCAAGAAGATTAGAAACAAGCAGATGCTTGCTTTTTAAAAAGAGGAAGAAGTTAGAGCCCACGAACTATAAACTAATGATCCTGACATCAATCCCTAACAAAGTTCTAAGACTGATTATCAAATTTATGGTTTGTGAATACTTGGGAAAATTGTGACCACCAGTTGCCAGCATCTTGATCATTTCCTTTTTTGATATGTCTAACACTAGAAGGATTGAAATTTAAGCATACCTCAAAGGACCAAGATGAGTTGATTGAGACAGTGCCTTTTTTAATCCTTAAGGTAGAGAAACTAGAGAGAGATTATTTATTTAAAAATAATAATAAACCATTGAATTAGTCAATACACTTGGTCTTCCTAGTGCTAGATTATATTGATAGATCATAGAAATGTTGTTATTATGATGTTCTGGTGGGTGAGTTCAAGAAATATTTGTTGATTAATAGGGTAATGTTTTATATAATTGCACATGTATAACCTATATCTGATTGCTTAGCACCTCAGGGAGGTGGAGGAGAGGGAGAAAAGGAGGGATAAAATTTGGAACTCAAAATTTTAAATAAAAATGTTTATCATTAAAAAAGAAAGAAATATTTGTACTGCAACTTTCACTCATATTGCCTTAAAATAATTATTGTTCCCATTCTATGGAAGAGGAGACTAAAATAAAAAGGAAGAGACAGGCCTATTGCTTGGGTCTGATGGGGTAACTCTAATTGAAAAGAAAGAGGACATCTATTCAACTCCTATTTCATTTCAACCTTCTCTGTCCACATTTCCTCCCTTTTCCTATAGAAAAGGACACTAGTACAGAAAGAAGGTCCAGCTTACTAGTTGGATTCATAACTGGTTGAACAACTGGAGCCAAAGAATGCTGATTAATAAGTAGATTGGATAGAAATTTTCAGTGACATGGCCTAAGACTCTATATACTCAGCTTTGTTCTATTCAATATTATTATCAATAACTGGGATGAAACCACTTGGTCTCTAATTCATTGACTAACAAAAGCAGTATCCAAAAATAAAGGCTGGAATAATATTGTGAAGCTAACATTATAAAATCTAAGGGATAATGTAAAATCATACAATTTAATTTCAAAATAATCAACTGAAAATAATGGGACAGAGGAGATAGAATTTGACTACAGTTCATTTGGTGGGTGGAGATGAGTGGAGGGTAGGTTGCCAAAGTTTAGTTAACTACAGACTTGAAAAGAGTCAGCAGTGCAATGTGACTATCAGAATCTTTTAATATTCTTAGGATGTATCATATCTAGAATAAATGAGATGCTAGTATCAACTGGTTAGACCAGATCTGGGTTATACATTTTTGGCCACCATATTTTAAATCATATTGATAAGCAGTAACATACTCAGAAGTGAGCTCCAAGAATGGTGACAGGACTTGAGACATTCCTATGTGGAAGAAGGGTTAATTAACCTTGGAAACTTAATCTAGAGAAGAACATTGAAGATGGGAAGCATGGTGGCTGCCATTAAATAATTAAAGATCAGTCAGCAAGAAGTTTTCGATTTATGTCACCATTTTCTATGATAGGTGGAAATTCTTTTTTCAATCATTTCAGTCATGTCCTCTCCATGACCTCATTTCAAGTTTTCTTGGCTAAGATACTGAAATGGTTTGTCATTTCCTTCTCCAGCTCATTTTACTGAAACTGAAGCAAATAGCATTAAATGACTTGCCCAGGGCCACACAGCTAGTAAGTGTCTGAAGCCAGATTTGAACTCAGAAGATGAGTCTAGAACTCTATTCACTGCACCACCTAGCTGCGCTGTGGAAATTATAGGATGGCAAAATGTTATGTGATTCCAGAAAGCCATTTAAGCTGTCCTCAAATAGAATGGGCTGCCCAGTGAGGTAGTCAGTTTGACATCAGGAGCTTGTTATCTCCTTATTAGATGTGCTCATTTCATCCTTTCTTTCTTCATTCATTCATGCATGCATGTATGCATGCATTCTTTGCCCTAAGAAGAATTCAAAGTTTGAGACTTATAATGATGACCTATTTTATCAGCAGACCTGTGCACAAAATGCTTCTCAAAAGAGCTTTTCTCATTTTTTATGACTCCAGATGCTCTTTATCCAGCCAGACATTCTGCATGTACTTTGTCACATGGTCTGTTCCAATGGGTTACTCCCTCTTTCTCTTATTTCTGCTTTTCAGGATGACTGAGATGCTAAACACCTAAGAAGCCTGAACAGTAGGAGAGGCAGGGTGGCACAGTAGAAACAGCCCAGGCTCTGCTGTCAGAAGACCTCTGATGCTACTCATGTAGTGCAGTATGCAAAGTAATGTAAGGCAAGAAGCATTTATTAACTGTTTACTCTATTCCGGGCACCTTGCTAAACCTAGAGATAAAAACTCAAGAAAAGGGAAAAATAGTTCCTGCTCTTAAGGAGCTTACCCACTAAAGTTGTTCAGTTGTTTCAGTTGTGTTTCACTCTTCATGACCCCATTTGGGGTTTTCTTGGCAAAGATACTGGAGTGGTTTGCCATTTCCTTCTCCATCTTACAGATAAGAAAACTGAGGAAAACAGGGACTTACCCAGGGTCACACAGCTAGTAAGTTTCTCAGACCAGACTTGAACTCAAGAAGAGACCTCCTGCCTTACCCTTTTATGAGGAAAGACAAAATATACGATGGGGACTTGAAAAGAGAGGTTCATGGCATGGTATTGAGCATTATTCTTTCCTTTATTTTTTCTTGGTGCCATTAGTATTCTCTTGGATAGCTGCATGATTTGGAAGAATTGGGAGGAATAGATAGCCTGACTCTACAATTGATTTTGAAAAAGTCAAAGTCTTCATTCAACAGACATTTCTTTTCCCTGAACCAGAGATCACACTACATTCTGTCCACTTAGTTATAGGATCTAGAATTCTAGATTTAAATTTAGAAGTGACTTTAGAAACCACCAAGTCTAACACTCTCATTTTTCCAGATAAGGAAACTGAACACAGAAAGATCAAGTTGACTTTCTCAGAGTAACACAGCTAATATCTGAATCAAGATTTGAACCCAGGACATCCTGATGATCTACAATTCCATATTGCCTTCATGTGATGTGATGTGGGTTCTACATCCATAACAATCACAGAATACATTAGCTTCATCTAAAAAAAGCTTATAATAATGATAATAATTATAACTGAGATCCATGTAATACTTAACAATTTATAAAGTTCTTTACATATTATTATGTTTAAGCAAACATCTTAGTGCAGAGCTGCTCAAACAGTCCTGTTGTTGCTTATATATGATTCTTTACATTTATTTTAGAGTGCCCTTTGATATCTTTTTCATTCTCTTGACTGAACGCACTATTCTTCACTTACTGTAGCTGCCCCTTTTATCCTAGATCTCTTGGCTGTAATCAATGTAAGTCATTATAAAGGCTTATTTCTTTATCCTTGGCACTATATCAGTGAAAGCTTTTTATTGCAGAGTACTTTGGAGTAAATACACATTAAAGATGCCATTTTCTCAGATGGATCATGCATATTTTCAGGGGAGGCTGGGGAAGGATGGTCCAGTTAGTTAATTGTATTTTTCACTCCTTTAATAAAAGCCAACGTTAGCAATCTGACACATTTTTGACATACATCCAATGTGATGACCAGAATATAATTTGTTATTTTTGCTAATTAGTAGATCCAGAGACTCTAGGACTACAATCTAGAAATATAGCTCTATTTTTGATAATTGGCATTTTCAGGGTCACTTTAAGAAGAGTAAGATAATGATTTTGGTATATGAGAGATTTTTGAACTATGCTTACACATGTTCACAGAAATGAAGTTAATTCTTATTTATCTATCCTTATTCAAACCACAAGTATATGTTCCATTTTAAAAATCAATATCTAGTCCAATCTCAACATTTTCTAGATGACAAAACTGAAGCCCATTCAGGGTAAATGACTCCAACTGACTTGGAACAGGAATAAATAGATGAGATAGAAACTGACCTCAACACCTCCGAATCTCAATAGAGAATTCTCTCCTATATAGTACTGGTTTTCTCAATTGGAACTTTTTGATAAAAGTTTTCTAGACTTCCTATAATCAATTAATCAGAAATATTTATTGAGTACTGACTGTTTGGGCTCTGCTAGGTGCTTCAGTGAGAATACAAACACTCTACTCTGAGTTATGATGTAGTTTTTCTTCTCACAGTTAAATTTGCATTTATTTCCCCAAGTTAAGGCATGATATCACCAAAATGTAGCTGTTGGCATCAAATTTTTATAGCATCTTCTCATAAAATCTATCCTCCCAACAATTCCATAAGGCAAATATAAGAAGTATTATCACCCCAATTTAGTGAATATATGGGAAGATAAGGTCACACTGCATTAGTAGCCAAGCTCAAATTTGAACCTTGGTCTTTCAACTTCTAGTACATTGCTCTTTTCCACTGGGTTGTATTGTTTCCCATCCCCAGAATAACTTCCTGCCATGCAAATGAGTAGAAGGTTTCATTATCTAATATTCTTAAGTGGGAATCTTTTGAAAAACTCTAAAATTGTATTTTTTAAATTTATAGAATAAAACAAGCATTTCTGTAACAATATAATTTTTTAAAAAGATTGTACATGAAATTGCAAATCTATTATTCACAACTTGTTAATCCTTTCAAATATACAACAAAATTATCATGTAAATTTATTTTTTTCTTTTCTTTTTTCTCTCCCTATCCTGCCATGGCTACCATTAGATACACATATATAGATATATGTAAAATTATTCTACACATACTTCTATTTATCAGTTCTTTCTCTGGCTACAGATAACTCTTTCTTCATATGTCCTTTATAGTTAATTTGGTTATTTATATTAGACAAAAGAATTTATTTGCTCAAAGTAATTCTTAAAACACTGTTGCTATTACCATATACAATCTTCTCTTGCTTCTGCTCATTTTGCTCTTCATTATTTCATGTAAGTCTTTTCAAGTTTTTCTAAGATCATTGAGGTCATCATTTCTTATAACACATAATCATGTACAACTTGTTCAGCCATTTCCCAATTTTAAAAACAAAACTTTTCCCCAAAATTAACCAGCCCTAAATAGATTATTTAATATTTTGTAGTATTAGAGATACTAGAGTGACTATTTCATCAACCCAAGCAAAGTCATGTTGTAACTCAGATTTTAATTTCACTGAGACTTCATAACTGTGGGAAACAAGCAGCAAGGTATTCTCCTATATACTTCAAATAAGTTATCCCAAGCTATATTATATACTCCTAATTTTTCCAAGAAGGAAAAATTATCCTAAAGGGATGATGGTGATAAACATGTCTAAAATCATGAAGACATGCACATGCTTGGGAGATTATCTGCTGGGCATCGTATTATACAAAGTAGATGTTACTCTATACCCAGCTTCACTACCGACTTACTTGGACTTGAACCTGATGTACAGACTCAACTTCTCAAATTGTTTCCTGCCTCTTTTTACATTCATTATGGCTTTTCAAATTCATAGTTTAACCATATAAGACCTTTAGAATATGCTACAAATAGATCACAAAAGTAAAAATTATCAACAGCTGGTCATTCTAAATGTTTTTGTACTTTTGATCTTAACTCACTCATCTCCTGAAAGGACATATGATATTTCACTTTCTTAGAAAACACTTCTGGGGGGATGCTGATGATGCCTAAAGATGATTGACATTGCAGAAAATTATTTCTTCATAGGATATACTGAAAATTAGCATAATTAAAACTATCTGAAATGAATTGAATGAGGTTAATCAAATAAGAATTTGATATTAACAAGAGATTCATTGTTCTGGTGCCATGTAAGTTAACCCTGTTTTCTTTCAATCACAGAGTTCAAGTCTTTTAATTAGGAGATCTGTCCAGTGGACAGAATGCTCAGGAAGACCTGAATCTGAAGCCTGCCTCAGACACTAGCTGTGTGACCCTGGACAAGTGACACATACCCTTGATCAGCCTCAGTTTCCTCATCTGGAGAATGAGAGATAACCATGGGTATAATCATAGCCTCTACTTCACAAGGTTGTTGTAGGGGTTAAAAAAGGTAGCATGTATAATATGGTTTATAAAGGCCTTCCTTGCTCTCTATCAATATTTGTAATGGAGCACAATAACTCTCCTCCTGTCATCCCTCATTCTCAACCCTTCTCCCTTTCATTCATACAATTGTTCAATGACATCCTTTACTCCTATAAAAATAGGAGTTCTTATGGTTCTTTGGAATTCTTGTTGGCTATATGACACAGCCTTTCACATTCTCTTTCTGTCAGATAAGTGAAATGTTAACTTACTAAAGTCCTTTAGCATCCTTGTTTTAGAAATTAATTTACAACGGTTTAACTCCCAGATGAAATCAGTATAGTTGGTGTCAATGTCACTTATGTTGCCTATCTCTCATTTTTGATTTTCAATCACTAAGCAAGTGATTTTAATATTTAAATATTTAAGCAAAATATTTCAGGGCTAAATCTTCTTAATTGTACACCGAAGCTTTCTTTACAACAAGCTTAAAGCTACTTCAGTGAAGTTTCTACCCATTGTTGCTGGGGGTTTTTTTTTGTCTGAAACCAGCAGAATAAGTCTTCAGAAGGAGAAAACAATTATCAAGTTTCCCTTATGTTCTCTCACCTTCAGGTTAAACATGAGGGTTTATTCACCAGATCCTACCCTGGCACAGTCTCCACTGTAATCACCATCCTGATTATCAATGGGCTTCCTGAAGTATGGTGCTCAGACCTAGAAAATGACCTCTTTCATTCTAGATCCTATATATTTCTCATTATAACTTAAGATAGCAATAGCTCTTTTGGTTTCCATATCACCTTTTCCCACTTTAAAATCTTGCAAATAATTTTGATTCTTAATATTTTTCACATAAATAATTCACTAGCTATCCTTCCAACATTCTGTTCTTGTGAAGTTGATTTTTTTCCTCCAATCACGTACAGGACTTACATTAATCTCTACTAAATCCCATCTAATTAGAGTTAGCCTGTTCTTCTGTTTGTTGTCCACTTTTGTTATATCTCATCATCCACCACCTTTTTAAAAATATTTCAACATCACATCTCCAAATGCTTCTACAAAGCATCCCTCCTATGCTTTTATTTCAGTCATGATAAAATTCTTAAGCAACACCAGATCAAGATCCCTTGGAGCGCTGCACTAGAGTCTTCCCTAAAAGTTGACAATGATCTATTAGTAAGTACCCTTTGGATCCAAATATCCAACCATTTCTGAACCTATCTAAATGTACTGTTCTCTAGACCAGAGGTGATGTAAAGGATAGAGCACTGGGCCTGGAGTCTTTATTAGTTGTGTGACCCAGGGCAAGTTACTTAATCCTATTTGATTCAGTTTCCTCATCTAAAATTGAGCTAGAAAAGGAAATGGTAAACCACTCTGGCATCTTTGCCAAGAAACCCCCAAATGGGCTTTCTGGGAGTCAGACACAACTGAAATGACCCAACAGCAACAACTAGACAAGGAATGTTTGCAGCTAGAAATGTATTTGGGAAATGTTTAACTAAATAAAAAAATACAATATAACAGATAATATTCATATGTGGTTTCCATATCTTATTCAACAAACTCCATTGGCTTTCTATTACCTCTATGATACAATATTAACCCCTCTTTTTATTATACAATGTTCTTCATGACCTGGCCCTTTGACATCTTTCCCTTCTTCTTACATCCTCCATAAACTATCTTTCAGCCATACTGACCTAATTCTTGTTTCTCAGACAGATCTCCATCTCCCATTTCTCTGTCATTATACTGGCTATATAGCCCATATGCCTGGAATGCTCTCCTACCTCAGCTTGATTTCTTGGAATCCCTGATTTCCTTGAAGACTCAGGTCTTCAAGGCACATTCTCTAGCAGGAGATCTTTCCTGATCTCCATTGTTGCTAATGCTGTCTCCAAGGTTGCCTCATATCTATCCTGTATATGTCTTCTATATACCTAGCTCTGTCTCTCCCATTGCAACGTAAGCACATTGAAAGCAGAGACTATTACTTTGTTTAGCACATAGGCATTTCACACATGCTTATTAGTTGATTCTGATTGAATCTGATAGAAGAATGAACAAAAGAATGGAGCACATTTGTAACATATATGAAGAATATCTGAAGAGAGGGAATCCCCCCCTCTCCCGATAATATATGAGATCATTTACTTGATTTCACTAATGATCTGGCAAATCTTAGATACTAAATCTACCTAGTCACCACCCAGATATATCCGCCCTACAGCAAAGATGAAATCAAAAAGGACATCGACATACTAGACACTAGTCTAAGAATCTGGCAAGTTATCAAGGCTGCAGTATAAAAGAGGGAATGGGCGCAGGCATGCAACGGCATGCTGGCATGGAATTCCTATACTATAACAATTATAATACCATTTTATTATAATCTAGCCAATAGTGAATGCATTTTTTGAAAAGAAGTTACAATCTGAAGCCCCTGTCCTTCTCTGATTTCTTTTCTCCTTTATTCCTCTCCCCCTTCTTCTATTTTCCCCTTCTATCTCTTTTTTCTCACTTTTTCTTATTTTCTCTCTTCATTCCTTCCTTCCCTCCTCTTTCTCTTCTGCTTTTCTTCTATCTTTTTCCTTACTTCCATCCTTCCTTGCTTCCTTCCTTTTCTTTTTGTTTTACTTAAAACCATAGACTTTTAAGAATGAATTCAGTCTATTCTTCTCACCAATGCAATGGCACAGAAGAGTTACAGAGAACTCGTGATGGAAGAGGATCTCCAAGTCCAGGAAAAAAAAAAAAAGAACTGCGGAGTATAGATGCTGAATGAACCATACTATTTCTTTTGTTTTTGATGCTGTTGTTTTTTTTTCTATTTTGACGTTTTTCATCATTGCTCTGATTTTTTTCCTCTTATAACATGACTAATGCAGAAATAGGATTAATGTTATTATGTGTGTATATATATATATATATATATATATATATATATATATATATATATATATATATATATATATATATATATAACCTATATCAGATTACCTGCTCTCTGGGGGAGAGGGGAGGGAGGGGAGGGAGGGAGAAAAATCTGAAATTGTAAAGCTTGTATAAACAAAAGTTGAGAACTATCTTTACATGTAACGGAAAAAATAAAATACTTTATTAATTAAAAAAAAAGAATGAATTCAGTCAAAAGTTTCTCTTTGATCAGTTAAATTTGGTAGAACATTTGGTTATAGTTCTTCTGAATAGTTGTATCTACTTCTCAAAATGAATACTGTTTTTGGTTGATTGGACCTGTATACCAAGAACATTTTTGCTACTTAACCCTTGCACATCCTTGAATAAATCATTTGATCTCTATAGGTCTCAGTTCCCTTATTTCTTTCACGAGAATGTTAAGATTAGATACATTTCAATTCAACAAACATTTTTTAGTCCCCAGGGTTGCAAATAAAAACACAAAACAGTCCCAGCCCTCCAGAGGGGATATAGGAGGAGGCATTCAGAGGAATACAACAGGTACATGAGTAAATTCAACACACTCCTCCATTAGACTTAGAATTCTAATGCTATTCCTAGTATGAGGGGCTTCCTTATGAGCATCCTTATTAGAATACTGCTAAGGCAACTCTCACTTTCTTTATTTTTTCTTTTATTCAAGTTTTTTTATATAAAAAGACTAATATGATAATTTTTTTACAAAATTACACATATATAATCTATATCTGATTGCTTGCTGTCTTAGGGAGGAAAGGAGGAATAGAATTTGGAACTCAAAGCTTTAAATAAAAATGTTCATTATTTTAAAAAATTAAATTATAAAATAAAAAGAAATTAAAAAGAAAAAAGAGAAACCGAGGAGCCAGTTTTGGGGAGGGTCATGATGGCACATAATGGAAATACCTTAGAGAGGCTTTTCTGTAACTAGTTCCAGTCTGCTTACCATGTGGGAGACAGTAACCCATTTGATTGATTACAGTTGCATAAATGCAACTATAGACACTTTCAGAGGACTTCACTTGTCCTCAGCTTCTTCATCTCTTCACAAAACCAAGGTTTGACTCCATTGCTGTCTGGTGAGAGACAATGCTATAAAGGGAATAGTCTTAGGGCTTTACCTTCTGAGAGCAACATGTGGCCCGATGCATATGGTCCACAATTCTTTCCCTGCCTTCAAATTTGTTGTTTTTATTTTAAGTGAAGGAAATTAGGGGCTCCAAACTTGTACATTTCCAAAAATCCAAAAAGCAAGTCAAAGTGAGGGAAATGGAAGTTTTGGAATCCAGGAGTCAAGTACATGATGAGTTTTGCAGTCAGCCAAGCATCAGCACTCTGAGAAGCTAGTTATCTTCAGTTTTCATCCCCATGGGAGCTGAGATAAGGACTCCTCTTGCAGTGAGGCTGCATTCTAATGTGGACTTAGAAAGACCAGTGTTATAAGGAAGCTGTGCTAAGTCTGAGCCCACTCTCCTCAGATCCTGAGGTTGTATTGAAGAGAGTGCCACAAAGTATTGGGGAAAATATTTTCCCTTATGTTCTTGCTAAATCTTCAAAGTAAATACCACTTTGTAAAAGCAAGTGGATGTTAATTGGTTCAATGGAACTGGGGTACTAGTCACTGGTGGCTAATTGTGTGTGTGTGTGTGTGTGTGTGTGTGTGTGTGTGTACACCTAGATGGGAGTGAAAGCCAGTAGCAGTAAAAAAAGAGGTACATGCCCTAACCACTCAAGGTTACCTATAGAACCTTGTTTAGAAGATGTAGAAATTCTAATAGCTAAAATTTATACAGCACTCTACAGTTTGTGAAAAACTTTTGCATACATTTCTGCATGCATTTGTTCCTAACAAACTAATATAAGTAGGTACTATTTTAAGCCTGTTTCTCAGATGAGAAATTGAGGATCAGAATGGTTAAATGCTATAGGCATGCTCTCTTAAAGTTAATTACTGGTAATAGTCTAAAAAAAAAAAAAAGAACAGTAGGCAATCAATCCATGGTCTGCCCCACCTCCTCAAGCCCAAACTCAGGCATACTTTCTTTTAAAGCTCAGAAATTTTTACTCAGATGTTTTTGTTGGTTTGGTTGATTATGGTGTTGTTGTTGTTTGTTTGTTTGTTTTTGTGGGGCAATGAGGGTTAAGTGACTTGCCCAGGGTCACACAGCTAGTCAAGTGTCTGAGGCAGGATTTGAACTCAGGTCCTCCTGAATCCAGGACCAATGCTTTATCCACTGTGCCACCTAGCTGCCCCCTTTACTCGGACATTTTACCTTGCTAATTTCGAACAAAACAGAATATCAGATTTTAAAAGAGCTGGGTCATTGCAGGATGACAATTTATTGGCAAATTAGTTATCTTTGAGAAATAGACAGCACCTGAAGAGTAACCACAGCCCATTTCTGACTGCAAATGAATATACAGAGGACTTCACACTTTTTCTCTGCAGAGAAACAGGGTGACATTCACAAATGACTGCCACTGAACAGTGACCCATAGCAAAAGATTCTCAAAATTGCCTAATTTGAAGCAGCTGGTGCCCTTCAAATATAAAGAATTAAGGCTTCTAGAATCTTATGTACTACCATTAAGAACAGGGAGCCTTGATTTAAACATTCCAGACTATTCTATCTGTTGGGAGATTTGTATCACAGAGCTGTCAACTCTCCCACTATTGTTCCCAGACTGTCATGCAGAAATATCAACAACAGCGTATTTCACTCATGCACTAAAATTAAAACCTTCATCCCATAATTAGCTGTAATCACGATCACATACGATTGTGATTTAATATAACTAAAATAGATGGTGTGGGATTTATTGTTGGGTTTTGTTTGAAACAGTGGTGGCATATCTTTAGGGAAACATATTGAAATGCCTGAGAAGTTCTATGTAGTATGAATTAAGTAATTGCATGCTAACTATTTAGGGCATAAACATGACTGATTTCTTCTCTCTCTCTCTCTCTCTCTCTCTCTCTCTCTCTCTCTCTCTCTCTCTCTCTCTCTCTCTCTCTCTCTCTCTCTCCCCCCTCAACGTTCTCCACCCAAGTTGATAACAGATTTTTACAGGATCCTATGATTCAATTCCAAAATAGGGCCCAGGAGGCTACCATCAAAGAAAATTGCTGTGTGCCCTTTGAAATTTGTTATGTGAACAACTGATTCAGAAGATTACCACACTTTTGTTCCTGAGTGGAGTCTGAAAGAGTAGTTTATGAATTCTTCCATCCATCCCCTAAGAGTTTTTATGAATGCCCCAAGAATCTCTGGTTATCAGACTCCATATAATTAGGTATAATTGTGCTAGATTAGATTAGAAAATAAGGTGAATATGAAAGGAAACTTCTTTTATTTCTGTTCCATTTAGCCAATCAATCAAAAAGGACTCATTGAATCTTCAATGATTTTATGGTACTATAGTATATTAAGAGGATGATATCAGGACCAAGTGTGTGATGGTCCAGGAGGTACCTCTCATTCTCATTTTATTGGATGCTCCATAGAAGTAGAGACAGTTTAGGAATGAATATAATTTCAAGTCTCACCCCTACCTGCATTTGCCCCTACCTGCATTTGCAAACATTTAGATTTCATACCTATTTCACAGGGGAGTATGTATAAAGCCCAGCCAAGAGTTAGAGAACTAACATTTGTGTAAACATAGCTTTATAGCTCTTACAAAAGACCTACCCTCAAAGCTAGTATCAATTATGGTAAAACTGTTCTACAAATAAATTATATAGTAGCATAATTCCCTGTGACTGGCATTCAAGGCCTGGGGGTTCTTGTATTGGATTCTGATCATTCTTTTTCCTGTGCTTCTACTGATTTTCCTTACTAACTGAATAAGCCCATCATATGGGTTGTTCGAATGATACAGCCATCACTTATTTGAGTCCTCCTGGAATAATGGAGAGCTGGGCAAGGTTCATTTGTTCCAATCTCTTGACTATTTTCTTGCTATTCATCTAATTATAGTAAGCTGTTGAAAATTGCTTCCACCTGCGAAAAACCATGTCAACCTTTTTTAATGACTTTACCCTACCATCTTCCTAGTAATCGAAAGGGGAGAAGTGGCACAAGGCATCGGTGGTGGCCATAGTGGCAGGAAATCCCTGAATTCCATGTCATCATTATAAAAATAACATGAATATATGAATGGATGGATGAAAAAATGAATGAAACATTTCTTTCTTTTTGCAAGAACTGTGCTAAACTCTGGGTAAACAAATAGAAAAGTAAAGACAGTTCCTGCTCTCAAGTACTCACATTCTAATGGGGGAGACAATACATATGGAACACATAAAACAATTTATGACTTGCAAAGTACTTTACATGTATGTTATTTCATTTGATTGTTATTTCAATTATTATATTCATTTGATTTTGATTGATAACAGTCCTATGAGGTAAGTGCTATTATCATCCCCATTTCGCAGATGAGTAAACTAACACTAAAGGCCCATCTACTAAGTGACTGAGGCAAGATTTGAATTGAATTTTTCTTGACTTCATATTTGGTTTTCTATTGCCCACGTAGATGTTTCACGCACATGACTTAGATGAAACCACTTTAAATTCATGTTCACAAAACCATTTTAGAAATCTTCTTTAAAATTTTCCATGAGTCCTGAAAAACTCCCATACAAGAGCAAGTTATAAAAATCACAGTTTTATAAAGGAAGGCATTGGTATTTGAATTTAAAGTGATACCAAGCCAACTTAAACACTCTTTATCATGAGGTGAATGGTTCTTTAAAAAAAAAGAATTATGAAATCCATGAATGAATGCATGGAAAGTATTTGCAAAAATACGTGAAGAATTTTTAAAAGAATAAATTCCCAAATATGTCCTTCTGAAGCCACTCATGGAAAAGAGAAGTCCCATGTAAACTTCTCTAAATTCTTTATAGAAGGAAGCAGAAAAATAAGCTCTGAGGGAAATAAAATTTATAGACAATGACTTTAGTAGCAGACTGGGAAAGAAGGTAATCCCCCAGACTCTTCCTGAAGCTCAATATTGTCAGTATTTCAATGAGGCCACCAAGAATAATAATCAAGTAGATTAAAAAAAACCTGATATGAGTTGATGGAAATATTGTGGCTGGCCAACAATGGAATCTCTCCAGTCCAAATAAAAAACAATGATAGTCATTCATTGAAGAACTGGGTGTCAATGGGGTGGGAGATCATTTTTTTTAGCATAATCACATTATGTAATGTAACATAATAAATTATTTAGTTCAAAGGACCTAAAAGCACTTAGTATTCCATGGAAACTGCTGGCAGATAGTGCGTAAGTAATCACTCCATTATTCCTTGTACATATACTACTTCCTGCTTGCCCCTTTCCTTCCTTTGGCATATTCAGACCCTGTCCTTGTTTTTGAATAGAGCTTTTAAGCTAAAGTTAAGGTCAGTTACTGTACTGGACCACTTCATAATGGAAGCCAAGCTCTCAGGGTTGGTTCCTAAGGCCTTCAAGATAAATAGCATGACTGCAAGTGTTGGTTAGTATTTATGTAGACTGAAAGGGCTTGCTGAACATCTGAAGGCTTAGCTGCATGTACTTCAGATAATTTTTCAGTGTCCACTTAGAAAATTTTGGCTCAGGACCATGAAACACCCATCTCCCTTTCAGCCAGAAAGCAGTCATCCGTAACAACAACAAAAACCTAGTTTCATGAGATATTCATGAATTAATGTGCATTAACTCTGAATTCAATCTTGTTTTTGGAGGGCAGGTTGCATTGGGTGGACCTGTTATTGCAAAGAAAGTCATACAGGAGGTCAACATTAATTCTCTCTCCCTATTGTAATCCAAGAACATCAGTCTTTTGCATGAATAACACAGGAATAACATGGGGAGGGGGGGGGATAAAAGAAAAATTCTCACATTAACCCTTTTGGTGCTACTACATCTGGGACACAGCTGCTCTTCTTTGAAGTGTTGCTTGCACCATTGAAATCATAATGGAATGTCATGACGTACCTGATTCTAGAGGAAGCATTAGAAATGCTTTTTTGGCCAACATATGAAGCATTTGAAGCCAGGATGATGCAGTTAACTACACAAATGGCTATAGGTAGAACATAAAACTTGTTTCCTCACTTCTACCAGTTACTGTTTTCCCATTATAGAAAATTTCTTAGGAAGAGAGAATGAGCAGCTTGTAAAATTTCAATAGCATCACCCACTCTGACTCTGGTCCTTCCTATTTGAATTAACTAATTAGGCAAGTTACTCAGCTTCCTTGGGTCTCAGTTTCCTCACCTGTAAAATGAGAGGGCTGGCCTCTGAACTTCCTCCCAACTCTAGATCTATGACCCTCATTCCATGATCTGCTGATATCTTTGGGTTTTTTGTTTTTGTTTTTCTTTTTGGTGAGGCAATTGGGGTTAAGTGACTTGCCCAGGGTCACACAGCTAGTAAGGTGGCAAGTGTCTGAGGTCAGATTTGAACTCAGATCCTCCTGTCTCCAGGGTCAGTGCTCTATCCACTGTGCCACCTAGGTGCACTGATCTGCTGATATCTTACTAAAATTCTCTTTCCAAGATACTAAGATCCCATAACGTCAATGGAGAAATGTCCTTTGTTTTATAATACTTTATTTCAATAACAACAAACAATAATGATAACACCTGTCATGTACATGGTACTTTAATGTTTGCGAAGCATATTCATTTATCATATAACTACCTCAGCCTGGGGTTTTAAACTCTCTATAATCTGATGCCAACTTGTCTTTCCAATCTGTCCATTGCTCCCCTTCACACACACTCCAATCAAATCAGTTGGCTAACTATATGCTGTACACAGCAATCCATCTCTCAATAGAGGATCTTGGTGCAAGTGGTCCTTCGTCCATGCAGGGAATGTACTTTTTTTTTTTCACTTCTACTCCATAGTATACCTAGCTTCCTTCCTAGCTCAGGTGCTACCTCCCACACACAATCTTTTCCAATGTTGCTAGTACTAAGCACTCTCTCCTTCTTGAAATTGCTGCTATTGCTTTGTATTAAATTGTTTCTAAACACATTGTAAAATGTTACATTACAAGATATTTTTATACCACCCACCACTAATACCCACATCTTTCTTAAATTATGATCTTTTCTATTCTTAAACTAGTATTTTTTATGTTTTCTTCTTATTTTTAAATATTATTTTATTTTAATTTATGGAATAAAACACAAAATAGTAAATAATATAATAAAAAGATGATTGCATATGAAACTACAAATCTACTATGTACAACTTGCTATTCCTTTTAAATATACAACAGTTATCATGTACATTTCATTTTTTCTTCCCTCTCCCTGCCCTACAGATAGCCACCATTAGACACAAATAGGAGTGTGTATATGTGTGTGTGTGAAATTATGTAAAATTAATAAAATGTCTTTATTCATATGTCTTTTATAGTTAATGAGTATTTATAATAGTCAAAATAACAGTCATTCAAAGCCATTCTCAATCTTACTATATTCAAATTAATATCTTTTTAAAAATATGCTGAGGAAATGCCATCATTGATCAGTTCAATTAGCTCATATAAATTCTCCCTCCCATAACTCCCATTAGGGCTACTCATCCTCAAACTCATTAGATAATATTAAAAGTATTAGGTGAAACACCTAAAATAAAGTATATTATTCAGTAGAATATACGCTTGGGGTCCATGATGGGTTCGTTTTTATCTTTAAATTCTTAATGTTCAGCAAAGGGTCTTATAGTAAGTGCTAAAATCCCTGCTATTCAGGAAGCTACTGGGTTGCTTCAGGAAATCTAAACAACATCGGGAATAAAGCTAATTGGGTGTGTTTACTAAGTCTGGCACTGATAGGATGAATCCTTGAGTGCAGCAAGGGGGAGAGGACAGAGGAAAAACCAGGCTGCCCAAGGACAAGAAGACTTGCCCAGCTTAGAAAAAAGATCAAGTTAAAACTTCTATGTGAATCATCAATGGGCAAGATAGGGAAAGCCAGATAATATTTTAAAAGTTAATTTAATTTAATTTCATATATATATATATATAATGATGATTATGTGGTGATGGAATAGGTATTAACATCCCAGTTTTACAGATGGTAAAAATGAGACTGTGACTGGTCAAATGATTTGCTAAGGATCCTTCAGGTAGTAAGAGTCAGGGGCAAGATTTGAAATCAGGCCTTCCTGACTCGTAAACCCAGCATGTGAATGTGCCAAGCTTCCTCATATTCTCAGATAATTTCTTCCAAATAGAATAATTTAAAAATCTCTGAAACCATTATAAAATTTGAGTTGGATGGTGATAACAACTTTGAGATTTAAGAGCTTTTGGATAGACAATGTGACATTTTTTCTTATCCCTATTTTTTTCTTATCCCTGGTAAATTTCCCTTCAAGTTGAAGAAGGGTTGAAAATAAGTTGTCCTTGTAGCTTTCAAAATCTTTGCTCCTGATTATACTGCTACTTGTAAGAACCATACAATCACAAGAGTTTAGAGTTGGAAGAAACCTGGATGGCCAATTTATCATTAAACCTAAATCTTTGCTGTCCAGATTTCATCACTGTCTCCTTCATTGATCGCTGCCATTTTCCTAATAGGGAGTCACTTGATTCTCTAGTATGTATAGCACTGGACACAGCAGTAAGGGCCTGCAATGCTTATTGAGATTCCTGGTGAGAGTTTCCCTCTTCAGGCTCATTTAATTTGTTTCAGCAGAGGAAACCATGAGAGAATTAAGCTAAAGTCCTTGATTTAAGACAGAAACATTGATGGACAGCTTCCTTATCAGAGATATAGGGATGAAGACTTTTTGGGCTAGCTATTATCTTATGTATTAGTTCATAGTGGGTAGCTGGATACAACACCAGGTCTGGAGTCAGGAAGATCTGAGTTCAAATGTGATCTCAGTTTATTAACTACGACCCTAAACAAGTCACTTAACCCTGTTTGCCTCGATTTCCTCATCTGTAAAATGAGCTGGAGAAGGAAAGGGCAAACCACTCCAACATCTTTGCCAAGAACCCCCTCCCCTCAAAAAAAAAGGTCATGAAGAGTCAGACACAACTGAAAATGACTAAAAAGCAATAACAATTGGTTCTTAGTGTTGTGAAATTGTTTATCTTTGCCTTGGCTGTGACAAAAAATATCAGTCAGAAAAGAAGAAAAGCAATGCAATCTAGAGATAAGGAAGTCTTAAAGAAGGGAAACTGAGGAATTTGCAACAATAATTTAGACCTCTGGATTGTTTAAAAAATGTATTTTTATGTTTATCTTGAAAATCAGTTTCTCTTTATCATGAAATGAAGTAAATCCATCTCTGATTGTCCTGGGATCTTCAAAGGTAGAGTCATTTCTAGAAGAAAAGTGGAAGTATTCTAATACAGGTTGACCTCAATTACAAATATTACTGAGATAACATTCTTTCCAGAAAGAGGTCATAAAACTTCTATCAGCAGATTATAAGATCGGTGTCTTCCACATTAGAGAGAAATGTTTTGATTTTATTCCCGATGAAGAGAATGCATGGTTGGGTCAAGAAGAGCTGTTGAACCAGAAATTATAACTTGATTTTTATTGAATTATTCAAATGGTGTGGCTGAAAAAAAACTTGAATGCCAGGTTCCCTCTACTGGAGACCTCTGGAGATTTGCAAAACTGAAGGATCATGGAATGAAGAAATGTTTTCATAGTGCTATCCTTGACTTTTTCTGTCATAAGTAAGAACTACCAGGACCAGAAAAGAATGGTCACTTTCTCTCTTCAGTGACAGAAAGGGAGGACAAACTGTAGACTGACCCCCTTATTTTAGATTTAAAGACAACAGGAAATTAGAGTTATAGCTGTTGCTGCTGTGGGGACCACTCTTTGTCCTAGGGTTGTCTGGCTGACAACTCGTTTAAATTCATTCTACATGACAGGTCAAGGCTTTAAACTCTATGACCAAATCTGGTTTTTGCTTTTAATTTGATTTTTTTTTTTTTACTTAACAGATTTTTAAAAATCTGACCAAAAGTATATTTAACATATTTCTATATGGTCCAGTGGAAAGAGCACTGACCCTGGAATTAGGGGACCTGGTTCCAAATCTTGCCTCTGCTGCTTTCTACCTGTATAACTTCATTTCCCTAGGCCTCAGTTTCCTTATATGTAAAGTGAAAGAAGTTAGCTAGATGGCTTCTCAGGTTTCTTCTAGCTCTCTATGATCCTGTTAGTCATCTTTTACTTTTCCTAGTGATTGCTTCTCTGGAGTTGAGACATATACAATTAATAGGCACCATTATCTCTTGTTTGGGGTGGGGTCCATGGGGACTCAGGATAAAGCACACTGGTATTCATTCAGCCAGCTATCTCACATGTCCTGGGGGTATTACAAAGTGGGGGTGGTTAAATGTGTACTTAAAAGACATGGCAAAAAAATGGAAAAAAAGAGGGGGCAGCTAGATGGTACAGTGGATAAAGTACTGACCCTGGATTCAAGAGGACCTGAGTTCAAATCCAGCCTCAGACACTTGACACTTATTAGCTGTGTGAGCCTGGGCAAGTCACTTAACCCTCATTGCCCCACAAAAAAAAAAAAAAAAAAAGAAGACATGGCCATTCATCCTTCAAAAGAGAGAGCAACACTCTCTTTCCCTAAGATGAGTGGTGCTTCAGGGAAACAGTGTGGTACAGTGGATAAAGATCAAGCTTTGGAGTCATGGGTAAACTGTGCTCAAATCTAGCCACTGGTTAGTGTGACCCTAGGGGAGTCAATTAATTTCTCAGTGCCCCCAGACAACTCTCTAAGACCATACATTGCCCTGTTGGTGTGGATCTGTGTTGCTAGAGGGAATTTCTCCATTGGAAATTTCTTATGCTAATGAAATGTGTGTGTGTGTGTGTGCGCACGCACAGGTGTGCACATGTAATCCAGAATGCATATACAGGGAGCAGCTAGGTGGCACAGTGGATAAAGCACCAGCCCTGGATTCAGGAGTACCTGAGTTCAAATTCCGGCCTCGGACATTTGCCACTTACTAGCTGTGTGACCCTGGGCAAGTCACTTAACCCCCATTGCCCCACAGAAAAACAAAAACAAAACAAACAAACAATGCATATACAGTACTCTCATCTGTGTAAAAAGATCCACAAAAAATATAGATGGGATGCTAAATCATCATGGTAATTTCAACAGGATATTTTAGGGACCCTTTTTTTTCTCCCTGTGGTGACATGGGCTTTCTGAGGCAACTAACACAATTGATCACGCACCAAATCTGAAGTCCTGAGTTCAAATATCACTTGAGACATTGTGTGAAGACTGGGTGAGTTACTTAACTGGTGCGCTATTTTCCTTCACATTGAGGATTAAAAACTTGTGGTTCTACCCTAAAAACCCAAAGTACAACAGGACCAGGTCAGCTCCTGAAAACAAAGCCTCTATTTCCATAATAAATCCTACTAACTTAAACTGGACATATGGCAATAAATTTTCAAGCTCTGTAATTATGCCTGTGGGCACATTCAGTTTATCAACCTTACTAAGTTAAAAATTTTAATAAGTATTGCTCTTGCCCCCCCCTTTTGAAATTATTTTACTTTTTTTTTCCTTTATAGTCTAGCAAAATTACATCCGACTAAATGTACCTATTTAGTGAAAATGGATTCCATTAGTGGGTAATCTTATCCAACTATTGTTTTCTCTTTAAGAAAATAATGGAGAACATTTGCAGATGTTTAACGTCAGGCTCCTGTTTCTAGAATTACAATCTTCTGGGAGCCGCCAGCCACCGCAGAGAGCTGTCAGAACTTCTCCAATACAAGTATGATCCAGAGTTAATTCAGCATATTAAAAGGCCTTTTATTTTTTTTTTAAAGTAGGTGAGGCAGACGAGTACTAACTGACAGAGAGAACTTAAAATGTCCCAGCAAAGGGTCATGGTTTTCCTCTGAGTTGTCAAGCCATCTTCCTTTCTTTCAAAAGAAAGTGGTGAGAACTTTCAGACCACTTCTGAATAGATGAGTCTCTCATCCATCCTATCTCAATATGAAAATGTGGTAGCATTCATACTGACCTGAAAAGATGTTATGTTTTGTTTGAATTTCTTCTGGGAAAATGGCATATTAAGTGTATCCCCATCATATCTCTGTTAAACTGTTGCAATCACTGTGTGAATGCAAACACCAACTATCTTTTTGGATCATGGAAGAAAAAACAAATCCTTTTCTTATTCTGTAAAGACTAGGAAGGACTATATATACCATTGAATCTAGCCGAATTTCTTTATTTTACAAATTAGGAAAATAAGTCCCAAAGAAGTAATGTGATTTTTCCAACTTAACCTAAGTGATATTAGAAGTAATATTTGAGCTAATATCCTCCAGACACTACTCTTTCCCCCTGTTGTAACATGCTGCTGCCTTAATATCCAATAAAATGATTCTTATTTTAGATAACCTCTGTCATAGCCTCTGTTTTAGATAACCAGAGTCAGGGCAAAACATGAACTGGTTCCTTCTTTACAGAACTACCCACAGTTTGCCCTGCACACAATTTGTTTATATACAGTTGTTTGCATGTTTTCTCATGAATTAGATTACAAACTCTTTGATAGCAGGGGGTATTTTGCCATTCTTTGTATCCTTGAGGCTTAGCACAGTGACTGGGACAGAGTAGGAATTTAATAACCAACTAATGAATAGTTGACTAATTATTGACTGCCTGACTGGTCCACCTTGCTTTATGCAGGGTATGCATTCTTGAAATTTATTTTTAATTATAAATTTAATCATTCAAAGTATAGCAGAAGATCTCAAAATATAATGAAATGGGGGGGTGATATAAAGAGTAATCACATTGAATAATTAAGCCAATTTATAGCCTCCAAATGTGCTGTTAAATTCAGATTTTCTTTTTTCTTAGAGTGGAGCATATCTTTCATATTTTTGCCTTGTATCTGGGTTTGGGGGGGGTTGTTGCTGTTTATTATGAGTTAATATGAGATTATCTCCTTCAAAACGGAAAATAATTTGGTTTGGTAAGCATATATCATAATTTGTGTATTTAGCAATAGATTGTAAGCTCCTTGAGGGCAAGAGCTATTTTATTTGTTTGGCTTCATATCCAAAGCATCTTGCATGTAATATTTGCTTGGCAGATGTTTGTTGGACTGAACTGGGCACAGATCTGAGGCACTGGGGACCCAAAGAGTTCTTGTGAATATGTAATTAGATACATTAAAAGTATGTTCTTATATCATTTGAAAAATTTTTATATTTTCTGGTATAGCTGACCTAATAAGAGGCAAGAAGCCTAGAGCATTATGTCCCTTGGTTAGGTCTGAGAAAGACAAACAGTTCTGGTTTTAGTAGAAAGGGGCAATTAACCTTATGAAGAACATTGATTAACTGTTTTGTCCTTCCTATTGTTATGACAAAATGGAGGTTTTAAATTTTGTTCAGATTAACTAAAATTCTCATGCACATTCAGAAGGAAGAATCACAAGGGAAATTAACCTAAAGTCTGATCTATTCCAGAATAGTGAGTATCATCCCACTTATTACAATCTAATGCATCCCATTAATTACAATCTTTCCTCACTTTGGGTTTCTTTAAAGTTTTTATTCAATGTATAATTTAACATATGTGATTTGTTTAACATATATGACAGCATTCTGTGAACTGTGTTGTAAAACTTCGACTAATCTCTAGTATTATTGCTCAAAGTTGTATTTTTAAAGTAATTTCTTTCTCTAAAACTCATCCCCAACCTCTGGGTTAAGTCAGTAAAAGATGAGAACAAGATAATCTTAGAATAGAAATCTCAGGGCTTATTTTTCCCCATGCCTTCCTAGCCTAGAGGTGAAAGGTCTTTTTTTAGCCTCATCCTGAAGAGAAAAGGAGATGAAAAGAGAGATTTTATTTATTAAAATGATAATAAGTAAGGTTGATTGAAGGTCTTTGGGCATTTATCAATACCAGCTGGAGCAAGCCACATCAATATGGCTGATATTTCCTAGATATGTTTCTTAATGAAGCTATTAACATATAAGGATCTTAATAACTTAACAACTTAATATGTCTGAGTGCTTCAACACAAAAGGATTTCTATGGATCTTTGATCTCATTGACGTGTGTCCTCTTTCCATAGTGAAGGTCACAACCCTACCATATCTTCATTTCAATTTAATTCAATCCAACAAAAATTTATTTTTATTGTATTATTACTTATTGTGAGGTACCTAGATGGCACAGTGCTTAGACTTGAGTTCAAATCACAACTCATTCATATAAGCTTTGTGAACTTGAGCATGGTACTTTCCAGCTCTCTTGATTTCAGTTTCCTCATCTGCAATATGAGTATGGCAATAGTGCTGTAGGGAATTAATTGTGATTTGGGGCTTCCATGACCCCATCTTTGCTTCATTACGGTCAGACTGAAAAGATGTCATTTTGAAAAGCCTTGAAGAGATTATAGAACAAACAAAAGGAACTCTGATCAGATTTGTAGTGGGACTGAATAATACAAAGAAGCAAGAACATTTATTGAGTCAAAGTATTAACTAAAGTACCTAAACCCCACATAGGAGCTCCCCTATGCCCACATAGTCCTGGCCAAATTATAATGGGGAACCTCAATATTATGGCGAGCCACCCATACTAAATTTGGCCCATACAGTATCCTAGGGTTGTTGTAAGAAGCAAATAAAATAACAGAGAATGTAAAACACTTTGCAAACCTTAAATAATTATATAAAGGCTAACTTCATTACTATTATTAATTATTATGCATCTGTGCCAGCCTGTATGTTACACAATGATAATACAAATATAAAAATGGCAATGTTCCCTTGAATTTGTCCTTTCCTTTTATGTGACTTTTGGCCCATCCTCCATACTGGCTCCCTTTGAAAATGAAGGATTTGAACAACAACAAGACAAACTGTCCGCAGGGGGCTCACTTAACATTCTGCAGAACTTCTACCTTATTCATGATGCGCACACCAATGGCATACCTGTTATATCCATTAGTCTTGCTTCCCTCTCGCCAACCTTGTCTGGCCAACTGCCTGTTCTGAGTATACCTCTTTTTCCCTACATTTTAGCTCCCTTCTTCACAGTTCTTCATTGTTAAGGTGCTTTAGCTCCCTCTTACCCACCATGCATCTCTTGATCTCCAGGCAACTTCTTTAGAGACTGTGATATCCTGTGATCTGAAGCCATATACCACAACTAGAAGTATATTAGTGTTAATATGGGCCTTTGTTCAGGGAAAAACTAGGGGTCATTAAAAGTAGCAGGGGCAGGATGAGCTAATAATTTCTTTGGTTATTTCTATCGTAAGAATTACCCCAGTGAAATCAAAGGGATGGCTAGACAAGCTGTGGTATATGATGGTGATAGAATATTATTGTGATATAAGAAATGATAAGCAGAACTATTTCAGAAAGCCTGGAAAGACCTTGAACTGATGTATAATGAAGTGAGCAGAACCAGGTGAACATTGTACACAGAGACAACAATATTGTTTGATGAATAATTGTAAATGACTTAACTATTCTCAGCAATACAATGATCTAAGACAATCCCAAAGGACTAATGATGAAGCATACTATCCACCTCCAAAGAAAGAACTGATGTTGATTGAACACAGACTGAAGCACGCTATTTTTCACTTTCTTTCATTTTTTTTCTTTTATTCAAGTTTTCTTATACAAAATGTCTAATCTGGTAATCTTTTACATAATTGCATATGTATAACCTATATCTGATTGCTTACCACCTCAAGGAGGTGGTAGGGGAGGGAGGGATAAAATTTGGAACTCAAAACTTTAAATAAAAATGTTTATTATGTAAAAAAATAATTACCCCTATGGTATTTGACCTTTTGTTTTCCAAACATTTTTGAATTTTCTGTATTTGAGGACTCAACTTATAATATTTGGTATGATGAAGAGAAATCTGCCCTGTCCTTACTTTTTCTTTTAATTTAATATTGACATTTGCTTTAACAAGGATTTGGCAAAAAATTTCCATATCAGAAATTTGCTGACTGTTAGAATATTTTCAATTTCACTTTTTTTGTATATAATTTAGTATTATTATATATAGTGAGCCCCAATTCTATTCTTGAAAAAGATATTTATGATATAAAGATATAAGGCTGGTGTAGAGTCTTTTGTCTCTTACTTTTTTTGTTTTTGACTCATGTTTCCCAACATTTTTTCCCCTGTGTATCATGGATTGAAATATCAAAATATATGGCTGCCTTAACCTGTAATTTTATTGCTATAGGAAACTCCCAGGTGATGAAACTCCCTTTCCTAGTACAGGTTGGTACTTAAAGAGTTGCCTAGTGCACTAAAAAGTTATGTGATTTGCCCAGTGTCACACAAGTTTGCATGAGTCAGAATTGGAATTTGAACCCATGTCTTCCTGGCTTTGAAGCTAGTTCTCTATCTAGCATGTCAGGCTACTTCTCAGTATTAAAGTACATGTTGATTTAAATTTGAGGTCTTACAGAGTTCTCTGCCACAATTACAGCTTGAAAGATGCAATTATCTTCATGGTGGTCTTGTTGCAAATATTTACCATGAGCATGACATGGAGGACCAAATGTTCCATGAAATGATATTTCTCATTGCCTTTTGTCACTCCCCTGTTGTGCCTTCTCTCTCCTACATGTCCCAAATTTATCCTGTATAAGTCTTGCTTGTGTGTTATATCCCCATTAGATTGTGAGCTCCTTGAGAGCAAGGACTGTCTTTTTCTTTCTTCTGTATTTCTAGTGCTTATCATCAATAGACTGACTGACAATAACTCCTTTGTTTATCTATTCTAAAGAGAATTTGTTAGCCATCTTTGAATTTAGCTTTGCTTCTATCTTATTGATTTCATTTAGAATAAGAATGTTTAAGATTAACCTGATGCAATTACTCTGATTTAGACATTTAGTATGTTAGTCTACAGTCTAAAAATTGGATTATTCTTGAAAATGTTTCCCCCACTTCTCTCCCACTGATACTATATAGTAGAAGAAGAGGAATTTACAGAATGAAGGACCATTTTACCTTTCTTATTTGATGAATCACCATGCCCAAATAACTCATCACCAAGTGGCTAGCCCACTGCTAACAAGCCTTTCTCCTCTGTGCTCATCCTCAGAAAGGAGACAGTCCCTGATTAGGACCATAAGGACATTTTTTCTCACAAAATATTGTAAGAGTTTATGTATCCTCCAGGAATCACAGTCATCTCTATAACAGAACGAAACATGATATTGGGACTTTGTGGAAGTGATACTCCAAGGGAAATAAAATAATAGAGCTATAGAAGAGGTTTTGAAAACTCCTAGAAGGCAAAGAAATCAATAAGTAAATTACAACCAAGAAGAATTAATACCAAGATTTGGCTCAGATCGAAGGGCAAAATGAAGAGAGAGTTAGGTGGCAGAGTAGATACAACTCTGGGCTTGAAGTCAGGAAAACCTGAGTACAAACTCATCACCAGACACTTAGTAGTTGTATGATTAGTTGATTAACCTTTTGAGTGCCTCAGTTTCCTGATCTATAAAATAGGAATTTTGTGAAGATAAAATGAGAATAAATGAGGATACAAAAAATTTAAAGCACTATATAAAAAGCTAGTCATTATTATTATTATTATTATTATTACATTCACAATAGCTAAATGATTGAGGCAAAATAAAAATAATTAGAACAAAAATTAAGACAGGCTTTGGATACAGAAATAATTATTCTATTTTTCATTCATAGCTTGGGTTTGAAGTAGTAGGAATATTATCAAGAAATTGCTGTTGTTCAGTTGTGTCTGACTTTTCAAGACCCCATTTGCGGTTTGATTGGCAAAGATACTGAAAGTGCTTTGCCATTTCCTTCAGCTCATTTTTACAGTTGAGAAATTGAGGCAAAAAGGATTAAGTGACTTACCCAAGGTCACACAGTATCTGTGCATAGTAAAAGTTCTGAGATCTTATTTGAACTCATGAAGATGAGTCTTCCTAATTCCAAGCCCAGTGTCCACTGAAGCACTTAGCAGCCTAAGAAGGCTACAAAGAAGGATGGTAGGCAGATAGTTGTAGTGTTTTGGTGCTACTTTCCTGATATTGAGAGAGAGTGAGGATGGGGTGTATTTTTGAAAGGACATGAGCCAGAGCTGACAGAGACATATAGATGGTTTCTAATCTGCATCCTTGGAGAGAGCTTCTGAATTGATGAAATCACAGACAAATTTGAATATTTTACTATATTTAAAGCAGCAGTTTTAAAAATTTGAATTTTTCAGAAGATAAGGTATATATATACCTTATACCCTTATACCTTATATATACATATACCCCCCAAAAAATCCATACAATTTCAAAACAACTGCTCATTTCCCTTTTTGTTTAGTTCTATTTTCCATTTTCAATTTATTTTTAAAGTTATGTAGACACAGCCTTGGTTGTTTCCTGTATATACAGGAAGGTAATGTTTTTCTTGGTATAAAGTATAATGTTATAATTTTTTTAGCCTTTAAAATTACAAATACATATTTAATAGATTTATCACCCTGAGAGCTAGTGCATAAAATATGATAAAGAAATATGTAATGTGAAAAGAAGTATATAAAGATGTGATAAAAGAGCCTTAACTAGTCTGGAAGGAAGTATGCAAAGAGATGATAAAGAAAGAAAAGCAAACATCTACCAACCAAATGATTTAAAACAATGCTGATTTTCTTGAATACACATAGATTAAAAATGAATTAAACATGGTTCAAGGGAGTTTAATGTTTGTTGCACACTAAATAAAATCATGTTTTCTAAATGTTTAGTGTTTTATTAATGTGAACATGTACTTTTATCATGGAATGGTTCTTACTGGGGTTAGAAACTACAAAACCACACTTCAAGCAATGTTGGAATGTTGTCAACAACCAGAGGTTAAATTACAGTCTTTCTGTTTAATCTATCTACTATATAGCACTCATTTTAATTAGAGTAAAGAACACTGCACATACCCATTTGGAAAAACTGATTATAAATTTTCAAACTAGGCAAAATTTAAACCTTCAATTTTGTAACATTAGACACCATATAACTTACAACACATGAAACAATATTCATAATGGAGACTTCCACTCTAAGACCAAAAGGGAGGCAAAACTAGCTAGACTTTTCTTGGCATCTGTGGGGCAATATAAATAGGGAGATGACTTTGCAGGTAGAAACACTTCAGTTCAATTCCCATTTCTGACACAAACTGGTTTTATGACCCTAAGAAAGTTACATACACTTTTCAATATTCCAGGGAAATCTCTAGTAGAATACTTGCTGATCTTTGGTGGTAGATGGAATTTCCTCACTAGGAGTTCACACTACCAGTGAAATCAAGGATTTGGATGAAAATGTGGAAGATGGACACCAAAATGAGTACCCTCATGTTCTTATTGTTTTTATTCTCATGTTTTAACCATAATAGAAACAGGACATAATAGGGAATGTAGTACAAATTTTCAAAGTCAAGATTTTTAGGTTTAGAGAGCAATCATGAAATCAAAGTAAAAAGCTGTATCTCATTTCTATAGACTTGTGATATGAACTGTCTGTCCTTTCTCTGATTTTGAAGATCAGAGATTTTTGTTGTTGTTTGTTTTTGTTTTTGTTTTGCTGAGGCAATTGGGGTTAAGCCCACGGTCACACAGCTAGTATCAAGTGTCTGAGGCCAGATTTGAACTCAGGTCCTCTTGGATCCAGGGCTGGTGCTCTATCCACTGCACCACCTAGCTGCCCCAAAGAATTTATCTCCACCCAAATCTGAATGGAGCACAATGGCTTCCCCACCTGGGTGGGATTGGAACAAGACTGTTTTTTTTTTTTGTTTGTTTTGTTTTTTATTGGGGGGTGGCAATGAGGGTTAAGTGACATGCCCAGGGTCACACAGCTAGTAAGTGTCAAGTGTCTGAGGCCAGATTTGAACTCAGGTCCTCCTGAATCCAGGGCTGGGATCAGAGACTTTTTAATGGAAAAACCAGAGAAAGTCTTACAACTTCTTGGATTTTTTTTAAAAGTCTCTCATCTCACACTCGTTTGGAAGTGCCAGTGACCTTCTTCTAGGTACTATCCATATAAATAAAACCTTAGAATACTATCTGAAAACCAAATTCCTTAAAAATTATCTATCATGATATTCTTACTTTCAGAACTGATGAAAAGAGATCTTTTTTAAAGTTATTCATGTGCAATCATTAGTCAGGTTGTGAAAGAAAACAGACAAAATAACTTTAGAAAGAGGAACTAACAAATAAAATAATACTTCAATCTATATTCAGATATCATCAGTTCTTTCTCTGTTGATGGTTTATATTTTTCATAAATCCTTCTGACTTATGATCCTGGTCATCATTTCTTTCACAATTATTATTGCTAACTGTATTACTCTCCATCTTATTTCCTCCCCTTGATATTTACTCTGTCTTCTTTCACCCTATCCCTCCTCAAAAGTGTTTTGCTTTTTACTGCCCCTCCCCCAATCTGCCTCTCCTTTCTTCACCCCTCCCCCCTTATTCCGTTCCCCTCCCCCTTTCCCTCAGGGCAAAATATATTCCTATACCCACATGTTCCTATACCCTCTTTGAGCCAATTTTGATGAGAATAAGGCTGACTCACTCCCCCACTCCTTCCCCATCTTCCCCTCTACTCCATAAGCTTTTTCTTGTTTCTTTTATGTGAGCCACTTTACCCCATTCCACTTTGCCCTTTCCCTTTCTCCCAGTGCATTCCTCTTACCCCTTAACTATATTTTGAAAATGTCATCATAGGGTAGCTAGGTGACACAGTGGACAAAGCACCAGCTCTGGACCCAGGAGGACCCAAGCCCAAATCTGGTCCCAGACCTGCCATCCTACCCTGCCTTCCCCACAAAACACAAGAATAAACAAAAAATAAATCATCCCTTCATAGTCAATTCACACCTGTGCCCTCTGTCTAATTATATTCCTTTTAGCTGCCCTAATACTGAGAAAGTTCTTATGAGTTAGAAGTCTTATCTTCCCATGTAGGAATGTAAACAGTGTAACCTTTGAATATCCCTCATGATTTCTTTTTCCTGTTTACCTTTTTATGCTTCTCTAGGGTCTTGTATTTGAAAATCATATTTTCTATTCAGTTATGGTCTTTGCATCATGAATGCCTGAAAGTCTTCTTTTTCATTGAAATCCCATTTTTCCCCAGAAAGATTATACTCAGTTTTGCTAGGTAAGTGATTTTTTCCTGTAGTCTCAGTTCCTTTGTCCTCCCAAATATCATATTCCATGCCCTCCAGTCCTTTAATTTAGAAGCTGCTAGATCCTGTGTTACCCCGATAAAAACAAAGCTATTTTTTTAAAATACTAGTTTCCTAGACAATTTGAAAGCTTGCTGAAGGCCAGAACTATGTCTAACTCATTGCACACAGGGATTATTCAATGACAACCCACTGAATGATTGAATCAGTGAATAAAGGAATAAAGCAAGAATTAAAGTAATGTGTTGCATGGTCTTCCTTAAATGTGACTTAAAACAAGCTAAAAAAAATGCCAAGAAAAATGAGACCAGGTAAGGCTTTTCAACAGTGTGAACCAGTACATTTTTCTTTGTACTTTTTTGGGGGGGCAGGGCAATGAGGATAAAGTGACTTGCCCGGGGTCACACAGCTAGTAAGTATCAAGTGTCTGAGGCCAGATTTGAACTCAGGTCCTCCTGAATCCAGGACCAGTGCTCTACCTACTGCACCACCTAGCTGTCCCCATAAACCAGTACCTTTTTAAAAAACAAACAGAATATCCTTTACTTTTTTGGTGGGGAGCAAACCTTTAGTTCACTTAATGGGCTGGGCTGAACTGAAAAGCCACAGACTAGCCAAGTCAAAGATAATAAGTAGGAAGCACCATGTCCTGTTTCATGAAAATCTTTTTCTGTGCTTAATTTTTTGCACTTTATACATAATGACTTTTCCATCTTCCTTCAAAGAAAAAAAATTTCAGTTTCAAAACCATGTGTTAGAGAACAAATCTGTCCTGAATTATATCATTCTGAACTAGCTGGAAGACACTCTTTCTTCATAATGCCTGATTTCAACAGGGCATGGGTATACAAACACATTGTTTAATTTTTTTCAAGTCTTTATTTTTGTATGGGGGGAACTTTAAGTATCACCTTGTGGCTCTGCTGTTAAATAGACCTACATGTTCTCCTTGAATTTTATTTGCTCTCTCAAGAAGCATAAGCTGGATCCAATTTTAAAATGAAAGAACATGGCACCAACCATTTATTTATTTATTTATTTAGAAAAGGAATGGCTTTACAATGTTTGCTGTTTGGGTTCTTTTATTTAGCTTTTATTTTTTTTAATTATTCTCTTCAAAATGTGAATGGAAAATGTTTGTTTGCTGGAGGGCCTCACATGCTTCTGGTTTGCTGGCTCAGTGTTGTCTACTGACAAAAAGAGACAGAGACAGAAACAGAGACATAGAGAGCCAGAGACAGGCAGAGAGAGACAGGGAGAAGAGGAAGAAGAAAGAAAGAAAGGGAGGGAGGAAGGAAGGAGGAAGGGAGGCAGAAAGGAAGAGAAGGATGGAGGGAAGGAAGGAAGAAGGGAGGGAGAAAGGAAGAAAGGAATGAAAGAAAAAGAGAAAAAGAAAGAGAGAGAAAGAAAGAGGAAAGGAGGGAGACAGAGGTAGAAAGGAAAGAAGGGAGGAAGAAAAGTAGGAAGGAAAGAAAGAAGGGAGGAGGGAGGGAAGAAGAGAAGGAAGTAGGAAGGGAAGGATGGAAGATGGAAAGGAAGAAGGAAGGAAGAAGTGAAAGTGGGAAAAGGAAAAGGAAACTTAACCTCTGATCAGCAAGTATTTCCTTTTTTGACAAATATTAGGTCAAAAACAAATTCTTTGTTATGGCTTAGACACAGTTCAGGAAGTACGTAAAATAAACAACTGCCACCACAGTAATAAAAAGCAACTCATTCTTGTGTTCTACCTTTTACCTCCTGGGACCACATAGTGGGTATTACCCCAAGAAGAAAGAGAGAAAGCCTTCTCTTGCTGGACAGTACTCAAATGGTCTTGGAACAGCAGCATGAATAAGTTGAAAGGAAAATATGATCCAACTTTAAATATTCTCCTAAAGTTCAGTCCCACATTTCCAAGTTTCTCCTGGACATCTCCAATGGAATGTCCAACTAGCACTTCAAAATCAACATGTTCAAAACTGAACTTATCTTCCCAACAAAACCTGCCCCTCCCAAATTTCTGCTGAATTTTCATCATTTCTCCAAGCACAGTCTCAATTAGCTTCATCATCTTTGACCTCTACATCTCTATTACTCCACCTATTCAAGCATTTCCCAAGATTTTTCAAATTTACATCTCTGATAGTTCTCAATAGTAGGTGCCTTCCACCTATGTTGTTACTTCCTTGGTTTAAACCTTCATAAGCTTTCATCAAAACTATTATATTAGCTTCTTAATTGATTTCCCTGCTTCCACTTTCTCTTCTCTAATTCTTTTTTTTAAACACACAATATTCTTGATAATGCACAGGTTTGACCATGTTATCCAAGAGCCCTCAGTGATTCCCTTTTCCCTCTAGCAGAAAATACAAACAGCTTGGCCCTTAAGACCCTCCACAGTTTAGATCTAACTTATCTTTATAGACCTATTTCATTACTACTCTTTTCATATTGTAGATTTCAGTCAAATGACATGGCTAACTACAACAACTTGCTTGTCACATTCTCACATTCATATTGTCCATTACCCATTCTCAGAATTTATTTTGTCTCTTGAAATCATTTTTTTCTTCTACTCACCTACCTCCGATGTTAACTCTTCTATGAAGTCATCTCTGGTTCTCTCATTCAATAATAAAAATAGCTAACATTTGCATAGCACCTACTGTGTACCAGGCAATATGCTAAGCCCTTTGCAATTATTATTTCATTTAATCCTCACAAAAAACCTGGGAGGTAGGTGCTATTATTATTCTCATTTTACAAAATTAAAAAAAAAAAACCTGAGGTTAAGGGACTTACCCAGGTCAACCTCTTTCTGAGGCTGGATTTGAACTGAGGTCTTCCTCAGCCAGAACTCTATCCATTATATCATCTAGCTGCCTCTCTTTAGCTGAAAGTAATCTCTTCTCCAATTTCTTAGACCACTTCATTTCTACCTCTCCTTTGCACTTCATATCATACTTATGTAATAATTGGTTCAGAGATTCTGAAATGACAAGAATGAATTAGGTACAATTTGAAGAATTTCTTTCTATGGCTCATTGCTCCCATTCAGACATCATGGGAACTTGAGTATCTAAGACTGCCCATTGGGTTGTCACCATCTCCCCTTACAAATGTTAATGGCAAGAACCCCAGGGGTAAGCAGACATCTATGTGGGGAAGACACAGTGTTCAGAGCAGCTATCAACAAATCATTAGTTATTCTCCTAGACTATTTAAAGAACATCCCTATGTTCCTTTTATGCTGGTAAAATCTAGCCCCAGGGTATCTTTGTAATAAAGTATGGAGTGGTTATTGAGTGACTGAAGTGGAATTGGTTGTTTTTGAGTGAGAGTAAGCATGTAATATTTGTTAAGTGTGTGCAGAATGTGTGTTGAATACTGGGGATTAAGTATAAGACCTTAGTGTCAATTCTATGTTCAGAGTATGTGACAAGAAGAACACCCAAGAGCATCATGGAAAGGCTCCTAGTCTAGAAGTCAGAAAATACGTGCATCTAGCCCCTGGCTCTGACACTTAATAGATATGTGACCTTGGACATGTCTCAATCTCTGAACCTCAGTTTTCTTATCTGTATAATGGGGATGACATAGGTTATGAGTTCTTGCTAAAGATAACAATAACAATGTTGTAAAATGTTTCACAAATGTTAAATTAGCTCATCTATATAAATGTCAACTATTATTATGAAGAGGCAGTTTCAAGACTAGTTGGGGGTATGTCTGTTTCAATGCAGCACAGAGAAGCAACTGATTAACTTAAAGTTTAAATAATATAAATAATCCTTAGGCAGAACTCATGAGACCTCATGACATTGACTTATCAGAAGACTCTATGGCCTCAGTCACAACAGGGGTTGCCCTGGCATGGTTCCTCAGTATTACTGAGGACTCAGTGGAACATTGAGGTCACTGCTCCCTTTCTCATTCCTTTCTGCTCAGTATTCTATTCCAGTGTTTTTCTGGCTCAGTACCACTCTGCTCACTAATTTGTCTACAATTTCCCAGTTCTCAGAAGATGGAATAGTGATGACTCCTCACCTCCTCTACCAGAAGGAGACTTCTGTGCTCTACCTCTCCAAATAATTCTCTAGGAGCCTGCTCCAGGTTGTTTTATTTTGTGTGTGTGTGTGTGTGTGTGTGTGTGTGTGTGTGTGTCTGCCTGTCATTTTCCTAAGTTCCCAAGGATAGTAACTACTGTGGGGCGAACTAGGGAGAGTTATTCAAATTATTCAGGCTGCTTCCCTAGAATTCCAGCATAGGGGATATGGGACTTTGGAGATGGGATGAGCCAAACTTTCCTCAACAGTTAACAGCAATGGGAAGAAAACAGTGCATAATCCTAGCTGGACCTATTTGTATGCAGTCATCTCCTTAAGAGACTATAAAGTTCTTTCGGCTGATACTGTCATTTTTACCTTTGCATTCATATCACCTCATCCACTTCCTTGAGTAGAAGTGCTTAATCCATTTTGGTTGCTGTTGAATGTGCCAGAAAGTATGTACCATTAGCTCACATTTATATTTGCAAATGCATGCATTTCATTTGATGCTCTCAACAAGTCCATGAGTTAGGTGCTATTCCCATGCTATTTTTACTGACAGATGAGGAAATAAAGAGTCAGAATAGTTAATGACATGACCAGTATCACAAAGATAGCATTATGCATGGTATTCAAACTCAGGTCTTTCTAAGTCCAGCACTACCCATTATGCAACACTGCCTCAGCATATCAAATAAAACTGTCAAAGGACTGTTGTTTGTTCAATCATGTTTGACTCTTCAAGAACTTAATTGGGGTTTTCTTGGCAAAGATACTGGAGCAGTTTACTATTTCTTTCTTCAGCCCATTTTACAGATGAAGAAACTGAGGCAAACGGGGTTAAGTGACTTGCCCAGGGTCACACAGCTACTCAGTGTCTGAGGTCATATTTGAATTCAAGATGAGTGTTCCTGACTCCACAGCTCCATCCTAGAATCTGATTAGTTCCTAGAGGCAAAAATTGATGTTACTTGTTTGTTCTTATTAACTTTTTTTAAAATAAGGGTTGCTCAAACATTTGATGGCTCCTCCTTATTCATTAGGCATGAGCTATCAAAAGTTATTTTTTTTAAATCCTAATTCAGTCGACTTTTTAAAAAATTGCACTCTTTTTATAATATGCTATGAGCCAATGAAATGGTAGCAGAAGTGACATCCAAAATATCTTGCCAAATGGGCCACACACATAGAACTGAGAAAAGGGTCTTGACTTCCTGTCTTTTGACACAGGTCAGTCAGAAGTAAACCATACTTTGTGAGCACAGTCATGGCAGAATTCACATATTGTTTCTTCAGTGGGCTTTTTATTCTCTTTCTAGGTGGGTCCCTTTGACAGTCACAGTGCATGACTCTTCACTTTTAACTGGACAGAAAGAAGAGTTATATCATTAGTTTTTAGGAAGGGAGATAAAATTTAGGTGGTTTTAGGAATTTTTTTGTGTGTGTGTGTGTTTAAATAGGACTTAATCTGCTACAATCATTATTAGGTCTTCAGTATCCAATTGTAAATTATCCACTCCAGTGACTATGGCCCCATACTATAAATTTCTTCTTCTACTGATCTCAAAGTACGCTAGTCCCAAAGAGAGATTAATTCATTTCTTGTGATATAGTCACTCAATCTTAGAGAATACTTCATTTCCCCAAGGCTCCCTTCATAATTAATAGGCTGTCTCATGTTGGGGCATGTGCATTTTCCTGTGGCCTTTTCAGAGTAAATGAAAGGGAGTAGTAATGTGGGTGTGGGGTGTAAAAGATGAATATTGAGGAGGAGGAGGAAGAGGAAGCACAAAGATATATATTATAACCTTAAAAAGTCTGGTCTTGTGGTAAGACTGCATTAAACTATCATGAATATTTAAAAATAAAATTTAATTATATGATATAATAAAATGCCATAGCTATCCCTATAGGTATAATTCTTATTCTAATGAGAATTTTAGATAGAAAAATAGCTTTTCCATGTTGTGTTTATGGGGTGGGCTGATCATAGCTTCACCTAATGTCAGCTGTAATTTAAGATAACATTAGCTATGACAACCAAAAAGCTACCCCAGAAAGGAGTGGGAGCTTCTGATCATTAAGGAATCCAAAAGGAAATAGTTATTTTTTTTAAATAACCAGGTTTGTTTTTTGTTTTTTTTTTCTCCAAGATCTTAATGACCCAATTAAAGCTTTATATGGCTTGTTGCTCTGTGTCTAGAAGTAGAATGTGACTCAGAGCAAAAGAATTTCAGTATCGTGGTCATGTTTTTAAAGCAGACATGTTAGCTATGCACCTATCAAAACCCCAGAGAGCCAGGGAGCCCCAGAGGTGTATCCTCTTTCTGTGCATTGCAACACCTGGTGTTGGGAAAAGGAGTGTCCCCAAACATATAATCTTTTCATAACCAAGGGATTTGGTCTAGGCCAAATTTCCAGAATCTGGGTGAAAATATTGAATGACTGAAACCCCATGTCATATGCACAGTGATTGTCAAATGATAAGATGAGTTTCTTCATTTGATTTTGTTTCCTGAAGTTTGGCTGCCTGCAAGCCTAGATTTTTTTTCCCATCTGTTTTTTCAGCCCATTCAGTATCTGTCAGTTTGCTCAGCAAACTTCACAGCATTTCTCCCCATCTGATTTAAGTAAAAACTCTTCCTAGGCAGGCGGGAAATGTGGCTCAGAAACCTATGTGATATATCTATGAAAAACAAACAAACAAGAATTAGGGAAATAGGGACTTGCTGAATGAGAACTTTTTCATTTGAAACAAGGCTCTTGGGAGTCCTAGATTTAGAACCTAAGAAAACCTAGAGACCATCAAGTCTAATTACCTTATTTTATATATGAAGCAATGGAGCTACAGAGAGAAGGGAGAAAAGTGATTCCAAACAAATAAACAAAACCCTAATGACTGAGCTTTAAGAGATAGTGTGGAAAATCTTTTAATTATTGAGATCTCATCGACTAATATCCACTGTGTGGCATCAGTGTTTTCAATGCTCAAGGCATTAAAAGTGGATGGCCAAATTCAAATGCCAGCAAGCGGGCCTGGAGCCCTGCAGTTGCTGCCCCGGAGTTTCTCTTGTTTTATGTCTAGTCCCCCATGGCCTCACAGAACCATGACACAGCCACTGCCAATGCCCCCGCAGCCTTCCATAAGGGGACTGAGCCTGGGGCAAGTGCAGCCCATGGATCTGTGGGCAAGAAGTTACAGCAGGAATTGATGACCCTAATGATGTCTGGAAACAAAGGAATTTCTGCCTTCCCAGAGTCTGGGAATCTCTTCAAATGGGTTGGGACCATCCACGGGGCTTCTGGGACAGTATATGAAGACAAGCTCTCCCTGGAGTTCCCCAATGGCTACGCACATAATACTCCCACTGTGAAATTTGTCACACTTTTTTACCATCCTAATGTGGACACCCAAGGCTCTGTTTGGACATCCTCAAGGACAAATGGTCAGCTCTGTATGATGTCAGGACCATTCTACTATCTGTCCAGAATCTGCTGGGAGAACCTAACATTGACAGCCCATTGAACACACAGGCTGCTGAACTTTGGACAAACCCCACAGCCTTTAAAAAGTACCTGCTGGAACCCTCTGTGAAACAGGTTGACTAGCCAGGAGCCCTGACCCTGGCTGCCCAGCCTATCTTCCCTTCATCTTGTGTGTGTGTGTGTATCTTTTCTCTCTTCTGTACAGGACTGTATCATACTGTTTTCCTTTTTTTAAAACTCTAGTCCAGCTCTCAACATTGATATATAAATAAATTTGTTTTGTTTAAAAAAAAAAGTAGATGACCAAGGAAGTTAGACTCAGAGTCTTCAGTGTGTTCCTGCCATGATTTAGGTATGCTCATAAGAGTGATCCCTAACTTCTCAGGAAAAATCCATATTCAGAATAGAAGAATGGCAATCCCCATTCTGTGACCCCTCTCCATTGCATACAACCTGATGCCTCCAGCTATCTGATGAGTGGGCTCAGTTGTTGCAATGAGGAGCAATACTCTTCATTGAAATAACAAGCAACGAAACATAGAAAAAAAACCTGGAGTCAATGGCTAAGGTGGGCTGGGCATAAAACACCAAAAAGTTGAGTGTGACTAATTGAAATATTGCTTTATCTTGTTCTATACCCTGTTATTTGTTTGTTACTGGTCTCATGCAGACTGAACCTTGGAAATCACCTCAGTCCTTTCTCAGAACATACTATGATCCTAATTTTGGCCTCAGCTTTTTGGCCTCAGCCACTGCCTCTGGCTTTTTCATCTCCACTACTCAGTTCTTGAGTATTAATTGGGTCTTAATTTCTTTACATCTGTTTTCTGACCCCTATATACATACAGGGCAAAGAACTTCTTCTAAGGCTTCCATTTAAAGAACCAGCTCTTCATTTCTTACCAGCTGTACTCCATTGTATTGTGCCCATGTTCTAGGTACCTTTTTCATCCTCCTTTGCCCCCCTTTTTTCATCTTTTCAGCTGCCTTTTATATGTTGCCTCCCCCATTAGATTATGAGCTCCTTGAAGGAAGAGACTGACTTTCTTTTTCTTTGTATCCCTAGCGCTTAACACAGTGTCTGCTACATAGTAACTTAGGTGCTTTATAAATGTATAAATTGACTGACTGACTTACTATCTACACAGACCCCCTTTGCTTGGGAAAGGGTTTGAACATACAAATGCACCCTGATCAATCACAGCTCATGATCTCTTGGTTCAAGCTGATTAAGCACATCCCATAACCTCCATTCTAATTATATTCCCGGTGATCCATCCTACTGTTGAAAACAACAACAATATGTGCAAAAAAGTTAAACTTCAAAAAGTAGCACTGATCCATAGGAAGGCAACAGAAGAGGAAACCATAATGTACAAATAACAAACATTAATGAGAAAACAACAAAAGTATTAACAAGAAATTGAAGTGTTTAGATTTGACTTCTTAGGAACCAGGTGTCCAAAGCACAAACTCATAAACCCGTAGAGCCACAAATGGAATCTTTAAAAACAAAACAATGTTGACCTGGGTTGACCTGTTTCTTACCTTTCTCTTAGTCCTTAATGCCCAATATGCTGTGCAAAAAGGAAGTCAACCAATCAAATGAAATAAAAATTATAGCTCTGTGGAGATGGTTCAAGATCCAATTGTACAATTAATTTACTATATGGTATGAAAAAGTCATTTAATCCCACTGGGCATCTACTTCCTAAGTGGCAAAATGGGGTTTCTTTGACCAATCAGTCTCATGTATAGCTTAAGGAGGAGAAGATAATATAAGGATATTGAAGTTCATTTGTGTGCATATGTGTATGTATAGAAATAGGATACTGTTCGTGTGTGTGTGTGTGTGTGTGTGTGTGTGTGTGTGTGTGTGTGTGTACAGTTGGGTGCTCAGCCAAAAGCAGTTTTAATAGGTGTACTTGGAGATGACCATATCACCCTCTAACGCTCAGTTTGTTCTCTCTCTCCCTCTCTCTCCCTCTCTCTCCCTCTCTCTGTCTCTCTCTCCCTCCTTCATTCCCTCCAATGGCAATATAGTGTTTATTTCTAGACTATACTCATAAATTACAGAAGAAGGAGAGAAGGAAGAAGCAGAGGAGAAGGAGGAGGAGGAGGAGGAGGAGAAGAAGAAGAAGAAGAATGGCTTCATACACATTTCTGTTCAAGTTTCAATGATCTTGTTTCCTGCAAAGTCTCCATTGATTTTAATCTAATTATAATATAAAGAAGGTACAAAACTATACAAAAATATTTTAGCAAACTATATTATAAAGCAGCAATCACCAAAACTATTTGGTAATGGCTAAGAAATAGAGTGGTAGAACAGTGGAATAGGTTAGGTACACAAAACCCAATAATAAATGACTATACTAATATACTGTTTGATAAACCCCAAGACTCTAGCTTCTGGTATAAGAACTCACTATTTGATAAAAACTGCTGGAAAAACTGGAAAATCGTAGGGCAGAAACCAGGTATAGCTCAACATCTCTCACTGTGTACCAAGATAAGGTAAAAATGGGAACATGATTTAAAAATAAAGGGTAATACCATAAGCAAATTGGGAAAACAAGAAATAGTTTCTGTCAGATCTATGGAGAAGGGAAAAATTTATGACCAAAGAGATAGAGAACATTGTGAAATGCAAAATTCATCATTTTGATTATGTTAAATTAAGAAGTTTTTGCACAAACAAAACCAATTCAACCAAGATTAGAAGGAAAGCAAAAAGCTGGGAAACAATTTTTGCAGCCAGTGTTTCTGATAAAGGCCTCATTTCTCAAATATATAGAGAACTGAGTCAAATTTATAAGAATTCAAGTCATTCCTTAATTGATAAATGGTTAAAGGATATGAACAGGCAGTTTTCAGATGAAAAAATTAAAGCTATCCATAGTCATATGAAAGAATGCTCTAAATCACTATTGATTAGAGAAATGTAAATCAAAACAACTCTAAAGCACCACCTCATACCTATCAGATTGGTTAAGAGGACAAAAAAGGAAAATGATAAATGTTGGAGAAGGTATAGGAAAAATGGAACACAGAATGCATTGTTGGTAGAGTTGTGCTCTGGAGAATAATTTGGGATTATGCCCAAAGGGCCATAAACTGTGCATACCCTTTGACACAGCAATACCACTACAAGGTTTGTATCCCAAAGACATCATAAAACAGGGAAAAGGACCCATATGTACAAAAAATATTTATAGAGGCTCTTTTTGTGGTAGCAAAAAATTGGAAATTGAAGAGATGCCCATCAGTTGGGGAATGGCTGAACAATGTGTGCTATATGAATGTAATGGAATACTATTGTCCTATAAGAAATGATGAGCAGGTGGATTTCAGAAAAAACCTGGAAAGATTTACATGAACTTATATGATACTATTGAAGTGAGCAGAACCAGGAGAACATTGTACATAGTAATAACATCATTGTGCAATGATCATCTGTAATGGACTTAGCTCTTCTCAGCAATGCAAGGATCCAAGACAATTCCAAAAGACTCATGTTGGAAAATGTTCTCCATATCTAGGAAAAGAGCTATGGATTCTTAATGCTGATCAAAGCATACTATTTTCACTTTTTAGTGTTTTATTTCTCGTGGTTTTTCCCATTTGTTTTGATTCTTCGCTCACAACATGACTAATGTGCAAATATGTTTAACATGATTGTAACATATAACTTATATATTCTATGTAATAATAACATATACAATAAAATAGATAACAAATATAAGGAATTTAAGAGAAACCTGGAAAGAACACATTTGAACAGAAGTAGAAAATACCAGGAGAAGAATATATGTTATGACTACAATAATTAAAATAAAAACAACACTAAGAGGAAATGACCCATCTTAGTCAAGGACTAAAGAACCACTTCTCTTAATAGAAAGATGGTGGGTAATGGGCATGGAATATCACCAATTCTCTAAGCTGCAGCTGTTTTGTGAGTAGGTTTGTTTAATTGTTTTTCTTTGTTATCATAGAGGATTCAATAGATTGGGAACTAAACTGAGAAATAATTGTGTGATTTTTTTTAAAGCCATCAATAAAACATTAAAATGAAAGAAAGGAGTTAGAGTAGATCTGTATCCTAAGGTCCCTCCCAGATCAGAAATTCTACCTATCATTTTCTAAGATTGATACTTTGCTATGCTGAAATGTGCATCTTGACATAATGGATTAAGAAAAGTTAGTTAATTTATATGTATTCCCTAAATGTCTATGAATTGCCACTCTATTAACAAGAATATTTGATTAGTCAGCATGCCTGACCATTCCAGATAATAATGAATTCACTGTGCTTCTGTGGTTCTGATAGAATAACAAACTACTAGCAGAAGCCTCTAGGGGGAGGAAGGGATAGAGTCTGAAAGAGCCCTGAGTTGAAGTCCCGCCTCAAACACATACTGTATGACCTTATACAAGTCACTTAACTTTGGTAATCTCTACAAAATGGGAATAATAATATCTTCTACTTTGCAGGCTTCTTGTGAGGATCAAATAAGATAAGGATTATAAAGTGCTTAGTCTAGTGCCTGGCATATAAATGTTAGCTATTATTGTTTTTTTAAGTTTGTCTAGCAAAGTAAAACTAGAGATCACCCAAACAAATCGGATGGTGCCCTGATTTCTAGGGAAACAACAGATCAGGAAGTTGGCTCCTCTTTCATAGTTTGCCTTGGCTTTTTCTTCATTTTTCTCCCTCTTCAGGCCTCTCCCTGAAGAGAATCTGGATCCTTGTGTTTTCTCCCTAGAAAATGGAAGCCAGAAGACCATGATTCCTCCTTTCACATAGGCAGGGAGCATTGAATAATCTATCCTCCCCAATGCAGATAGAGCTGGAGCTCTTGAATATTCATTTGTGTGATTGTGTTTATCTCTAAAATGAGTGGGTGTGACTGAGGTCAATGTATGGTTGTGTTAAAATGTGTGAAGATGTGATCTAACTGGAAATAAAATGGCAATAGTAGCAACTTGAATAGCGATGTTTTTGACTCTGAAAGAGTATAGCCTCATCCATCTTTGAAGCAATCAAAAGGACTCCTGAGAAGTGACAACAGTCACTTGGAAAAGGCCCTGAGAGAATTTCAATTTTTTTTAATATATTTATGAAATATTTCTGTAATCTGGGGGCTGAAAAACCACGAAGGGGCTGGAAATCTGCAGCTGGGAAGTGGAGGGCAGAGGACAGAAGAGGAGTTTTATTTTAAACATATGTATTAATTATGGCTCAAAACAGGGTGGGAGTTTGCAGCTGGGAGGGGGAGGGCCAAAGGAAAAATGATTTTTTATTTAAGAATAAATTTATTAAATCATAGCTCAACCTGGGACTTTGCAGCTGGGGGAGGGCAAAGGGACAGCAGTATTTTTCAAGCTAGCCGCTTTAATAAACTATGTAGCTCTCACTTTGACGCAGTGTTGGAAAGAGAGTTTCTTGAACTAGCATCAAAGTGTGATCAGGCACATTTTGAAGCTAAAGCAATTTAAGATTCCTTGGCCTAAGGAGCTTTTTCTTAAATAACTGCTAGCTCACCAGTTGGGCCAGATTCTCATCCTACATAATCGTGGGCCATTTCTCCCAGGATTACATAGAATGAGAATTTAGCCCCATGTGATTCTCCTCAATTTCTGCACTTCAAAAGCATATTTATCTTTTGAGGATCTCAAATCGTTTTGTCTGCTGTGACATTTATTGCTGATTTATAATCTTAGGTTTACAATTTTATCACTGAAAAGGCTATTTTTTCCCTCCTAAGGACTTTTCTTGCAATTGGAACACAATACCACCAGATGGTGGTAGATGCTTTAATGTCTAAATTTGTGCAAAGTGTACACCAAATTTATAAACAATATCACACTTTAAAAATAGCCCACTGTGTCTTTGATAAAAGAGTTAAACATGAGATGCAGAATTGTGGTATAAAGGCTAGTGTTAGAGTCAGAAAGTGGCACAGTAGATGGAGTGCTGGGCCTGTGGTCAGCAAAATTCATCTCTCTGAGTACAAATGCTGCCTCAGACACTTACTAGTTGTGTAGTCCTGGGCAAGTCACTTAACCTTGTTTGCCTCAGTTTCCTCATCTGTCAAATGAGCTGGAGAAGGAAATGGCCAACCACTCCAGGATCTTTGCCAGGAAAACCCCCAATGGGGTGACAGAGAGTTGGACAAGACTGAAATGACTGAGCACTACCAACAACAGGAAGATGGATTCAATATGTCGCCAACATATATTAGCTATAGAAGTCTCTTAACCTCTCAGCGTCCCAGGTAGTGAAATCACAGGTCCAGACCAAAAACCAAAAATAATATTAAATAATTATTCCATGGCCAGTTTTTTTTTTTCTCACTAAGAAATATATTAAACTGGATAGTACTTTCTCATCAACACTTAACTGTTACTAGTCCTAAGACAAATCTTTAATGAGAATGCACCCTTCTAATCTAGTATTAACTAAGTAGAAATAGTTGGTAGACTAAAAGTAGGGAGCCCCTAGAGAGATGCCCAGAACCTGATGGACCTGTTGGGTCTCAATTACCCTTTAAATATTTCCCCATCTTCACTTGTCATAGGACACTTTTGGTCCCTTTCACCTGTAACTCTGGATGACTATAACTAAATAACTAATTAATATGGATACTAAATCTGAACCACCCTGGGGCCTGGGTCTATGGAACTGTCCCATCAAAGCAAAGTATCCTGATTTGGCCTTTTTATAGTTAAAGACCTAGTGAAAGTCCAGCTGCTTTAAAAGTAATTAGAGAGACTTAATTTGGCTTCTTAGGACTCATGATCCATTCTGAGAGCCTTTAGAGGTCATGCCTATTTTCTCCTAGGTACCTGAAAAATAGAGGGCAAGGTTCCATATGGACTGTTCCTACACTGAGATGTTGGCACCAGCTTGGATCCTAAAATTAGAAAGTCAATTTTTACTTTAATCCTAAAATCAATTAAAGCATCCCAGCTACTATCATTTCCCTAGCTGGGAGTTATTACCTAAGTACAACTTGCAATTCAAATATAATCATTCTTCAAGCATTAGCCTAACAAAAAGTAAGCAAGCTGCAGCTTTTACAAACTGGCTTTGATAACCAACCCTTGCAGAAACTGTTTTCTTAAAAGAATGGAAGAATTATTAAAAGAACAAATTTAAGGAAGAATTTTGAAGAAAGATTGAATTAGTTTCTTAATACCACTGTTCAGTGACTATGTTTCAAAACCACACATATATTTCCTCTGCTTTACAGATAAGGAAACTGAGGCACAGTTGCCAAGGAATCCAGAGCAACTAGTAACATTAAACACATACATATATATCTATATAGATATACACATAGATATACAAGAAAAAAGACTTTTTCTTTGACATTAAAATAAACTTTCTCAGAGTTGAAAGTCCAGAATTATAATTCATGACACTTTTCAACTTCCAATTTTTTTTGGCAGATGCTAGATATTTCTTTTTTAAAATTCCCCTAATTCTGTATCCAATTTGTTTTTTTTTTTAATTACATTTCTTTCTAACTTTTATGGAGGTCGAGGGTTGTTTTGTTTTGTTTTGTTTTGTTTTTAACCAGACTTGTGATTTAAACTGGTCTAGAGAACTCTTTTTACCAATGCAGATCAGCACCTGCTCTGCCACTTATTGTCTTAGCAGCTGCTTTGAGGGGGTGAAGTGGTCTACACAATAGATATGTATGAAGGGGGAAATGAACTCAGGTCTCCTTGACTTTATTCAGGAAACCATGCTGTCTTACAAGAGGCCATGATAACCCAAACAAGTAACTTGTGATTCTTGTTCACATGGTACCCACTGACAGGTGCTATGTGAAATACTTGATAAAAGTGAAAAGAAAAACAATAGAAGAAATCAGAAGGTAAATGAGGAGAATTAATGGTGCCTGGTACATGTGACTACCTATATAAAAGTGTTTAAGGAAGTCCAGATTTGCCTACAAAGAAGAAAATTTAGGAAATATTCTTTCCAAGGGCTGAGTTTAATAAGTGACACTTCACTTACTTCTTTGGCAGTCCCACACTTGATGATTTAATTTTTTTGTTACATTTCTGGGGATTTTTTTATCTTTGTAGACACAAAAACATCTAGATTATAAAACGCAGATGTTTCTCCACATTTTTATGAGATTATTTTTCTTACAAAAGCTTGGTCTGATTCTGCATTTCTTCCTCCTACCTCCATTTAAATAAAGTAAGTAAAAAAAGTTGAAAAGAATAGGAGAGCCCTAGAAATAGAAACATGTTCTAAGATTTATCAATCTATTTGTTTCATGGCTTAAAAGTAGAGTGTTGGGGGCAGCTAGGTGGCGCAGTGGATAAAGCACCGGCCCTGGATTCAGGAGGATCTGAGTTCAAATCCGGCCTCAGACACTTGACACTTACTAGCTGTGTGACCCTGGGCAAGTCACTTAACCCTCATTGCCCTGCAAAAACAAAAACAAAAGTAGAGTGTTGTTGTTTTAAACTCCAACATTATTTTTCCAGTGGTGCTACACAACTTTGATAATGATTAATAATAATAATAGTTAACATTTAATAACAATAATAGCTAATGTATATAATATAGTAACATATATAATAATATAGCACTTAGTGTGTGCCAGGCACCATGCTAACCACTTTACAATTAGTATCTTGTTTTATCTTCCCAACAACCCAGGAAGGCATTCTTTAGCGTGAGGCTGAATTTTAACTCAGGTCTTCTGGACTTCAGGCTCAGCACTCTATGCATTCTGGTGCCATCTAGCTGCTCCTATTATTCATGAAATAATTACAATTTCCAAAGAACTGAAAGAGTGGGTGTCCCAAAGGACAAGGAAAAGATACATTATAGACATGAGTAACCTCCAGCCATCATCACTCATGTAAGACATGGTATAAAATATGTCACCCAGGAAATAGAAAATTGGAAATAGAGACATGCAGGTACTTAGCATGTGTAAGGAATACTTGGGTTATGTTCTGTTGTACTGTTATAAACATAATATTAATCATCCTAGAAGAAAACATCCACGTGTTGGTGGACTTTCTTTAGCTAATTTATGGGAGGATGTGGGAGAGATGAGTTACTCCCATAAGAGAGAGTAACCACACTGATTAGACCACAAATCTAACCCCCTACCCTTCCCTATTTTTACCTTTTCCTAGGTGCAGTGGAAAGAACATATCAGAGGATGTGGGCTTAAAGTCTACAGATGCTTCCTACCTTGTGGGCTTGGAAAAATTGCTGAGCTTCACTAGGCCTCAGTTTTCTTAGCTATAGAATGAATGGTATTGAAGTAGATAACCTCTGAGGTCACTTCAATCTGGGATTTTACTTTTTTCCCTTCCTTTTCACAGAACAATCTACACACACACACACACACACACACACACACACACACACACTTTTTTTCTATGTTAAAATTATTTTCCAGATAGATTTCTCCTAAGGTAGTCAGGACAATTTTTTCCCCAAAAACACATCATGGTTCCACTACATGCATATGGAAACTAAAGTTAAGATATAGTATTTCTGTCACTTTGCTCTGTAATTTCAGTCTTTTATGATAATTACACACATTGATGTAAAGGCACCAAGCATTTTCTTCACTAACCAAGTGGAGGGAGAACAAGTATTCCTATTTCACAGATGGGAAAATAGAGTCTCAAAGAAGTTAAGTGAGGCTACACAGCTCAGGGTCACAAAGCTAGTAAGCATAAGAGACAGAAAGAATTCAAACCCAAGTTTCCTATCTCCACAAAAAGTTTCCTACTAGACCAAGTTGCTATTCCCTTATAGCAACTAACAATAAAAATCTTTAAGAGCTCCAAAGGAGAGGAATGTGCTACACCAGAGTAAGGAAGGTAAGGGGGGAAATGGGAGCCTGTGCATACTCTGTGTCACAGAGAGATGGGTAGGTGGAAACCAGGGTGAGAGTTACTTTTACCCTTGATCATGAAAGAAGTTTCCAGAATGTGGTTGCCCCCAAACTCTCCAGCAACAGACCAGTGAAGTCAATGTGTACATAATGTGGAAAGGATGGTCAGTCCCTGAGCAACCTCTTCAGCCACACAAGTATTAGCATTGAATATGAAGCTTCATGGACTTTATATGTCTGTTAGGATCCACAGTACTCAGAAATAAGAATATCGTCTGTAGGAGCAGGACTATGGGAGTTGTTGATCTATTTTATCAGAAAAATGTCTCTCCTCCTCCTCCTATTCTCTTCCTTCACTTACTTTACTAATGCAGGTCAGCACCTTCTTTGCAACTTATAGTTATCTGAGTCACTGAGAGGTTAAGTGATTTGACCAAGGCCATCGGGATGTGTCAGAAATGGAACCTGAGTCCAGCTCCTCCGGACTCCCTGGTTGGTTTATCCACCTGCCATTCCATGCTGTCTTTCCCATCAGAGATATTTTCTACATTTGTCATATCCTGGTTTTAATCTCGAATGTAAGTCTGGTTTGTATTCATGTAGGTCAAGTCAGGGGTCTATAGGATGGATGGGAAAGTTGAGCAATCCTGGTGTGAAGGATCTGTACATGGGCAAGTGAGGGGGGAGGCAAAAGGAGCACTGGAGGTACCAGTGAAGATTACAGACACTCCGACTTAATAAATGTTTTTTGAAAGTTACTGAGCCTAATCATCTTGTTATTATGCCCATCTGATCCTCAGATGTCAGGTTTAATATCTGACACCAGACCTGACCTATGAGAGTTGAACTTTCTTGGTATAATCTTTGAAAATACAAAGTCACCCCCAGACTACAATAAGACCTTGAAATAGGACTTTAGTGGAGCATGATTATGTGTGTGTGAAAGATGAAAGGGGTGAGAGGAGCGGGAGAGAGACAGAGACAGAAAGACAGAGAGGGAGACAGAGAGAGACAAAGAGACAGAGACAGAAAGACAGAAACAGAGAGGGAGACAGAGAGAGACAGAGAAGGAGACAGGGAGATACAAAGACAGAGAGAAAGAGATAGAAAGACAGAGAGGGAGACAGGGAGAGACAGAGAGACAGAAAGACAGAGAGAGAGGGAGACAGACACAGAAAGAGAGATAGAAAGACAGAGACAGAGAAAACAAGGAGAGAGAGAGAGAGAGAGAGAGAGAGAGAGAGAGAGAGAGAGAAGGGCGGGGTCTAGATTCCGCTAACATCATAACCTATATAAACATCCTTTGTTTCCAAACCTGACTGAACTTATTAGTTAATGTGTAAGTTAACAAACAGCTGTTTTAGTTGCCTGATACTCAGATAGCAAGGAAATGGAAGAAATGGAAAGCCTTTAAATATTGTCATCTTTGGAGGGGAAAAAAATCTTCAAAACATCTGGGCACTGCACTCTAAAATATTTTTGGTGAGACTGAAATTATTATGTAAAAGAGTCTGCTGTGGGAATGTGGAAACCAAAAGGGGATTTCTTCTTTGTCGCCTAGGTTTTAGAAATCTCTTTTTATATTCATGGTAACTTCTGTCAGATGCCTAGGAAAGTTAAGAGACTCATACAAGTTCAGTCATTTAGAAACCTTGAGAGCTACCTAACAATGGAGGGAGATTTCCAACATCTTGACAAAAAAAGGGCAGAAGCCAAAGATGTCCATTTTCATTTCACAATTCTCGACCTCCAATATCCTTCCTTCCTCCCACATTCAGGGACTTTCCCATCCACATCAAGAGCACCCAAGATGCTACAAAGTGAAAGAAAGAGGACTGAAGACAAGAGACTAGATATAAGCAAAAAGTCAAACCAGAACGTTCGCCCTGGGTCTTTCAAGCATGACCTCTCACCCACAGCCTCCCGCTGAATCTGAACAAGAGGGCTACGCTATGAACGCAGCTGCTGCTGTTATTGTTATGCTGGTGTATCCACTGTCACTAGGAAATAACATGGCCAAATCATACTTCCCAGTGGAGAACAGCCTTGTGTCAGAATTTCGAGAAGACTAAAATGAGAACACCTGTGTAGCAGAGATGCACAGCTGTGTCTGTGTGTCGGGACTGCTGAGCCATATGCTCAGCATATGAAGTGCCAGCTGCTTTGCTCAGGGTGGGTTCTGAAGGAGGGCTTCTTTAAAGAGAAAGCCCCCAGCTCGACTTGTGACATCCTTAGCCCGGCTCACATTTTAAAATAAACAATTTTAGGAAGAGAGGATTAAAGGATTAAGCGTGAGAGATGACAAGAAGGGTGCATGCAGTGCTTGCTCCAGCCAGAACACTGGTCTCAGAAGTTCCTTTCCAGATTTTTTGTTCTGGTGGTTGATGAAGTATGACTAAAATTTTAAGTAAATTCCAAGTGTTCAATTTTTTAAAAGTTATGTACTCATTTCTATTGTTATCTGAGTTGAAGAGGGCATACAAAAACTTGACCTTGCCAAGGACGACACATCTCCACTTGGACTTGTTGCTTTGAGATGACAAGACAATCCCCTTTTATTGGAAGCTGAGCAGAAAGAGCTGATGACTCAGGGGATATTTAAAGTAAAATGACCCCACCCTCAGTGCCTTCTTCCATTCCACTGTGAATTATAACAGAACAAGCTGCTTCCCATTAAGGAAGGTGGAGGGGCAGCTTGCCCTAACTATCCTGGGTGCTAAGTAGCCATGAACACATGACATAGTAAGCATGAGTCCCTATCTGGCCAAACTGAGTCTGGGTATCAGTCTGCCTGCCTCTTTTGTGTTAGTTCTTTTCTGATCCTAGCTGAGCAGGTATGAAAGAGATGTGTCTCATTTTGCAGGGCTTGAAGGCAACTCTATAAGTTCAAGCAGTTCAGAAGTCTTGGGTCCTGGTGCCCAGAGAGGATTAATTCCCAACCACTCTAGAATTATTAAAGAAGATGGTCACCATTGGATGAAACCATGGGTCCAAAGCTGACTGGTTTTGCCCTGAGATGTGGACCTCAAAATTTTTGGAGAGTGTGAAACCTGGGTGAAATACAGCCTGTCTACTTTATGTGGAGCTGTTAAGTATGAGCCTTCTGAAAGGGTGTAACAGTAGTTGTAAGTTACTGAATACTCTTAAAGTCATTCTGTTAATGAGTACCACCTTTGAAACTTTTCTTGTGTGCAGGAAATAAATACACATTGAAATATCCACCTCAGACCATTTTGAGGAGACCTGGCACTAAGGCACAACCTCAATCTATAAGTATCTAAGGATCCAAAGTTGTGGTTTAATGATGAACTATGAGAAAAAAGTGCTTCATTCCACTTTGATTAGAGGGAGAAGTTCCCAGGATTGAAGGGAGTAAGGGCCAAATGCCTGGGTCCAGAACAGAGCCAAGAAGATCCATTTTTGTTTTGTTTTATTTTGTTGGGCAATGAGGGTTAAGTGACTTGCCCAGGGTCAAACTGCTAGTAAGTGTCAAGTGTCTGAGGTCAGATTTGAACTCAGGTCCTCCTGAATCCAGGGCCAGTACTTTATTCACTGTGCCACCTAGCTGCCCCCAAACAGGAACATTTTTAAGAAGTCCTAGAGGGACTTCCAGGGCAGAACCAAGATGGCAAAGGAAAGGCAGTGAGCTCTCCACCTCATGACACAATCACTCCAAAAAACATCAAAATAATACCATTGTACAATTCCTGGAGCAGCAAAACCCACAGAAGAATGTTCTGAAATCATCTTCTAATGAAGAATGGCTTGGAAGGTCAGAAGGAGGGAGCTGCTGTGCTGAGATAGGAATGGAGCCCAACCCCACAGTCACTCTGACACAGATCCAGTCCAAGGAAGGCCTCAGCAGAGAAGGAGACCCCCAGAGCCTCTGAATCAGCTAAAGCACCAGTGTTGTCTGGAAGTAAGCTTACAGTCTGGTGAGAGGACTGAGCCCTTGGCAGGGGGAAGATTACAGGGGTCTCAGCTGGTGCTGAGGCAGAACCTGGGTTTTTCACCCCTGCTGGGAACCAGGAGGCAGGCTTGAGTAGCAGTAGCCTAGGTAGGGAAGGGGCACAGGCTCATAAGAGCTGACAAGCACAACACACAAAGCGGGTTGATTAGCAAGTTGCTCTGGGGTCATCTACTGACCAGGGAACAGGCCAGGCAAGTGAAGAACCTACTCCTCTTTAAATCATACCACCTGGGACTTTGGAAGCTTGGGATACTGCAGCCTGGAAACAGTGCCCCACTTTAAGGAGCTAAAAGTCAAGAAAAAGAAAGGCAAGGTGAGCAGACAGAGAAAGGTGAGGACCATTGAAAGTTTCTTCAGTAACAAGGAAGATCAAGGTGCACTCTCAGAGGAAGATGTCAATGTCCAGGCCCCTATATCTAAAGCTTCCAAGAAAAATATGAATTGGTCTCAGGCCATAGAGACCTTCAAAAAGGACTTTGAAGATAAAGTTAGAGAGGTAGAGGAAAAAATGGAAAGAGAAATGAGGGAGATGCAGGGAAGACATGAAAAAAAAAGTCAACAGCTTAAAAAGTCCAATTGGCCAAATGGAAAAGGAGGTACAAAAGCTTTCTGATGAAAATAATTGCCTAAGAATTAGGATTGAATAAATGGAAGCTAGTGACTTTATGAGAAACCAAGACACAATAAAGCAAATCCAAATGAATAAAAAAAAAATTAGAGGGCAATGTGAAGTATCTTCTGGGAAAAACTGCTAACCTGAAAAATAGGTCCAGGAAAGATAATCTGAAAATTATTGGTCTACCTGAAAACCATGATCAAGGAAAGAGCTTAGACATCATCTTCCAAGATATTCTCAGGAAAAATTGCCCTGATATTCTGGAAGTAGAAGATAAAATAGAAATTGAAAGAATCCACCGATCACCTCCAGAAAGAGATCCCAAAAGGAAAACTCCTAGGAATATTATAGCCAAATTCCAGAGCTCTCAGGTCAAGGAGAAAACAATGCCAGCTACCAAAAAGAAAGAATTCAAGTACTGTGGAGCCCCAGTCAGGACAGCACAAAATCTAGCAGCTTCTACATGACTGTAGGGCATGGAATATGATATTCCAGAGGGCAAAGGAATTGGGATTAGAACCAAGAATCACCTACTCAGCAAAACTGATTATAATCTTTCAGAAGAAAAAATGGGACTTTAATAAAAAAGAGGATTTTCAGGTATTCATGATGAAAAGACCTGAACTGAATGGCAAATCTGACTTTCAAATACAAGACCCTAGAAAATCATAAAAAATTGAAGCTGGGGGATATACCTGGGGTCATGCAGTGGATGACACTCTTGTGTCTGGGGCCGGGGTTTTGGCTGGGATCCCCCTAGGTCCAGGGTAGATGCTTTGTCCACTAGGTCACCTAGTTTCCCCATGATGACAACTTTAGGGTTAAATTGAGGGGTGAGGGGAATACACTGGGGGAGGGGGAAGGTCAGAGGTGAAATCCTATGTGAAAGAAATAGGAAAAGTTTTATGGAGTGGAGGAAGAGAATGGGGAAGGAGCAGGGCAGTAAATGAATTTTACACTCATCAGAAAAGGCTCAAAGACCATAAATTCCTCAGAGTTGCCTCAAGGAGGGATTAACACACACACCCCCAACTGGGTAGAGTAATCTATTTAATCTGGGCAGTAAATGAGCCTAACACTCATCAGAATTGGCTCAAAGACCTCAATCTCATCATAATTTGCTCAAGGATGGAATAACATACACACTCAATGGAGTGGACTAATCTCTCTAACCCTGCAGGAAAATAGGAGGGGAAGGGGATAAAGAGAGAGGGGCAAAAGAAGGGAGGGCTTCTTCTGGGGCAGGGGACAGACAGAAGAAAATCCCTTTTGAAGAAGAATGGGATGAAAGAAGATAGATAATATCGTGGGGAAGAGAATAGGATGGAAGGGAAACAGTTAACAATAGTAATCATGAAAAAGAGAAAAGGGGGGAAAATTGGACAAAATATATTTATAGCAACTCTTTGTGGTAGCTAAGAATTGAGAATCAAGGGAATGTCCATCAACTGAGGAATGACTGACGAAGCTGTGGTATATGATTGTGGTGATATGATTTTGTGCTATAGGAAATGACAAATAGGATGATCCCAGAAAAACCTGGAAAGACTCATGAACTGATGTATAGTGAAGTGAGCAGAGCTGGGAGGTCATTGTGCATAATGACAGCAGTATTATTCAATGAGCAATTGTGAAAGACTTAACTACTCTCAGCAATGCAGTGACCCAAGACAATCCCAAGGAACTAAAGAGGAAGCTTACTATCCACCCCCATAGAGAGAACTAATGAAAAGAGCACTTGTGAATTGTACATATATAACCTGGTTGCTGTCTTGTGGAGGGGGTAGGAAAGGGAGGGAGGGAGGGAGAAAAATTTGGAACTCTAAATCTTTTGAAAATGACTTGTAACTGGAAAAAATAAAATAAATCTTTGTTGTGAAGAAAAAAAGAAAGAAAGAAAGAAAAAAGAAGTCCTAGGGATCACTTTTTGTTTAGTGGTGGAATAACAGCAGTTTTTAGGTCTTATTCTCTTTTTAACATGAAAAACACCAAAATATTTATTGTACATACCAGAAATTACTTTTTATACCTAGTTGACAATTTTAGTTTTTGATATTCCTAAGGAAACAGAAACATATCCTTTGGAGAGTAATCCTTTGAGAAGGAGGATCACTCATGTTTTGAGGACATTTTCTCATAAAACCCAAATGATCACAAACCAGAATAAATAAGGCCTCCTTTCTGGCCCATTTCACTCCCAGGATCACATAGAGTGGCACTTAATTCCCAAATCTCTAATAAAATCATGGAGGTAGATACCATATACACCTTTAAAAAGTGTTGATCATGTTGAATGAAGGAGCCCCAGTCCCAGAAGAGGAGAGACTCCCATTAACTCTTTTCATGACTTTATATCATTTGGAAGAATCTAAATAAATTATCCTCACTAGTCTGTAAGTCCATGCTTGAAAAACAAATGTTTTCCAATTAATAGCAATTCCAAACATAAGGGTTTTTTTATACTATTGATATGTTTTCTTTTTACATTGCCTAAATTTCTCTTTATATTCCTTTTCCTGTCCCTTCCAGAAAACCATCCCATGTTACGAGGATAATTTCTCAAAGAAATAGAGGAAGAGGGAAAAAATCGGCAAAACCAATAAATACACCAAAAAAGTTCAAAATGTATGTAACATTTTATATTAACTAGATGATGTTTCAACTCTGAAAAAAGAGTTGAGGGAGGTATCTCTTCATATCTTTTCTTTGGGGTCTTGCTTAATCTTTGTAATTCTGCAGCATTCACTTTCAATTTTGTGACAATTATTTTTTTTTCATTTTACATATTGCAGTTATTTTTATATTGGTTTCTTGGCTCTGCTTACTTAAGTCTTCCTATGATTCTCTGTAGTTATATTTGTAATTTCTTTGAGGTCAGTAATTATTCATTATAGTCATATAGCACATTTTTAACATTCCCTAACAGGCACCTTCTTGTCTGAACATTTAAGTTAAACTTTATTTGTGCTTGTTATAGGACCTCAAAATGGTATTAAATAATAATATTTTTCATTCCCTTGATGTACAGAGGTGAATGTATATGTGTATATGAACATATTTATGCATATATATGCATATATATGTGTGTAGTACCATTAGCTCTCCTGATTTATCCAAATACTACTGCCCATTGAAAAATAAAATGTTTTCTCTACTTAAAAAATCAATAAGGCAAAATAATTTTCTATTCAAAATTCAGTTTATGATTTTTCACTCTTTTATTCTGAATCCTAAGGACATATATCATAAAATTTGAATTAGAAGAGACTATTTTGCATTTTGTGGTGCAAACTGTATCTGAATAGGAATCCTGCCTCTGATTCTTAATGTAAAGGGGTAAATCTTGAGTAACTTATTTCACCTCCCTGTATCTCAGTTTCCTCATCTGCAAAATAAGGAAGTTGTCATGAAAGTCCTATCATTCCTTGATCTAAGATCTCTGACTCTTCTACACCATTCCTAATAAATTGTCATATGGCCTTGAAGGCATTTGAAGACCAAGGGGAAAAATCAGACTTCCAGCAGGAGGATGTTCCACTTTGGGATAGTTCTAAATTGTGAGGGCAATTTTTCAGTGAGCAAACTACTGGAATAACTGATTCATATTAACCTAGACAATCATAGAAGACAAAGGAAGGTATACATAATTGGAAGGGAATTCTTAAATATGCAAATTGAGGAATTGGTAAAGTTGATTTTGAGGATTGGTAGAGTTGATCACATATGCAATAATCATTTCATAGGATATTTGGTTATCTTATATGGCAGTGCTCATGGCTTATCATGAGCTCATGACTTATTTGCAAAAAAGACTACTGTAAAGATAATTATAGCTAACATATCAATATCTTTTGTAGATGGTGAGGAATTACAGACTAAAAACTCCAAATTAACTAAAAATTATCCAAATTAAACCAGAATTTATATTAATGTTTAGTGTCTTCAGTGTAAAGACCGGCAAGGAGAAATTAGTAAAATCTACTAGAAAATACAATCCAATAGTAACAAACAAGAGAAATCAATACTTCTTCATGAGTAGAGTCAACAGTTTCTAGATATCATGAATGCTGAATAACATCACAAATAAAAGTGAATTTTATTATATAATAATAGACATGAAATGACTGATTATAGATGTGGGAGACATTTCTGAATCAGCTTTCTGTACTCAAAACCAGATGTTTATAGAAAGTAGTAAAAGTAATAGCATATTCAAAGAAAGAATAAAAATGTAAACATATGTAGAACTTATCCAACCTGTTTAAACTATTAATACTAAAAAAAATGGGAAATGGATAAAAGATTAGGCATCAGTACAGGCTATTACCACTTCCAAAGGAATTTTAACCAAAGTAAACTGATCACTACAATAAAAAGATCAAAAGATCCTAGGAAAACCACTGAATCCAGCAATCACTTGATCTCCTTGCCAAATTGAGAAAGAGAAGCAAAGGGCAACACAAGTTTGGAATGTGCAGTTCTTGGTAAAAGGCTTGTGGAGGATAATAATTTAATATTGTGAGTGATACAACCTCATGCTATAACAAAAAACAGTGAAGGAAAGAAAAACAATTTTCAGAAATGTGAGCAAAAGACTAAGACTAAGAAGATTGTCTAAAAATATTTAAAATATAAAATCAGAAAAAAAGTCAACAAATACATGAAAATTAGATCTGTCAAGCTTGCTGTGGCAAACCCTTTTCTAGTGACAGTCAAGCTGATACAAGCACCCAGGGTATTGTATAAAGTAGAAATAACACAAAAGAAAACACAGACAGGAAAAGCAAATTTACCAGATCAATAGCATACAAAAGACCTCTAGGGACCTCATTATTAGCACAGCAAGAAATCAGGAGATCAGTGACTAATAACCTCTTTGCTGGCCTTCTCAGTTCTATAAAATCTTCACAAGAATTATCTATGTGTAAAGGATATTATTTAATAATCTTTAATTGATGCCCATGGCTGTTACAAGACAGTTGCTTGTTTTTACACGATAGCTATTATTCTGTCTTCACTTATTTTGTTTTTAAATTTTCTATAGTTTAAATTTTGTCTATGATCTCCAGTTAAGAATTCTCCCCTAAACATATTAGTGAACATTACCCATTTCCATTCTTCTCTATTGTTTTCTATTGCAAACTTTTATGTTTAGGTCATGTATCTATTATAAACTTATTGTGGTATATGCTGTAAGATATTAGTCTAAATCTAATTTCTGCCAGATTGTTTTTAAATTTTCCTGGCAGTTCTTGTAAAAATGGAAGTCCTTCTTATTTCTTGAGTTTATCAGACATTAGACTAATATTTTCTGTTGTTTCTTTTCTTGCTTAATTGTTCTGTTCAATTGATTGTTTTCCTGGTTTTGGTTTTCAAGTAGTACTAAATAGTTTGGGTTACTAATGCTATAAAATACAAATAAAACTCTGTTGAAAATGTGCTTCTTTAATTTGTACTCTTTTCCTAATATTCCTGATGAGATTCTAGATCTTTTGTTCTATAAAAATTGTTATTTCATCTAGTTCTAGAAAGTATGCTCTGCATAATGTTATCAGTACAGTACTAAGTCTATACATTAATTTAGCTAATAAGAATCAGAATTTTAAGATCTGAAAAGTGCTTTATATAGGCAAGCTCATTTAATTCTCACAACAATTCTAGGAGGAAGGTGCTATTATCACAATTTTACAAATGAGGAAAATGAAGCATTTTGAAGTTAAGTGATTAACTCAGGTTCATACTAATTGCAGGAGTCTCACAAAGGATTCAAACTCAGATCTTTCTGACTCCGAGTTCTACACTCTGTCCACTGTGCCACCTTGCTACCCTAGGTGCTTTAAGGTAATACTATGATTTTAATTTTTATTAATATGATCCAAACATTTCTATAAACTGTTGTACTCTTACTTATATGAATGTATAGTGTATCTTGGTAAGTTAATTCCCAAATAATTTGGGTAGAGGACCTTATATCTTGATTTTTTAATAGCATAGTTATTCACTTTTGCTTTTTTTTTTTACTCTTTGCTGATGTCCCCCTTCACCCCACTCCACCCCACCTCCACCTCTGCTTCCTCTTCATGCTACATTGCCAGTTCTTTGGCTTGTTTGATTTATCATTCTGAAACCAGGCAATTTAATATTTATTTTGTTTTGTTTTGTTTGAATATTTTGTGTTTTTGTAGATACTTATGCACTCCCTTTGACCTCTCAGTGTTGCTGTGATTGTATAAAGACATTACTCACAATTCTCTTTATTTCTTCTTTGATGTGAATTTCATAAATTGATAATTTGATCTCTTTTCTGAACATCTTAGCTAATAGCTTATTAGGCTTTGTTAATTTCCTCCCTACCCCAAAATTTATAAATTGGGAGAATAACTTTAGCTATATCCCACAAGTTTTGGTGCACTGTCTCAATTTTATCATTCTCTTTAACATAATTACATATTGTTTTGACACCCATTATTTAGGATGTCTTGGTCTCCATCTATGTCTTATGCTTATATTTAATTTATTAATTACTATTTTTACTTCACCATGATCTAAAACATATGCATTTCTTATGTCTGTCTTTTGATATGCTTGATTCCTTTTTCCTTTAACAAATGATCAATTATTGTCAATGTAGTATAGAGAATATAGAAAAGAGATCTTCATACTCTGTTATATTTACATTTAAAAGTCAATAGAAGGGGCACATAGGTGGTGCAGTGGATAGAGCACCCACCAGCCCTGGAGTCAGGAGTCCCTGAGTTCAAATCTGGCCTCAGACACTTAACACTTACTAGCTATGTGACCCCGGGCAAGTCACTTAACCCCAATTGCCTCACTTAAAAATAAAATTTTTAAAAAGGTCAATAGAAGTCACTGAAATCTCATTTTTCCAATATTTATTCTGCTCTATATTTTCTATCTTGTTTATATTTCCTTTGGACTTTTTTATATCTTTGAAAAGAATATTAAGGTATACTAATATTATTGTGCTATCTCAGTTTATTTTCTGCAATTTATCTAGCTTTTCTTTTAAGAACTTTAATGTTATGCTATTCATTGAAGACACTTTAAATAATTTTTATTGTCTATTGTGCCTTTTTTTTTCAAAAGCATCCATGATGAATCTATGAAAAGGGAAGAGGGAGTTTTTCACAAATTATAAAGTAAATCATTTCTTTACCCTTACTTTCTCAGATAATTGACTAACTGATATGGAGAATACAAGATTCCATCATAATACTCCTTGTTGAATACTTTTTAAAGTGTTTGATTTGGTATGGTTAAGTATCATGCTAAAACAGATGTTTACCTCTTTTTCCATCATGGAAACCTCTGGCAGTATGCTGAAGTTTATGGACCCTTTCTCAGAATAAAGTTGATAAATGCATAAAATAAAATACATATGATTATAAAGAAAATAAATTATTTTCAAATACAGTTGTCAAAATATTTTTAATAAAACAATGTCACAGAACCCATGAAATCTAATCATACTCTCCATTGATCCCAGGTAAAGAATCCATGCCTTCAAGGCTCTTCTCTACCTAGATGTCTCTGATGTTTCTATAAGAATGATACAAAATTCCTCTAAATTTCTAACAACAGAGCTAATTCTGTCAAATTTCCATATATATATAGCAAGCATTAAACAATGAATCACATAATCTCCAGATATTGTCATCATCGTGGAGGATGTCCAGGGAAGAGTCTAAGTGGAATGTTCACCAGATTTTCCTATTAATTAATGACATCATGATGACTTCAGCAAGTCCTGGAGTATTGTAAAAATCTCTCAAATGAGATTTATAATCACTGAAAAGAATTAAATCTAACTTTCCACATGGTAAAACCAAGTAGATGAATATTATATATTTTCATACTATAATACAGAGTTCTTTGACAATCCATAGAGATGATCCACTACCTTGGATGGATATAATGGATTGACCATAAATTGGGTACTGAAATAACTAGATGAAGGAAATTGGTTTGGCCTCTGGGAAACTGCATAGTACTTTTAAAGATTCCATATTTTTCCTTGAAATGAAGACCCATTTTTTTTAAAAAGTAATATTCTTTTTAAAACCAATATTCTTCTAGTAATATAATATGAATATTAATCTGGAATCTGCATTGCATGAAGAAATTAAGTTGGAGGTAACTCAAAGAGTGATAGACAGGCATGATAGTAATCAGTACGCTGCTAATTAGTAGGCTTCCAACAGTCGTGAATGACCGTGAATCAGCGCCTTGAAGAGCCACAGGCCACAGTGTGGCTGTGCAGTCCAATATGGGAGCCGCAGCTCCTGCCGCAATGAGGACATTGGAAAACTGATCTCTCTGTTGCTAATTACCCATAAAGAATTGCAGAGGAGGTGTGGCATAAGAAATATCATCAGACAAATGTATTACTAAGGCAAGCATTGGGCCAATGGTGCAGTAAGAGCCAGGAATAATTGATTCGTAGCCTGTGTTCTCCTTTAGTATCGTAAAATATCAAGAGATATAGGAGAAAACCCCAGTAGTTCAAGTAGGCCCCTGGTGAAGTTTTTTAGGAAGTCAATAAAAAGGACTGAACAAGATGACATGATATAGATGAGTTATCAACTGGCACCATTGAAAAGAATATTCTCATATTAAATGACATGTCCATTGAAGCATCAGTGCATCTTCTTCCCACAGAGCATTATGCTGCCACTCAACAACAATATCCAGTTCTCCTCTTTTTTTTTCTCTTGGAGGACAATGCTGTCTAGTCTTTCTTCTACCTGATAAAGACTGATTCTTGCCCACTGATAATATTTTCTTTAGGCTAAATGCTCCTAGTTCCTTCCACAAATCTACATAAATCAGTCTATAATCTGCCCATTATCTTGATCTCTCTTCTCTGGACCTATTCCCTCTTGTTAACATCCTCCTCAAAGGGTGGAACCAAGTGCTTTTTACAACTGCTATTTCATTTGGACCTCACAATACTCCTAGGTGCCATTATTATCTCCATTTTACAATTGGAGGAACTGAGGCCAATAGAGGTTATATGACTTGCCCAGGCTCATACACCTAGTAAGTGTTTGAGGCTGGATTTGAACTCAGGTCTTCCTAACTGTAAGCCTAGTGCCCTATCCACTATGCCACTAGCTGCCTTTTTGATCACACAATGACAAAGCTAAAGGGACTGAATCAACCTCACCTATCTCCAAATTCGAATTTGGAAAGCAGATGTCTTCAACTTAAGACACAAGTTCAACTTCCTTTTTCTGCTTTTGTGCACAAGAATGTGATGGACCATGGATTTATTGCTTGGATTTTTTTTTTTTTTGCTTCTAGCTGAGTCATATTCACTTGTTCATTATTAAAGTCACTTAACTTGCTTTCCATTAATCTTTTCTCCAGATAACTTTTTCATGTTAGTGCATTGTTTCATATTAATTGTGATCTTTGGCTATCCATTGAATGTAACTTCCATCTGCCTTTGGTAGGGAATTTCCTATGTTGTCAGACTCTCACTGAGGATATGAGCCATGTCAATGAGTTCTATGGAATGGAGCAATATGCTGATTAAACCAACCTGTCTTAAAGACAGGTAAACCACATGGGTGAATTTCCTAAGATTAATCTTCTCTGCCTTCCACTCGTTCCTTCTCCTTTTTTCCCTTCTGACACCTCAGCACCTGTCCTAGGAGGTTCCAGAAGACATCTTTACAAAGAGACTGATAGTGAGACCCACCCGCCCTTAAGGAAATCCAAATTCTATGTATTGAGCAAGATTGTTTACTTTTCTCCACTTACATAACTTCTCTCACCTATGCTCTTGGGAATACAATCTAAAAAAAAAATTTCATTGGTGGTGGAGGGGTAGGAAATCAGAAACTGAATACTCTATATGAAGTGAGTTATTGTAAAGTGCATGTAGAGAAAATTTAGATGGGCAGAACCATGTGAACTAGGAAACAGACTATAAAAATAGCTATAAAATTCTAGGGAGGCAGGAATGATGATGGAGTATATAGAATAAAGAAAAGACATATCTGATTTACATAGATATTCACCAACTGCAAATCAGTTTAAATTGATTTATACTAAAAAAAATTTTTGATTTATACGTCTAATCTCCATTCCATAAAGTTGGAAGGACTACTGTAGAAAAAAAAAAGCCTGACATTTTAAAGTGTGATAAATATTATGCTGGTATTATCTAATTTGTGCCTCAAATCAATCCTGTGGAGTAGGTATACTTCATAGGTGGTAGGTAATACCTATGAGTTAGGTACAGGGTAGCTAAGTGGTACAGTGAGTGTCATCTGGAGTCAGGAAGACCTAAGTCTAAATCCAGCCTCAGACACTTGACCCTCAGCAAGTCACTTAACCATGTTTGCCTCAGTTCCTCATCTATAAAATGAGCTGGAGAAGGAAACAGCAAACCACTCTTGTATCTTTGCCAGAAAAATCCCAAATGAGGTCACAAAGAGCTGGACATGACTGAACAACAACAAAAACACGTACTAAAGGTACTATAGTCTCCATTTTATAGCTTAAGAAAATGAAGGCACAAAGGGTTTACATGATTTCCCCAAGATTGTCAAGCTAAAACAATGTCAGGGACAGATTTTGATTCCAGTTATTCCTACCCACAAAGATGACACTCTATACCATAGTTTTTTAAACTGTGGGTCATGTAACTAAATGTGGGGGTTTGCAAAAAAATTGGCAACTGTAAAAGGTTATGTATGCCTATTTTATATAACTATATACCTGGAGTCACATAAAAAAAATTTTGTGTGAAAAGGGATCCTGAGTGGAAAAAGTTTAAGAAGCCCTGCTCTATATCACAATGCCTCTAGTGGTGCAGCAAAAGGTAATGCAAATAGTAGAATCCCATAACAAAGAACCTTTCTATTTTTATCCCTTGTCTCAATTTTGCTTAGCAATAAGGGATTTAAAACAATATATTTTTACTCCAGCATAACAACATTCTAATGCAAGTGTAGCATGGGTTTGATAATTGATTGGCATTTGGGGTTTCTAATTCAGAGGGATAAGCATTCCCTAAGAGCAATTTGGACTATTTCAATCTCTGAGTCAGAAGATGGACTTGGAGCTAGTAAAGCTAGGGCTTAATTTGGGATCCTTGAAGTTTTGTTTTTAACATTTCAATATAATTTGTTTCCATTATAATCCTATGTATTTGATTTTATGCATTTAAAAACATTATTCTGAGAAAGGGTTCATAGACTTCACCATACTAGGGAAACACGACACTAAAGTGGTTAAGAAACTTTGCTTTAAAGGGATAAAGACAATCTACAAAATGGTAGTATGAGAGGAAGGAGCAGAGACTGACTGCACAAGCTAAATTACCTCAACAGTGATAGAGCCTATGTCCCTAGCCCTGACTTCTAGATCATGAACTAAGCTGAAAAATCTGGATGGTACAGGAGTCACAGGCAAAAGGGAAGAATTGAAAAGAGAGCTGAGCTTCAAAAGAAAAGGGAGAGAGATGGAGATGGGTTCCTTCAGGCATTTTGGAACAAAGTACTTGAACTAAAGTGACTGTATTTCATTAAGGTCTGAGGGAAGCCCTCAAAGATCCATTTTTTCTTCTTTACTGGGTTTCTCCCTTAAAGGGAGGAGAACTTCCTGTGCCTATCTGGTAACAAGCACTGTAATGTTCTATGCTTGGTTATTTTCAGATGGATTCTGATTTTGCTCCAAGTATATAGAAGACAGTTGAGTTGGGAATACATAAAATTTTAATTAGGGCAGAGAATCAAATCTCTAAATGTTAGAATTTTTTTTCTTACAGGGGCTCTGAGCTATAATCACAATATTAATAAATTTTTATCAAATATAAACCCTCTAAAATAGGAGAGAATGTGACCATATGGACTTCAAGGCCAAGATGTTGCCCTTAGGCTATGAAAATAGCACATTCTTAATTACCACCCCCACTCCCCCAGGAGAAAATTGGAAAGACCTGGAAATAATTGCTCTAACCCTTTACATATGGGAGAAGGGAGTAGAAAGTACTGTCTGACCAGCTCCACCCTCCACTAAGTCACCCACTGGTATTACATTAAAAATCCATTTAGATGCAAAGTTCTACTCTGTTAAGTGCCTCCATTAGACTGTGAACTCTTTGAGAACTCTTTCTCTTTCTTTATATTTCAACACTTAGCACAGTGCCTATCACTTGGTAGGTGCTTAATCAATGCTTCTAAATTCTAATTTCTTAGTGTTCCCCCTTCTTACAGGATACTCCAAGATTCTAAGAGCTCCATTTTATTATTTTCACAAATCGTCAAGTCTTTAGGTACACTTTATTATATTGCAATGAAGACATGAGAAAAAATTTACTCATAACTTCTATTGATCACTATCTTAATTTACTATAAATTCTTACCAGATCTTACATAGCCCACAAAAAATAAAGATTCTGCTAAGAAAGTCTCACCAATTGTATTCTCTCCATAGATCAATCTATTTGCTAACTCTGTATCTTCCAGAACTGAACCACTTCAGACCAGTTACAGAAAATTAACCAGAATTAGGTTCAAAAAGTTATCCTCCCTCTAGCCTACTTAGCACATTCCTTTAGGCAGGCAAGCATTAGAATCACACTTATTCAAGTGTCAAGCCTCTTCGACTTAAGACTTTTGTGCTGAAAATAGGTTTCCTAACAAGAAAATGAATACCACACACTCCAATTGAATTTGTCATAAATCACTGAGATGACTGCAGTGCAAGTCCTCAGTGTTGGTCACTTACACTTTTAAGCATGAGAATCAACAGAAACTAAAGTTCATTTGCAATATGTTGCAGCTGTTATAGCAGGACCCCCATTGGAAATGCAATTTCAAGAGTATTCTTCTCATTAAAAATCCATTTCCTTCTAAGGGGATTCTGGTAGACAGCAAGGGGGGGGGGTAAGGCAAATGAGGAAATTTACAAACATTTCCAGAAAGCATTTTAGAAGCATTGTACTTATTTCAAGAAATAGCAAAAAGTTGTCTTGTGTTTTTTTCTTTTAACTGAATTAGGCAGCTTAATCATTCTTCTGAAACTTTTAATTTAAAAAGTTCCTGGTCTTTTTAAAAAATCCTAACTTTTGACAGACATTTTTTGTCTTGGCGACTATATCCTATCTTGCAAAGTTCACATGAAGAGACATAAGTTACCTGACCATACTCTGGGGTCACTTAGGATTTGACTTGGGCTTTCTTCTAAACTGAAGGAATAAAACCTGGAATGTAGATTACATCCTGTATTACTTACACCCTGATTTAAGTACACCCTATGCCCACCCTTTCCTATGTACAGTTCCACAACTTGGGCCACATCCCAGGCTTTTCTAAGATAAGAGATATGGCCACAATATCATGGCACTGCTTTCATTGACACTGCCAGTACTCTAGACATTTGGAGAAAATTTCTCTTTCAGAACCTCACTCTCATTATTTTGAATATCCCCAATAGTGTCTATCTTTTAAAGAGCGATTTGGAGAAGGGGAAAGATGGGGAAGGTGCCATCAATCTGTCCATTAATCAACTAGCAAGTGTCAAGCAATTAGTCTTTGCCAGGCATTGTGATAAGCATGAGGATACCAAAAAAAAGAAGGCAAAAATAATCCCTGTTCTCAGGAAGCTACATCAAAAGGGGAAATCCCATAGCATTAATTAGTACATACATCACAAATATGAAGGTGGTATAAGAGAGGAGCTGTGAGAAATCATCCAGAACTTGTCTAATCAATAAAGTATGTGGTACAACTAGATGATCAAATTTCAGGTCAAAACCAACTAGAAAATAGGGAGATTGATCTCTCTATATCTCATAAAATGTTTTGAAAATCAAAATAGTTATTTTCCAAAATGGTTTGAATAATGGCAGCATCGTTGAATGGCAGCAAGTTAGAATAAGATAACTACTTAAAAGGAGATAGCTCTTAGATGTATAAGTAGATTTTAGTATTTTTTAAATACTTAATATTTACTGTGGGTTTAAGTAGGCACAAAATTTATAGTTCAAGGCCAAGTACGTGGAGTGTAAGCCATAGCAAGTAATATTATATTGTAAGGGTTTATAATAATAAAAATAACAAGTAACACATAGAATGTTTGTAAAGGACTTTCATTTGATCCTCGCAGCAACCTTGTGTGATCATTGCCTTCATTTTATAAATGAGGAAGCCAAGATTGATGTTAAGTGACCTGCCCAGACTCACACAGAAGCAAAATTCAAACTCAGGCTTTCCTGACACCACGTCTGGCATTCTATCCACAATACCCCACTGCCTTTCATACACCAAGCTATCTGCTAACAGAATATGTATCTAACAACCAATTCCCAGCAAAGTTCAAGAGAAAGTCAGATTGGCTACAGGTTGATGAATTTTGCTACCACAGTATCTCCAAAAGACTGTCTCCCAAGGCATAAAAGAGCCATAATCCATTTCCTGGAAGGAATAGTGACAATGACAAAAAACATGGATTCTTGAAGTATTGAAGGATGCTTGATTAGGACACAGTCGGTATTTGCCCATCACAAAGACAGGTGCCCTTTTGATACCTTCCTCAGTCCTCCCCTCTTAATATGAAGAACTGGCCTATTATTTGGTCTCTTCTCTGCTGCAGTGCTACTGAAATCTGATCCCTTTGATTCTCTTTTCTCCTTCTAACTTCCCTGTGAGACCATATCTCCATCCATGACTGAGCAGTTCCATTTTTGGAAACATGGAACCAGGATCAGGCCTCCTAAGAAAGGCACTGGGCATGTGACCAGTGATCTAAAAGGAAGGTTTCTTTTACTTTTTTTTTTTCATTTTATCTAGGGTGGGAAAGGGGTAAAGCTCTCTACCTCTGGACAATCTGCTTAATGTCCAGACCTGCATTAGGGAAATACTTTGACCATGTATGGAATGGTATGAGAGTGAGCCAGACAGACTTGTAAGGGAATAAAAACACAGACACACACACACATCATGTGATCTTTTGTTCAACATCTTTCTCACTAAGTCCATTAATGAAGAGACATCTCAGAAAGAGACAAGTTCAAAAGAAGCTTCCTCCTTGTTGACCATATCCAACAAAACTTCCCTTTTCTACTTCCAGTCATTCAAATGGATGAAGAGAGGGAGATACAGAGACACAGACACAGAGAGAGAAGGAAGGAGAGAGAGGGGAAGAAGGAAAGGGAAAGGGGGAGAGGAAGAAGGGGCATGGGGAATATAGAGGGAGAGGAGGGAGAGAAAGAATAGAAGGAAGAGCTAAAGGAAGAGAGAGAAGGAAGGGAAAGGGGGAAAGGGAGGGAGAGGGAGGGAGAAAGAGAGAGTGAGAAAGAAAGAGGGGGGAGAAAGGGAGGGAGAAGAAAAGACAGGAAGGGAGGAAGGGAGAGAGAAAGAGTGAGAGAGAAAGAGAGAGAATAAAGGTGATCTTATTTCACACAGATTTGATCACATGTAATATTCTCCATCTGTTCTATTCTGGGTACTTAGAGGTCAGGTAGCTAATGGCTAGAAATGTATTGTGGCTGACCCTGTCTATACTACCCCCATTATGATGCAGGTTGAAAATATAAAATAGAATATAGATGTTAAGAAACTGGAGGGAAATTTAGAGTAGGACAATAAAAGAAATTTTTTATAATGTAAAATAAATGCTAAAAAGTGGAAGAAATCTAAAAAAACATAAAAGTTAATGTGATTTAATAGATAAAAATCAGTTTTTAAAATGGTTAACAAAACTTTTATTACTTGCTTTATCATTGAAAATAGCAGGCTGGGGGCAGCTAGATGGCAAACTGGATAAAGCACTGGCCCTGGATTCAGGAGGACTTGAGTTCAAATCCGGCCTCAGACACTTGACACTTACCAGTTGTGTGACCCTGGGCAAGTCACTTACCCTCATTTTCCTGCCCCTCCAAAAATTAAAAAAAAACAAAACAAAACACTACAGCCAAGAATCATGTACCCAGAAAAACTGTGTATAATCTTTCAAAGGAAAAAAATGGGACTTCAATGAAAAAGAGGACTTTCAGGTATTTGTGATGAAAAGACCTGAACTGAATTTGACTTTCAAATACAAGATCCTGGAGAAGCATAAAAAGGTAAACAAGAAAAAGACTTCAAGAAAATAGCGGGCTAAGAGGGCAGCTAGGTGGCACAATGGATAAAGCACTGGCCTTAGATTCAGGAGAATCTGAATTCAAATCCAGACTCAGATACTTGACACTAGCTGTGTGACCCTGGGCAAGTCACTTAACCCTCATTGCCCTGCAAACAAAACAAAAACAGAAAATAGCTGGCTAAGGGGATGGGCTTATTAATAGTAGGGGGTTATTGTACCTTGCAGTCCTTTGCTTCTTTCACAACATAGCTCAAATCACCTGAAACATTTTTTGATTACCCCAGATGCTACTACCTTACTACTACTACTACTACTACTACTACTACTACTACTACTACTACTACTACTACTACTACTACTACTACTACTACTACTACTACTTTTGCTACTGCTGCTGTTGCTTTACTCTTGTATTTATTTGGCAAAGGAAGCAATATGGTACAATGGATAGAGAAATAGTCTTGGAGCCAGGGGGGCCTAGTTTCAAGTATTACCTCTATTATATTCCTGTGGTGTTATTACTTTTTTGTTTGTTGGTGTTCTTTTTTGGGGCAATGAGGGTTAAGTGACTTGCCCAGGGTCACATAGCTCACTAGCTATGTGAGCTATGTGTCTGAGGCCAGATTTGAACTCAGGTCCTCCTGAATCCAGGGCAGGTACTCTATCCACTGCACCACTTAGCTGTCCCCATGTTATTACTTATCCTTCAAGTCACTTATCCTCCCAGTGCTCCAGGCAACTCTTGAACACTACAGTTAGGTCCTAATGACAGCAAATGATGAATCCTGTAAAGTGGTCACATTACTTGAATTCTCACTGCTTATTTCCATTCTTCTACCCATTGATCTACAAGGACAGAGGAAGAGCCTTAACAGAATGTCACAAGTCCAGTCTCTACTTATTTTACATAAACTTATTTTTGTATCTGTGAGCTACTTGAGAGCAGGGACTATTTTATTTTTGTCTATTGTCAAGTGGAGTTCCTGGTACATAGTAGGAACTTAAGACATTTTTGCTGATTCATTGATTGGTTGGATGAGAAATGGTGGCCACCTGAATTCCATCCCTCCATTAATTGAAGCAAAAAAGACACCTAAGACAGAAGTTCCATGCTTTCAAAGAGGAAGCTGCAAAGCTTATAGTATTCAATGTTAGGAGGACAACATATGAGGACTGGCCCTGACATGAACTAGTTATTTGATTGTGGGCAAGCCCTTTCACTTCTTTAAATATTCTCATTAGTAAAATGAGCATGTAAATACCTTACCTACTTTTGTATAATGCTTAGTAAATTTGAAAACACCAACGTGAGTCATTATAGTGAATAATGTATGGGGAGGGGAGGGAAATCATCCATCTCTATAACTCACAGTGTTTCAGAAGCAGGCAGGGGAAGAGAAAAAACAGTTATACTGCACCCATGACATACAAGGCATTGCTTTTACAAATATCTCATTTGATCCCCATGACAACCCTGTGAGGTAAATGCTATTATTATCTCCATATTACAGTTAAGGAAACTGAGGCAAAGAGTTGTTGAGTGAGTAGCCCAGGATCAAACATGTACTAAGTGTCAGGGGCCAGATTTGAGCTCTAAGCTTAGCACTTATATTCACTCCACTATAAGCTGCTTGTAAGAAATTAAATTACTTCTTGGAGGTTTCTTCCAATTCTTTAACTAATTCTTTGAGAAAGGATTGACTTGTAAAGCATGAGACTATCATTATTTGCCAATAGATCACTAAATCTAATACTAATATTATAGAGGATAAAAAAAGTATTCCTGAATGCAACAGGTAAATGGTGTAGCCAATGGAGTGCTTCACCTGGAGTCAGGAAAACCTAACTCTGAATGCTGCCTAAGACACTTCAAAGTTGTTGGGCTGTTCCTGGGGAAATCACTTTACTTCTCTCAGCCTCAGTTTACTCATCTGCAGAATTATGCAAGAACAAAATAATCAAAGAATGCTAAATGTTAGTTATTATTATGACTACAGCTGTGTGATGAAATTGTTTCTCCAAATATGCCTTTTCTAGTTATAAAAGGGAAAGAGCTAAGATCTATTTTAGATGGAGTGTCCATTTCTATTTAATTCAAATTTAACTCAACACAAACTACCTACCTCCTAGGATTTGCTAACCTTATACAATCTACTTAAAAGAACCTTTGATAACCCACCTTATAGTGTTTGCAGTCCTTATTTACTCTATAAAATGTGAGTTACCTTTAATAGTATTTATTAAATATCTACCTTCCTCAAGACAGTGATGATTTGGAAAGAGAGAAATGAAATAAAACAAAACATAATCCCTGTTCTCAAGTAGTGGGAGAGTCAAGCCACATGTGCAATTAACTCCAGTACCAATTAAAGTATAAGTGTAAAGGAGAGATTCTAACAAAGTACTAGAAACCAGCAGAGGAGACATGTGGCTCCCAGGTGAAAGTGTCTGAAAGGGTTTTATAGAGGATATGTTACCTGAATTATCTGATTTTGAAGGAAGAAAAGGATTAGAACAATCAACAAGAAGGGAAGAATTTATTTGGGGCATGGGAAGAATAAAGGCACATTCAGAGAAGAGGACAGGCAGGTGATCATTATTCCATTTTGTCTTGAGTATAGGCCCTGTAAAGAGCTTAGTGCCACAAAGGTAGTTTGGAGAACTGAGTTGTTGAAACTTTGAATACTGTTCAAATTTGTAATTTATTGAGACCCAGAGAGTTTTTTGGTTTCCTATGAGACCACTGAATTTTTTGAGCAAGAGAGTGCTTTGATTACTGATTGATCACATGAAGAATGGATTGGAGGAAGTAGAGACTGAAGTAAAAAAAAAAAGTTAGGATATCACCAACAGTTACAATTATCCAGGCAAGAGGTGATGAGAACTTACACAAAGGTGGTGACCAAGTATGAAAAGGAAAAGAGACAAGGGAGAGAGTTTGTAGAGGTAGAATTCATAGAACTTGGTAGCTGATTGGATGTGGGAGGAAAGGGAGAGGAGAGAGTGTAAAATGTTTTTTAAGCTTTCAGTCTGTTTTACTGGAAAGATGAAAGCATCTACAGAAACATAAAGTGAAAAGGTGGGGAACTTAGGGGTTTAGTGTAAGACGTATTTGAGTTTGAGATGAAGTAGTCTCCTTTTTATACAAGATGTATCCACAAAGGAAGCCCTTTATTTACCTGGAATAACAGTTGTTTCTTTGATCTGCTTTGGAACAAAAATAGCCAGTCTGAACCATTACATCTCTGCTATTTTTAATAAAAATGTGAAGTGTGAAAGAATTGAAACTTTTCTTCTTTTCAAATGGGGTATCTAATTTCCAGAGTTTTAATTCATGAAATGAAAAAAAAAAATCTTGATGATCTGAATGCTAGAGAGCACTGGACTTTGAAGCAGGTAGACGAATTTGAACTCTGGTTCAGAAACTTATTAGCTGTGTGATCCTGGACAAGACACAACCTCTCTGTGTCCAAGTCTCCTCTTCCGTAAAATAGTGATAATAGCATCTGACTCACAGGGTTGTGATCAAATGAAACAATATTTTAAAAAATATCTTGCAGGCATTAAAGCACTATGTAAATGATAACTATTATTACTATTATTATTACTATTAGCTATATATTTTCATCATCATTTATTATTAGTATTTTCTTGCCTGTTGAAATACTAATTTCATTATTTTATGTCATCCACTCTCTATTTTCCATCTATAGCTCTGCTTGGTTTGAACTAAATAGGAGGAGGAACATGATACTCCAGGGCCAGGTACCACCTGGTAGCCCAACTCCCCCAACCCCTTTCCAGCTTCCTTTTGTATGTTGTCTTTCCACATTAGATTATAAGCTCCTTGAAGGTAGGGACTGTCTTCATTTTTCTTATTTGTATCCCTAGCATATAGCACAGTGCTTGGCACATAAGTGATAAATATGTTGGTTGAATTGAATCAAATCATGGACTTTATACATTTCCATCATTATACTAATACATGATGTTCATCTTTCTGGTATTCATTTTATTTCATGTTATTTCAATTCAAATGACCTGTCTTGTACTTTTTGTACTCCAAGTAACTCAAAGGTAAAAAAAAAAGGCTTGACAGCAGCAAAATTAGGACTATTTGCTTCAACAATGGAAATTAATATGGTTTGAAGAAAATACAACAATTGCTTTGAATACTTTTTTTTTTGCTCCAATGGCTTCGCATGTCCATTTTCCCAATACACCACCTCTGAGATTCCCAAGCATGTAACATGAAGAATTGGAGTGATTATGTTGCTTCTTGGGAAATGCTGCTTAGCAATGTAAGAATATTTTCAACAGCTGTGTGAAACACCCTCACTCTTGTTTGAAGCAGCTCTAACAAAATTTATTTTCGCTGTGTCAGTCCATGTGGTTTCACACTCATACAAGTTGACTTTATTATTGGATGCTATTCAGAACTTTATCCATTATGAACCCTGTAGCCTTCTAAGAGTTCAAAGCATGATCCTCCAACCTAGTATTACTGTCTGGAAAGTTCATTGTCTTTCATGAGAAGCTGTGTCTTCACTACCTCTCATCCTCATCATTTCTTTCCAGATGTGACTGAAGAGATATAAATAGTGTGCATTCCAGACACAACAGACAGAAAATAAAATGTTCATTGGTCTTTATGGGCTGCCATAGTGTTTGAGTCTGTTTAAACAGAGAAACTAAATAAAATAAATGGCAATGTCACTAAAAAGAATGAAATGCTCTCTTCTGGTTATGGAGTTTTGAAGAAAGGAAAACATATTAAAAGTAAACATTTCTTCCTGTTTTTTTCTAACTCTCTAATTACTTTGGTCCTATATTACTGGCTCATGAAAATTGATTTTTTAAAAATTGGTGCTAATAAACTTCACAATTACTAACATCTGAAAAATTCAATTTCAAGTGGATTAATCCATTCCTAAACAAATTACTGGTAGCTAGGTGGTATAGTTGGTTCAAATCCAACCTTAGATACTTTCTAGCTGTGTTACCCTGGACAGGTCACTTAACCCTGTTTGCCTTGGTCCCTCATCTAAAAAATAACTGGGGAAAGAAACGGCAAGCCACTCCAGTATCTTTACCAAGAAAACCCTAAATGGGGTCATGAAGGGTCAGACACAACTGAACAGCTAGAAGCAAATTGATATAAACAGTGTTAAATTTCATCTTTAAATTGTGAAAAAGTTAAATTTTGTGGTTCTGAATTTATCTTTTCAGGCATATTTACACATGATGAGTGTACTCATTCTTAGTTTATTATTATAATTTATCCATTATAGCCTACTACAAAACTAAAACATGACTCATTGATAATGTACATAGACACATAGACATTTACAGTTGAAAGGAAGTTAGCTAAATGCTTGACACACCATAGGGTAATTCTCTAACTTAATATTAAAACTTCCCCAATTATATCTGTTCTATTTAATGGAATAAACAAAAACCAGATCTCCATTTGAAAAATCATTAACATTTCTTTCTGTAAAAGGAAGCAGAAGATGTAATAATGGGTTCCCCCATACCTATACTGATGAAATCATGGGTTCCCCCTATACCTCTCCCACAAAAAAAGGAGTGGAGGAAGGCAAGTATTCAATTACATAACTTCCTCCACTTTAAGTATTTCAACATTTTATTATGGTATGGAAATTACTAGCAGTTCTTGAAGGCTATGGCAGTAGAGCAAAAACTGATGTCAACCCTACCAAATCCAAAAACCTTGGACTTTTATCTGTCATCTACAGATCAGGTAATGCATTTTTATTTTCAGTCACAGCAAGATCTCTGGAACAAAGCTTAAGATCTAAAGTTGATAGGTTCCTGTCCAGGGATGGGTTACACCAACCAAAACCAGAGAAGGATGTGTGGGCTTAGAATCCTAATGCAAATCTAATCAAAGGGACTTAAAGCTGAAAGGGAAAAGAGAGAGAATACTACCTATGTGAAGTCATCCAACCAAATACCATAGACAATTGTTACCATGAAGACTAAGAATAGATACCCAGAAATGACCTAGAGCTGTAGCCATAAAACCCATGGCTTCGGGTGGGTCTACAGAAATCCACAAAAAAGGGGCAACACACAAGGTAAATTAGGGCTTGTAATGCAAGTAGGTAAATTTGACCTTAAAATGACTTTAATGTGGTTCTGGAAAAGATAATTATAATAATGATATTTATATTTAAATATATGATTAGATAGATTTATGATGCTGTTCACATATTATATTTATATAAAGCAATGTTGCAAAGTGCTTTATAAATACTATCTTATTTGATCCTAACAAAAGTTCAGAGGAGTTTTTTGTTGTTTTTTTATTATTTCTTCAGTCATTTCAATCAAGTCCAACTCTTCATGACCCCATTGGGGATTTTCTTGGCAAAGATACTGGAGTGGTTTGCCATTTCTTTCTCCAGCTCATTTTACAGATGAGGAACTGAGGCAAACAGAGCTTAAGCAATTTGCCTAGAGTCATACAACTGGTAAGTATCTGAAACTATATTTAAACTCAAATCTTCTTGACTTTAAGCACAACACTCTACACTGTTCCACTTAGCTATATCAATAGCAGAACAGGTTGGGGTGGGGCAGGAATAGCATATTGTCTATTAAAAAGATATTTCTGGGGCAGCTAGGTGGCACAGTGAATAAACACTGGCCCTGGATTCAGGAGGACATGAGTTCAAATCCAGCCTCAGACATTTGATATTTGCTAGCTGTGTGACCCTGGGCAAGTCACTTAACCCCCATTGCCCAGCCAAAAACAAAAAATTTCAGTGTGAAAAATTCCAGGAACTGAGAAAAGGGAAATCTGGTGACAATCAGAAATAGAAACAATTATTATTAACACTATAGACCACCTCTAAAGAAGCCATTATAAGGACTTTAATTTTGTCAACATCTGTTGGAGTTTTGTATGTTTTGTTTTCACACATTAGAATCTACACTCCTCAAAGGTAGGGACCGTGTTAGGTCTATTTTTATCTTCAACACTCAGCACACTGCCTGGCACATCATAAGCCTTTAATAAATATTCAATTTATCTATCTCTCTGCCTATATCATCCAGCAATCATCTATCATCTTTTCCCTCTATCTTATCTACATATCTATTATCAATCTATCTAGCATCTATCAATCTTGATGTCTATAAACTATGAATCTATCTTTATTTAGCAACTATCATCTATCAATTTATCCTCTATCTTTCTAACATCAATCTAACATCTATCAATCAATCTCTACCTACCTTTCAATCTACCTATCATAACTCTGTCTACCTACTCACCTACCTATTCACATTTCATCTACCTACTCACAATGAAGCAAAGAAGATGTTCATCACATTGAAAAGGTTAAATAAATTATGGTTTGTGAATAGAATGTAATATTACTGTGTCATAAGAAGTGATGAATATTAATTATTCACAGAAGCATGATAAGACAATTGATGCTAGCTGATGTAAGTAGAACTATAGACTTAATGACTAAAACAAGAAAAAAAAAAGAAACTGGCTATCCTGACGTTATAATTACTAAACTTGCCCCCAGAGAATAGGTGAAAAATGAGTCATTAAATGAAAAAGCAGTTATTAAGCATCTATTATGTTCAGTACTGAGGATACATTTTAATAAAAGAATACAATAGAGATAGATTAGTAGGGCCCAGGCTAGGGAGATTAATTCTTGGAAACCATATGGAAGTCCTTCTTCCCTCATTGCTTAGGTAGAGGAGCTATGGGTATGAAATATCCAAATGACCATGACAGACATAGTCAGTGTGTTAGTTAATCTTTGTTAAACAGAACAGATCCCTGGATACATGAAGGAGAAGGGATATATTTTTAAAACAATATGATGTAAAAGCAAAAAAAAAATACTTTTTGTTAGTAGAATTAAATGGAAGTCAGGGGAAAAGGGAATATTGGAATGGAGAGGTGGTCAGTAGTGTCAGATTCTGCAGAGGTCAAGAAGGATGAGGATTGTGGAAAAGTTATGGGATTCAGGGGCAGCTAGGTGGCACAGTGGATAGAGCACCGGCCTTGAAGTCAGGAGTACTTGAGTTCAAATCTGGCCTCAGACATTTAACACTTGCTAGCTGTGTGACCCTGGGCAAGTCACTTAACCCCAATTGCCTCATTAAAAAAAAGTTATGGGATTCAGTGACTTATCTATAAATCTGTCAGAGATAGAAGTTTCAGTAGGGTGAAAGAGAAGGAATTTTTGTTGTGATTAAAGAAACATAAGAAAGTGGATACAGCAAGTCTATAATGCTTTTTAAAAGTTGGTGCCCATTTCTGGTAGTTTTAAGGTAAAATGTTTGCCATTTCCCCATTTGGAGTTCACTTGAAAGGTACTTGAAAGGAAGGAAGCTAGGTGGCATTGTAGATAAAGCACAAAGCATTCTGACCTCAGATACTTACTATCTGTGTGACCCTGGGCAAATGACTTAATCTCTCTGAGCCTGGCTTGTAAACCTCACAGGGTTGTTGTAATGATCAAATGAGTTAACATAAGTAAAGTACTTTGCAAATCATAAAGTACTATCTAAATGCTAGTTGTTTGTTGTTATTTATTTCATTTATTTTATTATTTACTTACTTTACTATTTGTTTTATTTATTTATATTATTTCAGTATATAAAGAACAAATACTTGCAAATTAGTTCATTTCCAACTATGGGATGTTATACATAGAGAAATATAAGTCTACATCATCAATAATGTTTATTTAAATTTAAAATAGTTTGAAATGGTTAATAATACCTTCTGATTTGTATCAGAAAACAAAAGAGAGAAAAAAATATGAAGGAAATGGATTGGAAAGAATTTGTGCCCAGTTCTTCAGTCCAAGAGGAGACAGCCACACTGCCATCTACACACCAAGAATGTCCACAGCTATCCAAACTCACAGCAAGATATCTGGCTTCCAGGCACTCAATGGAAAGTGCAGAGAGCACTGTCCTTTGGGATGCTATCGAACTTCAGAGGATATCAAATTAGTGCTCTTGGCAGTGGCCTCTAACTGCCAAAGTTAAATTATTTTGGTTCTTGTGGTTAAATAATTAATGTTGCCTTGGTTGTTGGAACTCCAAGTGCTGTAGTTAAATTCTTAGTGTCAGGGGTGCCCTCATTGTTTCTGTGATCTCTAGATAATTTGGCTAATTACTGAATTGCAGGCTATTTTGCTCAATTTCCATCAGACAATACTACCTTGGCATTTCTCTTAATGGTAAAGAGAGGGTTTTATTGATAACATCCAGGTCAAGGTACTGAGCTACAGAGCATTATATATTTACTGCCTTCATCTCCATTCTGTACACAGGTTTAATGTGACATCTTTCAAAACAATTTTACTCCAAATATTTTTCTTCTCTATCCCCAACAATGGGAGAGTAGGGTGTCACTTCATATCCATGTACTGTGACCCTATCAATTTTCCCAATGATGACATATACTAGAGGCCACCCACAAAGCTCCATAGCGCTAAAGGTTGTATAGGAGAAAGGGCAAAAACAGGACCAAGCCAAAAGGCATATCCTTGTGAGAGAAAAGAGGAGTAGAGATGGGTAATTTGCTTAGAGAGAAAATTAATAACACGGACATAGAAATAACACGGACATAGAAGGTTGTGATTGAGGTGAATTTTGAAGGAAAATAAAGATTCTAAATGATGCATTTTAGTATGGAGGGCATCTAGGCATGGGGACTGGCCAGTACAGAAATGGGTGATGGATGTACATGTCTGTGTATACATATGTATGCATAATGTATATGTTATGTGTATGCATATTATGTATGTCCTAAGACACTTTAAGAGTATGAGAAAAATTTCAGGGTATACACACCTTAGAAGCTCCTTAAGATCAAGACCCCACCTGATAAGAAGTAATTTTGAACAATCCAATCCAGTTGCTTATAGAAAATAAATTGGGAAATAGACCCAAGTGATAACCAGTGTCAATGGGGAAAGGAGTATCAAGGTTTTGGATCAGTCTACCTGAAGATGGAGGCAATGCACAGGACTTTCATGTAGTGATCCTAAGTTATGATAGGTAAATGGTGGCATCTAGAAGCCAGAAGAGGGCACCAGTGAACCAAGTGAAAGTGGCCAGTGAATGAAAAAGAACAGAATGGGTTGGAATAGGATGAGGGTGGCAACAAGAGGGATCCCCAGACCTCTGGTGAATAATGCCATCTATTTCAGTAAGGCTTCCACAAGCAATTTCACTTCTCTAAGCCACTGTGACTAGGGATTCTTCTCCTCTTCTGCATCTGAATCAGAGAGATCATGGATCAAGCGCAGTATTTTGAGTATTGAGCATCTGCTTCCTTTAGAAAGGTGTGTGGTGGCTCCATAAATTCCAAAACATTTATAACAGCACTGTTCATGGTAAGGAATCAACTACTCTGCTTTTGGACTTCTTTGGAATTCACCATCCTGCCTTCCTTTTCCAGAAAATTGATCATTGGGAAATCTCATTATGCCACAAGATTGAATCTTCCTGTTACTCACATCTCCTCCTTTGCCCCTCTGATCGCATTCCATTACTGAAGGGCAGGGTGATGGGTTCCAGGGCTTCTAAAGAATGGTCTCATCAAGGGTTTTCTCCCCATTTTCTACCAGCTACACTGCTTTGGGGGAACTTTCCATCATGCCCTCTCTATTGAGTATTTTCTTGCCATACCTCCTCCCTTTTACAGTTTCTTGAAGAGAAGGAATGTCTTTTGTTTTTAAGTGGTATTTATATCTTCAGGGCTTAACACAGGGCTTGGTACATAGTAAATAGACCCTTAATAAATGGGTCTATTTATTGACTGACCATTGATTGTGAAATGGCTAATAATAGTGGCACGAAAATACTATGAAATACTACTATTCTATAAGAAATGAGGAATGTAACAACAAGAGAGAAGCATGAACAAAGTGAAGTAATCAGAAAGAAGAAAACAATCTGCATAACCACTACAATAATGTAAATGAATGAACAACCACAAATCAGTTGAAAATGAACATTGCGAAATTACCAGGGATAAGCATCACCTCAAAGAAGAAATATATGAAGACATCTCCATCAAATCCTTTCCAGACATGATGGGTTCCATGTGTATGTAATACTGCATATGTCAGATTTTTTCATTTATTTGCCAGTTTTGCTGATTTCTTTTTCTCTGCCTCTCTTAAAAAGTATTCATTATCAGAGAGGAGTGGGAGGAAAATTTAGGCAATGTGAAAAAAGATCAACAAAAATATTTCTGTTTGTTTTGTGGGACAATGAGGGTTAAGTGACTTGCCCAGGGTCACACAGCTAGTGTCAGGTATCTGAGGCTGGATTTGAATTCCCTCCTCTATAAAGTGAAGGGGGTGGACAGAATGGCCTCTTAAGCCCCTTCCAGATATAAATCAGTGCTCTCATGACAGGACTTCCAAGGAAGAGCCCCAAGGATGGAGAATGTATTTCTCTTTAGATATGACAATAAGACCCTCCACCTGATTGAGCTGCAATGAGGAGTAGTTATTTAGTCATTTTCCAGTCATGTTTGACTGGAAACCCCTTTTGGAATTTGCTTTGCTAAAATACTAGAGTCATTTGCCACTTTCTTTTCCAGTTCATTTTACAGATGAGAGAACTGAGGAAAACAGGTTTAAGTGACTTGCCTAGAAAGTGTCTGTGGACAGATCTGAAATCAGGTCTTCCTGATTCCAGGCCTGGCACTCTATCCACTGTGCCACTTAGCTGCCCCATGAGGAAAAGACCCTCATTCTTTTTCCTTATTGCTGGCCATGAATAATATAATCTGAGCCTGTACAAGAGACAGAGACCCTAGACTAAAACTAGATAGCAGCAAGAACACCCAATGAGAGTATTGTGTGCCCTAATGATTAGGAGAGAATGCCATGAGATGGCACCTATGAGAAAGGATACTATAGCAGTATGTCTGAGAGAGTATCCCATCAAAGGATGCTGAAGCAGTATTTCAAATGGGGCAGGAGGAAGCTGCAGCTGAGGTCACTGGAGAGCACAACGCAGAAGATCTGCCAGTTGGGCAGCAGAAAACTGCAGCTGAGGTCATGAGAGAGATGGGAGCAGGGAGCAAAGCAGCTGAGAAATTCTTTATTTTCCTCGCTGGTAATTTCATCCTTCAGAAACTGGAAGAAATGACAGTTTGACCCTGATTTCTGACTAATGAGGAGGAGATGGTTAGAGAGGTAACTTTGGCAGAAAGTAATTTTAGATCTTGTGATAGGTAAGGAAAGAGAATGTTCAACATTTACTTAGACTGGGTGAACAGGTTGAAACGTGTAATAATTCAGAAAAAAGGAAAAGGATTTTCTGCCCTAAGAACCTACAGGGAAGGCAGACTTACCAAGAAGGCTCTCAAAAATGGAACTGTAGCTCATTTACAGCTCTTTTCAGGGCTCACAGGGAGTGTTGTCTAAAGAGCCCAATGCAGATGCCCAAGAAGTCAATGACCAACTAAAACTTCTAAAAGATGTATAGAACATAGAAAGCAGAGAAAAATAAAAGAACAATTCTAACAATACCAAACCTCAGAATGAAATGAGGCTGGTAATGAATGCTAAGGGAACAAAATGAACTTTTTAAAAGTTCTTTTTGGATGAGAGGACTATGAAAGGTGGTATGGGGTTCATATTTAGGGGTGTGGTCAGAGAGAATATAAAACTACTCAACTCATTTTTTTTGCTTCTGTTTTCTCTAGAAACATGAATGATCCCTGAACTAAGAAATGTGAAAGAAAAATCATTATGAAAGAATTGGAACCCCAGATAAGTCAGGTAACAGAAAACATCAAGGTGTCATCAATGATTTCAAATTGCTAATTTATACACTAAATTACACTGAGGCTCTGGGATACATCCCAAAATTCTAAAATAAGTTGAAGACTGATTTATGAACTTCTGAGAAGTCTTAACGGTAATATAATAACTATCTCCAAATATCTGAATGGTTATGATATGAAAAGGTTAAATTCACAGTGCCAAACCCCAAACAGCTTGCTGACAAAGAGACATATGGAAGCTGAAGAGAGACAAATTTAGGGCTTGAAGTAAAAACAACAAACTTAGAGTTGTCTCATAGTAAAATGGACAGCCTCAGGAAGTAGTGAGTCCCATATCTCTGGATGTCTTCAAATAGAGGCTGAATGACTTCTTGTCAGGGATATTGCTCCTTCTTCAGGTGTGGGTTGGACTAGATGATGCCAGAGGTCCAATTCTTTGTAATATTGACTTAAAAGTCAAAGTCTAAATACTTTGCTGTGAGATTTCTTATTGAGTAAAATGTCATGCTACAGACTAGCAGATTGCATTTTGTCCTACACAAAGCAATTCCTAGAAATTGTATTTGATGTAAGTCTGTTCAAGCATCTCTAGGTTTTAACCTGAATATCCCTACCCTGATTCTGCTCCCCGTTCCCCCACACACACCTGAATAATCCATAACCTAGCATTGCTACTTTCCATTGTAGATCTTTAAGAAAGAAGCAAACATCCTTGGAATTTGGAGATTAGATTAAATGATCTCTAAAGCAGACCCCCTTTCTGAAGTCTATCATGCTATGATACGGTCAAGGGAGTGAAGGGGGGTGGTGCTCAGTATAGGAGGATGCTTCATTCTGGGATAACAGCATGTAATAATAATAGTAGTAGTAGTAATAATAATAAATAGTAATGATAGCCAATATTTATATAATGTTTTTAAGATTTACAAAGCATTGTACAACTATCAACACCTTTAATCCTAGCAACATTCCTGGGAATTAGGTGTAAATTCCCCATTTACAGATGGGGAAACTGAGGCTAAAAGGGGCTAAATTACTTACCTAGGGCTACATAGGTATTTCTGCCTTAAACTCAGGTCTTCCTGACTTGTGGTTATCCTCTGTGCCACCTAGCCATAAGCGAGACCAGGGAAATTTGGTAACTGTCTAATGGACTGACTAGTAACAAGATCTCCCCAGGTTTGTGGGTGACGGCTCTAATGGAGGAAATTGTAGCACCTGCCAACATTAACTCAGGCCCTTCTTGGTATGAATATTAATGACACAAAGGTGGAGACAGTGCAATGTAATGGTGAGAATCTGGGTAATGAGGGGACCTGGCTTTGAATCCTGCCTCTAACAGCTTGTTGTGTGATCAGGCTATGTTCCCTCATATATAGCAAGGGGATGGCTATACTGGAAATAGCTACCTCATTGGATTATTATCAAACACATACTTTGTCAACTTCACAATACAATATCAATGTCTGTTATTGGTACATATATATGCATAAGGGCTTTTATCAGAAAGCTTAGAAGTCTCTGTCCATGGGCAGGCAAATTTCCTTCATGATGGTATTTCTGTTTTGTAGCAAAATGCTTCTAGTTTCCTATATTTCTATTTTTTAAGGGAGTGAGAAAAAATGGAGGTGGTTATTCAGAATTCCAAACTTTCTAAATTATGGTGTTTTAAGTGAGGCACTAGAATTGTTGCTACTGTTTGTCCTTCATTCTTGAAGAAGACCATGACATCAGGCAGTGAATTGGATTTAAATGAGGGAGGGCTACGCAAGATCACTAACCTCACTCTTCTCCAGAGACATTTGGGTCCAGTGGCAAGATATACAACAGGTGACTGGAGATTTCCCTGGATATTTTAAGGCAGTTGGGGTTAAGTAAATTGCCCAGGGTCACACAGCTAGTGTTTGAGATGAGATTTGAACTCAGGTCCTCTGGACTCCAGGGACAGTCCACAGCACTGCCTAGCTACCCCAAGGCACTAGAATGGTCATAGTTGGAGTGACTATTATAAAATAAGGTTATATATAATATAGTATAATATAAAGTTCATTAGGAAGGGAAGCAGGACTATAAATATAAATTTGACACGCATATGGCTTTATGACTTACAAAGCCCATGAATTTCAACAACCAGGTGAAGTATGCATTTCAAGTATCATTTATGTCCATTTTACAAATAAGGAAATTGAGATTTTAAACATCTGGATGGAGTTTGAAATGGAGGTAAGAAGTTACAATTTTATGTTTTCTGTATTGGTATTTTAATCTTATTGCTTTTGTCATATGTATACATAGTGTATATGTTTAAATGCCTTGTAGATAAAAAAATTTGATATCTAGAGCCTTTAGGCAACCTCAGAATGGACTTATTTATAATAAGTATTTTGTAACTTGTGCTGCAGAAATGAATTGCTTTTGAAAATGCAATGATATAAATATGACTTTGGCTCCATTCTGCCTCAAATATTTTTCTGGTTCAAGTTACCATTGCAAAAAAAAAATGAATTATGGAATGAGTTGTCTCAAAAGATTAGTCATTGGTGTTAGTAATGACCTGTAGGTCATTGGTTTGCATCCAGTACAAGAAGGTAGTGACCCAAGCTGTTAATATCATTTAGCTATTGGGTGGCCACTATTCAAAATGCATGGTTGGTTAAATTTTTGTTTGTTTGTTTATGGACAGATGTTCGTTCATATCACAAAAAACGCCTCCTACAGTTCACGTGTTATTTGACCTACTTGTTTCAGAGAACGGCTGATGTTTGCCTCGACAAAGTTCAAAACAGCTCAAAATGTATTAAACGGATCTCTCACTCATAGCAAGAATCCCCAGGCCAAAAAAAGGCGGGGGGGGGGGGGGAAGAGTCACACAGATAGCAATGAAACAAAAATGGCACTGTATTGTAATAGAACCCTTAATGTACATGATGTCATTTCATCCTCTTAATAATCCCATGAGCAGTGGAATACAAATTTTATTGTCTCCATTTTACAAATGAAGAAACTGAGGCTTAGAGAGATTATGTGACAGCCAATAATTGTCTGCTGGTGTACCCAGGATTCAAGCCGAGGCTCCCGAACTCCAACTACAAATGCTTTTCCCACTAGACCAGGTTACTACAACACAGAATAATGCGACAATGAGATAACTTTCTTGTAATTTACCTACTATATTCGGTTTATATACAATACAAACAATTGTTTTCATTCAATTCAAAGAAAAACATTAGTCAAATCAGCTTTTGCTGTCGTTGTCAGACAAAACAATTTTTGATTAACTGATTTAAAAAATATTTTAGGTTGTTTTGGCATTATGGATTCATACCAAAACCCCATAAATATTTCTCATTCTCTCTAAAAACCCACAGAAATAAACAGAAAGAAGGTCAGCCAGCATTCTTATATACAAACAAAATAAAAGGAAGCAACCCTGTATAAAGCTACCTCAATGAGATCTGCAAGTCATTCCAGTAGCGAGGTTTCAAATTCAAGTTTCTTAACTCCCAACCCAGTGAACATTCTAATAACAGGAAAATCTTACATCTCTAGAGAAACTGTAATGCATATAAGTCTAGAAATAAGAATATGATAAATAGCAGAAGCAATCTCTGAAATGTAGTATATTATTTAAATGCATATTAATATTGCAGCGGAAAGATGAGGATGCTCCAAGATTCTCCCAGAATAGTTCACTCGAACAAGGCCTAGAAATGGTTCCTCTCACTAGTAGAAGAAATGCAAACTTTGACTCATTTTGTGAAGGGGGACAAAGAGGGAACAGATGACCTCTGAGGAGAATGCTAAGGGAGACTTTGGCAAAGTCAGAACAGCTGGAGTGCATTTCAGCAACTTTGTCCCCTTTGCTCTGTGTTATTAGATGACAACAAAATGATAGATTCTCCTAGTTAGGAAACTCTTAAAATACTTGATCAGTCTTACACAAAGTACATTTCTCCTTACTTCAACTTTCAACTCCCTATTATTACTTTAACGAAATGATATAGTTGTGCTGACGACCCAGCCCAGTGGATGAACCCGATGTCATTTATGGTAGTTTATGGGGATGTATTATATGATTTGCCCTTCTTCCACCCAAGACACTTACCTTCCAAATTGTGTTTTGTTTTGGCTGATGATAGAGAGAGGTGATTCAAGTACAGACTACAGGAAAATTAGGCTAATATTTAAAAACATTGCCATTGAGAATTTCACAAACTAGCCACCCTCTTCTCTTGCCAGTAATCGAGAGTATATTTCCATTTGTTTATACCAAGAGATGAATAAGCAGCAGTATGGCTATGTGTAAATATATATAAAGTATATATGTCTATATAGTATATGTATATTTATGCAATTATGCTGTATAAATATATGGTACTCTCTCCAGCAAGATTCTTCATTAATGCATTTGGGAATATAGTATTCATTTCATGAAAAATAACTTCATTCAAACCATAGCGCTGTAAAAATAAAAATTAAATGAGAAATCAAGGAATATGAATAGAGCAAGTTCATACATTTTTATTTTAGAGAATCAAGGACATCAAGCACCAGGAAGTCTGGTTTGTATTTTTAAAATCATGTTTGGTTTGTTGCTCTTTTTAATAACATTTTTTAATACTTATGTCATGTCAATTATGTCATTGCATTCAAATGAATTTCAACTGTTGGTCTCAAAAATATAAGGTAAACAGGAAATAATTCAAAGAAGAAATAAGAATGATCAGTTCAAACTTTATTTTTGACATGAAAAGATACTTTTAATCAAACAAAGTGATTAGGTAATTTTAAAGAAAAATTCTTCTTATAAGGGCAAAATGCATAAATTCATGTTCAAATCTTTAAGAAGAGCAATCCTGATTAATATAAGATAATTTTGCAGAAGGCTTATTATGTTGACAATTATTTGTGTTCTTTTGCTAAAATTATTGGTCCCTTTGGAATTCTGGGTGAAATAAATGATATGTAACAATCAGCAAGGCAAAGTGGCTTCATTTACTTAAATATATATTAGGCGCAATCTTTTCTAACTTGTCTAAATATCAAAAGTGAAATGAAAACAACCCACCCACCCCTCAGTAAGGGTATTTTTGTTTAAATTACTTGAATACTTATTTCCCTAATTTTCTACCTCATTTATTGGATTACTATCCATTGGTGAAATTATACATAAAAATAATATTATTTACAAAAACCCTGGAGAATAGTGTTATATATATCTATAGACTGTGAATAATTTGAACAAAAAGAAAAATTATTCAAGATTTTTGCAACTATTAATCACCCTACCTATGGAAAACATATCATTAATATCTGACATTTATGTAAGTAACACACTTCATTTTGCCAAAGTAAGAACAGGTTTTAATATATTGTTAACAAGCTATTTTAAAAAGTTATAAGGCAGTTGTCTAACTTCCCTTTCAAAGACATATATTTGTTTTCCATTTTTATAATCTATACTTAAAATAAATCCGGAAAATAGTTGTATAATCCAATTTCATACAAAAAACCTAAAAATAATTATCTAAAGACTCATTTTCCCTCCTCCATGCACATTTATTATAAAAATACATAATTTATATATTCCCCTTTCTCTTTATCTAGAATGAGTGATATTAATAGATTTAGACAGAGGGAAATTGATTATATCTCAGACTCTGCCAGTGTCAACATTTGGGGATACATATATATATATTTTTTTCCTTACTATCATCACGATCAATTCAACACAATCTTTCCAGTTAAGCATGCTATCAACTAGATTCTGTTATGAAGATGACCAATAACATTAAATCAATCATGGTTCATAGTTCCTTTCACAAAGACATTATTTCTGTTTGCTTCAGGTAAATGACAGTGAAATATATGTCTCCTGATTAGAAAATTCAGTATTTTCAATGGAGGGTGGGACCACGGCTAAGAAATTATAGACCCTTGGAGTACTGAAGTAATATTGAATTTTATAACAGCACTGTGCCCTTATCACATGTTTCTAATCACCAACATAGGGGAAATGAAGCAGTGTTAAGTAAGTGTAAAAGTGAACTTCATTAACAGTGGAGTTCAGTGTATTCACAAGTTAATGGCATCAACTTAGTCTGAAATATTGCATATTCTAAGCCATCTGCTGAACAAGTGAAATGCTGGAGTTTTTAAAGATAATTTTCATGTATATAGATGACTTTTGACTGAACAACTTAAAGCAGTTTAGGAATTCACCTGTTGTGATTTCCCCAGCAACAGTGTATCGAAAGTATAGATGAAATACTGTGTATCACTATATATAATAGCATGTAGTTGTAAATTATTGGCTCATGTAATAAATTTGGCTTTCATACAGTGTGTATTATGCTTATTACATATACTCATTTTATAGATATATGAATATACGCATTTATGTACTTTTTAAAAATAAATTCGAATTTTTTGGAGAATGTTAGTCAATGAAAGTTTTCTTACATTTGAATCCTACTCTGATTCAGCTTGACAGAGACTTAGCAGGGCCTCAAAGGTCAGGCCCAGTGGAACACAAGGTTTTTCAGAGTTCACGAAGCCAGAAAGTCTTGATCCTGTAACAGACTTGGCTATGCAGGTTCAAAGAGGCTCCTATCCAGTTTGGGTACAAGGTGATAAATTAATATCATGTGTACAACCACAGCAGCTTTTATATATATGTGTGTGTGTGTGTGTGTATGTATATGTATATATGTACATATAAACATACCTATACATACACACATACATACATATATGTGTGTACATGTATATGTAAATATCCACATATATTCCATAATAGACAAATGGGGTCCTGGTTTTACACACACTGCTTTTGGTGGAGGCAATACCCATAACCAAAGATCCTTAATATTCAAAGCAAGTATAAATAAACAAATATTTAATAGGAGAAAACCAGCAGAAGAAATAAGATGTTATTGAGTTTTGTTGGTGGTGGTTGTTTTAAATCCCAGAGCTGTATGGTAAATCCCCAAGCCTGACCTCAGTAGACATCATGTGTTAGGAATAGAGAGTATTCAATTGATTCAGCTGACAAAGGAAATTAACATGAATAGTCACACCAATTCCAAGAGTGAGACTGAGAGAAAGTGACCTCCAGGGATCATTTAGTCCATCCCTCTGCCTTTGCTAAAAGTGATTTATCCTAGACAGCAGATGACCCTGATCTGAGGCTGTAGCCAAGAAGTAGAGAAGGGAAATATAAGATCAGACTGTTATAAGAAAGGCTTCCTTAACTGTATCCTCATCAAAAGGACTCCCCCATTACACCTGTTTTTCACAATCAGAGAGAGGTCCTATACACATACTCCATACATTTTTATTTGGTGTTTCAAGATGATAAATTGAGGCAAGATAAGAAGGTGATAATGAAAAGTGGTGTGTATTTTGTGGAGGGAAGAAAGGTCTGGTTGCCCATCAGCCTGAGTTAAGGAAGAGTGCTCCCAGTTAGGATAATTTTCATTGCTGGCTTTTCATTACTATTTGAAACCTAAAAGAAGAGGGTGGGGCGAATCTAAGAACTGAGAAGTATTTGTTTTAGCTTAGTTTGGGGGATCATAAAGAAATGGGCTCCTCAGGAAACAAGTAGCTGTCCTAGAACTATGGGATTGTATCAAAGTATGCCCAGTAGAGGTTTAGCAAAGTTCAGAACAAGAACTCACCCCCATCTTCAGTTCTGTCCCTGATTGCCCCCTTTCCAAAGACTGAAAAGAGCACCAGCTTCAGTCAGGCAAGTGTGCCAAGAGCCCACAGAGATCCTGAGCTTAGCAAGGTTGTAGTTTTATTTCAGGGAAAGAGGAAGCTACTGTGAATAGCCTAGATCTGGCAGTTGGATATCTGTGTGTGTACTGGTATGCTTATGCATATGTATGTGCCCTCCAGAGACTTCTGCTTTGGTTTCTGAAACTCAGAATCTGGGATTGCACCTTCCCCTTGGACTTCCCCATGCCCCGAGGGCCCCCTCTCCTGGCCATCCAGTGTCAGGATCCAGAAAACTTAGGAAAATGTGTGTGTGTGTGTGTGTGTGTGTGTGTGCCTGTGTGCAGGGATTGGGGGGGGGGGGGGGGAAGGGGACTTTTACCTGCATATATATAGGACGCAAACAGTGGCACACAGAGACAGAGGCTGAGATAGTGACAATAAGAGACACAAAAACAGACAAGGGGAAACAGAGACACAGAGGCAGAAATTTTCGAGATATTTCAAGCTTTTTGACCTGTCTTGTAATGATGTATGTGTTGCTGTGGCTGTTCCAGTGTACACAGGCAGCATTATTTTATCCCACACAAACACACAGTTTTCTTTTCAGGAGTGAAGAACCGTAAATTCTTCTACCTAGAACCAACATTCACGCTCCACTTGGGGGGGGGCGGGAAAGAGAGAAAGACAGTCGTATGTCATATCTATGACAACTAGGAGATTTGGGGATTTTGAAAAATGAGACTAATCAACAAGTGTGTTTATACACACATGTCATGTACCTGTATATGTCTATACTCACGTGAAGGTTTTCCCCAAAATCCTGTACTTGGCAAAACTATATGAACACAAGCTCCTGAACACACTCGCACACACAGGCTTTCAAATCAAGACCACGGCTTAGGGACAGCTGTGCTAACACAACCCATATGCAGCAAGCACCTGATCTAAGGGCAAGACAAACATAAGCAGTGTTTGGAAGAATGGTCCCATACCTCTCCTTGCTGATGACTGTGTTTTGACGATTTTCCTACCTGCCCCAGGTTTTTGCCCTTCTTACTGCTGCCGAAAGTCAGTCCTTGGTAGATGGCCGCAGATCGATTGGTTGCCTGAGTCGGGGTCTCCCCGCCCAGGACGGACTTGATGGAGTTCAGTTTGGATCTCGAGCTTCCCAGCTGGGAGCTCTCCACCATCAGGACCGCGGCTAGTAAAAGGAGGCAGCGGGAGGATTCCTTATTCCACATCATAAGGGTCATCTCCCCAGCAAAGCAAGAGGGGACCCCAATAAAGGTAAAAACCTAGGAGGGGAGGGAGAAGTAGCAAGGAAGCAATGAAACCCAGAACTGATCTTCCAAAAAGAGAGCCAGCAAATAGCCCAAGATGCAGGAAGCGAGAGGGAGTCTCAGTCACTGTCCCCCAAACCTTGAGTGACTTCGGGAAATTGGAGTCTAGAAAAGTGCAAACTCAGTCTTAACCATTCAGGCTGGGAGTTCCGAGACCAGAGGTCACTTCTCCAGCGCCGGTTTCTTCACGAGTTGGGGAAATTCTTCAGGCAGTAAGATGCGAAGCGCCTCCCCACCCCAGAAGGCGTGCCCCAAGGTGATGCAGAGCCCAGCTGAGCAGCCCTGCCCCAGACAACTTGGGAAGGAGCTTCGAAGTCCGCCCTCCTTCGTCCCTGCCCCCAGCCAGCCGGGGGAGAACGGGGGGATGCAAATCGGCCCGAATTCAAGGGCCCCCAAGGGCTAGAAGAAGGGTAGGGTTATTTCCCCCACACATAGACCCCCACACCTTCTGGTTTAGCTGTCTGGGGGTTGGTTTTCCTCCTGTTTTCTTTCCTTCTCCCCTTGTCTTTCTCGTCTTTTGTCTGAGTCCCTGCACTGTGTCAGAGCACACGTCCTCCAGTTCCAGGTTAGTAGGCGCTACTTTGGGGAGCCCGTAGAGCAACCCCGAGGGGCTGGAGACCCGGAGGCAGAGACCGAGCCAGGGTTTTATCCACACACACAGGCACACGCTCACGCACAATCAGCCTTTCCCTCTGTTACACTCAGGGCAGCTACAGACACCCAGGCAGAGAGTGACACTGTGTTCTCTCGGCACCGGCACGGGCTGCTTGCTGCTCTCCCTCTCTCCCCTTACTCTGTCTCCCCCCCTCTCTCTGCTACACTCACTCTCTTTGCTCTCTTCCCGCTAACCCCTTTTCTTTTTATAGCAGGCTGCAGTGGGCTTTCTAGATTCCTCCGCCCCCAATTCAAGAGTGACAAAGAGTGAAACCGATTCTCTCACCCCCAACTCATACCCGTGCTCCCCCCTCTCTCACTCCCCTTCCTTCCTCCCTTCCTTTCCTCCTCCTATCCCTCCCCTCCCCCTCGTTTCCCCCTTCCCCTCCTCCCCCCCTTCTTCAACTTTTTCTCCATCCTCTGTATGTCTGCTTCACGCGGCCACCAGGAAAGCCACTGGGCTTCAGCCCCCCAGGAATTAGGGGGTCCAATCAATATTGCAGCTCCTGCGGGGATGCGACGAAGAGAGAGAGGGGTGGGCAGAGGAGAGCGCATCTGGAGGGGAAACGGGTGTGGATGGGGAAAGGGGAGGCGGGAGCTCCGACAGCTGGCCCAGTCTGGAATCAGACAAGCTACAGGGCATTGTTGCCCAGAAGCCCGAGTATCTAAGGGAAGGCTGGGGAGGGGAAACTGAGGTTTCAAATAAGGGCGTGCCTGACTGTGGCTCTGGCCAGGGACAGGCGCCCTGTTCTGGAATCTGACAATGCCCTGGGCCGCTTGTTCGCACTCAGATCCTGAAATGACCAAGACCACCACCACGCCCTCCCCTTTTACCCCGGCCAGTGTGTACAGTGCATGAGCAGGTTACCAATAGCGTATGCACGCCTGTGTAGCTAGTGAATGTCTATGCGTTTGAGTGTGGGCGCCTCTGATTATGTGTGCGTGAATGTTTGCGTATGTATATCCCTGCGAGAGCGCGTGGCTGTGATTCGTGTGTGTGTGTGTGTGTGTGTGTGTGTGTGTGTGTGTGTGGAGGGGGGTGTATGCATGTGCATGTGAGTAGGAACGTGTGTGCTCCTATAATCCTATTGTGAGCGCATTGTGTACGTATGAATTGGTTGGGGGGGGGTGTATGTACATAAATGTGTGTGTGCACTCGTCTGTGTGAGCATCTTGTGAAGGGGGGGTTGCATCTCCAAAGGGCGCAATGATAGTGAGTCCCGTGGGACAATTAGGGAAGGAACTGTGCCCAGGAAAAACAAAGGAGGAAGGCACTGGATTCTCCAAATGTATTTGAGTCTTTCCGGATAGATGCCAAATCCACTTCACCAGCCAGGTGAGTGAGGCAACCGTCCTTGGGACCCTGTTGCAGGCAGGCAGGCAAGCAGTCTTGGGTCAGTGCTTCCAGGGTTTCTCAGTTGTTTCGTAAGACCCAGTCTCAGTAAGGAATGAATGGTAGCAGCTGTGCTCTGGATCAAGCGTTCCTTCCTCCCGGATAGGCTCACAGGTACTCCTGTTTTCGGATGTTAAGGGTCAGGCGTTCATCTGAAGGGATGAGAGAAGGTGATTTAAAAAATTATATTAGTAATAACAATAACAATACTATTCAGATTAAAATCTCCAAGCGCACCCAGAGGTCTCTAGAAGGGACATAGCATTGAGAAATGATAAGACGTCACTGAGGTTGAAGACTGGAGTTGGATCTTTGTGCTAAGAAGCCAGTGGGTGGAAAATTTTACCTCTAGTGGAGAGGTAACAACAAAATTCATATCTAAGACAATGTCATACTGTGATGGGAGGCAAGAAGTATCCTTGAAAAGTTCAGGGTTCTGTTTTTTAAGTGGGTTAGAGTTTCAAGTCTATTCCCACTGTAAATCTCCTGGGGGAGGGAGGGGGAGAGAGAGAGAGAGAGAGAGAGAGAGAGAGAGAGAGAGAGAGAGAGAGAGAGAGAGAGAGAGAGAGAGAGAGAGAGAGAGAGAGAGAGGGACAGAGAGAGAGAGAGAGAGAGAGAGAGAGAGAGAGAGAGAGAGAGAGAGAGAGAGAGAGAGAGAGAGAGAGAGAGAGAATGAACAAACGCAAGCGAACCCAAGTCAAAAAGAAGGAACAGGGAGAACTTTTCTAGCCAAGTTATTAGAAAGAATCACTAACTACTTCCTTTATTTCTGTAAGAAAACTTGAGGACCCATGGTACAGTGTGTGATATTCAGATCCTCTGACAGTCTGCCCATGCCCTGGAGGTTTCTCATTCCGGGAGCTTCCTCCTCATTCTGAAATTTGTCATTTTCAGTAGATTAAAGACTGGCATGTTTTCTCTTCCTAGGATTGCATTGTTATTGTTGTTCTTTGGTGGCAGCGGAGGGGTGGAAGACTTTCACATTTTAATGGTTTCCCTCAGTTTTAACTAGGGAAGGAATTTGTTAGAAGAAACCCAGCATTCCTGGTTCTACAAGAGGAAGGAATCTGGGCTAGCATTTTGGGGAGGGGGATAGTTATTGGGTCTGTGTGCTGCCCTGGGGTGGGGGGAAGGGAAGTGATATAATCAAAAGAGAACCTCATTAGCTGAGGGACCTGGATCAACTCACCCCTCTGGGCTTGAGTTTTCACTGTTGAAAAAAATGAAGGGGTTTGGCTGAATTATTTCTAATGGTTCTTTACAGATTACATTCCTAGAGCTACCCCATATACCCTGCTTTGGAAAGTTAAGATGAAAGTGGGAAGTTAAGCAAATTGTTAATCTAGTGATTCAATCACATAACAAAAAATATAGACATAAAGAATAATAGCTATTATTTATATAGCACCTTCAGGCTTGCAAAAGTCTTTTCTTTTTTGATTATCACAACAGAAACCTTGTTAGGCAGATAGTATTATTATCCTCATTTTACAGATGAAGAACTGAGTGAAGCATGAAGAAGTTAAGTGACTTGCCTAGGTTCACAAAGCATGAAGTATCTCAGGCCCAAGTTTTCCTGACTCCTGCTTACTGCCTAGGACACATATAAACTCTCCCTCTCTCTTTCTCTTTAGATGTAGATCAATAGTTAACTATATAGATAAAATATCTAGATGAAGATATAGAGATATATTTAAACATGAAGCTAGATATAGACATAGACATATAAATATAGGGATAAAGAAAGAAGGATTGCAGCCCATCTGCAGAGAAAGAACTGATAGTATCTGAAAACAGATGGAAACACATTTTTTTCTTTTCCTCTTTGACGATTCCTTAATCTGAAGTGTTTTTTTTAATGTTTTCTCTCACAACTTGCTAATATGAGAATTTTTCCATGACTACTCATGTATAACTTATTTTGAATTGCTTGAGTTCTTGTGGGTGGACGGTGGGACTAGAGGGAGAAAGAGAAGTTGGAAAACAAAGTTTTAAAAAATTGACGTTAAAATTTGTTTTTACATATATTTTGGAAAATAAAATTCCATTCAAAGTAAAAAAAAAGAAAGGAGAAGGGACATTTTGAACAGTTTTCAATCAACCTTTTGATGCAATTCAATTATTTGAAATGCAGTTCTCTATTAGGGATTGTATGGAGAAGCCAATGAAGACTGAGACACAGCTGACATCTTCAAGGAATTTATGATCTGTAGGAGAGATACAAGGAGTATGCAAGTAACTGTGATAAGTGCTCTACTAGGTATGAGCAAAATGGTATAGGGTTCAAAGAATGGGAGAGAAATATAGTAAGTTAAAAAGACATTTGAAGAAATTGGAGTAAAGTGCTTTAATATCTTTTTCCTTCCTTCCTCCATGCTCCACACTCACAAATGAAATAACTATCAAATGCAGAACCATAATTTCACTCATATTTCTGAAAAGAAAAATTATCTTAGGTATAAATATACTTATATATGCAATAAAACCATCACCTGGATAAATAAACCAACTCCAAGAGAACATCTCAAACATTAACATAGCATTGTGCAGACAGAAAAAAAAAACAATTTAAAAAGTTCATCAGAAATGAACTTGCTGAAACATTTTCCTACCAAAAAAAAGCACATATGTCGAAACATAAACTAATCTATTCACCAGAATAGCTAAGGGCCAAAGCAATCAGATACAAAAGCCAGCTTTGTGTTTGTCATGGTATGTGTAGATCACACATATGAAAAGATGTACATACAAACCATTTCTTGGACACTAAAAACAGCACATCTCTGAAGATTCCAGTGATCATTGGCTTGATCTTATGTGGGCATTTCATCCAACCACACTAATCAAAATCCATCTACACATTGGTAGATAGCCTTCATGAGATGCTATTGACAAAAGAAATAACCCCCTCATGGTCAGCTTTCTAGTGAGAAGTTTCTCCAAACTTAGCTAGTCTGGTCCTCAGATGACAGACATATAGTATACCCTTGGAGCCCATTCTTGAAGCCTTTCCAGCTGGGTGAGAATCTGCCAGGACTTGCATTCTGTCAGCATAGCTTTTGTCAATGCAAGGTCACCTCTACACCCTACTGAGAAGAAGGACTTTAGTAAAGAATATCTATCCCCCAAAATAAACAGATGCCCAAATGCAAGATTGTGTCTGCACAAGTTAATATGGTCCTTTAAAAAGTTGGAATAGTTGCACAGGGAGATCACATATTCATCTCATTGTGAAGAGGGAAAAGCAAGAGTAGACCACTCTTCCTTTGCTTAAAGCAAGGACTATCCCATGCACAAAAATTATAAGTATACTTATTTCATATCTACAAACATTATTTTTAGAATCTTTTTCCAGAACCTCACCTCATAACTTTTGCTCATGCATTAGGATTAACTCACAATGAAAACCACCAAAGTGGGTTAGAGTAGCAAGAATTGTTTTTATAATTTATAATTTTTATAATTTATAACTTTTTATAATTTTATAATTTCACACACAAAATTTAAAAGCCACTTTCCTGTTCTACTATATTCTCCTTATTTCTACTGATTGAAATGGTGATTTTATGACCTCCTACTTTCTGAGAATGCACCATTGGCATCTTTTGTTCTGGAAGCAAAAGTGGTTGAAATGAAGAATAGCTACTACCCAGTTAAAAGCTTGTTAGGTGGTGCAATGGATAGAGTGGCTGGCCTGGAGTCAAAAAGACTCTTCTTCCTGAGTTCAAGTCTGATCTCTGACCTTGGGCAAGTTACTTATCCCTGTTTGCCCTCAGTTTCCTCATCTGTAAAAAGAGCTGGGAAAGGATCTCAGTATCTTTGCCTAGACCCCCCCCCCAAAAAAAAAGGCCAGTCATAAAGAGTTGAATGTGACTGAAAAATGACTGAACAAACACATCCTCAAAGTTCTGTATCAATTTTGCATTAATGTGGATATGAAAATAGGCACTCATGTGTCCTGGGAATGTATCACATGACTGGATACTTTCATTGTTTTCTCTTTTTTTTCCTCAAAAACCTTATTTCACTCAGACTGTAAGTATGGTGGCTGCTCATAGATAGACCTACCCTACCTGTAATAGGCATGGGAGCTGTTTCTAACGTGGGTTGGGTTGCCCTTCCTTGCTGCCCTCTCCCCTATTCAGGTGAACTTACTATGTTGATATTTCCCATTGGGATATCCCAGTGCAGCTCAGAACTCTCAAGCTCAAGAGATCCATAAGCCTCGGCCTCCTCAATAATTGGGATTATAAGTGTGGGCTACCTCACCCATCTTTATCCTTTGACCTGTTCTTTCCCATTAACTCTTGGCTCTCCCAAAACTATTTTGGTTCTGTGAAGTAACAGCAGCACACTGAGGTGGCTCCATTTCCCATGGACCCACCAAATACCTACCCTTGAGATACAAGCAAGGGACATTTTTCTTAGAGCAAAACAAATTTTTGAGGACAGAGATAAGGTGTTTTTTTGGGGGGGGGGGAGGATGGAGGGAACAGGATGTCCTTGCGTCCCCAGGCAACTAACATAGTGCCTAACTAACATGAGGTGCTTCTTGAATGCATGAATGACTGGCTAAATGAATGAATCATCTCTTCCTGCAGCACCTTCTCCTTTCATATTTTGGAGACTCTCTTTTTATTTCCATTCCTTCATATTTGTGACATCTTTCCTCAGGGTTTTGTTGTATCCTTATTACACTTGACACCCTCATAATACCAGTCATTTGGCGTCTGTCATGGTCACATTTTCATGAAACCTTGCTCTCTACCCCCAAGCACGCATACCTTACCCCACTCCTGAAATGTACTTATATTTAGGGGTTTCTAGTTTTTCCAAAGTGTCAATTACCTTATGCATTAAATAAATCATGCCTCATCTACTAAGAAAATTTTAATGAAGACCCCTGAGTCCTCTCTTCTCTTGCCTCTTGTTATATCCCCAACACAGACCAGACCTGTTATTTCACCTATATGGGACATCCTTGTACACACTAAGGACAGCACCTTATTTAACAAATCTTATCAAAGATTGAGAAATAAAAGGAACTCAGGGCCTGTAAAATCCAATTTACTGAGGCTCACACAGACAGAACACATCATAAGCAGGGACTGAACAAAAGTCTTCCTTGCTCTAAGGTTCCACCGGCTGATTCTCTGCAGGCAGGAGAAACTTGTTAAGTTACCCTCTGGAAACAACACACTCACCTATATTTTCTTTTTCTTTTTTAAAAATAATAAATATTTTTATTTAAAGTTTTAAATTCCAGATTTTATCCCTCTTTCCCTCCCTGAGGTGGCAAGCAATCAGATAAATCACCTATATTTCCTTACCCAAAGAATTGACTCTAAGAGTAGGTTTCACAGGCCACAATGAAATAATAATAATAATAATAATGAAATCATGGCAAGTTGAAAAGTTGGGTAGACCTTTTTTTTTTGCTGATTGAAGAAGAAAAGCCATGTAGTAGACTGGATAGACTTTCAGCTGGGTCTTAAAGGACTGGTAGGATTTAGACAGAAAGAGAGTAGAGGTAATAATGTCTTAGGTGTATGAGCAGAAAGTATGGAGGTTCTTCCTATATGTTAAATTATTTCTGATAGGTCCTATCATGTGTGAGTTTAACCTGAATAAAGGTGGTAGGGTTGGTGCCATCGACTGAGTTTTTAGGTAACTTAAAATAAATTAAAATTAGAAGAAGCATCACCAGGAATTTTTTCCCTCTTTGTAGACATCTTCCATGTGATAGTCATATTCCCAAGTGTAACCCCTTTTAATTAGTTAATTATCTTCTTTTTCCATTGTCAAATGGACTCAGAGAGGGATCAACAACTACTAACACTGTATAGAAAATAAAATAATTGTTATAAGAAAATGACAGGTGACATTTATACAGTGCTTGAAGGTTTACAGAGTAACTTCCTCAGGAAAATCTTAAAAAATAGGTTTTAGGGGGCAGCTAGGTGACACAGTGGATAAAGTACTAGCCCTTGATTCAGGAGGACCTGAGTTCAAATCCATCCTCAGACACTTGACACTTAATAGCTGTGTCACCCTGGGCAAGTCACTTAACCCTCATGGCCCTGCAAAACAAACAAACAAAAAATAGGTTTTATACTTACTCTGGTTTTCAATAGGAAATGGAGATTTTAAAAAGTTAATTTATTTCCCTATGGTCACACAGCAAGTGAGTGCCTGAGTGGGGACTTGAAGGCTGGTCTTGTATCTCTGAGAGCCCTGCTTTTACAAACTGACCACTAAGGCTCTACTGAGAAAAACTTGGGGTGGTGGTTATAAGATCACCCAATCAAAGGTCACAAAGCGTTACAGCTAGAAGGTACTTTTAGAGGTTTCCTAGTCCGTGTTCCCTCTCCTCTTACCCCCATTTTACAGATGAGGAAAACTGACCTAGGGCAGTGAACCAACTGAAAGTGTGATACCAACAATGCCTAAACATCCCTTTGGCCACACTGTTATTGGAGGTCTTTTACACTCACTGGGGTAGCATTTTCTGTTGGGGGTGAGGCCTCTCTGGTCACCATTTTCACAAAGCTGTAAAGATGAAAATTCCTGCCTGATGGCATGTAAGCTTATCCCTTTAACCTTTGCCCACTGGCAGCTATTTGAGACTAACTTTTCTGTCTCTAGACCCCATTCAGGTTTTCAATTCTAATGGAAAAACCTGACTTATGGGGAGTGTTAACAGATTTCTGATTCCTTAGTTAAATGTAGTATAGTAACCTTTAATAGACTGGTTTGTGGACAAAATGTGCAAGGGTATGGGTGGGTGGAGAACAATTAGTTGGTTGGAGAATCTAAAGGATGTTTTCCATTGACTTCCTTGTTTTTCAAGTCTTGGAATAGCCCACTCATATGTGAGAATATTTTTTAAAGTTTTATTGACATGTTGTTTTCATATTACATATATTTCCAGATTATCCCCACTCTGTGAGAATCTTAGGATAAAGTAAAAACAATTAAACAAACCTAAAGATATAGAAACCTCATGTTAAAGTGCATACAACATATCTAGCACCCCCATTGTCACTTCTCTATATTTTAAGTGCTTGTTTTTTAAATGACCAAGAATGAATTTGATGGAATACTATTTTGCAGTAAGAAAAGATGAAATAAATGATTCCAAAGAGGCAGGGAAAGATCTGTATGGACTAGAAGAATTTATGCTATGAACATCAATATTAGAAAAATGAACAATTTTTAAATCTTTTATAAAATGGTAAGGAATGAAATCACCAGAACCAGACAGACAATTTATATAATAACATTAGCACTGTAAAAAATTAATAAATTTGAAAGGTATGAGCAGTCAGAGTCTGATCAAAGAACAAGAACAAAAGACAATAATAGAGGCATATAACTATTACATATGTATATAAAATTCAAGATTGCTTTTTTAAAAACAGGAAAGTGTTTTTGTTTGTTTTTGTGATTTCAATCCAGGCAAACTGGATCACTTTATATAAATCACTTACCAATCTGTAAAATACAGATTTTGGATTATAAATCCTCTAAGTTCCCTTTTAGCTTTACATTTATGAGCTGGAATCAGAGCCCATGGCTCTGGGCATTTATTCCAGGGCTGTTTTCATTCTGGTTCATGGGTTGTGCTGCTACAGCACATTGATTCCTTTCTGTTACTTTCACTTCTGAGTTCTGGTATAAATAACTTCTAGGGGTTTGGTTTAGGAAATACTATTGAAATACTTACTGAGTTTGGGTGGTGAAAGAAAGGAAAATGGGCTTAATACTTGAGTGGGGTTCAAACCCCAGAAATCCCACCTTTATGAAGACCCAAAATAAATATCTTTCTAATAATCTAGATGAAGTCTTTTGTAATCATCAGAAGCTTATTAAAGCATGAATTATAGGGGAAGACTCTAAGTAGGACTCAAATGATTGTGTTATCATTTCCTTCCCAGAAAACTCTTGATAGGATCACAAAAACAAACGAGCAAACAAAAACTCTTTCTTACTTCAAGGATTAGTGATTTGGGTTTGGATGAGTCTTCCACAAAGATCCTTGTACATTATTCCACAGCTAGTAAGTGTCTAAGGCAATATTCAAACACATTCTCCTGACTCCAAGTGTATCTCTCTAGCTATTACACCATCTACACTATGCAGAGAAACTGAACTGAGGAGACAGGGATGATGAACAATTGTATAGAAAATTGGAAGTGAGAGTTGGGAGACCAGTAAGGGAAAAAAAATTCTAGATAATCTTGGAGAAAGGCAGAAAATATTAGGTAGAAGCTGCCAAAGAATCAAAAAAAGGTGGAGAGCTGCTACATTCTGATAGAATTTATTATCTTAAACACCTTGTAGCAAAACCATACAGTCATGGAATTGGAAGCTCTTCTTTCTGTTTGGGTTGTTTTGGTTTTATTTGATTTTTTTTTTTTACAAAACCATCTGTTCTGGAATCTAGTACTAGAACCCACCATTTCTGGGGCTTTATAAGCTTTATAAGCAGTCAGCGTGCCAGCATGGGTGGGTTGCTTTCCGCCCTGTGATTGTCATGGGTTATTTCCAATACAAACATTACTCATCTGTGGAAACTATTTAAGATCTGGTACTTTCATCAGTTAGAAATGAATGTGTTCATTTGAAGTATTGAATATTAATAAAAAGGGGATCAGAGCAGTTTGTGCCAGTCATTAGAAATGGCTATTCCTGGTCAGTTATTGTGAATCTGTGATTAATTTACAAGGAAAGACTTTTAACTATGCTTATAATGCATATGAAAATAAGTAATATGAAGCACTGGGAAATAAGTGAGAAAATATTGAGTGGCAAATATAATTCTAAATAAGTCTGGGTGTTTTGTGGTTTGGTTTTTTTTTTTTTGTAAAGTCAACCATTTCTCTAAACAACAGTGGAAAATAATTTAATTGACTATGTTTGGATTCTTCAATTGTGGAATCATGGAATTTTAGAGTTGGAAAAGATTTGAGAAACAATGATTTTTAATAGATATTGATGGGAGAAAAAAGATAAATTCTCTTAGTCTACCAGTGGCTTCTATCAAATCTCTCCCATTCTCATGTACCAGAGACTAGAAAATGAGGGATTAGATAATAGAATTCGATGGAGTCTATGGTAGAGTATCCAGTGATAACCAAGAACATCTTAAAATGTATAGCCCCAACTGGAACAACTCAAGATAATGTCGAGGAACCAGAATCCATCTTCAATCAATTGAAAGTTACTTTGAGTCCATAACCATAAGTCCATACTATTTACAAATAAATAAGATGCCCAACCTATAGGTGCCAAGAAGAATCTAAAACAAGTAGAACCATAATCATCACTATTTAGTTATGGGTACAGCTCCTACCTCAACAATGGAAAAAGCTCTACACTTAATGTGCCATGTCACATTGTATGTTCAGACTAATTTAACCGAACAATATGCAAATCACTCTGATGCGGAAGACTATTGTAGGAGAAATTTCATCAGTTGACGACTGATTTTTTATTGGTATTCTCCCTTTCTAATGAGCCAGACATTTTATAAAAGTATGATTTAATCATGGAAGCTAGTCCCATTGTGTGCCCAGTGACATATCAGCTTCTTTCAGATTTCAAAGAAGGGAATGAAAGTTCATCAGGAGGAGATGGAACCATTTGTGAACTTGAAACAAGGCTCATCACAATTGCTTATAAGTGAGAATAACTAAAGAGAAAAGAGACCAGAGAATATCTGGAGTATGGCTACACCTAGGTTCTGTGATAAAATTTATGGACTTGCCAGAAGTCTTTGCAGAAAAGATTCTAAGAGCATCCTACAACCATTCAACCATTCAACAATCGTTTATTATGAATTTACTATTTGCCAAGCACTGGAGACACAAGGATGAAAAAGAAACTGTCCCCTGTCTAAATTCTGTAGAGTTCATAGATTCAAGAAATAGTTCTGATCATACTATGAAAAGTCCAAAAGAACAGAGTATTACTATAATCAGAGAGCAAAGAAATGAAAAGTCTTGTGAGGATGGTTTTATAGACAAAGTGCACATTAGAACCAATGGCTAGGATAACAACTTTCTTTGCTTCGGTACATATACAGCTTAGCAGAGTCCCTAATGTTGCTACTTTTACATAGGAATAGCTGTTAACTATATTAATTACCTTACTTGAAGACTACCAGTTAACTCTTAGCTATGCTCTGACCTCACTGACTTTGATCTGACAGTCATTACCAGGCCATCCTCTGAATCTCAAGGACAAAAGTAGAGGCTATGGCAGCTTCTGAGAAAATAAAGTTATTACAATCACATTTTAGTGCTATTTTGCCTGGCTAAAGTAAGACTGAAAAAAATTGAAACCCAATTGCAATTGAAAAATTGAAAAAATTGAAGAAATAATAAAAATAATGTCACTATTGAAGAAAGAAACTGAATGTAGAAGTGTTTAATAATCAGCAAAGGATACTGTTGCTAACATAATTTGTATTCAGTAACCAATTAATAATTACTTAAAATCATAGTATCCTTAATTCAAGAGAGTATTAAATATGTAAAACCTGTGGGATATTTTGATTTTTCAAATCTACTTGAGTACTTTTTTAAAAAAAAATGTTTAGTTATTTTTAAATTATCTACCAAGGATTGTGAATTAGAATGACCTTGGACAAGTTGTATAGTATTACTTTTTTAGACACTGTTTCAAAGCTGGATCAAGTGTGAGATCCACCTAATAGTGGATAAAATACAAATTATTCCCTAGTAAAAATATTAGCAAGGGCAGTTAGATGGTACAGTAGATAGAGTGCCAAGCCTGGAGCCAGATTCAGGAAGACTCATCTTCATGATTTCAAATCTGGCTTATATTTACCATCTGTATAACCAGCATAACTAGCTGTGTAAGCAAGTTACTTAACCCTGTTTGCCTCAGTTTCCTCATCTGTAAAATGAACTGGAGAAGAAAATGAAAACCACTCCAGCATCTGTGCCAAGAAAACCCCAAATAGGATCATAAAGAGTTGGACATGAGTGAAACAACTGAACAACAACAACAACAACAACAACAACAACAACAACAACAGGATATTAGTACGTAGGTCTACATATTTTAAAGCTCTTTTGAACATTGAATTTGGAATAAGAGAACCACTTCTGTCAGTAAATATGACCTTGGCTAAGAAACTTAACATTTCTGGGCCTTGGTTTTTTTAACTGTTTCAAATGAAATGGCTGAAAAGATGTCCTCTAATATCCATTAAAACTCTAGAGCTATATTCCTATGGTCGTATGATATACAAACAATAGAAGCTGAATGCTAGGCCTGTATTTGATCATTAACATGAGAATTAGATACTTAAAATTTTCATAGAGTTCAATGATCAAATTAATAGATAAGTTTCTTAGAAGTTACCTTTTAGTTAGGAAATTCTATGATTCTCTTTCTTTCTGCTTCTAAAATGAATGATGTTAAAGTTAATGGAGAAATGCATGGCGGGCATAAGTAGACACACACATCAATGAGGGCTTGCATGTTAGAAGTGGTGCAAAATGTGTCATCTTTATGGGAAATGTAAGATCAGAAAAGGAGGCTGTGCAGTCACTTAACAAACGAAAAGAAAGATTGGTACACAGCCAAAATATGTCACTGGTATCTACAAATGCTAAGGAGACCTCAAAAAAAAGCCTCCAGTATGAGGTGGGTCTTCTATGAAATATTCATGGGAGGACACTGACAAGAACCACTGAAGGGTGAAGGGTTGAGCTGCTATCTGCATCATTGAAGGCAGCACCCACCTTAAGGAGATGACAGTTCTATCAGAGTCAATATGAAATGGAGCTCTCGTTTGGGCAACATTATCCAAAATGGAATACTTATGCCAGGGGAAAATCTGAGAGCACTATTACCATGTCACATATAAAACTTGTCACATATAAAACTGCCATCTAAAAAGCATTCTGTTCGCATAGAAGTAGGGATAATCAATATGGTGGCATGATTAGCAGAGGTAACCCATGTAAAAAGACCACAATTGAAATCTTGGGCCAAAACACTTCTCTTCTTAACACTGAGTGCGTCCACAGAATCTGCCTGAGGTTCCTGGTTAGGATGAAAGTGACATAGAATATGTCACTTACCCCTAATACATTTTCTGAACATAATAGACGTGTTTATCCTATTTTCTCTTCCAAAGACTATTGAATTTTGAAGTACCTCTAAGGAAACCACAGTTGCCAATAAAACCATATACATGCAGGATGGAAGCTGCAATTCATCTTGACATTAGGCGTCCACAACAAGGGCCTCATCCAGAAAAGGCTCTGTTAACTATTAGCAGGACTAAGTAAGACTCACTCCTTTTCTTGGAGTTAACTAAGAAAAAATAAGCCCAAAAAGTTGGAGGAAGACTAAACTCATGCAGCAGAGGGCAGTAACGCACACATAAAGAGAGAGAGAGAGAGAGAGAGAGAGAGAGAGAGAGAGAGAGAGAGAGAGAGAGAGAGAAACATAATGTGAATTTTCTTGAGAAAACAGAAAAGATTTATGCCCCTATGATAGCAATTTGAATCAGAGGACTTGACCCTGAGATCATCAGATATTCCCATGGTATTTATAATAGTTTATAAAACTACATGGAATTGTAAATAAATACATGCTAAGATCATAAACAGTGTTATAAGTTCAAATCTTGAACTCACAAGCAAAAATGTTTAGAAAGACTTCCCTTATATTTGAATGGAGGATGGGAACAGGACCTGTAATTTCATTCTCCCTCCATCCATGCAGGTTGGCATTATAGATCACCTTTGTCTCAGATCTACATCCTTTTCTGGGGTTTTCTTTAATTTTAGGACTTCTTGAAGTAAAGCCATATTTGTGTTTGTAGCTCCTTTGGGAAATACTCAAGTGACCCAGAAATTGAGAGTACACACAGAAGACATACTTTACTTGAGCATTACATTCCAGAACTGAGAAACTGTACATGAGGTCCACATCCAGTATTGGGAGGAAGTACAAGGTCTTCTAGGAATGATCTCCCCCCACCTTAGATTGACCTCTATTCCAACCATAACTATATCTATGGTCATCTGACTAAAGTTCACGATGCCCTGAGGCCTCCCTCTGGAGTTGGCTCTAATACTGCTCTATTCCTTAGTTAATGCACCTTGCATTTTGGATTTAACATTTGTATTGAAACCAGCTTGAACTGGCTCAGAGAGCAGATGTTTGAGTTTTCAGTGTGAGCATATACACCTCGAAAATCAGCAAACACTACAAATTGGGGCTTGATTTATTATTGTGTTGATTATCCAGATTTCAGGAAATGATGGGAAAAACATGAATAATGTAGATTAAATTTCAAAATGTGTCATGCATATTTTTTTATTCCTTCCTGGAGAGCAGGTTGTTAAACATCTACCTGCACATATCACTGGTTCTGGCTTTCTGCTTTGTTGTCTCACTTCACTCCCCATATACTGCCCCGGGCCCACAGTTCTCTGGGGAAGAAAACATGCCATTAATAACCACTAAAGTATTAGGGAGATGATTCAGGGAGATGATATCAAGTATTAAATGAGAGGGAAACCCCAAGTTCTGCAGGAAAAAAAATGGACCAATGGGGACAGGTATAGGTTGATTATACTCTGAATGCATTTTGAAGATCTCCAGATCCAATGCCAGAAGAATCCTAGAATGAGCAAAGGAGATCCAACTACTTCAAAACTTCCCTGAACTGACATTCTGAATATCTGCAATTCAAACATCTGGAGTCTCTTTCTGGCAACCTGTCCAATCTGTCCATCCTTGATATACACACTCCTAAGATTTAGATCTGGAACAAATCTTGGATCTCATCAAGTTGAACTCTAATTTTACAGGTGAGTAAACTGAGGGCCAGAAAAGCTGTGACTTGCACAAGGTCTCACAGTAAGGAAATGAAATTGAACCCAGGTTTTCTTGATTCCAAGGCCAGCACTCTATCCACTGTTCTGAGCTGTCTCTACACATATAAAAGCAGTGGGATATATGGTTTGAGAAAAAAAAAAATTGGGTGTGAGAATCCAGGAGCTAGAGCAAGTCAACAGAGATGAAACATCAGAAGTAAGTGAGTAAAGGAAGCTATCTCCATGGAACTAACTGATCACATAGTGCAATTGACACTGCAGCTCTCTAATGAAAGGGGATTTTTTTGATAATACTCTTTTAAAAAATTTAATGTATTTTTATTTGAATTGTTCTTAAGTTACTATACAGGTAAATATCTTCTTTCCCCCCACATACCTATTTCATTGAATTCCCAAGGCAATTGTGTAGGGGACAGGGAATGAGGCAGATAGAAAAGGAAGGGTGCCATTTTTTAAATGTTCAAATTTTATTAATTTTTTTAATGGGAACATGTATTAAGAGGGAAGATATAAACAATTTTTTTAAAGGATTACATAATTTTAGCAATACTTCTGACTTCTCCTTTCCCTCTTCCTTTGTCTTGATTTACAGAACTAAAGGCAAGTAACTACCCATAACAATGCATTATGCAATATTTGTAATGATTATTTAACAGTAATAACAACAACAAGTACGAAGTCCCAAAGATGTTCTGTAGAACTTTGGGGATGTTTGTTTCTAATATATTTAGACTGCATGTCCCTTTCACCAATTCATTTTTTTTCAAATTCTGAATCAAGTGCTAAAAGACACAGACGGATGGATAGGTAGATAGATAGATAGATAGATAGATAGATGTAGGTAGGTAGACAGGCAGGCAGGCAGAGCCCTGCCAATCTCATTTCTTGGAGAGGGGTAATTATTATTACACATAACTTGACATAAAAAAAAGTTATTTTAGAAGTATTTGTGGGGGCAGCTAGGTAGCACAGTGGATAAAGCACTGACCCTGGATTCAGGAGGACCTGAGTTCAAATCTGGACTCAGACACCTGACACTTACTAGCTGTGTGACCCTGGGCAAGTCACTTAACCCTCATTGCCCCCCCCCTCCGAAAAAGAAGTATTTGCAGTCAATAATGGAAGTGGCAAATTCATCATACTCCTACTTATTGATTTACATCTGCTGAATGTGGAATGGAAAGCCAAAATAGAGCCTCTAATCCAGACAAAATTATGGACTCAGGTGTGGCAATGATATTTATTTTCATTATGGCTTGGCAATACCTGAGAACATGGTGGTTCCACCAAACAATATAGCATTGACCTATATGGATCCTTTGGTTGTCAATGTCATACTTCAAGATGGAATTAAATGTAGTCTCATGGATACCACAAAATTCTATTCCTAAGAAAGATGGTTGGAAGATATCTTCTAGGCACCTAAACCTCTCACTGCCATTGGTAATAACCTAGATAAAACAGTGTACATCTCCTGCCCAAAGTCTAAAGCAATATAACACAGCTTCTCCATGTAAAAGACAGTTTCTTTCTTGGCTATGGTTTTGAAATTATAGACTCTCTTGGTTGGCATCTCCTTTAGCTAGTCTGTTAGGTAACTGTCAGTTAGATCCAGATAGAATATGTCATTGGTATCAGATGAGCACAGTGTGGGTCACATCATCAAAGTCCCTCACAATACTAGTGATACAACCAGAGATATAGAGGGACAGTACAACTTGAATAGCAATATACATAAGTAGAGGTGTTAAAGGTCTTAAACATGATCTGCACTAATTTTTCTCAGTTGACTTTGGGGCTCAAAGAAATGTCTTTTATCATCACAGGGTGCTCTTCAGGAGCTACATGGCACACATTGTAGGAAGTATGTGTCACTGTTGGCATTGTGAACTGATCCTAACATTCTAAAGAGCAATTTGGAACTATACTTAAAGAGCCTTTTATCCGGTAATACTACTGCTAGGTTTATATCCCTAAAAGATCATTAAAAAGGGAAAAGGACCTACATGTGAAAAAATATTTATAGAGTTTAAACGCTTAAAACAGAAAAGAGGCAGATCAGCAGCTAAATGCAAGGGAGAAGTCTAATACACATTAAGTAAAGTAACTCATGCTACCAATGATGAACTTTTAAAAGCTATAAATTATTGTATTAAATCAATAGTGAATAAATACAAGGATGAAAATTCCTTTTTTTCTAAAAGAAAAATTGGTTACTTTAATCTGTCCATAAAGTGCCTACTATATACCAATCACTGTCCTAGACATTGGGGATACAAATCCCTAAACAAGTCATCTTTGTTGAAGTCTTTTAATGCTGGTAGTATTCACATAAGTAAAAAGTTTCATTATATTAGCTGCAGAATTTTCCTTTGATGGAACAAGTTCAATCCAAAAACACTTAAGTACATACTGCATGTGGAGCACTGGGATAGGTGCTGAGGGAAACCTGAAGTTTCCATGCACTAAGTTTCATTTCCCATCCCAGTTTATGCCAAAGTAGGGGAATAAAACATATGCACACATAACTAAAAATTTGGAAAAATAATTCATGTTAAAAGCATGAAAAGTACATGCAAAATAATATGGGGGATAATTTGTGACTGTGGACATTATGGAAGACTTCTTGAAGGAGGTGACAGTTTTCTTGGGCTCTAAGATATGTGTAGAAAATTCAACTGATTAAAAAATAAGAGGGTTCACATTTGATGTCTAATAATAATAATCATACATATTATTAATATTGATAGTATTGACATTGAGGTTTGCAAGGAGGTTTACAAATATTAGTTCCTTTTTTCTTCATAACCATTAGAGATAAGTGCTATTATTTCCATTTTTGCTGATAAGGAAACTGAAATTAGATGACTTATTAAGAATTACACAGCTAGTAAGTGTCTGAGACAGGATATGAACTCAGGTCTTCCTGACTCCGAGTACAGCTCTTAGCTGCCTAAGTGTAAACTCTGTGATCCAGAGTAAAAATATAGAAATAAGAATATGCAGAGAAAATTATAGGATAGAAAATAGTTTACTTTAGCTAAACAATACATGTGAAGGGTAGTACTATAAGCTAAAAGTGACAAAGAATAACTCTGGAAGGCCAAGTGATTTTAATTTTACTCAGTGTGCGATAGGGAAATATTGAAAATTTTTGAACAGAGGAGTACAGGAACTGGATGTCCATACTCCTGAGTCATGTTGAGTTCTTCTAAGGGACAGCTAGAAGGCAAACAGCACCTAAAAATAGGAAAAAGACCAACTGCTTTCCAAACACTGTTGGACTAGGCATACAAAGAGATACATCAATGTTCTTCATCAAGGTGAGTAGCAGCACCCATAATTTTCAAGAATGGCTAAAAGAAAGTAAAATAATTTCTCTCTGTCAATAAACTATGTTCCAGGCACTGTTCTAAGTTCTGGATATACAAAAAGGGGCAAAAGACAATATTCTTGTCCTCTAGGAGGACAACATGCAAAATGTTAGAGACAACATGCAAACAACTATATACAAACAACCTATATAAAGGATGAATAAGAAATAATTATTAGAGAGAAAACATTAGAATGGGGGGAGGGGTTGGGAAAGGATTCCTGTAGAAGAGGGGATTTTAGCTGGGATTTAAAGGAAGCCAGGTAAGCTGGGAGATGAAGATAAGAAGGAAGAACATTCTAGGCATGGGGCATAGTCAGAGCTGAGAGATGGGGTGTCTTGTTTGAGAAACAGCCATAAGGTCAGTGTTTCACTGGACCTAAGAGTACATAGAAAAGAATAAGGGATTTAGAGTTTTTCACCCCTGCTGGGAACCAGGAGGTAGGCTTGAGTAGCAGTGGTACAGGTAGGAGAGGGGCATAGGATCATAAGAGCTGACAAGCACAACACGCAAAGCTGGTTGATTAGCAAGTTGCTCTGGGGTCATCTAAGGACCAGGGAACAGGCCAGGCAAGTGAAGAACCTACTCCTCCTTAAATCATACCACCTGGGACTTCTGAAGCTTGGGATATTGCAGCCTGGAAACAGTGCCCCACTTTAAGGAGCTAAAAGTCAAGAAAAAGAAAGGCAGGATGAGCAGACACAGAAAGGGAGGACCATAGAAAGTTTCTTCAGTGACAAGCAAGATCAAGGTGCACTCTCAGAGGAAGATGTCAACATCTGGGCCCCTATACCTAAAGCTTCCAAGAAAAATATGAATTGGTCTCAGGCCATAGAGGTGCTCAAAAAGGACTTTGAAGATAAAGTTAGAGAGGTAGAGGAAAAAATGGAAAGAGAAATGAGGGTGATGCAGGAAAGACATGAGAAAAAAGTCAACAGCTTGAAAAGTCAAATTGGCCAAATGGAAAAGGAGGTACAAAAGCTCTCTGATGAATTAGGATTGAACAAATGGAAGCTAGTGACTTTATGAGAAACCAAGGCACAATAAAGCAAATCCAAATGAAGAAAAAATAGAGGGCAATGTGAAATACCTTCTGGGAAAAACTGATGACCTGGAAAATAGGTCCAGGATAGATAATCTGAAAGCCATGATCAAGGAAGGAGCTTAGACATCATCTTCCAAGATATTCTCAGGAAAAATTGTGCTGATATTCTGGAAGAAGAAGCTAAAATAGAGATTCAAAGAATCCACCAATCACCTCCTGAAAGAGATCCCAAAAGGAAAACTCCTAGGAATATTATAGCCAAATTCCAGAGCTCTCAGGTCAAGGAGAAAATATTGCAAGCTGCCAAAAAGAAATAATGCAAGTACTGTGGAGCCCCAGTCAGGATAGCACAAGATCTAGCAGCTACTACATTAAAGGGCTGTAGGGCATGGAATATGATATTCCAAAGGGCAAAGGAATTGAGATTACAACCAAGAATCACCTACCCAGCAAAACTGATTATAATCTTTCAGAGGAAAAAATGGGACTTTAATGAAAAAGAGGACTTTCAGGTATTCATGATGAAAAGACCTGAACTGAATGGCAAATTTCACTTTCAAATACAAGACCCTAGAGAATCATAAAACACTGGAGCTGGGGGACATACCTGGGGTCTTGCAGTGGGCGACTGTCTTGTGTCTGAGGCTGGGTTTTGGCTGGGATCCCCCTGGGTCCAGGGTGGATGCTTTGTCTACTGGGTCACCTAGCTGCCCCATGATGACATCTTTAGGGTTAAAATGAGGGGTGAGGGGAATACACTGGGGGAAGGGGAAGGGCATAGGTAAAATCCTACATGAAAAAAACAGGAAAAGGTTTATGGAGTGGAGGAAGAGAATGGGGGAGGAGCAGGGCAGTAAATGAATTTTACACTCATCAGAAAAGGCTTAAAACCCTTAAACTCATCAGAGTTGCCTCAAGGAGGGATTAAGACACACCCAACTGGGTGGAGTGATCTATTTAATCTGGGCAGTAAATGAGCCTAACCCTCATCAGAATTGGCTCAAAGACCTCAATCTCATCAGAATTGAAATAACATACACATGCAATTGGGTGGACTAATCTCTCTAACCCTGCAGGAAAATAGGAGGGGAAGAGGATATATAGAGAGGGGCAAAAGACGGAAGAACAGATTGGGGGGAGGTGACAGACAGAAGCAAATCCCTTTTGAAGAGGGATAGGATGAAAGGAGATGGATAATAGAATAAATATCATGGGGAAGGGAACAGGATGGAAGGGAAACAGTTAACAATAGTAATCATGAAAAAGAGAAAAGGGAGAAAATTGCAAAAAAAATAGCAAATCTTTGTGGTGGCTAAGAATTGAGAATCAAGGGAACATCCATCGATTGAGGAAAGACAGAAGAAGCTGTGGTATATGATTGTGGTGGAATGGTCTTGTGCTATAGGAAATCAAACAGGATGATCCCAGAAAAACCTGGAAAGAGTCATGCACTGATGTATAGTGAAGTGAGCAGAGCTGGGAGGTCATTGTGAATCATGACAGCAGTATTGTTCAATGAGCAATTGTGAATGACTTAACTACTTAGCAATGCAATGATCCAAGAAAATCCCAAGGGACTAATGACAAAGCATACTATCCACCCCCATAGAAAGAACTTATAAAAAGAACACTTGTGGATTGTACATGTATAATCTGGTTGGGATCTTGTGGAGGAGGGAGGAAAGGGAGGGAGGGGGAAAAATTTGGAACTCTATATCTTATGAAAATGAATGTTGAAAACTACCCTTATATGTAACTGGAAAAATAAATGTTTGTTGCATGTTAAAAAAAAAAGAATAAGATGTAAGAAGCCTATTTAGGTAGGAGGGGTCTAAGTTATGAAGGGCTTTGAACATCAAGCAAAGTATTTTGCCTTTGATCCTGGAGGTGATAGGGAGCCACTGGAGGTTATAGAATAGAGAAGGTAGCATAGTTGGATCTTGCTTTAGGAAAATCACTTTAGTAGCTTAATGGAGGATGGCTTGGCGTGAGGAGAGACTTGAGGTAAGTAAAACATTTGCTATTTCAATAGTCCAGGAGTGAGGCAATGGGAACCTGAATCAGAATAGCGGCAGTGACAGAGGTAAGGTGTTATATTCAAGAGCTGTTGCCAAGGTGAAAATGATAGGCCTTGGCAACAGATTGGGTATGGGACAAAATAATGAAGAATTGAATTAAGGATGACACCTTGGTTGTAAGCCTGAGGGAATGAAAAAATTGTGTTGCTCTAAACAGTAACAGGGAAGTGGGAGGGGGTATTTGAGGGGAAAATGAGTTCTTTGGACATGCTGGGTTTAAGAAATCTATTAAATATCCTTTTTGGAGATGTCTAAAGGGCAGTTGAAGATGCAAGATTGGATTTAGCAGAGAGGTTAGGGCAGGGACTGGTAGATTTGAGAATCAACAGCATAAAATGACAATTAAATTCATGAGAGGTAATAAGATCACCAAGTAAAGAAATCTAGAGGAAGAAGTCTAGAGGTCATGCTCCAGATGAGAATACAGCAAAGGGGACTAAGAAAGAGCAGTCAGATAGATTAGAGGAGAACCAGGAGAGAATGGTATCCTTAAAACCTAGAGTGCAGGAGTATCAAGATGAAGACAGTGATCCATCTATCTTTTAAAAAAAAATTATTTTACTTATTTTATTTTTGATCCATCTATGTTTGGAATATGGAATTGAACTCTTTGAATGCAAGAACTGTCTGAACTTTTATATTCATATCCTGCACAGAAATCTCTTAAGAAATGCGTTTTCAATCCAGCCATTCTAGAGAGCAATTTGGAACTATGCCCAAAGGGCTATAGACATCGCCAAAAAGATTTAAAAAAAACTATTTGTACAAAAATATTTATAGGAGTTCTTTTTGTGGTGGCTAAGAATTGGAAATCAAAGGAATGCCCATTAAGTGGAATGATGGAATATTGTGCTATCAGAAATGACAAGCAAGATGATTTCAGAAAGGCCTGAAAAGACTTGTATGAATTGATGTATAATGAATTGAGCAGAACCAGGATAACATTGTGCATAGTCATAGCAATATTGTTTGATGAAGAATTGCGAATGACTTAACTATTCTCAACAATACAAAGATCCAAGACAATCCCAAAGGACTATTGATGAAACATTCTATCCACCTCCAAAGAAAGAACTGATATTGATGGAACACAGACTGAAGCATGGTATTTTTGTTTTAAGTTCTTTCATTTTTTTCTTTCATTCAAGTTTTCTTACACAAAATGACTAATATGATAATGTTTTACATAATTGTACATTAGGGAGGGAAGGAGGGATAAAAAATGGAATCCAAAACTATAAATAAAAATTTTTATTGCTTAAATAAATGAACAATGATTTTTGACCCTTACTCCCAGAAGATTTGTATTCCTGGTTCCATTTTGCTTCCTTAACATCCAAGAAGTAATTAGAAAACCAATTTTGTGTGATGGAGATGTTCCCAAATGGACCAATGACACTGCACAGTTCTGTAGCTGAGTTGTGTTACCTTGATTACTAGTTTTCCTACCTCATGTGTTTCCCTGTCAGGTTCCTATACACATGTGCTCACTTATCACCATAGATGTTGAGTGCATTGATGGGAGAGTGTGATCCAGTTTTATGTATTTATTGTGAGGTATTTTATTATTTATGCATTTACCTTAATATATTAATATTTATATCATCATTTATTTTGTCTTGTTAAGCAAATGGTTCTGTTTATGATCTAAAAGTGTCATTATTGTATGAAGCTGCTTGTGTTAATTACATCTCATGTCATTACCTTTTGAATAGCTAATTGTGTAACTACAAATCACATTGGATGGGGGCTCACAGATTAGAGTGAAGAGTAGGGTAAATATATATATTTCCCTCAAAAGGCTAACCCTAGAACCCAAGGAAGGAAGGAGGGAGGGAGAGTCAGAGGGAGGAAGGAAGGAATGGAGGGAAGAACAAAGGGATGAAGGAAGAAAGGAAGAAAAAAGGAAAGAAGGAAGGAAAAGAAAGGAGGGAGGTAAGGAACAAAAGAACCAATGAAGGGAAGGAGGAAGAAAAAAGGAAGGAAGGAAGGGAGAAAAAAAGAAAACAGCTGCATATGATAGTCATATATGAAAGGATGGTTCATTGCTTTGAAAGCATTAAACAAAATATATATATGATGTTATTCTTTAGTTTTGGAGCTGTTTCTGGTAACAGTACAATGTAAGGGGGTTAGAGAAAAGGACTGCTTCAGTCTTTAACCTTCTAAATTCCTGTGCAATGAACATTATAAAAAAAGAATAAATATTTATTGTTATTTGCCACAGGCATTCTTACACATTCTCTCCCATAGGGAATGCAAGGTAGTGATCTTAAAAAGGAACTCTGAGAAAAGAATCAGAGCCTTTTAAAGAGCGATTAGGTTCATTGCTTGTGACAGTCATGGAAACTATGAGTCAACTCTGTTCCCATACAGAAAATTGGGGTTTTGAAACAGATACAAGGCTAGTACCTTGAAACAATCACTTTGTAGGTCTGAAATCATCCCATTTGGTGTTTTTCTTTTAAACCTATAAAATTTTCAGTTGACAACTGCATTTACAAATTACTTGTAGACAAATAGAGGCAATAATTTCAGTTTCAGAGAACCTTTCAAAAAAAAATACCAAGGTTGCCAATCCATAAGTTTTTAAGAGATGTCCTCTGGACAGAACACATTGAGAAGGAATACAAAAACAAAAACAAAAACAAAAAAACATCCACAATACATGGATGAGATCAACTTTAGTTTAGTATTTTCTGTCATCATAATAGATAAAGACTGTATGGAGGAGTGGATAGAGAGTGAGCCAGGAATCCTGCCACTGACATATGCTCAGTGTGTGGCCCTGGATACACAGAAATTTAGGGAGGTCTCTATGATTTTCAATTGCAGTGGTAAAAAAAAAAAAAAAAAAAAAAAGTTTTCTCCTATGGAATTTCTCTATATTAATGAAATCATCAGTCTAGTCCCTATTCTTGATCAATGGATATCATTGATCAAGACCTCAAAGGCTGATTTAAAGAATATTTTCATTTAAAATATATATTATCAAAAAAACCCAAACAAATAAAATATATCTTATTAGGAGATAGACTCCATGACTTAATTAACTAATGAGTAATTTTATTTAATTGTCATGTAGAATCAAATAAGAAGAGGTGAGGCTTACTGGATAGGGAACTTGTTTTAAAAAGATGTCAAAGAAGATATGTGTGTGTATACATATGTATGCATGTGTATACATATACACATATATATACATGTATACACATATACACCTATTTATATTTCCCCCTAAGATATGTTATGTTGAAAAATAATAGAACTACCTTAATTATGTACAGTTTTACAGTTTCAAGAGCAATTTTTCATGTGTTAATCCATTTGATCCTCCCCCCCAAAAAAAACCCTCTAAGGTAGATAGGCAGAGCTTATAGCTTCTTTTTAAAAATGGGGAAAACAAAGCACAGCAGGAGACGCTTCCTGGCATTTTCACTCTCACCTCCCTTCCTAACCTTTCCCCCTGGAAGGTTCTCCCACTTCCTGGCTCCCCTAGATTCCTTCAAGTCTCAGGTAAAATCCCCAACAACATTTCTTGATCCTCCTTAATTTGATTCTCTATATGTCTTTTTTGATATAATGTTGTCTCCCCCATTAGATTGTAAGCAACTTGAGGTCAGAGACTGTCTTTTCCCTTTCTTTGTATCTCTAGTGCTTAGTTAGCACAGTGCCTACCAGAAAGTAGGCTCTTAATAAATGTTGATTGACTAATTAAATGAAAAAGAACCAATCCTCTTGTTCTGGTCTTCTAAAGCCAAAGGCAGCACTTCTTCATCACACAGATTGTCTCAAGGGGTTTTATATGGAGGAGTGTCACAGAAAATGCCAGCTTAGACAATTCATAAGATCAAAGTAACAGTGAAAAATCAATGCTATGCTTTTTTTTTAAAGAACATTTATCTTCTCTCCCTCTCCCTCTCTCCCTCCCCTGCCCTCCCCCCTCTCTCTCTCAAAGCTTCACAACAACCATTGGAGGTAGGTAGTTCAAGAAGGAGGAATATTATCTCCAATTTATACATGATGGAATTTTGGCTCAGAGCCTCAGTGGTTTACTGAAGATCTTATAGCCAGGAAGTATCTGAGACAAGATTGAAATCCAGCTCTCCACAACATCTTATGGTTTAGAGTATTGTATAACTGCCTTTGTGTATTGTTATGGTGTTTCAAAATGTTAAAAATTTATGGCAGGGGCAGCTAGGTGGCACAATGGATAAAGCACCGGCCCTGGAGTCAGGAGTAGCTGAGTTCAAATCCAGCCTCAGACACTTAACACTTACTAGCTGTGTGACCCTGGGCAAGTCACTTAACCCCAATTGCCTCACTAAAAAAAAAAAATTACACCCTCTCAAACACAAATCCAATTAAAATAAAATAAAATTTTAAAAAATTTATGGCAGTGTTTATAATAATACCAGGTCAACTAGGTGGTACAGTAGATAGAGCACTGGGTCTGGTGTCAGGAGAATCTGAGTTGAAATCTGGCATCAGACACTTAGCAGCTAGGCAAGTCACTTAAATGTTTGCCTCAGTTTCTACATCTGTAAAATGAGCTGGAGAAAGAAATGACAAACCAATTCAGTATCTTTGCCAAAAAAACAAACAAACAAACAGGGTCACGAGGAGTCAGCCACAACTGAAACAACTGAACAACAACAATATGATAACATTTGCTAGGATTTTTTAAAAAAACAGATTTGGGCATGACCATACGCTCAGGCTGCTTATAAAAGGATTTGTATTTTGAAAAAAATCAAAAATACTGTGACATCTCTGGAATGTCCCAGCTAGAGACAAGAGTCATCAAAATAGGTTGGCTGAGGTCAAAATGAGCACCAGAACCAGAATAGCAGCTTCTGCCAACCCAAACATCAAAGTTGTTGTTCCAGGGAAACTTGTACTAGCCAGTGTGTGCTTTCAGATGGAAGTAGGAAGGGTACAATTTCTCTCATTCATGACTGCCATGAAGATAATGATAGCCAAAGCCTTTTCTTATCCCTCCCATTACCCACTTTAAAAAAATATATATTTAGAGCGGCTAGGTGGGGCAGTGGATAGAGTACTGGCCCTGAAGTCATTAGGACTGAGTTCAAATCCAGCCTCAGACACTTGACACTTACTAGCCATGTGACCCTGGGCAAGTCACTTAACCCCCATTACCTCCAAAGGGGAAAAAGCCCAATAAAAACACAATAAAAATATATTTTACATATATCTATATGTGTATTTATATACATGTGTGTGAGCATGTTTGCGTGTATATTTATGTGTGTATGCATACTTATATCCCTATATGTATTGTCTTTCTACCCTCAGCACCTTGCACACAGTAGATAATAAATGATTGTTGCTTAATTAACTGGACTCCTTGAGTTTGAAACCAAGACTTTCTGAGAGTCTCTCAAAGTGCGACCGAACCAGTAGTGGACTGGTAAATATTTAACAACTGACTCTCTGAGGGAAAATAACATACACATAATGCCCTCACAAGTTTAATTTGGATTTTTAACATTTTCTCCATCATTTTCTTAAGCACAGACAAATCACCAAACAATAAATCAATCCCCGAGTTATAGTATTTGCCATTTTTCTTAGTGTCATTCAATAAGCATTTATTAAGCACCTCCTATATGCCAGGCACTGTGCTAAGTAGCAGAGATTCAAAGAGAGGCAAAAATAGTCCCTGTTTTCAAGGAAATCACAATCTAATAATTGTACATGCTCACATTTTGTAGTTGACTTTCATATATCCAGACTGAACCCCTACCCAAAACAGAGGAGTAAATAAGGTTGAGATCAGCTCTGTCCATAAGCCCCATGATGGACTCCCCAAAACATTCCAATTAGAGTCTACATTTCCAGGTCTACACTGGTTCTTAAAAGCAGTTCTACTTCCTGGAATGGAGGCTTAATGGATCTATGTAGGGATAGGAACTGGATCTATGATTCCATTAAGATAGAGAGCTCCCAGCTGAGGACATTCCATCTACCAATATTTTCAGCAACTTCTCAACAACCTCTCAAGTATTTGAGAGGTTGCCTAAAGCAGTCATGTGGAGCTCAAATAGAAACAGATCTCCATTGTTTATCTGGCCACATATTGACTTAGAAAACCACAGATTACTATTATCTAGGTTGTGTTATATCTTTATTTATTTTGTTAAACATTTCCCCATTACATTTCAATGTGATTTGAAGTGTATTATGGAATTTTATTGCTACAGCTTGTTGCCTCCCACTGAAAGAACTAAGAAGTTAAATGCATTTTTAGGGTCAGAGACATGGTGGGCTAAATAGACTTGAAACCATATCTTCCAGGCTTTTATGCCAGTTCTCTACTCAACATGCAACACTACTTCTCAAAGGAATTGCATAGCAAGAAATAAAATCTTTTAGAGAAATAATGTGATTATTGTGGAGAGCACTACACTTGAAGTAAGCTAGCCTAGTGATGCCTATTTCAGCCTATAGGAGATTCCTAACACTTGCAAACTTAAAATTTTACCTATTCTATAGGGAAATACCAACCATGAGGTTAAAGAATTGCTGAGGTAAACTAAGACCCAATTCTCAACACTGCATAAGATTTAAATTCAAAAGCATGATAGCAAGGAGAAAAAAAAATCAGGAAGCACTAAAACCCATAACATTTCTAGTTTGTGATGTTGTCCAGTCATTTTTATTCATATCTGACCCCATTTGGGGTTTTCTTGGGAAAAATATTGAAGTGGTTGGCCATTTCCTTCTCCAGCTCATTTTACAAATGAGGAAACTGAGGCAAATAGGGTTAAATGACTTGTCCAGGATCAAACAGATAGTAAGTATTCAAGGCCAGATTTGAACTCAAGAAGATGAGAATCTTTCTGACTCCAGGACCAGCAATCTATCCACTGCACCACCCAGTTACCCTCTAGTTGTATAGGACAATGGAATAGATTCAAGAAGGAAAATGCCAAAATCCATACTTGATTTTAAAACTACAAAAATGACACGACAAGATTTCCCCTAGCAGAATGGGTGGATGAGAACAATTTGTCACGATGCCCACAAAGGTGGCTGAAGCAGGTGCTGTGGAGTGTGCAGAGCTTAGTCAGACTTTGAAGCTTCCAATGTCATCTACTGCATCCTGGGCCAATGCCAGTCATCTTGACTTTGTCTGACCGCTGGACTTTGATGACCCTAGGAGAGGGAGTGAGGCTGATGACTCTGTGCAACTCTGCCTCACTTAAATCCAATTCACAAGCAAGTCAAGCCATCACAGTGCTGTCACTGTTCCTCTTCAAAAATGAAGGACAAACAACAACAAAAATCACAACAGAATAAATTATCTCATCATTTTTATTTGCCATCTGTGTGCCTGGGTAAGCCACTTGTCTTCCCTGAATCTCAGTTTCTTTGTTCATAAACTAAGGAAGTTAGACTATATGGACTCTCAGATCCTATCTAAACCCATCAGTTTGTTTTTGTTTCTGTTTATCTTAAAAAGTTAAAAAATAGGAATACATCTTTAAAAAGGAAGGGTTTTCGGGGGCAGCTAGGTGGCACAGTGGGTAGAGCACCAGCCCTGGAGTCAGGAGTACTTGAGTTCAAATCCAGCCTCAGACATTTGACAGGTACTAGCTGTGTGACCCTGGGCAAGTCACTTAAGCCCAATTGCCTCACCAAAAAAAAAAAAAAAAAGGAAGGGTTTCTTATTCATAAGCATAGTAAACCTAAATAAATAAATAAATAACATAGTAGAGCCCCACAATAATATGGCTTATTCAACAGACCTGGATATGCAATATAATAAATCATGCATCCTTCAAAGCCTGATTCCCTCAAAGATCTCACAATGGTCTGACAAAATGAGAATCTGCTTGGCCCATTCCAAGAACCTAATCTGACCCTGCCTATGCAACCTTTGCATTTGAAGCTGAGTAAACCCTTGCCCTTCATGGTGTGAAGGAACAAATACCAGACCATAAATTCCTACAGATCAGCAGGAAGAGCCATATGGACATCTAAGAGTGTGGGATGCCTGCAGAAGGGATATTATACAGTTGAGCTTCAACAGAACAATTAAGTTTCTTGAAAGTTTGTAATTCCATTGTTCTTTCTGATCTACTTCCTTAAAGATTTACATTCAGCCCTTCAAGGAGTTGAAAGACAATACTAATAGACCAAGGAAAATTGATTTAAGACAATTGCTCTAAAATAAAGCAAAAATCCACTTTTATGAGGTTAGATTTTTCTGTCCACCCCTTTGAGGTATAGTTATTCTAGGGATTCTTAACTTTTATTGTGTTATGAATCCCTTTTCTAGTCTGCTAAAAACTGTGGATCCCTCCTCAAAAATATGGCTTTACTTAAGTTCAAAATTGAAGAAAATGCTAAAATTCAGTGAGATTACAGAAAATAAAGATGTACTTTTTCCATCCAAGTTCATAGGTACTCTAAAATCTATCTATGGCAGGGGTCCATGGGCCTCAGGTTAAGAATTCTTGATTATTCAATGTTCAAACATTCATTCTTCCTTACCCAAGTAGAAAAGTGAATTACTCACATTTTATCTGAGTCTACATGTGGAAGGTTGCAGTTGCTTTTCTTTAGAATTATTATTTGGCTATATTCACTTTCCTTTTCTTACAAGGGAGTTTTTATTCCTTCCTTTAGCTCTGTTCCATACCGATAACTTATTTTCCTGCAACAGATAAAAAATGTTTTAAATGTAAAAGAGACTGACAGGGCTAGTTTCTCTTTTCAATTAAATTATTAAAAATAGCTAGAATTTTCATAATGAGTTAAGGTTCAAAAAGTGCTTTACAAATATTAACTAACTTTATCCTCTCAATTAATACCTCCCTTTTACAGATAAAGAAACTGAGGCCGGAAGAAATTGTGATTTGCCTAGAGTGACACAGCTCATAAGTGTCTGAGATTGGATTTGAACTCAGATCATGCGATAATAGATTTAGAAGTAGGAAAAGCCTTAAGTTACAAGCACTCATTTTACAGATGGGGAAACTGAGACATAGGGGGTAAAATGACTCATTTGGGGTCATACAGCCAGCTAGTATCTGAGGCAGGATGCAAACTTCCTGAGTCCTAGTCTAACACTTGATCCACTATACCACTTTGCCACCTCAGATAATGTACCAAACAAGACAAGGTATGTAAAGAACTTTGCAAAAATATAAGCTATAATTTTTACTATTATTCGTTATTTGTAACTGATTTCATACTACCATGGAACTCAGTAAATGTGATAGCAGTAAGAAACAAGAGAAAGAACTGTATAAAAACCTAGTTCGCATTGTACATTAGAACATCTTTTCTTTCTTTGCTGAAATGATAAATCAGGTCATCTAAAGGGAATTTGCTAACCTAGTAAATCAGTCTGGCTCCTGTGGGATAACCAAATCAAGTATATTTATATAACACCTTTCGTAGGAAGGAACTATACAGTGGGACAGAAAATGTCATTGTAGAAGATGAAAATAGCTTGCATACACCCAACAGGAAAACATTAATCAGCAATGACCAGAACAGGCAGGAAACTTTTCACCAAGCGCTTAAAACTACCTATGAGACAAACATAATTCACTGCCAGGATTTTAGAGTTAAGAAACACTTGAAAGTGGAAAATCCAAATTTATGACAAGAGTCTTTTCATATCTAGGGTGACTAATTATCACTGGCCATTTGGTGTAAAGAAAACAATATCTCAATGTCAGAATTTCAGTCTGCTCATCTATGATTATCCCCAATCAAATGAAGAAGGTACGTTTGGGGCTAACAGGACCAGAAACTCACTGGTTGCTTTTTTCTCCTTAACTTTTTATATTCCTAAAAAGACGAGATAATGTTTTAAGAGCAAAACATTCCAGCATGGTTGGATTTTTATCCATTGGCGGGAAGATAAAAGAATATAAGGGTCCAGAAACCATCATTAGAGGAGTGAGGGCTAAAACTTAAGCAGCAACAAATAATCAAAGAAAGGGGCTTTAAAGTGAATTGGAAATTGAATTTAAGGTCATTAGAAAACACTCTTCTGTTCCACATTTTCCAAAAGGATCCTGCTCTACCAAGCACCATCCTTGAACTTGCCCTATACATTTGTTTCTAGTAGAGAGTGAGAGTTGTTTATCTAAACATTCCCACTTTTATTTTACTGCCAGGGACTTGCCCCTGAATGTTTATCAAATTGATTCCATGAGCATTTTATGGAGCGCTCATTGTGTATTCACTACTAAGTCAAGTGTTGTGGGAGATTCAAATGATGCAGAGACATAGCCATGATTTCTAAAAAGTTTACATCCTACTTATAAAGACATGCACATATCAGAAGAACTGCAGAATTATTCCAAGGAAACAGAGAAGCAATTTCTATTCCAGTATGCTATTGACTGATGGCACTAAGTGCTGAGAACATTCACAAGAGAATGGCTGAGCATGTAGTCCTTGCTTCTGGGGAGGTTAATGCTGGTGGTTCAGGAGTTCCGAGCTACTGTAGAGCTAAAGCCAATCAGGTGACCTTGCTAAGCCCTTCACCAATATCCTGAGCTCCTGGGAGATGAGAGTCACCAGGGTTCATAAGAAAGGAGTGCATGGCCTTATTCTGAAGAGCAGGCACTGGGCAGCTAGGTGGCACAGTGGATAGAGCACTGGGCCTGGAGTCAGGAAGACCTGAGTTCAAATCTGGCCTCAGACACTTACTAGAGCTGTGTGACCCTGGGCAAGTCACTTCACTCACTCTGCCTCAGTTTCTTGATCTGTCAAATAATCTAGAGAAGGAAATGGCAAATCACTCCAGGATCTTTGCTAAAAGCATCCCAAATGGGCTCATGATCCTCCAGGCCTAATCGTATGTCTAATGTCTATACCCTGTAGTCCCACAACAGTATCATTTTAACTACTTAAATAAACCAAAGATTCATGAGACCTGCCATCTGCCCCACTGCTGAACCCTAAGGACTTCCAGGCTTTCCATCTGTCCTGAAGCTCAACTTTCTTTGACGTTAGAATGTGAGGTCTTTCAGAGCAGGAAGTGTCTAGATTTGTTTTATTTGTTCCCAGCACTTAGAATAGTGCTTGGGACTTGGTAAGCACTTAATACATGGTGATTCAGGTGTTCATTTATTCATTCAAAGAACGACCCACTTTTTATTTATTAAATTTATTCACATCCATTTCCTCAACTGTATAATGGGATTATAATAACACCTGTCTTCCAGGGTGAAGATGAAATATGGCAATATTTGTAAAATGTTTAGCACAAAGCCTGGCATATGGTGTTGTCTGTTGTTCATTCATTCAGTCACGTCTGACTCTTTGTGATCCCATGGATGAGCCCACCAGTCCCTTCTATCTTCTGCCATCTCTGGGAGTCTGTACAAGCTCATGTTTGTTATTTCCATGACACTATCTATCCATCATCTCATCCTCTTTCCCAACATCAGGGTCTTTTCCAATGAATTGTGTCTTCTTATTATATGGCCAAAGTATTTAAACTCTGGTACATAGTAGGTACTTAATAAATGCTCCTTTCCTTCCCACCCTCCTCCCTACTTCCAATGTACAAAGTACCTTTCTCATAGTAAACATTTAATAAAACTGATTTCATCCATTCATCCATACCTCCATTCATTCAGAGTAAAAGAAGGAAAGAATGATTTTCTTATGTGAAACCATATTCTATATTTCTGCTCACAGGAGAGAACTGAGGATTCTTACATATAATTATATAATATGTATCATATAATAATATAATTATATTACTCTAAATGGCTCCCTTTCTGTCTCTTCCACTTTCATTGATTTCCCCCTTTTTCAAGATTACTTGAGATGTCCATGTCCAGGAATCTTGAATTATGCCCTCCAAGGAAATATAGACTGAAAGCCCCACCCACAAAGGTTTAAATTGTACCCAGTCTACATACCCAACAGATTTTGGAGTTTTATCAGTTGAGCAAGTACAAGGCCATCTGAAGCATTCATAATTTTTAAGCTGCAAAAACTTATAGGTGTATAGGATTGTAATATCTAAAGGTAGAAGAAACCTTGGGGAACATCTAGTCCAAACTCTTATTTGGGGGGAGGGGGCGCGTGATGGTGCATGTTATCTATTTTTGAAGTTTTATTGATGCCTTTTGTATTTATATTATGATGAATTCTCAAAATAGAACCCTATCCCATGCCAGTGAACTTTTCTTTGTAATAAAAAGTTAAGCAAAATAAATATTATATTTACTGCATTTGATAACATATGTAAGTATCCAATTCATCTTGTAGATACCTTGCTTTTAGAGAGTTAGGTTTGTGTCATTTCCCCCATTAGGCTGTAAGGTCCTTGAGGACACATATTTTCTTTTGCCTTTCTTTGTATCCACAGTGCTTAGCACAATTCCTAGAACATAACAGGCATTTAGTAATTGCTTATAGACTGACTGTTTAACTAGTCTACCACTTCTCTTTCAAGTGAAGAAAAGTGTCACTCAAGAACAGGGATTCTTAAATTTTCAAGAGGTCGTGGTCCCCTTTAGCAATCTGGTAAAGCTGATCAGCCCCTTTTCATAATGATATTTTAAATGTATAAAATTTTTAAAAAACCATATGATTATAAGGGAAACCAATTATATGAAAAACATTTCTCATTTTTTTTTAAAGTTCACTGACCCTGGGTTAAGAATTTCTGCTTGGGGGAAGCTGGGTGGCGCAGGAGGACATGAGTTCAAATCCGGCCTCAGACACTTGACCCTGGGCAAGTCACTTAACCCTCATTGCCCTGCCCCCCCCCCCAAAAATAGAATTTCTGCTCTATGGAGAAAAAGAAAGGTGTATTTCCTCATTTTTCTCCAAGACCAGGATTGGTGACATTATAATTAAACAAAATTATAATCCCCTCCCTATATCAATATCTATCTATCTATCTATCTATCTATCTATCTATCTATCTATCTATCTATCTATCTATCTATCTCCAAAACTGAGGAACAGGGATATTAGATGAATTCCACAAGGTCATCAAGGTAGCAGAGCCTGGATTCTAATCCAGGTCCTCTGCCTCCAATCAACTGCCCCTTCCCACTATAATGTGTGGCCTTCCCTCTCTCCTATTTTCCTCAAGTCATCTTCTGCCCTATGGGTTTACATGACAGCATATCTATCATTGACCCCATTTTTCCTCCTTTAATATCTCATTAGTTACTACCCCATATTCTTTTGCCTTCTTGACCTTCCACTATTCCCAACCTAGAGACAGTCATTCTAGAGCACTCAACATACACCATTCATTTTTTTTCAGTATCTGCTCCAGAGCTACTCACTATGCTTGGAGTAAATCACAAAATTGAGATCACTTCATCCCTTACAAAGTCATGTTATGCAGACTCATTTGGTCCCTCACTACTACTCAGCAGTCTTTCTGATCTACATTTATCAGCCCCTCATCTTATTCTCTATAGTGACTGTTCAAATTCACTTCTTCTTTCCTTTTACCACTAACCATGCCACCCAGATTCTATTCACAATAGATAACCACACTTCTTTCTTCCCTAAACATAGAGGCCACCTGAATATAAGTTCTCAAAGCCCCTTTATTCCATTCCTCACACTTTCCAGGCATATTTACCTTCTTTCCCCTTTCTCACTGGTCTTTCCCTACTACTTGTCTGTCCCAGCACCCTTTGTCCCATTCTCTCCCATCTTCCTCTTCCCCTGGAAACATCTCTCTTTCTAATGAATCTTTAATTTCTACCTTGTTGTTGTTTTTCAGTCATGTCTGACTCCTTGGGACCCCATTTGGGGTTTTCTTTATGAAGATACTGGAGTTGTTTTCCATTTCCTTCTCCAGCTCATTTTACAGATGAGGAAAATAGGGCTAAGTGACTTGCCCAGGGTCACACAGCTAGTAAGTCTGAGGCTACATTTGAACTCAGGAAGAAGAGTTTTCCTGTCTCCAGGCCCCACACTTTATCCACTGAGCCACCTAGCTGCCCAATCTCTACCTTTCCAAAGACTTCTTCCTGTCTATAATCATGCTCAATTCTCCCCAGACCTAAGAAAATCTTTTCTCTTTACCCTTCTAATCCCATCTCTTTCCTTCTCTTCACTACTAAAATTTGGGGGGGGGGGAAGTACACATGATGGACCTGAATTTCCCTATTACCTCCTCCTATCAACCCCTCATAAATAGACTCCTGACCCCTAAACCAGCCTTCTATAAAGTCACCAATGACTTCCTAATTGCCAAATCCATATCTCATTCTCCTTGACTTCTCTATAGTTTTTAATCCTGATGAAGATTCTATTGTAGTTAACATTCTCTCATTTCTTAGAAACATTGTTCCAGGAAAGCAGTTGGGCATATATATATGACCCCCTTATTTCCAGACAGTAATGTGAAGGGTAGGAAGATAAGGAAGAGGGAGAGTTTAAGGAAGTGGGAAAGGGGGGTGGAAGAGAAAGAGAAACAGATAGAGGGAGGAAAGGAAGAAAGGGAGAGAGATGAAAAGAGAAGGGGAGAAAGAAAAGGAGAATAGGGAAATGAGGAGAGAAAAGAAAAGGAGGGTAGAAGATGGAGCAAAAGAGATTGGGAAGGGAGGGAGAGAAGGATGAAGGAATGGAGAAAGAAAGAGAAAATGGAAGGAGATAGAGACAGAGACATAATTTTTGCTGATGAGTCATAAGCAAATGAATTTGGGGAAATATCTAGTTTAATACAAATACACCATACTCTAATATTGCAAAAAAATTCTGTGAACTCTCCCACGTATGTTGTATCATCACAGCCCATCAATACCTGCCCATTATATGATAATTATTTTTCTACAGTTATTCTACAACAAAGGGTCACCCACACTGTGCCAAGGATTAATATCTTAATTTTTTGCAGATACCAATGGAATACATGGGTTATCCATTAGTTATCCTGTTCTCTTACCCAATTTCCCCTCTAATTCCTCATTTGTAATGGGGTTTTTTAATAGACCACTCATGCCCAGTATGCATTTCTCTCTTTGTGTGAGGCTCAACTTCAGTTCTTCAGGGATTATGATATCCCAAGATTCATAGCCATACAAAGTCACCAGAAGAATATTGATGTTACAAAAATGGTCTTTGCTTGATTGATTTCCCACAGATATTCTGTTCTTAGCATTAAATTCAGGGATCAGCTCACTGTCTATTTGCAGTGTCTGTCCAAGAGATATATACTTATAGGTGAACTCCACAGCTTGCACATCTAACTGCATGTCACAATCTAGACAAACTCATACGTCAACAATTTTCCTCCTGTGTAGACAGTTATAACAATTGTTTTTTGAGCAATTATGGATTCTATTTAGGATAATCTGCAATATTCTGGGTCATGGTGCAGTCAACCCAATGTTACCCATGAGAAGTAGCATCTGGAAGACTTCTCCATCTATTGGGACTCCCTTTTCAGTTTGGACTCTGTGGAATGACAGTTACAAATGACTGTTATTGTTTAGTTGTTTTCAGCCATGTCCAACTCCGTGTGACTCCTTTTGGGGTTTTCTTGGCAAAGGTACTAGAGTGTTTTGCCATTTCCTTCTCCAGTTCATTTTACAGTTGAGGCAACTGAGGCAAACAGGATTAAGTGATTTAACCAGGTTCACACAGCTAGTAAGTGTCTAAGGTCAGATTTGAATTCAGATCTTTCTGATTCCAGGCCCAGTGCCTATCTACTTATCCAACTAGTTTGCCCCAACAAATGAATACTTAGTTATTGTCCTTTGTTTCCAAAGAGAAACAAAATGGCATCACTGTGTTGGAGTCAAGGTACTGTGGTAAAAATTATTTGTGGTAAAATTATTATTGCAGTTTTTAGCTGACCCATTTGGGAGGGGCCACACCTGGCACACCCTGAAGTTACATATGCTACTAAGGTCAGAAGGAGAACTCTCCATAGGCAGTTTTTGAAGGACCTCCCCTTTTGGGAGGGGAAAGATTGAACACTCCCTGAAGGGAAGAGGAGGCACTTCTGGGAACACGAGGCTGCTTCTGGAACGCGCTCTCAGACTTCTTCCCTTGAGGTGGTGCAAGTTCTCTCTCTCTTGGGCAGCTGCTTTTCCCAGTGGCATGAGCAACTATAGACTTCCAGGTTTTGGTGAGTTAATTATGGACAACCCTAAATTCCTTTGAACTAGCTTAATTGGAAAGGGTCTGGGGATTGAATAGGCTAAGTTTAGAGTTAAGACTATTTGTCTGCATTTCTATTTTCCTATTTCCTTATCTTTGCTTTTTATTAGTTTCACCTTTGTTGTTTAATTAATTCCCAAGTAAAAAATCTGATCCTTTTGTGAATTAAAGCTGTAAGGCTCCTTTCTTACTGGCCTGGGAGAAATATCTAAAAAGGGCAGTTCAGAGGGGAGAATGAACCTAAAAGTTCCCTCAGTATTTCTGATACCCCAATATTAAGGTGAGTCACCCAAATAATGCTCTGTATATCAAATTTTGGCCCTCACAGTTTAGTGTATCCAACTGTGGCTGATCAAATCAATATGATCTTGAAAGGCTCTACCACAAATCAGATAAAAATAGTCCATATGAATCAATAAAAAAAATACAAAAGAACATGGTCTAACAGTAGCAGATCTCAAATTGTGTCATAAAGCAACAATAATCAAAACAATCTGGTACTGGCTAAGAAATAGAGTGGTGAATCAGTGGAAAAGAATAGGTACAAATTACACTATAGTAAATGATTATAATACTCTAGTATATGATAAACCCAAAGATCCAAGCTTTTGGAAGAAAAACTCATTATTTGACAAAAACTGCTGGTAAAACAGTATGGCAGAAACTAGGTATAGACCAACATCTTACACCATATACTAAAATAAGGTCAAAATGTGTATATGATTTACACATAAAGGGTGAAACCATAAACAAATTAAGAGAGCATTTAATCGTTTATATTTCAAATTTATGGAAAGAGGAAGAATTTAGGACCAAAGAAAATATAGAGAATAAAATAGATAATTTTGATTATATAAAATTAAAAATTTTTTGCACAAACAAAACTAATGTAACCAAGATTATAAGGGAAGCAGGAAACTGGGAAAGAATTTTGAAACAAGTATCTCTGATAAAGTCATCCTTTCTCAAATATATAGAAAACTGAGTCAAATTTATAAAAATATAAGTCATTTCCAAATTCATAAATAGTCAAAAAATATGAACAGGCAGTTTTCAGACAAATAAATCAAAGCTGTCTATAATCATATGAAAAAATACTCTGGATCAATATTGATCAGAGAAATGCAAATTAAAACAATTCTGAGGTATCACCTCACACCTATCAAAGTGGCAAATTTAACAAAAAGGGAAAGTATTGGTTGTTAGAAGGGATGTAGGAAAGCTGGGACCCTAATCAACGGTTGGTGGATCTGTGAAAAGATCCAACCACTCTGGAGAGTAATTTGGAATTATGCCCAAAGAGCTACAGAACTGTGCATACCCTTTGATCCAGCAACACCACTGTTAGGTTTATATTCCAAAGACATACCCAAAAAGAGTAAAAGACCTATCTGTACAAAAATATTTATAGGAGCTCTTTTTTTAATAGCTAAGAACTGGAAATCAAAGAAAGCCCATCAATTGGGGATTGACTAAAGCAGCCAGAAAGAAGCAATTTAAATATCATGGAGCCACAGTCAGGATTGCTGAGGACCTGGCAGCTTCAACATTAAAGGACCACAAGGCTTGGAATATGATATTCCAGAAGGCAAAGGAGCTTGGATTGCATCCAAGAATCTATTACCCAGCAAAAATGAGCATTCTCTTTCAGGGGAAAAGATGGACATTTAATGACATTGGGGACTTTCAATCATTCCTGATGAAAAGACCAGAACTGAATATTCGATCTTAACATACAAGACTCAAGAGAAGTTTAAAAAGGTAAACAGAGGGGAAAAAAGGTTACTCAATTAGGTTAAACTGTTTATATCCCTACACAGGAAGATAATACTCATAACTCTTTTTTTTTTATAAAGACTAGTTGCTTAATGTGAACTTTATTTTTTTTTATTATGAGATATTTTATTTTTTCCGTTACATGTAAAGATAGTTCTCAAATTTGTTTATACATGCTTTACAATTTCAGATTTTTCTCCCTCCCTCCCCTCCCTCCCCCCTCCCCTAGACAGCAGGTAATCTGATATAGGTTATATCTATATATTTCCATACATATACATATAGATATATATATATACACATATATATACACATAATAACATTAATCCTATTTCTGCATTAATCCTGTTACAAGAGAAAGAATCAGAGCAGTGATGCAAAACCTCAAAATAGAAAAAAAAAACAACAGCACCCAAAACAAAAGAAATAATATGGTTCAATCAGCATCTATACTCCACAGTTCTTTCTTTCTTTTTTTTCTTGGATTTGGAGATCCTCTTCTATCATGAGTTCCCTGGAACTCTTCTGTGCCATTGCATTGGTGAGAAGAATATAGTCCATCACAGTAGGTCAACACTCAATGTTGATGATACTGTGTACAATGTTCTTCTGGTTCTGCTCATCTCACTCATCATCAGCTCACGTAAGACCCTCCAGGTTTCTCTGAACTCCTCCTGCTCATCGTTTCTTACAGCACAATAGTATTCCATTGTATTCATATACCACAACTTGTCCAGCCATTCCCCAATTGATGGGCACCCCCTCAACTTCCAATTCCTTGCTACCACGTAAAGAGCAGCTATAAATATTTTTGTACATGTGGGTCCCTTTCCCCCCTCCATGATTTCTTTGGGCAAAAGACCTAAAAGTGGGATTTCTGGGTCAAAGGGTATGCACAGCTTTATCGCCCTTTGGGCATAATTCCAAATTGCTCTCCAGAATGGTTGGATCAGTTCACAGCTCCACCAACAATGCATTAGTGTTCCAATTTTCCCACAGCCTCTCCAACATTTATTATCTTCCTTTTTTGTCATTTTAGCCAATCTGATAGGTGTCAGGTGGTACCTCAGAGTTGTTTTAATTTGCATCTCTCTAATCATTAGAGATTTAGAGCATTTTTTCATATGGGAATAGATAGCTTTGGTTTCTTCATCAGAAAACTGCCTGTTCATATCCTTTGACCATTTCTCAATTGGGGAATGACTTGGATTCTTATAAATTTGATTTAATTCCCTATATATTTTAGAGATGAGGCTTTTATCAGAAGCACTGGCCTCAAAAATTGTTTCCCATCTTTCTGCCTCCCTTCCAATTTTGGATGCATTGCTTCTGTTTGTACAAAAATTTTTTAATTTAACATAATCAAAATCATCCACTTTGCATTTTATAATATACTCTATCTCATGTTTGGTCAAAAACTGTTCTCCTTTCCAAAGATCTGATAGGTACACTATTCCTTTCTCTCCTAATTTACCTATGGTATCACCTCTTATGTCTAAATCATGTATCCATTTTGACCTTATTTTAGTATAAGGTGTAAGATGTTGGTCTAAGCCTAATTTCTGCCATACTATCTTCCAGTTTTCCCAGCAGTTTTTGTCAAATACTGAGTTCCTATCCCAGAAGCTGGAGTCTTTGGGTTTATCAAACACTACATTACTAGTGTCATTTACTACTGCATTTCCTGAGCCTAGCCTATTCCATTGATCTACCACTCTATTTTTTAGCCAGTACCAGATAGTTTTGATGACTGCCGCTTTATAGTAAAGCTCCAGGTTTGGTACCGCTAACCCACCTTCCTGTGAATTTTTTTTCATTATTTCCCTGGATATTCTTGATTTTTTGTTTTTCCAGATGAATTTTGTTATTATTTTTTCTAGCTGTATAAAATAATTTTTAGGTAGTCTGATTGGTATGGCACTGAATAAGTAAATTAATTTAGGCAGTATTGTCATTTTTACTATATTAGCTCTGCCTATCCATGAGCAATTGATATCTTTCCAATTATTTAGATCTGATTTGATTTGTGTGAAGAGTGTTTGGTAGTTGTGTTCATAGAGTTCCTGGGTTTGTCTTGGCAAGTAGACTCCCAAGTATTTTATATTATCTACCATTACTTTAAATGGAATTTCTCTTTCTATCTCTTCTTGCTGGACTTTGTTGGTCATGTATAGAAATGCTGATGATTTATGTGGATTTATTTTATATCCTGCTACTTTGCTAAAGTTGTTAATTGTTTCAAGTAATTTTTGACTTGATTCTCAAGGATTCCTTAAGTATACCATCATATCATCTGCAAAGAGTGATAGTTTTGTTTCCTCCTTGCCTATTCTAATTCCTTTAATTCCTTTCTCTTCTCTGACTGCTAAAGCTAACATTTCTAGAACAATATTAAATAATAGGGGTGATAATGGACATCCCTGTTTCACCCCTGATCTTATTGGGAAGGCCTCTAATTTATCTCCATTGCATATAATATTTGCTGATGGCTTTAGGTAGATACTGTTTATTATTCTAAGGAAAGCTCCCCCTATTCCTAAACTCTCTAGTGTTTTTATTAGGAATGGGTGCTGTACTTTGTCAAAAGCTTTCTCTGCATCTATTGAGATAATCATATGATTTTGGTTGGTTTTCTTATTGATGTGGTTGATTATGTTAATAGTTTTCCTAATGTTGAACCAGCCCTGCAATCGTGGTACAAATCCCACCTGGTCATAGTGTATTATCCTGGTGATCACTTGCTGTAATCTCCTTGCTAATATCTTATTTAGGATTTTAGCATCAATATTCATTAGGGAAATTGGTCTATAATTTTCTTTCTCTGTTTTTGCTTTGCCTGGTTTTGGTATCACCACCATATTTGTGTCATAAAACGAATTTGGTAGAATGCCTTCTTCACCTATTTTTCCAAATAATTTGTATAATATTGGAATTAATTGTTCTTTAAATGTTTGGTAAAATTCACCCGTAAACCCATCTGGCCCTGGGGATTTTTTCTTAGGGAGTTCATTAATAGCTTGTTCAATTTCTTTTTCTAATATGGGTTTATTTTTTTTTTATTTTATTTTTTTTTCTTATTTTTTTTTTTTTAGTGAGGCAATTGGGGTTAAGTGACTTGCCTAGGGTCACACAGCTAGTAAGTGTTAAGTGTCTGAGACCAGATTTGAACTCAGGTACTCCTGACTCCAGGGCTGGTGCTCTATCCACTGTGCCACCTAGCTGCCCCTAATATGGGTTTATTTAAGGATTTTATTTCCTCTTCAGTTAACCTGGGCAGTTTGTATTTTTGTAAATATTCATCCATTTCATTTAGATTGTCAAATTTATTGGCATACAGTTGGGCAAAATATTTCCTAATTATTGCTTTAATTTCCACTTCATTGGTGGTAACATCACCCTTTTCATTTTTGATACTGGTAATTTGGTTTTCTTCTTTCTTTTTTTTAATCAAATTAACCAATATTTTATCTATTTTATTGGTTTTTTCATAAAACCAGCTCTTAGTTTTATTGATTAATTCTATAGTTTTTTTGCTTTCAATCTTATTGATTTCTCCTTTAATTTTCAGGATCTCTAATTTAGTGTCTAATTGGGGATTTCTAATTTGTTCTTTTTCTAGCTTTTTAAGTTGCATGCCCAATTCATTGATCTCCTCTTTCTCTTTCTTATTCATGTAAGCATTTAGAGCTATAAATTTTCCCCTAAGCACTGCTTTGGCTGCATCCCATAGATTTTGGTATGTTGTCTCATTATTGTCATTCTCTTGGATAAAGTTATTGATTGTTTCTATGATTTCTTGTTTGACCCATTCATTCTTTAGAATGAAATTATTTAGTTTCCAATTGATTTTCATTCTACTTTTCCCTGGCTCTTTCTTACATGTAATTTTTATTGCATCATGATCTGAGAAGGATGCATTTACTATTTCTGCCTTTCTACATTTGACTATGATGTTTTTGTGCCCTAATACATGGTCAATTTTTGAAAATGTGCCATGTACTGCTGAGAAAAAGGTATATTCCTTTCTATCCCCATTCAATTTTCTCCAGACATCTATCATGTCTAACGTTTCTAGTAATCTATTCACCTCTTTCACTTCTTTCTTATTTATTTTTTGGCTAGATTTATCTAATTCTGAGAGGGGGAGGTTCAGATCCCCCACTAGTATAGTATTACTATCTAATTCCTTTTGTAACTCATTTAACTTCTCCTCTAAGAACTTGGATGCTATACCACTTGGCGCATACATATTCAATATTGATATTACTTCATTATCTATAGTAACTTTAAGTAAGATGTAATTTCCTTCCTTATCTCTTTTAATGAGATCTATTTTTGCCTGCACTTTGTCTGAGATAAGGATTGCTACCCCTGCCTTTTTTACTTTCGCTGAGGCGTAATATATTTTGCTCCAGCCTTTTACCTTTACTCTGTGTGTATCTCTCTGCTTCAAATGTGTTTCTTGTAAACAGCATATTGTACGGTTCTGGTTTTTAATCCACTCTGCAATTCGCTTCCGTTTTATAGCAGAGTTCATCCCATTCACATTCACAGTTATTATTACTGACTGTCTATTCCCCTCCATTCTATTTACCCCCTTTGTACTTTTCCCCCCTTCTTTCACCCTATTCCTCCTCACCGACGTTTTACTTCTTACCCCTGCCTCCCCCGATCTGCCCTCCCTTTTTATCACCCCCCTCTCTTTTCTTTAACCTTTTCTCCCTTGCTTTTGTCCTCCCTTCTATCAGTCCCCCCCTTTCCCTTCCCCTTTTGTTTCCCTAAAGAATGAGTTAAGTTTCTTTATCCCAATGAACGTATATGTTATTCCCTCTTTGAGTCAAATCTAATGAGAATAGGGTTGAAACCATGTTCCCCCCTCCTTTCTTTCCCTCTAGTATAATAGGTTTTTTTCCACCTCTTCATATGATATAATTCATCCCATTCCACCTCCCCTTTCCTCTCCTCCCCATAGACTCCCTTTTTATCCCCTTAATTCTTTTGTATCATCACATCAAAGACAATTTATATTTATACCCTCTACATAAAGTCCTTCTCTCTGCCCAAATACATTTACAGTTCTTAAGAGTTATGAGTATTATCTTCCTGTGTAGGGATATAAACAGTTTAACCTAATAGGGTAACTTTTTTTTTCCCCTCTGTTTACCTTTTTAAACTTCTCTTGAGTCTTGTATGTTGAGATCAAATTTTCTATTCAGTCTTTTCACCAGGAAAGATTGAAAGTCCCCAATGTCATTAAATGTCCATCTTTTCCCCTGAAAGAAAATGCTCATTTTTGCTGGGTAATAGATTCTTGGATGCAATCCAAGCTCCTTTGCCTTCCGGAATATCATATTCCAAGCCTTGCGGTCCTTTAATGTTGAAGCTGCCAGGTCCTGAGCAATCCTGACTGTGGCTCCATGATTTTTAAATTGCTTCTTTCTGGCTGCTTGGAGTATTTTCTCCTTCACCTGATAATTCTGGAATTTGGCTACAATATTCCTTGGAGTTTTCCTTTTGGGGTCTCTTTCAGGAGGTGATCGGTGGATTCTTTCAATGATGATTTTATCCTCTGATTCTATGATATCAGGGCAGTTCTCCTTAATAATTTCCTGGAATATGGTATCTAGATTCTTTTTCTGGTCATGGCTTTCAGGCAGTCCAATGATTCTCAAATTGTCTCTCCTCGATCTGTTTTCCAGATCAGTTGTCTTTCCAATGAGGTATTTCACATTTTCTTCTATTTTTTCATTTTTTTTATTCTGCTTGACTGATTCTTGGTGTCTCATGGATTCCTTATCTTCCAACTGTCCCACTTTAATTTTTAAGGCATTGTTTTCTTCAGTGAGATTATGCACCTTTTTTTCCATTTGGCTAAGTGAATTTTTTAAGGTACTGTTTTCTTCAGTGAGATTATGCACCTTTTTTTCCATTTGGCTAAGTGAATTTTTTAAGGTATTGTTTTCTTCAGTGAGATTATGCAGCTTTTTTTCCATTTGGCCAAATGAGTTTTTTAAGGCTTTGTTTTCTTCAGCTTCCTTTTCCAAGCTGCTGATTCTTTTTTCATAGTTTTTTTGTTTTGCTTTCATTTCTCTCCCCATTTTTTCTTCTACCTCTTGCAATTGATTTTTAAAATCCTTTTTGAGCTCTTCCAGGAAGGCTTTTTGTTCTTGCGACCAATTCACCTTCCCTTGTGAGGCTTCAGATGTAGCCAATTTGAGGCTATTGTCCTCATCTGAGTTTGTGTTGGCTTCTTCCCTATTGATACAGAAGCTCTCAATGGAGAGGGCTCTTTTTTGCTTCTTACTCATTATTGCAGCTTATTTATTTATTCTTTAAGTTGAGGTCTGCTCTGGGGGCACCAGGGTCCCTGTTTTGGGCTTCTTGTGCAGGTGTATAGGTGCTGTGTGACCGGGCTTTTACTCTGAGGCCTTTATGGTGTGTGGAGATGCCCCGCCCTGCACTTCCTGTATGATTGTGCTCGGCCAGCCAGGCGCCAGACCCCGGCGTCTGATCCCGCCGTTCATGGCCCTCTCGGCCGGTGCAGGTAAGTTTTTCCACTGTCCTTCTTGGCCACCAGATTTTTTAACCAGGTTCCGGGAGCCTCAGTTGTTCGGCTGTGGCCCGCAGCTCCTGCTGACTTGCCCCGACCCCCTCGGCGCTGGGTTGCTGCCCTGCGCTGGGCCTCCCTTTTGCCCGAGTCAGACCGACCTTTTCCTGAAGTCTTCTAAATTATCTCTGGTTGGAGGACTGTGTCTCTCTGTCTGTTTCAGAATCCGTCCAGAGGCTTGATTTAATGTTCGTTTTGAGGGAACAGAAGGAGAGCTCAGGCAGCTTGCTGCTTCCTCTCCGCCAACTTCACTCATAACTCTTAAGAATTGTAAATGTATTTGGGCAGAGAGAAGGACTTTACATAGAGGGTATAAATATAAATTGTCTTTGATGTGATGATACAAAGAAAACTGAGGGGTTAAAAAGGGAATCTATGGGGAGGAGAGGAAAGGAGAGGTGGAATGGAGTGAATTATATCATATGAAGAGGTGAAAAAAAAAACCTACTGCAATAGAGGGAAAGAAAGGAGGGATGGACATTGTTTCAACCCTACTCTCATTAGATTTGATTCAAAGGGGGAATAACAATTCATTGGGATAAAGAAACTTAGCTCATTCTTTAGGGAAGCAAAAGGGGAAGGGACGGGGGGGGGGGGGGGGGGGGGGGGGGGGGCTGATAGAAGGGAGGAAGTGAATTGCAGAGTGGATTAAAAACCAGAATCCTACAATATGCTGTTTACAAGAAACACATGTGAAGCAGAGAGATACACACAGAGTAAAGGTAAAAGGCTGGAGCAGAATATATTATGCTTCAGCTAAAGTAAAAAAAGCAGGGGTAGCAATCCTTATCTCAGACAAAGCACAGGCAAAAATAGATCTCATTAAAAGAGATAACGAGGGGCAGCTAGGTGGCTCAGTGGATAGAGCACCGGCCCTGGAGTCAGGAGTACCTGAGTTCAAATCAGGCTTCAGACTCTTAACACATACTGGCTGTGTGACCCTGGGCAAGTCACTTAACCCCAATTGCCTCACTAAAAAAAAAAAACAAAAAGAGATAAGGAAGGAAATTACATCTTGCTAAAAGGTACTATAGATAATGAAGTAATATCAATATTAAATATGTATGCGCCAAGTGGTATAGCATCCAAATTCTTAGAGGAGAAGTTAAATGAGCTATAAGAGGAATTAGACAGTAATACTATACTAGTGGGGGATCTGAACCTCCCCCTCTCAGAATTAGATAAATCTAGCCAAAAAATAAATAAGAAAGAAGTGAAAGAGGTGAATAGATTACTAGAAACGTTAGACATGATAGATGTCTGGAGAAAATTGAATGGGGATAGAAAGGAATATACCTTTTTCTCAGCAGTACATGGCACATTTTCAAAAATTGACCATGCATTAGGGCACAAAAACATCATAGTCAAATGTAGAAAGGCAGAAATAGTAAATGCATCCTTCTCAGATCATGATGCAATAAAAATTACATGTAAGAAAGAGCCAGGGAAAAGTAGAATGAAAATCAATTGGAAACTAAATAATTTCATTCTAAGGAATGAATGGGCCAAACAACAAATCTTAGAAACAATCAATGACTATATCAAAGAGAATGACAATAGTGAGACAACATACCAAAATCTATGGGATGCAGCCAAATCAGTACTTAGGGGAAAATTTATAGCTCTAAATGCTTACATGAATAAAAATGAGAAAGAGGAGATTAATGAATTAGGCATGCAACTTAAAAAGCTAGAAAAAGAACAAATTAGAAATCCCCAATTAGATACTAAACTAGAGATCCTGAAAATTAAAGGAGAAATTAATAAGATTGAAAGCAAAAAAAAAACTATAGAATTAATCAATAAAACTAAGAGCTGGTTTTATGAAAAAAAAATAAAATAGATAAAATATTGGTTAATTTGATTTAAAAAAGAAAGAAGAAAACCAAATTACCAGTATCAAAAATGAAAAGAGTGATGTTACCACCAATGAAGTGGAAATTAAATCAATAATTAGGAATTATTTTGCCCAACTGTATGCTAATAAATTTGACAATATAAATGAAATGGATGAATATTTACAAAAATACAAACTGCCCAGGTTAACTGAAGAGGAAATAAAATCCTTAAGTAAACCCATATTAGAAAAAGAAATTGAACAAGCCATTAATGAACTCCCTAAGAAAAAATCCCCAGGGCCAGATGGGTTCACAGGTGAATTTTACCAAACATTTAAAGAACAATTAATTCCAATATTATACAAATTATTTGGAAAAATAGGTGAAGAAGGCATTCTACCAAATTCGTTTTATGACACAAATATGGTGGTGATACCAAAACCAGGCAAAGCAAAAACAGAGAAAGAAAATTATAGACCAATTTCCCTAATGAATATTGATGCTAAAATCTTAAATAAGATATTAGCAAGGAGATTACAGCAAGTGATCACCAGGATAATACACTATGACCAGGTGGGATTTGTACCACGATTGCAGGGCTGGTTCAACATTAGGAAAACTATTAACATAATCAACCACATCAATAAGAAAACCAACAAAAAATCATATGATTATCTCAATAGATGCAGAGAAAGTTTTTGACAAAATACAGCACCCATTCCTAATAAAAACACTAGAGAGTTTAGGAATAGGGGGAGCTTTCCTTAGAATAATAAACAGTATCTACCTAAAGCCATCAGCAAATATTATATGCAATGGAGATAAATTAGAGGCCTTCCAATAAGATCAGGGGTGAAACAGGGATGTCCATTATCACCCCTATTATTTAATATTGTCCTAGAAATGTTAGCTTTAGCAGTCAGAGAAGAGAAAGGAATTAAAGGAATTAGAATAGTCAAGGAGGAAACAAAACTATCACTCTTTGCAGATGATATGATGGTATACTTAGAGAATCCTAGAGAATCAACTCAAAAATTACTTGAAACAATTAACAACTTTAGCAAAGTAGGAAGATATAAAATAAATCCACATAAATCATCATCATTTCTATACATGACCAACAAAGTCCAGCAAGAAGAGATAGAAAGAGAAATTCCATTCAAAGTAACAGTAGATAATATAAAATATTTGGGAGTCTACTTGCCAAGACAAACCCAGGAACTCTATGAACCCAACTACCAAACACTCTTCACACAAATCAAATCAGATCTAAATAATTGGAAAGATATCAATTGCTCATGGATAGGCAGAGCTAATATAGTAAAAATGACAATACTGCCTAAATTAATTTATTTATTCAGTGCCATACCAATCAGACTACCTAAAAATTATTTTATAGAGCTAGAAAGAATAATAACAAAATTCATCTGGAAAAACAAAAAATCAAGAATATCCAGGAAATAATGAAAAAAAATTCACAGGAAGGTGGGTTAGCGGTACCAAACCTGGAGCTTCACTATAAAGCGGCAGTCATCAAAACTATCTGGTACTGGCTAAAAAATAGAGTGGTAGATCAATGGAATAGGCTGGGCTCAGGAAATGCAGTAGTAAATGACACTAGTAATGTAGTGTTTGATAAACCCAAAGACTCCAGCTTCTGGGATAGGAACTCAGTATTTGACAAAAACTGCTGGGAAAACTGGAAGACAGTATGGCAGAAATTAGGCATAGACCAACATCTTACACCTTATACTAAAATAAGGTCTAAATGGATACATGATTTAGACATAAGAGGTGATACCATAGGTAAATTAGGAGAGAAAGGAATAGTGTACCTATCAGATCTTTGGAAAGGAGAACAGTTTTTGACCAAACAAGAGATAGAGTATATTATAAAATGCAAAATGGATGATTTTGATTATATTAAATTAAAAAATTTTTGTACAAACAGAAATAATGCATCCAAAATTAGGAGGCAGAAAGCTGGGAAACAATTTTTGTGGCCAGTACTTCTGATAAAGGCCTCATCTCTAAAATATATAGGGAACTAAATCAAATTTATAAGAATCCAAGTCATTCCCCAATTGAGAAATGGTCAAAGGATATGAACAGGCAGTTTTCTGATGAAGAAACCAAAGCTATCTATTCCCATATGAAAAAATGCTCTAAATCTCTAATGACTAGAGAGATGCAAATTAAAACAACTCTGAGGTACCACATGACACCTATCAGATTAGCTAAAATGACAAAAAAGGAAAATAATAAATGTTGGAGAAGCTGTGGGAAAATTGGAACACTAATGCATTGTTGGTGGAGCTGTGAACTGATCCAACCATTCTGGAGAGCAATTTGGAATTTTGCCCAAAGGGCGATAAAGCTGTGCATACCCTTTGACCCAGCAATCCCACTTTTAGGTCTTTTGCCCAAAGAAATCATGGAGGGGGGAAAGGGACCCACATGTACAAAAATATTTATAGCTGCTCTTTATGTGGTGGCAAGGAATTGGAAGTTGAGGGGATGCCCATCAATTGGGGAAAGGCTGGACAAGTTGTGGTATATGAATACAATGGAATACTATTGTGCTGTAAGAAACGATGAGCAGGAGGAGTTCAGAGAAACCTGGAGGGTCTTACGTGAGCTGATGATGAGTGAGATGAGCAGAACCAGAAGAACATTGTACACAGTATCATCAACATTGAGTGTTGATCTACTGTGATGGACTGGATTCTTCTCACCAATGCAATGATACAGAAGAGTTCCAGGGAACTCATGATAGAAGAGCATCTCCAAATCCAAGAAAAAAAAAAAAAGAACTGTGGAGTATAGATACTGAATGAACCATACTATTTCTTTTGTTTTTGGTGCTATCATTTTTTCTATTTTGAGGTTTTTCATCATTGCTCTGATTTTTCTCTTATAACATGACTAATGCAGAAATAGGATTAATGTTATTATGTGTATATATATAAAACCTGTATCAGATTACCTGCTGTCTAGGGGAGGGTGGAGGAAGGAGAGGGAGGAAGAAAAATCTGAAATTGGAAAGCTTGTATAAACAAAAGTTGAGAACTATCTTTACATGTAACAGAAAAAAAATAAAATACTTTTTTTATTAAAAAAAAGAATTAATAAGCTGGATGATTTCACAAAGGCCTGGAAAGACTTGTATGAACCGATGTATAGTGAAGTGAGTAGAACCAGGAGAACATTGCGCACAGTGACAGCAAATATTGTTTGATAAAGAACTGTACATAACAACTATTTTCAACAATACAAAGTTCTAAAACAACCCCAAAGGACTAATGATGAAGCACACCATCCACCTCCAAAGAAGTGATATAGATTGAACATAGACTGAAGCATGCTATTTTTCATTTTCTTTTTTTCTTTTGTTCAAATTTTCTTATACAAAATGACTAATCTAGTAATGTCTTATGTACAACCTATATCTGATTGCTTACCACCTCAGGGAGGGAAGAGGGGAGGGAAGGAAGAAGGGATAAAATTTGGAGCTCAAAACGTTAAATAAAGAAGTATTTATTGAAAAAAATATATAGGTCTGACAAAAATACCCAAATAGTCTGTATGAACATTTGGAGTAGAGATGTCTCTAAATTTGTTCATCTCACATTTCTTTTGAGCTACTGCAATTCTGGTTCACTCATACAGCACAGTACCTTCTTTGATGAGGGCATTCCATGATGGGCATTCCTTTGCCAGTGTCTTCCATGTCTCACAATTGATTCCAAAATTCTTCAGAGAGACCTTGAATGCCCTTATATTGCTTCTGACCATCATGTGAGTGCCTGCCTTGTGTGAGTTCTCCATAAAATAGTTTCTGAGGCAAATGCACATTTGGCATTTGAACAATGTGGCCAACTGATCAGAGTTGTGCTCTCTATAGTAGACTTTGAATGCTTGGCAGTTTAGCTCAAGAAAAGACCTCAGTGTTGGATAATTTATCATGTCAGGTGATCTTTAGAACCTTCCTAAAACAATTCAAATGGAAATAATTCAATTTCCTAGCATGGCACTGGTAGACTGCCCAGGTTTCTCAGGCATACAATGAGATCAGCACAATGGCTCTGTAGGCCTTCAGTTTGGTAAGCAATCTAATACCTTTTATCTCCAATACTTTCCTTTGGAGCCTCCCAAATACTGAGCTAGCTCTGGCAATGTGTGGGTTAACTTCATTATGAATATGTACACCCCTAAAAAGTATACTTCCAAGGTAAATTAACTTATCCACAGTATTCAAAATTTCTCCATTTGTTGTAACCAATGCTTCCACATATAGATGGTGTGGTATTGGCTGGTAGAGAATCTTTGTTTTCTTGGTGTTGTTAGGCCAAATTAGCACAAGCAGCATTTCAGCTTCAGAGAGGCTGCATTGAGTGTGCAATCATCTGTGGGGAAAAAATGCACCAGTTCTCCTTCTGTTTTAGTCATGGCTTGTAACCTTTTCCAGTTAGTTTACCATCAGTGTGGTAGCTGACCTAGATGCCATTTTCATCCTCACTAAAGGATTCTAACAACTTTGCTGAAAAGATCATTCTAAAAAGCAAGCAAACAACCTTGCTTCACTCCGTTGGTGACTGGGAAAGTGTGAGAGCATTGTCCATTATCCAGAACCTGGGTGAGCATGCCATCATGAATCTGTCTTTCATATTAAAAGAGAGTGGCTAAACAAAATTATATCTCATATTTTAAGGAGTTTCTTTTTTTTTATTTGGATATATATATATATGGGAGACACTCTGCAGGGGAAATCTTTAAGGCAGCATTTTGCTCTGACAATTCAAATGCTTTTCATAATCAAACAATATAGATGGGATTTTATATTCTGTAGACTTTTCACTTGGTTGGGTAGCTGTAAACATGGTGTGTTGCAGTAAACAATTTGCAAAAACCTTCCTGTTCCCTTCTTTTTTTTTTTTGTTTTTGTTTTTGTTTTGGTTTTTGGTGAGGCAATTGGGGATAAGTGACTTGCCTAGGGTCACACAGCTAGTAAGTGTTAAGTGTCTGAGGCTGGATTTGAACTTAGGTCCTCCTGACTCTAGGGCCAGTACTCGATCCACTATGCCACCTAGCTGCCCCCTTGTTCCCTTCTGATACTTCTTTTTTTAGGGTCTGGCCAATGGGAGCTCCACCCTCAGAGGATGTGCAACATTCTCTGTTGCCAGCCCAGAAGAAGAGACTGGGGAGCTTGATTCTTGAAAGATGTGATGAATAGAAAGGCCCTGACCCCCCAGTTTGAAAAATGCCCAGACTTTCTGTTACTAGTTCAGTCATCTAACCAGATGGTAAAGACTTAGACTTCTGATTGACTGCTGAGCCAGAACTGAGAGGCATTCAAAAGACACTAACCAGACAAAATAAATCTCTTCCCCTTTCCTGCCTGACTGTGCTCATATGAGGAAGCAAAGACTTCTTAAGTCCTCAATGATGAGAGACCTCAGGCCTTCATCTCCCTATCAGGGCCACCTCAAAGCACCCCTGTTATTGCTTCAGTCTCTGTGATGTTTATTCTTCCAACTTTTAGGTAAAGGCATGTGAGAGATGGCTATGACCTTGTGAGTTTTGGAAGTAACAAAAGACCAGGAGATGGAACCCATGCGAGGATTTGCTAGAAGGCAGGCAGTGAGGAGCAAAGTCCTGAACAATCTTTCAACACTGAACAGATCAAAGGCTACCCAGAGGGAGCTACAAAAATTCATGCATTAACTATGTAAAATTCGGAAAGGAAGTTGGTAGAGCAAAAGTTAGGTAGAAACTGCTTTAAATTCTACCTCAATCTTCACAGCAATTGCTATGATAAATAGGAGAATGTGACCCTTCTGCTTCCCCCATTCGGTGGGAATGCTTTCTAACCATAACTTCACATTAAATATCCCTTTGATAAAGGTTGTTGGTGTTCATTACTAGCACGAAACTGAGACACTATTTGGGAGACGATACTAAAATAGGCACTTTCACCAATAGTATTTAAAATGACATCCCATACCCCTTAAGGGTGTCTCTAGAACTCTGAGGGTATAATGTATCTGGCCTCTTCCTAGGACAGTGAGTACAGAATCTCACTATACTTTCATCTAGGATGTTCCTAATGGGTGTTTAGATTATTCTCATAAAAATTTTGTAGGAATGTAGTAACCATACCAATTTGTAATTACAAAGTAACAACAACAATTAACATTTATCTATTACCTACCACATTCCAGGTCCTGTGCTAAGTGCTTTACAATTATTATATTATTTGTTCCTCTCATAATGATCTGAGTAGTAGATGTGGTTATTATCCCTATTTACAGATGAGGAAACTGAACCAAACAAGGCAAACAGAAGTAACTTTCCCTGGGTCACACAGTTAGTAAATGTCTGAAGTTATATTTGAACTCAGGTCTTCCTAACTCCAGAACCAACACTCTTGTCTACTGTACCACCTAGCTGATTTTTAAAAATGAAAATTAATCTCATGCCTTTGATATGACATACTCAAAATTATGTTGGCACTCCTTTTCAAAAGAGAAATCGGTTTTGTATCAGGAAGGTTTAATCCAGTCAATAAGTCGTAGTCATAGTCATAGTAGTAGTAGTAGCAGTCGTAAATAATTATAATATTTAACTATTATAAAGTTATTATTTGCAAAACCCTTTTTAAGGTTTACATAGAATTTTATGTATGTTATCTCATTTGAGCCTCCTAACAATTCCAGGAAGTAGAAGCCATTATTTATCTTTATTTTATAGATTAGGAAACTAATACAGATAATAGTTGCACAGTCCAATTACACAGACAGGACTCCAACTGAGGTCTTCCTGACTCCAAATGCAGCCAATCTACTCACTATGTCCCCTCATTTCAATATCATGGTTGTTTACTGCCTACCTTTCCCAGGTTGAGTCATTTTTTCCCATTATAAACAGCTATAAGGTTTGAAAATTATAAGCTGTAAGGTGTACATTGAAAATCATACTGTGAAAGACACGTTTGGTCTTCAGAGACTCCCCATTCTCTTGATCTTACCTTCTCTCTCTTCTAGATGTCTACTCATTCTCTTTGTGACTCTGTAATGTACACATTCTCCAACACTCTGATCTTTGTTCTTTTCTCTTTCCACATTTTTTCTCTTGGCAGTGTTGTAGCTTTATCAGCTTTATCTCTATGCAGGTGGATACCAAATGGCTATGTGAAGCTCTGAAACCTCTTCTAGGATCCAGATTTGCCTAGAGGCCATCATCAACAGGATGGCCCACCTGAAATTCAAACTCAATGTGTCCAAAGCTCAGCTCATTCACTTTTTTTTTTTTTTTTTTTTTTTTTTGCGGGGCAATGGGGGTTAAGTGACTTAGTGTCAAGTGTCTGAGGCTGAATTTGAAGTCAGGTACTCCTGAATCCAGGTCCACTGCTTTATTAACTGTGCCACCTAGCTGCCCCCTCATTCACTTTCACAGAAAACCTTCTTTTACTCCCGACTTCATTATTCTTCTCTACGATATTCATGGTGTCCTGTGGTCATTACCTTGGTATTTACCATTTCTTCTGCCTTCTTTCCTAGATTCAACCCAAAACATAACTCGAAATTCTTTTCTTCCCTTATATGAAAGCTAATTTTGGAGAAAAAAGCCCCCTAAGTGATCTCCTTTACTCCTTTCTCCCCTCTCCAATCTATTCTCTTCACAGCTTCTAAATTTTCCCCCTGAGGTGCCAAAACAACTATATAACTCTCTTACTCAATAAGCTTCAATGGCTGCCTCTTTCTTTTATGATGAAATAGTAGCACCTCTATTTAGCATTCAAAGTGCTTTGCAAAATCCTGGCTCCAATATGCCTTTCCAACTTTATAATAAATTATTCTACTCTCTGGTGTCTCTGATCCATCCAAGTAGCCTCTTTACTTTTCTTCATCCATCACTCTCCATCGGCATTCTCCTTACCTTTCCATTGATTCTCTCCCATGCCCCAAATCTAGCACCACCTTATCTCCAACTCTCAACATCTCTCATTTTCTTCAATATTCTGCTAATGACACTTTCTACAAATGGTCCTTCCTGACCTTCCCTCCACAGATGTTAGTGGCTTCCTCCCCAATTTTACCTTGAACTTATTTTTATATACCTGTTAATAAATGAGTTGTCTCCTCTGATAAAATGTAGGTAGGAACTTGACATTTTGTCCTTGTATCCTTGGCATCTAGCAGTTCCTAGAACATAGCAGGCTCTTAGTAAGTGTTTGTTAAACAATTGCTCCTTTCTGTTTCTTTCTTCCCACTTTCATTCTCTCTCCTCTTTCAGTTCATATTGTTAGACATATTTTTGAAGGCAGAGCATACATGCAATCATGTCACCCCCTGACCCATGGAGTTCAGATTTCTCTGCCTCACACTTCCACAGCCTGGTGCTGTAATGCTCTACTTACTATCTCAGCTCAATATTTTGTTCTTTTTACCATATACTAGACTCTGCTGCCTCCCTCCAAACTTTTGCTCAGGCTCTGCCCTCTTCCTGAAATACCTTCTAACCATCTGCTTGCCTGGAGATCTATTCCATATTCTTTTTTTTTATTTCATTTTTGCCTTCTTTTTTCCAACTAACAATCATTTATGGTTTTCCCTCTCACTTCACCTCCAATGAAAAACAAAAGAAAAACAAAATATTCTGAATCAAAATGCGTAGTTGAGCAAAACAAATTCCCACATCAGCAGTGTTTAAAATTATGTGCCTCATTCTGTATATTGAGTTTATCCCTTCATTGTTAGGAGATAGGTGGCATTCTTCTTCATTAATCCACTGAACTTGCAATCCTTTTCAGAGGCCAAATCAAATGTTACCTCTTCATCTCTCCAGAAAGAGAGCTTCCCTTAAAACCTAACTCTGTGTGTGTGTGTGTGTGTGTGTGTGTGTGTGTGTGTGTGTGTGTGTGTGTGAAAGGAGGCTCAAATGCACTTTATTTTGGGGGGGGGGTTTCTTTGTTTTTGGTGAGGCAATCGGAGTTAAGTGACTTGCCCAGGGTCACACGGCTAGTAACTGTCAAGTGTCTGAGACCAGATTTGAACTCAGGTCCTCCTGACTCCAGAGCCAGTGATATACCCACTGCGCCACCTAGCTGCACCCCCCTCAAATGCACTTTTAATGTAATATTATGAATTTTAGTTTTCTGTGTTGGTGTTTCATCTTCTTATAGATCATAATAGCCTTGAGAACAGAGTTCTACCCTCTCTATCTCATCTGATGCTTTGCACAATGCTCTGCAAACATTAGGTGTTTAATAAATATTTTTGTATGATTGTTATATTGTTATACTGTAACTGTGTAGGAATACAGAAAAGGATGAAAAATGCTTGTTGTTTAGATGGGGAGATGTGACTGGGTGGGCTTATTGAGTTAGTCTATTGGCAAATAGGTATTTGGCCAGCATAGGAAATGGAAAATGATCTGAGTCAATAGTTTAATGGATTGGACTGAATTGTGTTTGCTAAATTGCATAAAACTTTCAATGATCCCAAGCTATTTCCTGCCACAAAAGCCCATCTTTTTAACACCAATATTCCCTTGGTGATGTTCTATGGTTATGAAGCAAGGAACATCAGAGTCTTAGAAAAATCAATGTGGCAGATGGCCAAAAGTACAGTGGAAAGACACATGAGGCAATGATCATGCTTCAACATAATAAAAAAAAAAGACATATGAAAGTATCTTAAAATACATCAGCAAGGCTATGTATGACCAAGGAAGGAGACTGGTCAGTGACATAGTGTGTGGGTCAATTGATGGAAAGTCTAAATGCTATGTTGATAGCATTTAAAGAATGTTTTTGTTTTATTTTTCTCAATTACATGTAAAACCAATGTTTAACAGTAATTTTAAAATAATTTTTGAGTTCCAAATTCCCTCTCCCTCTCCCTCCCCTCTTCACTCCTCGAGAAGGCAAATACTTGGATATAGATTATACATGTGCAGTCATGCAAAACATATTAGTAAGAGAAGTGATTATAAAGTGGGTTGTGGGTTAGATATGAAAAATTGTCATGATTTTAGTCCCTACCAAAGTTGAAAAGGAAAGAAAAATAGAACTTAAGGTCACACTGTCCAAAGACTCTGAGAATAGAAAACAAAGGAAAACTATCAAGCTTCCCTCATATTTTAACATATTTGTCATTATTTTAAAATTTCCCTAAACATTTGATCCACTTTTACAGAAAGTAATCAATTGATAGAGCCTATCAATTTACCCTCTGCTTTGGAAAATGACTCTGTGTGTGTGTGTGTGTGTGTGTGTCTGTGCGTGTGTGAAGTATACTTATACCCAAGCAATAACTGGCAAATAAGGTGTGATTCACATAAGATAATTCCACTCTGAGTTTTGGCAAATAAAACAAGCAATGGTTCATTGAAATCCAGTAAATGAGATGGTAATTACTCTAGGTAACCTACTCCTTTTTACATGGATTCAATATTATGCTTTTCTTTAACACATTTCCAATAGAGAAAAGAGAGATCCCTTTGTGTCCCCGTACCTCTGTAGAAGGCAGAATCAAAACTAGGGAGATTTTCACCTCGATAAAAAACACTTGGGATGATGACGGACATGGAATCCATGGATGCAGTTGATCTAGAATATGGGGCAATCTGATTTTCATGCCCATAGGGGTTGGCAGGAAACTTGGGGACCAGTAAAGAAGTACCATGACAATGTGACCTGGGGGTGGGGTAGAGGCCCCTCCTTTATGGATATCAGCAGCCTAGAGAAAGTCCCTTTTGCCGAAGGATCATTAGTTTTCCTGGAGGTTTAGATGAGCATGTTAAACTCTGCATCATCATTTAAGTAGACTTGCACGGTCCAGGAAGATCAACAATTTTTTCAACATGTTTCCTGAGTGATGGGCTACCTACCTCATGCTCCAAATGCACCCATCATGCTCCAAAAAATGTGAAATAGAAATGACTCCGTGGTCCTCTCTGTCCAATCTCTAAAAGATGTTTATTAAAGACTCTGTCACTTTGACAGGGCTCAAACTTCTCAGAGACAGTTCAAACCAGCCCCGTACCAGAGCTCTTGTAAAGGAAGAATGTACATAGCATGTTTTCTCCAAACACACATGCTACGAATAAAGATATCAAGTGTACTGACATTTCGGCATTACTGCTTAAAATAACATCCTGTGTGACTTCTATATACTGTGCTGTTAGCTCAATTTCAGATTTTCTAAACACTGGGTTTGCTTTCAAAGAACCTTACTCCAGTTCCTGTTCTCTCTGTGTGTGTGGAGACAAGCTCTCAAGCTGGAAACAAAGTGAAGAATGTGTGGGTTTTGGCTTTAGAATTAGCCATGCTTTAGTGATCTACCACACTAAACTGTTTCTTATTAATAGATCATGCAAATACCCGCCATTCTATATACCCCTCCCCCACCCTCCACCCCCAGTCTGACACTTTCTCAATATCAAGAGCAAATGTTCCTTCTGGGAGATTTCATTTTTTTTTTTTTAGAAAGCCCACCCTGACTTTCATTGTGATATGAAACAACCAAGAAATTTTTCCTGCTTGGGGTGTCACATGTTTAAAATAAAGCAATACATGTTTAAAATTTTTCTTGGTAGCTTTTGAAATATAATATTTATTGGATTGACTTTTCCTGCTCTGCATAGAGAATATAAGCTTGTTTTCAGAATATAGAACCAAGGAGCAACTAAAGAGATATAGGAAGTTAGAAAAGAGTGAAAATAGCTGTGAAATTCCTCATTAGATACAGTGCTTTTCCTCTTGGGTTCAGATCTGAAAACCTTTGTTTATTAATAATTGTTGTTGTTCAATGGTGTCTGATATGTTGGAAATCCATGGGGTTTTCTTGGCAAAGATCCTGGAGTGGTTTGCCATTTCCTTCTCCAGTGTGTTCCCATTTTACAGATGAGGAACTAACTGGCTTGCCCAGGGTCACATAGCTAGGAAGTGTGTAAGGTCAAATTTGAACTCAGATCCTCCTTATTCCAAGTCCAGTACTGTATCCACTGTACTACCTAGCTGCCTATACTTAAGCCTTATCTTGCTATTAATAGCTATTGATTATATAGCACCTTAAGGGTTACAAGGGAAGCAGCAGAGCAAAGGGGTCAAAGCACAAACTTCTGAGTTTAGACCTGCCTCCAACTCATACTGGCAATGTAACCTTGAGCTAGTTACTTCGTTGGTCAGTGCCCGAGGCAACTCTAACAGTAAAAGTTTCAAATCAATTACTTTTCTGCCTCCCTGAAGGGAGTTTATCCCCCAGGAATTTCCTACACTTATAAAATAACAGATTAATATGAGAGAGGTGAGGGGCAGGGTAGGGTTTGCCAAGTACTTTACATATGTTACCTCAATTAAACCCAATTATTATCTTATTATCATTATTACCATATAATATTATATAGTATATTATATCATATATAGATTAGATAGTATGTAGACTATATATAATATATGCATTATATAAATATAATATAATGCAATGTATACATTATAGTATATATTTGTTTTATGTATTACATTATATATTATGTAGATATTATATATTATTATATTTTCATTATCATTTTTCTCATTTTACAGCAGAGGAAATGGAGACTCTGCAACATTTTATCTTGCCTATAGTAACATGATCAGTAGGAGACTGAGCTAGGGTTTGAACCCAAGACTCCCGAATTCAAATCCAACTTTCTCTCTATGCTAGCTCTTATCATGTGGACTCTTAAATACATTCTTAGTGGAATATGTAAGATATGGCAAGTCCTATCCAGCTAGAAAGGCTTTGAACAATACACTACATGCTCATTGTCTGAACACTAACCTATTTCAATTCAAAGACATTCATTGCAAGGCTATCCACCAGCTGACACATTTTTTTTTCAGTCACAGCAACTCAGAACACCATACTTGCTGGTATTATTAACAGCTCAGATTTATATAGTGTTTTACAGTTTACAACATACCTCCAAGGATGTTGGGAACAAAAATACTGTAGAGTGGGTAGTACTAATATGAATATTACCATTTTACAGATGAAGAAATTGATAGAATTTAATTGGCTTGCTAACACAGGGGTTCTGATAGGTACAAATACTACCTTTCCTCTCCAAGAACCACCACTATGGAAACCAGCTCTCCCTTCTGTTTTGCTTCATCCTCTTTATGGAAACTGCTTTCCTTTAGTTTCCTAAGCTCAAAATCACAGAATCATCCATAAATCTTCCCTTTCCTTTACCTTTCCATAGTCACTTGTGTAATCATCTCAATTTCTACAATATCTCTTAACATCTGTTCTGTCCTTTCTATTCCCACTTTCTCCATTATCTCTCACCTGGGCTACTGCAATAACCTGTGGTCTTTCCCAGGCAAACCCAGGCAGTCCATTGCATGATGGTATTCAAATTGTTAGTAACCTTTTCATTCATAATAAGTCAAAGGCAGTCTCCCTACAGCTTTCCCCACCATTAATCCTAGCTCTTTCCCTGGAAATATGCAGAGTAATTTTTAAATTTTTTTTTAGATATCTGATCAATTAATCAATGTCTTTAAATGAGACAATATAAGCACAGCACTTTGAAAACCTTGAAACACTATATAAATGTTAGCTCTAATTAATATTGTTGTTCTTAGTAGTAGTAGTAGTAGTAGTAGTATTGCACTATGCTAAACATTTTACAGATATTGTCTCATTTGAGATATTATCTTCTTACAGTTTTATCTGTATTATCTCCCTTACAGTTTTCTAGCTGCAATGACCCTGAAAGAATTTCACTTCACCCTAGTGTGGGAAGAGAAAACACTAACAGTACATCTAGATGGAAGAGCAGAGTTTCTTCCCTACAATAAGAGGAGAATTTTTTGTTTTGTTTTGTTTTTTGGTGGAGTAAGAAGGGAGATTTTTTGGGGGAAAGACAGACAGAAATAGAGACAGAGACAGATGAAGAGATATAGATGAAGAGACAGAAAGTGACAGAGACAGACAGCAACAGAGAAACAGAGACAACTAGAGAAAGACAGAGAAAAATAGAGGAGAGAGACAGACAGAGAAAGACAGAGACAGAAAGAGAGACAAAGAGAGACAGAGGGAGAGAGAGAGAGAGAGAGAGAGAGAGAGAGAGAGAGAGAGAGAGAGAGAGAGAGAGAGAGAGAGAGGTAGCAGAGGGAGGTAGAAGGATCCTCCATCCCACCCCACTCACATGGAGCAGCAATAGACCATAATGACCTGTGGTCATTATCTACAATTTCTTTCCTCTAACTAAAGCCTCCGAGCTAGACGGAAAGCCTGATCTAACAGGACAAGTGGGAGGCATAAAACTGTGTTTGGTTTATCATGGGCCCTTGCTCACATGACTTGGCCGTTCAGAGAAAAACAGAAACAACTACTTGGAGGGGTGGGGGTTCCTTACCGTGCCCAATGACTTGCTTCTGATGATGGTTCCTAATCCCTATCAAATCCTTTTACTCTTTTTCATATTGTGTCTTATCTAATTTTATTTCTCCTAAACACCTGTGATTGACTCTGTCATTTCATTTACTTGTGTCAATGGGGCTTGAGGGTATGGGACAGTTCTGGGAGCCACAAAGGAGAGAGTGACATTTCCTAATGAATGTTTGGGATCCTAACCCCCAGGACATTGTGAGAGTTTTACCCTCTAACTGGAGCATATAACCATGAGCAATTTAGACATTTCATAACTACACATCCAAAGCAGAATTACTACAAATTTAGGGCTTTTAAAAATCTGTGTCATCAGGCATAAAACTGACAAAGCAACCCCTGAGTTATATTTTTATCTGCTACAGTGTATGTCTGGCACATACTGACTTTTCAATCAGCATCTGTTTAATGGATGTCATCAAATATCAAAGGATAAAATTTGTTTTTTTCACTGTTTTATTGATGTCTTTTGGTTTTTTTTAATCATACTGCTGTACAGTTTTCCCCTATCCACCTTTCACATACCATGAACCATCAACAAAAATGAGATCAGCAAAAAACAAACTAATACAGTGACTACTTTTGATAGTATATACAACATTCTTTCTCCTTAATCTCTACTCCCCTCTTCTTAGAGAAGGAAGGCATGCGTCATTATCTGTTCTCTGGGATCAATATAAGATTTTACAATTATGCCAAGATTAACTTAAAGGATGGAATTTTCACAGCAAAAGCAAGAAAAGTTAAAGAATTGTACCTAGTCAGTCCTCTAGAATTTTTGTTGGTAATTTCATTAGTCAGAGTTCTTAAGTCTTTCAAAGTTGTATGCCTTTACAAAGTTGTTGCTATCAGTATAAATTGTTCTCCTAGTGCTGCTAATTTCATTCCAAATCAGTTCATACCAGTCTTCTCAGGTTTCTCTGAAACCATCCCTTTCATTATTTCTTATGGTACAATATGATCCCATTGAATTTTTATGCCTTAATTTGTTCAGCTACTCCCAAAATAATGACCACTAACTTGAGTTACCAGTTCTTTGCCACCAAAACAAAGGACTGCTATAAAATATTTTGTGCATCTAGGTCTTTTTCTTCATTCTTTTAACTCTTTGAGGTATAGCTTCCTGCATATTTTAGCCCACTTTCTCTATTTTAAGAACTTTTGGGAATGCTATTAGACATCTGGGTAGCTAGGTGGTACAGTGCATAGAAGCAATGAGCCTGGAGTCAGGAGGATCTGAGCTCAAATGTGGCCTCAGACACATTAGCTATATAACCCTGTGCAAGTCACTTAACCCTGCTTGCCTTGGTTTCTTCGTTTGTAAAATGAGCTAGAAAAGGAAATAGAAAACCACTTGAGTACCTTTGCCAAGAGGTCATGAAAATTCGGACATGACTAATCAACTAAACAACAACAACAAATTGGATGACATTTGGGGAAAATTGCCTGCTACAGAATTTGCTTGGTAACCAGGATTAAATTCCTTCTATTTATTTTCCCTCCTAAAACATGTCAGTATTCTTAAATCATTCTGTCAGCTCTTGTTTAAAGACCTTTGACAAGATCCAGATCTCCAGGCCCCAGTGACATGGCTCCAGTCCTGCTAAAAGGTCCATGTTGGCAGTCCTTTTCCTGCCCCAAGAAGCATGCTGTTGAGGAAATTTTCTTCTTCTAGTCAATGCCTGAACTCTTAAACTCAGGATTTCTAGAACTATAAATTACCCACAAGTCAATTCCCAAAGCCAAGACTCTCTCCTATTGGGTCTAGGGACACTCAGATATCTATTTTATTTCTTTTTATTTATTTTGCCACACAGTTATATAATCAAGTTCTGAAGAATACCTCTGATTAATTGCCCCCCCACACACACACACCTTTTACATAGGGTAGTGGTCTGGAGTAAGAAAGATTTGAGTTCAAATCTTTCCTGGACAAGTCACTTAACCTCTGCCTCAATTTCCTCATCTTAAAAAATGGATTTCCATATCTGTAAAACAGGATATTTATAAGTATCAAATGAGATAACATTTCTAAAGCATGAAGCACTTAGATGCTTAATAAATGTCTGTCCCCTCCCTCTCAGGTCACATGCAAGCACATGCATATCACAACTATGTGCTTCTGCCTAGGTAACTTGGGTGAAAGACAAAGAGAAAAATCCTCTCTCCTCTTCCTCTTCCTCCCTTAGAGAGAGGAAAAGACAAAGAAGTCCTCAAAAGAGGATAAAATACCCACCCTTTTACTTATTTTTTAATTTTAATAGTATTTATCCAGTTACATGTAAAGATACTGGTCAAAATTTGTTTTTATAAGATTTTGAGTTCTGAATTTTCCTTCCACCTTCCCGTCCCTCCCCCCTCCCCAAGATAGAAGCAATCTGATATAGGCTGTATATGTACAATCACATTAAACATATTTCCACACTAACAAAAGGGAAAAACCTCAAGAAAAAAAAAGTAACAATAGTGTGGTTCAATCTGCATTCAGATTCTACAGTTCTTTTGCTGGATGTAGAGAGCATTTTCCATCATGAGTCCTTTGGAACTGTCTTAGATCATTGTATTGCTGAGAAAAGCTAAGTCCATCACAGTTGATCATCACACAATGTTGCTATAAATGTGTCCAATGTTCTCCTGGTTCTGCTCATTTCACTCAGCATCACTCCACTTAAGTCTTTCCAGGTTTTTCTGAAATCTGCTTGCTCATCATTTCTTATAGCACAATAGTATTCCATTACATTCACATACCACAACTTGTTGAGTCATTCCCCAATTGATGGACATCACCTCAATTTCCAATTCTTTGCCACCACAAAGAGAGCTGATTTAAATATTTTTTGTACATGTGGGTCCTTTTCCCTTTTTTATGATATCTTTGATACTCACCCTTTTAGACCACTATCAGTCAGTCATCAGGAGAAGGCTCTAGACTCTGCAGCACCAATGAGAATGTTAATATTCCATGAGGAGGTGTCCCTTAAGTTGCCTAAAAACATTGGCCATACCCTGCACTCCCATCTTGCTTGATGAGGAACCCTTCAGATTGATTATAGATAAAGAGACAGAGATCATGGTAATTAAGGAGGTTGAGGAACTGAAAGAAAACCGAATCTGGGATAGAAAAGAAGACTGTGAGTTCAGGTACTTGACTGATTAGGAAGGTAGAAGAATAACCTGGATATCAACAGAGAATAACAACAAGGACCTGGACAGGACAGAATGAAGACATTCAGTTGATAATGGACTATCTGTTCCAGCCAAACAAAACAAACCTACAGCAGCCTTGCTTCATGACCAGGTGTGGATTTAAACTCCTCAAAGTCAAGTGTATGTCTGCTGTGGATACAGACTCCTTTTGGCACATGCCCAGCTTCAGCTGAGCCATTGGTAGGATTCACAACACATCACTCTCAAGGATATTTCAACACACTGAGCCACATGAGTCACCTACCAAGGGAAAAAAATCACACCAACATCTGGGCATCATGTAAACATCCATGCATATGCCACATGTGTTGCATAAGCCAAAAAGGACTTAAGAGAGAATTGGCCAAGCCATACTGTGTGGTTACCATACATGCCATGAATCCCAAGTGTCTCATGGTGCCCCACATCACCCCAACACACAGGTTTGTCTTTTTCACACTGAGGCCAAACCATTCATAAAAATAAACTCTAATCCACCAATACAAGCTATTAAATAAATCCCAGGGAACCTGATGGAAATGAGGAAGCAGGCCTAAAAGGAATTTAATATGCTCTGACTTTGTTTTCTAGTCCCTTTAGGATTGGTTTTCAGGAAAATTAATGTATACGTACATGTTGACTGCAGACTTGCTTGTGTATTTCCCTACCATGGTGCTGTGGGATATCTCTGTAATATAGTTATGGAAAAGCATGGAATTAAGGTTTGAGTCCCAGCTTTTTTACTTTCTAGATATGTTCCTGTGAGCAAACAATTGAACATCTGCAAAATGATAACTCAAGAAAATGGAAATGATAATATACTGCACTATTCACCTCACACACTTATCAAGAACAAGTCAACAAGCGCTTAAGCTCATATATGCATCAGCCTCTCTGCTAAATGTTCAGTATGCAGATACAAGAAGAAAGAATAAAAAGACAATCCCTAATTTCAAGGAGTTTGCATCCTCTAGTTTTCTATAGAAAAGGGAGCTGAAAGAGAAGTACCCACCTGGAAGCACAGTGGTAACAATAATAAGTTATAGCAGCAATGATATCTGACATTTATATAGTGCCTAATAATGATACTAGGCACTGTGCTAAGTGCTTTACATCTATCATCTCATTTGATCTCATTAGAAGAGTTATGAGGAAAGCATAGCTGAAAATTGGGAGCACTGTAGGTACCAGAGGAAGTAGAAGAGTCCTCTTTGAAGTTAGAGAACATGGATTCAAATCCTGCCTTTGTCACTTATATCTTGCATGACCTCGGGCAAGCCACAGAATGTTTCTTGATCTCGGTTTCTTCATCTGTAAAATATATGTGTCAGACTAAATAGCCTAAGACTGATCACTTCCAACTCTAAATCTATGGACCCATTATTAGATGACTTCAAAAACTCCTTCTGGCTCTGCATATTTGATCCTATCATATAAATGCAAGCTATTATTCTATTAAAAGCAATAGAAGAGGGCAGCTAGGTGGCACAGTGGATAGAGTACTGCCCCTGGAGTCAGGAGTACCTGAGTTCAAATCCAGCCTCAGACACTTAACACTTACTAGCTGTGTGACCCTGGGCAAGTCACTTAACCCCAATTGCCTCACAAAAAAAAAAAAAAAAGAAAGAAAGAAAAAGAAGAAGAAGGCTGAGTCACCAAGAGGAAATGTTGGTGAATAGGAAATTTGTAGTGTTAGGGATGGTGGGTGAGGCTTAGAGGAGGGATCAAGGGAGAAGGAGGAGAACAGGAAAACATTAAAGATTTTTATTCTGTTTTCTAGGTGAGAGTCATCACCTCATTTAGCCAGTGTATATTTGGGGCAGCCACAGTGGATACCGCTTTATACAGTGGAACAAATTGTGGCCAATCAATCAGTAAACATGTATTAAGCACCCAATATATGCCTAGGCTCTGGAAATATGAAGAAAAGCGATTTTTCATTCCTCATTCACAGACCTTGAGAGAAATCTTTTTGCCCACTTACCTCATTTCTATGAAGGAAATGAACACACTCCCCACTCCCCATGGGACAGACAAACACATTTTCACAAATTTGACTACATAATATCTGAGGAACTCTTTGAACTCCTTGGGAGAAGGGATAAAGGGAAATCTTTATCAAAATATGGCTTATTTTATATAGAAGGAAAACCAGAATCTGTCATTAAGTGTTAGGGTAAGATCAAACATAGAGTTTAGACACACTGTTGAAAAGAAGAGGGCAAAATAAATTGATCATGTGGAAAAAATATAAGCACACACACAAACACACAACTCTACAAACTACCTTCCTCAACAGCTCTTCCTATAAGTCACATTTTTTTCAATGTCCAAAGGTCGAGATCATTTTAGTTTTATGGTTCTCTAGATATTTCAACCTAAGGAATTTTCTGACTAAATACTTTCTTAGGTTTTTTAGTCATGATCAAAGACCCCAGATGGGCAACCCAGTCTCAGGTTCCTCTAGAGTAGTCAGAAGAAAACTATATTTTCAAGATGCAAATTATTTCCCCAAAATACAGATTTAAATTGTCAGTAGCAAGGGTGCCACTGTTATGGGAGTGGAATGGGGAGGGAGTTTCATTGGAATGATAGATGTCAAAGGCTTTGTAAAGAGAGAAGTACAAGGGACCTATAGAGGTCAACATGGTCCAACCCCCTGCCTAGGAGAGCATGAATATCTAAGCCCTCCCAGGACAGATGATTATCCGTTCTCTTCAGGATATGCAAAGCACTCAAAAACCCTGAACAAGTTTATTGTGCCAAATAAATGCAATAACTGATACGCTGTAATGCAGAATGTATCATATTCTCTGTTGCTCAGGAGAATTTTCAAAGCAAAACTCTGAGTACCTCTGACCCAGTGTTACTGTTATTATTATTATCTTTTAAAAAAGAAATACTGCCATGTTGTTTGGATAAAATAAACTAATCAGTCTTAACATTTTACCATGAGCATTATTTGTTAAAGGAATTAATTACATAGTGCATATTGGAGAAATGGTAAGTTTTTCCCTTTCATAGCAAGACTACCACTAACTATAACTTTTTGTTATTACTTTGTTATTTCATATTATCTAAAAATTTACATTAATGTATTTTATTTATATATTCCCTTCATTTACACAGATTTCTTTCTTTTGCTCCCCAGTGAGCCATCTCTTTTAAGAAAGAATTAAAAAAAGTTAATTTTCAAGAAAATTAACCAATATATCAATCCAGTCAATGTATGCAACATTTCACCTCTATAGTTCCCTATATCCAGAAAGAAAGGAGGGGGGTAGTATATTAATCAATCTATTCTTCAGAGACATACCCGAGTTTTCTAATTAAACAGCAATTCTAAATGTATATCTTAACAACCTAGATATGTGGAAGCATGTAGTCATTCTCTTGACATATTATGTCTTACTCTTGACATATTATGTCTTTTCTAGGTTCCCAGTTTGTAGGATCATAGATCGTTACCTGGAAGGGTCATCTAGAAAAATCCTCCTCATTTTTCAGATAAGTAAACTGAGACCCAGAGAGGTTAAGTAACATATACAAGGTGATGCAGGGAATAAGTGGCAAAGTGTAGATTTGAATTCAGATCCTCTGACTACAATCTTAGCATGCTCTTACTTGATCTGATTAAAACACACACACACACACACACACACACACACACACACACACAGAACCATCAAATCTCCCCACCCTCCCTCCTGCCCCTGCCTTGTCTGTTCCTGGGCTGGACACAAAGGTCAAACAGAATTTTTATTGCTTTGCTTTCAGTGACCCTGCTTAGGTATAATTCTATTTGGACTTGTGTAATCCCAGGCAGAAAGGATTATATTGGATGAGATGAGTACCTCATTCATATTGAGAACCTTTTCTCCTCATGACACCACTCCTGTTACCAAGCACCATGATTAAGACATTCAAAAGTGTTTTAAAGGTAGCCTGTGATCTCATATGTGTAAGGAAGTATCAGAAACACTCTGTCAATAACTCATAGCTCACCCCCTAGGAAACAATGTTAGAGGATGCCTCTAATTGCTTTTGTCTCTGACCTATCAATCCATCAGCACACCCAAGTGAGAGCATCATGCCAAACAATGGTCAATCTTTGACTTGGCTATGCCTATGAATACTGAAGCCTCCTTCTGGTTCTGAGATTCCATGTTTCTCTCCAATCTCATTAGAAGCAAAACACATTTGATTATTTTCAATCAGTTCATGTTCAGTAGCATGCATTTTATTTTACTTAATTCCATTTGTGTGTGTGTGTGTGTGTGTGTGTGTGTGTGTGTGTGTGTGTGTGTGTGTGAGAGAGAGAGAGAGACTAGATCTGGCCCAACCATTGATGATTGCCCTGGGCCAGTTTTCCTTTTTCTTACCTGGTAGGCCCTCTGCTCCCAGGGGCTCACCATATCAGTGCTAGAGTTATTATAGACACCATATAGGTTTTTGCCCTACTGCAGCTGTAATGATTGGAGTGATGCTATCTGCTGGGGAGTTACTATAGGAAAGCTCGGCCATGAGGAGAAGGGGTCTGAGGGCAAGCCATGCGGTCAGGTCGTTAATGTCAGGAAGTGATGTTTGCTTGTGGGTACTATCTATCAAACCTACTAGCCAATCAACTTGAGGAACCTACCAGTTCTGGGAGGAAGACACAGAGTAAGAAGCCGACACTGGTGGAGGGCTTCTTCCTCTTTTGGTTGGAGACATTGGCTAGGTGGAGGACTTGAGGTGGGAGTTTAGGAAAGCTAGGATTTCCATGTTATAAGAAATCTGTTCTCAATCTTTCTCTTTCTTTTACCATCTTTTAATAGACCCTTAAAAAACTTAAACTTGTTTATCAGTGATTTTAGCCAGTTTTCCCCCAAAACTTGGGGGACAGATTAGAAACCATATTTAGAATTCTAAATTACACACAGCCTAGAACTTCTAAATTCAAGTAATTCATCTGTTTCAGTCTTCATAGTACCAAGGATTATTGAAATACACTATTCTGCCTAGTCGTTAAGTTTAGTGTGTAAAAACTACATATTCTGAAAATATTCTCTTGAATCTTCAAATATGACCATCTTATATGACATAATGAGTTTGCAAATATCTCCCAGCACAAGAAAATAATGAGCCAAAAATCAGTAATGGTAATGACTTTCGGTAAAAAATGGTATGTTTCACAGAAGTTTATATGAAGCATATATATATATGTATGTGTGTGTGTATACATATATATATATACATATATATATATGTATATATATATTTGTAATTCTAGATATTGCTTCTTGGACATCATTAAGTATAGTTTCATAGGATGCCTAGGTTTCTGCCACTCTAAATTGAATAGCAAAACTTAACATTTCAGTACTTACCTCTGACTAACTGCTGCATTTCATATGAAGCCCGACTGTATTTTGGCACTTTTCACTTTGATATGGGATTCTTTGTTATAAGGAAACTTCAGAAACAATTTGGATATATAGTGAAATATTTTAAGAAAATCTCTTCCAGATATCTCTTTTAAAGGAAAGATTGGTCTACAAAAAAAACAAAACAACACATCAATAAAGCAGACACACAAAAAACCAAATGAATGGCTGGAACAAAATTTACTATGCCTCAGGTTAATCCAAAAAAGTAGGAGAGGTAATCATGCTATCAGAAAAGGCAAAAAAAAAAAATCACAATATAAATAGAGATAAACAAAGAAATTATACTATGTTTTTAAAAACCCCATAGGCAATGAATCAATGTCAATATTAAAAACACACACACCAAATGAAATAGCACTTATATTCATAAAGGAAATTATGAATTGCCCCCCCCAAAATATCCAACCCATAAATGAATAAATGAAGAAACAAAATAAAAAAACAAAAAAGAAAGAAAAGAAGAAAGAAAATGACAGTAATGGATTTTTATATTATACTCTTAGAACTGAAAGTCTCATAGAAAGATTAACTTATGAGAAAAAAAATTTTTTTAATTAAGCTATAGGAGAGTTAGATCTAAAAAAGCTATAGTGTCTTCAAAATTGTAACTGAAAAATAGAAATATTTCTTGGAATTACAAGAACATTTACATTAAAGCATTAAAGCACAGATAAATTATTTTTAAAATATAAAAAAGAAATAATATTCTCTAAAGACAATAACACAACAAAAATTATAATCAATCCAGGGAGTAATAGCAACAGATGCAGACCTAATTCTTTAAAAATCATGAACAATCCATGGATCAAAGAACAAATGACAGAAACAATAACAGCAAAAAACAATGATAATGAAATGGTATACCAAAATTTCTGGTAGTCCTCAGAGGAATGTATGTATGTATGTATATATGCATGTATGTAGATAAGTAGGTAGGTGTACTGTTATATATACATACACATACTTACATACACAAATAAATCAATTATTATGCACGATAATTTATTATTAATTAATGGATTTAAATATATAATTATTTATAAACACATAAATTTAAATATATATTTATTTTTATATGTGTGTATATGCAGAATTCCAGGAAACAGCAAGGAGAGATAAGGTTTTCCAAAATGAACAATGGGAAAACATAGAAAAAAACATCAGAATGAAAAAGACAAGATTTCTTCAAAAATTAGAGACATCAATGGAATGTTTCATGCAAAAATGGGCATGATTAAAATCAATGGTAGGGACTTAAGAGAAGTAGAAAAGATTATGAAGAGGTAGCAAGAATACACAGAAGAACTATACAAGAAAGATCTTAACATCACTGAAAATCAGCCTAGCACCAGATATACTAGAGAATGAAGTTAGGTGGACCTTATGAAGAATTTTAAACAATAAGACTAGTGTAGTTTATGGAATTCCAAATGAGCTATTTAAAATTTTGAAAGATGATGCTGTTAGGGTGCTACCCTCAATATGTCAGTAAATTTGGAAAACCCAATACTAGCCACTAGATTGGAAAAGATCAATTTACATGTTTATTTTAAAGGACAGTGCCAAAGAATGTACAAATTACCAAACAACTGTGTTCATTTCATATACCAGCAAGGTTATGCTTAAGATTCTGCAAGCTAGGCGTCAGTAATATGTGCACCAAATATTACCAAAACAACAGGCTGATTTTCAAAGAGGCAGAGGAACTAGAGACCAAATTTCCAACATTCACTGAATTATGGAGAAAGTAAGGGAGTTCCAGAAAACAAACAAACATCTACTTCTTCTTCACTGACTACACTAAAGATTTTTACTGTGTAGATCACAGTCAAATATGGTAAGTCCTCAAAAAGATGAGTACCAAATCATTTTATTTGTCTCCTGAGCAACTTGTATGCAGGTCAAGAAGCAACTGTTAGAACTGAACATGGAACAACTGATTAGGTTATGATTGGGAAAGGAATATGGCAAGACTGTATATTGTTACCTTATTAATTTATGTACAGAGTACATCATGTAAAATGCCAGGCTGGACAATTCATAACCTGAAATTAAGGTTGCCTGGAGAAATATTAGTAATATCAGATATGTAGACAATTCCATTCTGAGGCATAAAACGAAAAGGAATTAAGAAGTCCCTTGATGAGGGTATAAAATCTGGCTTAAAGTTTAAGATTAAAAAAAAAAAAACTTAATATCATGGCAAGTAGTCCCATCACCTTCTGACAAATAGAAGAAAAATAACTGGAAGCAGTGTAAAATTTATATTCTTAGGCTCAAAGATCACTGAAGACTGTGACAACTTGCAGCCATGAAATTAAAAGACACTTGCTCCTTAGAACACTATAGCAAATCTGGACAGCATACTAAAAAGCAAAGACATCACCTTGCCAACAAAGCTCCATTTAAGTCCAAGGCATGCTTTTCCAGTAGCAATTTATGGCTGTGAAAGTTGGATTATTTGGAAAGTTAAGCATGGCAAAATCAATGCTTTAGAACTGTGGTACCGGAGAAGACTTTTGGGAGTCCTTTGGAGAGCAAATCAGTCGAAACTTAAAGAAATTCATTCAGACTATTCATTGGAAGGTCAAAAATTAAAACTGAAACTTTGTGAGAAAATAATTATTTATAATGGATTTCTAGGAAAGATCCAGGCATCAGTCTAGTAGTTCTCTTCCCCTTACTCCAGAAAGTTTAGTTTAGCCCCTGCCTGGGATGAGCCCAGATGAACAAAAGGAATGCACATTGATTCTTTTTGTTTAGCTCTGGGAAGAAGCACACCCAGAGTATGAATTGGCCCTCTCGAGAGCACCCTCAAGTCATGTCAATCAATGGAACTGAATGAGGCTATAACAAATTAGCTTAGATCAATATATGGTGACTCTACCAAAAGAGGATAAAAAGCCTTGACCAGCAGAGGCTTGGCTCATAATGCTGTCTCTTAAGAGTATGTAATTTAGGCCTGTAGGCCTGAGGCTAGTTGGGAAGCTAGGGAGAAACATGGTCAATACTTTACTAATATGTAATATTAATTAATAATAAATACATACTACCAAAATGGGTGCAATAGTCATTAATATATAAGTAGCTAATAATTTTAGAAAGTATAGTAGCCACAAATCATTTTAAAAGCACAGCTTACATACTTTGGCCACATAAAGAGAAGACAAGACTTATTGGAAAAGACCCTAATGTTGGGAAAGATTGAAGGCAAAAGGAAAAGGGGACAGCAGAGGATAAGATGGATAGCTAGTGTTATGCAAGCAATAAACATGAGCTTGAACAGTCTTCAGGAGAAAATGGGACATGACCGAACAACAACAACAAAAATATACATATGTAAACATATTAACAAAGTAGAGAGAAAATTAATTGAATATTCAATGAAGCATTAGGAAACCTAAAAATAAGCCCAGAATAAAGAGAAAAGAAGAAGTTATAAGAGAAATATGTAAATTACAAAAGCAAAAAAAGTATATGTGGAACTGATTTTTCAAAAACCCTAGAATCTGTTTTTTGGAAAGGATTAACAAAATTGCTTTCATTGGCCAACATGATTAAAAAGAAAAGGGAAAAAATAAAATAAAACTATGAACAACATGAAGTTTCTATAAGTAGAACAAATAAAAAGAGTTTAAAACATAGTAATAAAACCACCAGAGACACCTTACACAGCTAGACAAAATAATATCAAAATTCATCTGAAGGAATGAAAAGCCAAGAATATTAAGCAAAACAATTTAAAACATGGTTATGTAGGGAGAATAGCATTTCTCAACTTCAAACTATATTATTTGGTACTGGTTTAAAAAATATATAAAGTTGTATCAATGGAATAGACTAGACAAGGAAGAATCAGAAATTCTTGAACTAAATAACCTAGGAGTTAATAAATCCAAAAGCATAAGCAAGAACTCTGTAACTAACAACAATTTCTAGGGAAAATCACCAGCATTCTGGCAAAAACTAAGTTTAAACCTGTAGCTGATACCAATACAACAAGAAACTCAAAATATGTCTAAAACCTGAATCTCACAAATCATACAATTAAAATAATAGAAGAGAACCAAAGAGGTACCTTTCACAACTACAGCTAGGGAGTGAATTATTTTTTTAAAAAATATTTATTTAGTATTTTATTTTTCCCCAATTACATGTAAAAACAATTTTAACATTCGCTTTTAATATTTTGTGTTCCAAATTTTCTCTTTCCCTCCCTACTTCCCTTATTGAGAAGGCAAGCAATTTGATAAAGGTTATACATGTGTAGTCATGCAAAACATTTCCATATTAGTCATATTGTAAAAGAAAACATAGGCAAAAAACACAAGAAAAATAAAGTATTTAAAAAGTGTGCTTTGATCTGTATTCAGACTCCATTAGTTCTTTCTCTGGGGAGGGATAGCATTTTTCATCATGTTAGGGAGTGAATTTTGACCAAGCAAGATGTAGAAGCAATTACAAAGATGAAATAGAAAATTTAGTTTACATGAAATTTAAAAAAATTATATGAAAAAAATTAATGCAAATTGTATAACAAGAGAAGTGATTGGGAGGGATTACATTAAATAACTCTGATATGGGTTTGGTAGCCAAAATATATAAGAAATTAGCAAATCTATACAAGACTACAATCCATACCAAAAAAGGTAAGTCAAGAAGTAGGAAAAAGTAGTTCTTCAAAAGACTGTACATTGTTCACGACCATATGTAATAATGTTTTGAATCACTTACAGTAAGAGTAATGAAAATTAAAAGAACTTTGTGGTTTTCCCTAACACCCAACAAATAGGCAAAGATAACAAAAGACAGAAACAGTCAATGTTGGAGGAGTTACGACAAGCACTTTAATGAACTGAGGTATACGGGTCCAACTATTCTGAAAAATAATTTGAAATTATGAAAAAAAAATGACTAAAAATTTCCACAGGAGTTGGTGCAGAGATTCAATAGCTAAACATATACCCTAAGGAGGGAAATGGCAAAAAGTAAGGTCTTATATAGACTAGAATACTTATGCAAACAGTTTTTATAGTAGAAAAGAACTGGAAACAAAGTCAAAGTCCATTATTAGAGAATAGTTAAACAAGTTGTGGTACAATTTAGTCATTTTGTACAAAAAAACTTGAATAAAAGAAAAGAAAATGAAAAACAGTTTGCTTCAGTCTGTGTTCCATCAATATCAGTTCTTTCTTTGGAGGTGGATAGTATGTTTCATCAGTAGTCCTTTGGAATTGTCTTGGATCATTTTATTGTTGAAAATAGTTGTCACTCACAGTTCTTCATCAAACAATATTGCTGTCTCTGTGCACAATGTTGCCCTGGTTCTGCTCACTTCACTTCACATCAGTTCATTCAAGCCTTTTCAGGCCTTTCTGAAATCATCCTGTTTGTCATTTCTTATAGCACAAAAATATTCCATCACCATCATATACCAGTTTGTTCAGCCATTCCCCACTTAATGGGCATTCCTTTGATTTCTAATTCTTAACCACCACAAAAAGATCTGCTACAAATATTTTTGTACAAATAGGTCTTTTTCTCTTTTTGGGAATGTCTTTTGGATATAAACCTAGCAGCAGTATTACTAGATCAAACGGTATGCACAGTTTGATAGCCCTTTGGGCATACTTCCAAATTGCTCTCCAGAATGGCTGGATCTTTCCACAACTCCAACATGGATTAGCATCCCAGCTTTCCCACATCCCCTCCAACATCCACTATTTTCTGTTTTTATTATATTTGCTACTCGGATATCAACTGCCCAGTTTTAATCCAACTCACCAGTTCTATTCCATTCTCTTGTTGTGGCACAGACATTGTCCCTGCATTCTTAGAGGTTCTGAAAGCCAAGTGTAAGCACTGCTAGGTCCTATAAAGGAAAGGCTTTGACCCTAGGCACAGACCAAGTCAGATTTCTGAGAACCAATCTAACTGAATGTAATCCGGGTCCATTTACATAAGACTCTCCTCATAGAATGTTCAATTTTCTGTGTCTACAGAAGGGCAGAATTGCTGAGAACTTGAGTGAGGACAGTCTTGTCTTCTTACTGCTAACACCTGGAGAGGATAGATGCTGCTCCAGGTTTTCTACAAGGAGAGGTCACTGGAGGGTTAAAAAAAAAAGACTCTGGGAAGAATCTGACATGATGGATTTATCCTTTCTCACCAGGAATCTCTCTCTAAAGAGAGCCTGGAACCACATGCATTCCCTTTCAATGATAGAAGACAGGACATAAAACTCTCTCTTTCCCCATCTCTCAAGAAATTCACTCCTCACACAGGCAAAGAGTATTAAGCACTCACTCCCAATAAGAGTCTTATGCAAATAGCTTTGGGCCCCAGGTTACATTAGTATGCAGAGTGTCCATGGCAACTGATGAAAAAAAGAAAAATACAAAAATATCCCCAGCTCTGTGAGACCCCTTTTATTAATGCGGTGATGGTGATAGAATGGTAGAGGGTTTTAAGAAACATTCAGTTTGTAGACCCTATATGCATTCTAATTTGACTTAGTACTCTAAAGGTGAGAGCCTTGTCCAATGACTGAGTAGACATATTGATAAAGAAGCTAAGAAATACCCATCTTGATATTTTTCCCTATAAACAAGACCAGAAAAAAGACAGAAGTTAAAACTAAATGGAAGCATGACTCTCAGATTTTCCATGAAGTAGCAATGCCTTCAAAGAGGCTGGCAAAGTAGTCTCTAAAAATTGAATGCTGAATGAAGTAAGCAGAATAAGAACAATTTCTATAATACAATAAATTACTTTGGAAGACTGATCCATGCAATGACCAAACATGATTCCATATGATTGATGATGAAACTCAATAGCTACCTCACAGCAAGGAGAGAGAAGGTAATATATTTAGATGGAAAGTTATTTTGTTTGACTATGTATATTTGTTTCAAGGGACGTTTCATACATCAGGATTAGAGCAGAAATTTATTTTGTTTGACTATGTATATTTGTTTCAAAGGACATTTCATTCTTCAGGACTAGAGCATAGCAGTAGAATATAGAAGACCATGTAGGAAGGTCTTGAGTAATAAAGGACCTGTGATTTTTATTTTTAATATTCTATGAGTGCTTTTATTTTTACATCGCTGTCACTTTCTAATGATGCCTCCACCCTAAATAGAAATCTTCTGCAACAAATTAGTCCAACCAAGCAAAAAGATAACAAAGCATTTCCCATGTTTAGAAATGACCTAAACCCTCTTTAGATGAGAATGTTTTGCCATCATTCATGACCTTAGGGTCATGATCAGTGTAGCTTGTATTTTCTCAGGGAAGCAAGAGGTGAGGTCATCTGAAGAAAAAATGATTTGAAGAGATAGTGTTGGAGGCCCAAGGAGAGAAAAGAAAGTTTGGAAGAGCTACTTTGAGGAATGAGAACCATATAGAGGAAAATAGCAAAGAACCAAACAGCATGATATAAATAGATGTAGTGAACCTCAAAGGCAACTAGATATGAAAAGAGTTCTAGGCCTGGAGTCAGGAAGACTCATCTTCCTGAGTTCAAATCTGGCCTCATACACTTACTTGCTGTGTGTCTCTGATTAAGTCATTGAACTCTGTTTCCTTCAGTTTCCACATTTGCAAAATGAGCTGGAGAAGGAAATGGCAAACCACTTCAATATCTTTGCTAAGAAAACCCCAAGTGGAGTCATGAAGAGTTGGACATCACTAAAATCACTAAACAAAGTGAACCTCAGAGAACATGAAGTTGCTGAGTGATAACTGAAGAGTGAGGTGAGCAATAATCCTGATTAACTTGTTTGACTAGCCCAACACCAGCAGAAATGTGGAGCCATCAACCATGCCACATTTGGAAGTAAACTTGATGTTGCAAATGCTATGTGGAAACTGCATTAAGTTTGAACCCACTTCCCCCAGAGATTAAGATGATAATAAGAAAGAGTAAACTTACATGTATTAGGGAAAATGTGCTTCTGTTCTTTGCAGTAAATATCCTTTTGTATAAGTTGGAGGACAGAGAGAGAGAGAGAGAGAGAGAGAGAGAGAGAGAGAGAGAGAGGAAATGCATTGCACAATCTGTGATATGCTGATTCACACACTGCCATTCTCTTAAAACAGATTGTGGATTTAAGCTGGATTTAAAACCTGGCAGAAGCAGGTTTAACTTTCACAACATCTGTGATTTCATTGCTGTGAATGATCTTTTGACTGACCTAATTCTAAACCCTGCTGTGCATAAATTTTCCTGAGTTGCTGTGGCCAAAAATAAAAGAAAAAAATTGTCACCTGGTAGCCAACCTTTCTATGAATAGCCCTTCTGAACTTAGCTAGACTGAGCCTCCAATGGCAAATGCCCAGTCCATTCCTGGACCCACAATCAAAGACTTTCCAGTTTGATAGCACCTGCAAGAATTTATGTTCTGTTGGCATAGCCTTTGAGACTCCCAAATAACATCCATGCCATAATGATACATCAGAGTAAAATGCTGGAGGAGCAGAAAGACAACCTAACAAACTAAATTCATGAATTGGCCCTCTTTTCTACAATGCAGATTGACATTCTTTGGAAAATAAAGTCTTGTCTTCTTTAGACATCAACAAAAATTTGAGCAAAGATCAAGTCATTAGCCAAAATTAACTATAGCAAATCTGTTTCTATCATTTGATTCCATTCTTAAGTGTACAGGTCAATCTTCACTACGTGATGTCTTATAATTTTGAAGACTTCAGGTCCAATTGGCTGAGCATTCATTTGCCTGAAATGGAAGGTCAAAATGAAAAATCTCCTGATCTTTTCCATTTCTAGAATTGCATAATTCATAGGAATTAAAATTGGGCCAAATGTATTCAGTCAAAATAAAACCTAGCATTTATGTAAATAAACCTCATAAATAAAATGAGGTGGTTGTGCTAATTAATTGCTAATATCCTTTTTGATTATATTTCTACCATCCTAATAACCCCAGTAGCTCTTTGGGGCTAGACAGACAGTTGATTCGAAGTGCAGCTCAGAAATTTCACTGAAAACCAATGACAAAGGAGTTGATTTTAAATAAATTAGTTTTTTTTGTTTTGGAGGGGTTTTTTTTGCAGGGCAATGGGGTTAAGTGACTTGCCCAGGGTCACACAGCTGGTAAGTGTCAAGTGTTTGAGGCCAGATTTGAACTCAGGTACTCTTGAATCCAGGGCCAGTGCTTTATCCACTGCACCACCTAGCTACCCCTAAATAAATTAGTTTTAATTCTCACAAAAACAGACTGATTTATACTCAAGATATTCAAAAGGATCTATGATGTCTTCGATTTTCTTAGAAGTTTACTTCAGTGGTGAACATCAGTCCCCACTGAGGCATTATCATTGATGTTGTATGACTCTATGTCCTCCAAAAAGTTCACTATAGAGAAGCCACAAATTCCTGGGGAAATATGATAATAATAATTCTTTGTGTGTGCTCAGGCCTGTGATTTTAACAGTCTGGAAACCTCTAGAGTAGAAGCTCTCTCCACCAATTCAGATAGGAAACCCATCTGTAATTTGTATTCTTAGACAGTTAACTGGGCTCCTGAGAGATTTTTTAAAAATTTATTTAGGGGATACAGATGGTATGTATCAGAGGCTATTCACTATTCCATGCCACCTCTCATTGACATAATAATGATAATAGAAATAATAAGGAAAGGAGAAGTTTGAAGTTGAATTTGTACATTCCTATGTATATACATAATGATATTGTATATTTTCATATTTAAATGTTGTCAAACATTTAAACATTGTTGGATTTTATTCCTGATTTGGGTGCTGGTTTCATGCCAGGTAAACATTCATGACTATAACATTGGGATAATATAAAATGCCCCCACCAAAGCCAAAAAAAACTGAATTCATATATTAAAATCTTTATGGTGAACTCCAAAAGACCAGTAGCATGGTTTTCAAATTAAATGACTCCTGAGAGGCTAAGAATATGTAGAAAATAAAAGGAAAACAGAGATGGCAAGCAGATTATCAGCAGAGAAGCCATAAGACACAGCCAAATGCAACTGTGGGCATGGAGTTTTGTTCTTTGTTTTTCTCATATTTCTGGATGGAACCAGCTCATATAACAGAGCTGTTTAACCTCTCCACTTAATGCAAACACGTATTCATTTATTCAACACATAAGAAGAATACCTGGCATTTATATAGTGTTCTAAGGTTTACAAAACACTTCACAAGTATTTCATCTTTATCTTCACAACAACCCTAGACAGTAGATACTTTTATTATCCCAGTTTTATAGCTGAGTAAACTGAGACAGACAAAAAGTGTCATGGGAGATATTTCAACTAAGGTCTTCCTGACTACAGGCCCAGCATTCTCTCCACTGAGCAACCCAGCTGCCACAATATCTGACTCTCAATATCCCAGGGAATTCTCTAAAACACTGCATTGTAGAGCAGGTGGTAAGCCGCATCAATGGAAGGAGTTTCTACACTGGGACTTCCCTACCCAGGAGAAATCCTAAATATGGTCCCCTACATGTCTTCCCTGCTCCTCTCTAAATGCTTGCTGTACCCACCTCATAGGGTGCTTGCCAGGTTTGGATGAGAGAATCTTTATAAAACATTTAGCAAACTTTAACACATGGTATCAATGTCAGCTATTATTAGGCTTAGACACTTACTAACTGTGTGGCCCTGGTCAAGTCACTTGACCCTGTTTATCTCAGTTTCTCCATCTGTAAAATGAGCTGGAGAAAGAAATGGCAAACAACTCCAGTATCTTTGCCAAGAAAACCCCAAAAGGGATCATAAATAATCAGACATGACTGAAAACTGACTAAACACTGTGAGTCAGAGATTAGACTTAAACGCAGGTCGGATCAGGTTTTCTATCCACTCTGCCATTGATGTCTTTACAGGTATTATTATCTCTATTTTATGAGGGACCTGAGGTTCAGAGAAGTAGCTAGTGGTGCAGTGGATAGAGAACCAAGGGGAGGAAATAAGCATTTATATAGCACTTACCATGTGCCAAGCTCTGTGCTGAGCACTTAACATTTCTTTGCAGCTCCAAATTCTTTCCTTCCCCCACTCACTGAGAAGGCATTGCCTTCAAGAAGGCAAGTAATCCGGGGCAGCTAGATGGCGCAGTGGATAGAGCACTGGGCCTGGAGTCAGGAGTACCCTGAGTTCAAATTCGGCCTCAGACACTTAATACTTAACTAGCTGTGTGACCCTGGGCAAGTCACTTAACCCCAATTGCCTCACTAAAAAAAAAAAAAAAAGAAGGCAAGTAATCCAATACCCATCATACTATGAAGTCATGAAAAATATATTTCCACATTATGTGCTAAATGCCTTTTACTCTCATTTGATACTCACAATAACTCTATGAGGTAAGTGCTGTCATTATATGGCTGAGGAAACTCAAGCAGTGTTTAAGGGACTTGACCCAGGTCACACAACTAGTAAGTGTCTGAGGCCTGATTTGAACTTGGGTCTTCCTGACTCCACTCCCAGTATTCTATCTACCGCACATCTATACCTCAGGAAGACCTGAGTTCCAATCTACTTCAATGGCTCAGTGACCCTGGAAAAGTCACTTAAGCTCAGTCAATCTGTTTTCTCAACTGTACAATGAGGGTGTTAATAGCACCTTGCTACCAGGGAGGGGTTTGTGATGATCACATAAAATAAATTTTGTAAATCACTTAGCACAATGTCTGGCACATAGTAGGTGGTTAATAAATGTTCGTTTCCTTCCTTCCTTCCTTAAGCATCTTGGATTGGAGGCAGAATCAGAGGCAAGATCTCTACGTGGTGCTCTATCTCAACAATGTGGTCCATGATTGTAATGCTAGTAGATGATACACACTTAAGTCTCTCCACCCTCAGCTAGGTTAGTCTTCCGCTGACAGGTCTCAGACCCACTGCAGCACTTGGATGGCAAGCTTTACCAATATGGTCGAAGTTCCAAGAAATCAACACCATCCTCCCAGTCCCTCAGGCTCAGATCTTAGGAATCTTCCTAAATTCCTCACTCCTCTCACCCCCCCCCCCCGCCCCCATCCAAGCTGTTGCCAAGGCCTGGAGAGTTCACCTTTTTCATATCTCTCCAATACACCTCCTTCTTCCCTCTGAAATGACCACCACTAGAGTGCAGGCCCTCATCACCTCACACCTGGATTACTGCAACAGCCACTGGTGGGACCACCTGCCTCCAGACTTTCCTCATTCAGTGCATTCTCCATTCAGTCACTAAAGCGGATTTTCCTAAAACAGTCTGATCCCTTCACTGCTCTCTGCAGACTCCAGCACTTCCTGCTGCCTGCAGGAGCACACAGAAAGTGCTGTTTGACATTCAGAGACCCTCCTAACCTAGCTCACCTCCCTACCTGTGCAATCTCCTCACTCCCTTATACTCCAGGCTTCCAGTTTTACCTCACTCCCTGAGCAGTCCTCTCTGCTCCGGCGGCGCTGTCCTCCTGGCTATTCGACCAGCAAAGACTCCGCCCCTCAGCTCTGGACATTCTCCTGGGGTGTCTCCTATGCCTGGAATGCTCTCCCTCCTCTGCTCTGACTGCTGACCTCTCCGGCTTCCTTAAGTCCCAACCTCCTACAGAAAGACTTCCCCAAGCCCTCTTTATTTGAGTTCCTCTCCTCTGTTAATTATTTCCTACTTATCATATGTGTATGTGTGTGCATACAGAGTGAGCCAAAAGTCATGAATATTTAATAACCTATTTATTTTTTGTTTTTAATTTACAAAACCATAGCATCACATACATATATAGGAAATGAATTTATATTACATGTGAAAAATCAAATCTCTTAAAAGGCGAAAAATAAAGAAAAAATAATTTTCAAAAAGTGATTAAAACAGGCAGCTAGGTGGCGCAGTGGATAGAGCACCGGCCCTGGAGTCAGGAGTACCTGAGTTCAAATCTGGCCTCAGACACAACACTTACTAGCTGTGTGACCCTGGGAAAGTCACTTATCATAACCCCAATTGCCTCACCAAAAAAAAAAAAAAGTGATTAAAACATGAGACCCTTTCAGGACTTTTGGCCTACTGTGTGTGCATATCTGTGAGTGTGTGGAGACAGATGAGGCTTGCTTCATATGGAGTTGTTTGCAGTCTCTCCCAATAAGACTCCTAGAGGGCCGTGACTGTCTTTTACCTCTTCTTGTAACCCCAGTGCTTAGCAGAGTACCTAGCATACTCTGCTTAACAAATGCAAATTGATTGAAGTCAATAACTTAACAAATATTTCTTTTTCTTTTTGACCAGGCAATGAGGGTTAAGTGACTTGCCCAGAGTCACACAGCTAATAAGTGTCAAGTGTCTGAGGTCGGATTTGAACTCAGGTCCTTCTGAATCCAGGTCCGGTGCTTTATCCACTGCGCCACCTAGCTACCCCACAATAAAGCTAACTCTATGTCAAGAATTGTACTAAGCAGTAGGAATATAAATACAAAGAAAAGCCCCTCCCTCAGAAGCTCTCATTCTAACTGGAGAAGCCAATATACAAAAGGGAAGCTGGAAAAGAGGAGAAAGGTACCCAGGAAGGGACATGGTAGAGAAAGAAGCTTGGAAGTGTTGTGGGGAAAATAGAGTAGAGGGTTCAGGATAGGGATAGGGGTTTGGGGTTTGGGGTCCTTAGGAATTCCTATTTAAAGAATTACACCATCTTGCACTTTTGTGTGCAAAATTAGAATAAGATAGTAATTTATTTAGAGGCTGGGGAAGGGAAGGGAAACCGAGAGAGAAATCCTTGGATTTTTCATGGGGAGAAAGGCATGGCACAGAGCGTGGCTCTGAGATACCAGTCTCCTTGAGCAGGAGACAGGCAGGTACTTTATAGAGGACTGATGGGGTGACCATCTGACTGGGGAAAGTTTCCTTAGTGAGGGAGGACCCTCTCCCACTGGTGGTGGCCGGAGGAGTTGGATGAAGGGGTGGATGCAGATCTCTCAAGCCATCTCTACACAAAGGCAGCAGCCACACCCAAACTTATCTCTCCAGGGGTGAGGGAGACCGGAATGAAGGGTGGGGGTCCTGGAGCCAGCTCCTCTGCAATCTGGTTCCACTTCTCTCTTTAGGTGTGTCTGTCCTTTGGATTAGTTTCTCAAGGAGAAGGTTCTCTGATGTTCCCCAGAGAACTTCTAGGGTGCTCTGGGCCTATAACAGAAGCCAGGAACAAAGTCTGGAGGGAGTAGAGTGAACATGGCCACCTCAAAGGGAGGGTTGGGGAAGATCTGGCCAATCAGGGGAAAGGGGAAACCAGGACTGAGTGATCTTTCAGGGCAAGGAGGCTGACCCAGCACACTGGAGAAACAGCGCAGTCTCAGAGTCGGGAGCAGAGCCTGCAGAGAGATGAAAGAGTATTCCACTAGCATTTGTTTCCAGAGTAGTGGGTCTCCATTGTGTCACAAGGAGGCATCAGACTAGAACCGAATTGGAAGAAAGCTTTTCACAGAACCGAAACACAGCCTTTGGGGCTCAGAATGGCATGTCCATCAGATGTGTGATGGTTACAGCACCGCTGCTGATTACATTTTTTCAGTCTAACATTGTACATGTCTCTGGGCCGATGGATTTTCTGAACCTATTTATAAGGTTGACAAAAGGACACGCTGGACCTCTCCATTACAGCTGTTCTCAGGACAACTACCCTGTACATGAAGTTTACACATCTTCCATGCCCTTCTAATAGTATAGCTATTTAGAGATTAACAACATAGCTGATTCTATGGCCTGTGTCTGTTAATCCAAATAACTAGGTTGTAAATTAACCCTCTAACTTTGCCCCATGATCTTCTGCCACTTCTTAAGTGACCTCTGGCTAGTCATTCAACCACACTGGGCCTCAGTTTGCTCATCAGTTTAAAAAGAAAGAAAGAAAGGATTACATTGGATGACCTTTAATGTCCCATCCAGCTTTGAATTGGTGATCCTATTATCCTAATGGGTTTTAATATAATCCACTGGTGTATAATGATACATGTGCACCATGGAAACCAGGACCAAATTGGTGACTCTGGGACCCTGAAATAAGTTTTTGATCAAGTACAGATTAGAATTGTGAAAGATGTATTTTGTCTGCCTCTCTTACCCAATGCTCTGTGAAGAAAGAGAATGTGGAGAATATTAGCCATTCTCTTGACTTCCTATTTTCTAATAAATATTAATATCATATATTAACATCAACACAGGAATATAATTAGGTAATAATTAATTTCTAATTTGTCTTCCATCTCCTGTGCTGTCTGGTCTCCAAAAGGAGACAGCATTTTGGGGGGAAAGGGAAATTATAGAGTAGGGACAATCCAAAAATTCAATGTTGGTAAGAAATGTGGGCCTGTTTAGGAGAAAGTATTTTTTAGATGAAGAAACCAAGTCACCAAGTGAAGAAATATGATTTCCTAGTTAAGTAAGACAACCCTACCCTACATGGAAGTTATTTCTGGTCAGATGTATTTACTATATAGCTAGCAAGAAAAAATCCCTGACCTACAAATTTTACAAGCTTTATCACATAATTTTATAGATTTAGAAATAGGAGAGCTCTAAGAGGTCATCCACTGAAATCGCCTCATTTCATAAATGAGGAAACAGATGTCCAGAGAAGTTGGGTGACTTATTGAAGGTCACACAGGTAGCAAGTAGTACTATTTGAATCCAGGTTCACTGACTCAAATACAGTCCTCTTTCCAGTTACCAGGCTGCTTATGTAAACAATCCCCATCATATAAAATGTTTTCCCCAGAGAATTACCTCCCACTTACAACTGAATCTACAGTAAATCCTCACCATTTTTTTTTTGGCAGGGCAATGAGGGTTAAGTGACTTGCCCAGGTTCACACAGCTAGTGTCTGAGGCCAGATTTGAACTCAGGTCCTCCTAAATCCAGGGCCGGTGCTTTATCCATTGCACCACCTAACTGCCCCCCAATCCTCAACTTTTATGGGGTAATGTTTCTAGAAAACAGCACAAAAGTAAAATCCATGGATGCTGATATATTGAACCTAAGGAAAATAGGTTAGGTTACTCTGATGACCAAAAACTCTAAAGTTTTTAGAGGTTCCTGAAAATATACTTTTCTGTATACAATTCTTAAGAACAAAACATTAATTCGGATAATATGCACTTTTCCTAACATAGTAACCATGAAATAATCCATAAAATGCATTACACAAAATAAAATAACATTCAAAACATTTTCCTTGCTAGCAATTCCCTAGAATTCTGTGATTTTTTTGTGCTAACATCTCAATTAAAAAAAAAAATTCATTTCAGACAATATTCACTTTTCATTAGCACACCATCTACAGTACCATAAATTCTCCATAGCAAATAAAATTCTTACATCTAAAACATTTTTTAAACCAAACCTTACCTTCCACTGTGTCAGATGGTGGTGTGAAGGTATGCTATAAACCTCTCTATCTTTGCCACCCTCTGAAAACCAAGGAAAAGGTGGCTAGGACTTTAGTGGAGCCACTAAAGTCCTCAGAAGACTGAAAAGGTCCCAACATCACCTTATGGCCCAGAAAAACTTACAATAAGCTTTGGGGGCCTAATTGCAACACAAAACTTGGGTTTTAAAGGCAAACAATGAAAATATTCAATGGGAAGCTCTTTATGATGGTAGGGTAGGGGACAGCTAGGTGGCACAGTGGAGAGAGCATCAGCCCTGGATTCAGGAGGACCTGAGTTCAAATCCAGCCTCAGACCCTTGACACTTACTAGCTGTGTGACCCTGGGCAAGTCACTTAACCCCTATTGCCTCACACAAAAAACAACAATGATGGTAGGGTATACAAGTCTGAGGTCAGACTTGAACTCACATCTTCCTGACACCAAGCTGTAAGCACTGCACCACCTAACTACAATAGTATTATGGCTAAAAAAAAATAATGTCCATATCTGACTCTTCAGTAAGATATAATCATTTTTACTGGTGGAGAGTTTTGCCTCTATGTTGATGACTGCTGATTGAGCAGCATGGCAGCTACTGAAGGTTGCAGTGGGTCTAGCACAAGCTTGTGCACATTGTGTCCCGCTTTCTTTTTTCTCTACTGGGCAGAGCCACGAATGTGTGTTCAGTTGCCAATGAAAATGTGACAATGAGGTTAATAATAAAATCATAAAAATGCTTGAAGTTGAAAAAGTTAAATGAAGAATGTTGAGGATTGAATGTATCTTGCATGTACACAGTCATTTCGATTTTATCTCTCTCCATTAGACTATGGGTATCTAGGTGGCATGTTGGATACAGCACCAGGCCAGGAGTCAGGAGGATCTGAGTTCAAATCTGGCCTCAGACACTTACTAGCAGTGTGACCCTGGGCAAGTCGCTTAACCCTTTGTCTCAGTTTCCTCCTCTGCAAAATGGAGAAGGAAATGGCAAACCACTGCAGTATCTTTGCCAAGAAAACCCCAAATGGGATCATAAAGAATCAGGCTCAACTAAAATGACTGAACAACAATAAAATTATACATGAACTCTTTGAGAACCAAGTGTTTTCAGGGCAAAAACAATTTAAAAATCAAGTCTGATTTGGGGGAAATTAATAAAAATATTAACTACAATAATGGCTAGCATTGACATAGCACTTTAAGGTTTACAAAGTTTCCTAATATTATCTCATTTGATTTTTCACAATGCTGAGAGGGAAACACTTTTGTTATCCCCATTCTACACATGAGGAAACTGAGGCAGGCAAGTTAAATGACTTGCCCAAGGTCACACAGCTAGCACATGGCTTTTAACTAAGGTCTTCCAGTAATGATAGAGTGCTTGTCAGTGGCTGAAGCAGATTAAGAGGTATCCTTTCTGTTTAAAAAAAAAATAGATTCTAGTTGAAGTTGTAACATACCCCCACTTGTAGCAGCTTCATCATCATTTTACATATGATAGAACTTGGTGGTCACAATAAATATGTACAAAGACACCAACTCAACCAAAGGCCACATATCTGTCAGCAGCTTTGACTAGTAAGCAAAAGTTTAATTGGATAAATCTGCACATAAATCTTCTTGTCCCTGTCGAAAAAAGGAAGGTCTAGGAAAACCTGTCACCAAAAACATTTCCCTTTTAAAGTATTTGATACATTTATCATTCGGTGCTTATCTAAACTCTTGTTTTATTACATCTGTATATAAATGAATGGATGTTTAGTAATTTAGTAATTTTGGTAATAATTTTTTCTCTTAACAACAACAACAAAAACCCTCAAATCTCACTGATCACAGATCCAGCAGTTTACAAAAATTTTAGATGCAGAAGAACCTCACTTCCTTAGAAAAAAAGAAAATTGGTAATAGATTTAAATAGCAGCATGAGCAAAAATTGGGTTCTATACAAGAACCCCCATTGGTGAAATGAGTTACTGAGGTAAGTCTTTAAATCTTGTTCTCTGGTAACTTTTTAAAAGTGGATATAATTGTGTCTATATTTCATGATTCTACTATATGGTCCTTTCTGAAAACAACGTATAGATGAAGAACTGACCTTGGAGCTAGGAAGACTTGGGTTCAGGTTGTGCCTTTGACTGTGTCACCCTGGAACAGTCAGTTCTCTGGGCTTCTCTCTAAGACCCTTCTTTGTAGAAAGAGTGCTGACCTGCATTAGGAAATGGAGTTTGTACATTTAGACATTCCCTATATCACTGAAGTCATGGGTGCAGGTCCTATCTTCTCATTCTGAAAGCAGGGGGTACAGATAAGATGACCTTTGACACTCTTCTAACCCTGAAGTTTAGGATTCCAAAAAAGAATGAAGAAAGTTCAACTCAGAACAGCAAATTCAAAGACCACCTTCTCAGGCAGCCAGATCAGCTGATCGTGGTGGTGAAACCTGGCAGGATCATTTTTCAAAAGACAAAGAAATGTTCATATGGGAAGCTGATAACTGCATGAAGGTTGAGGCAGGTGGCATTGTAATTCATTAGCTCTATTTGTGTCAGCCTTTGAAGACAGAAACATGACAAACATGATTATGACTTTCCTTTGAGGCCTACATCAGAATGGCAGATTTGTAACCTGAGCAGCTCGCTATATTTATCTCTAAAACAGAGGCCCATTTTCAAAGCAGCCAACAGAGATCATTGTTTCTTGGTCTGGCATCCTGATGCGAGCATTAGGACAGGATGGTTTAAACAGGTGACAGCCAGGGTGACTGCGGTCTGCTACTTACTTACTCCAGCAAAGTCTTGTCCTTTATGGCCACCACCTCTGTGGAGCTGCCAAGATGTAGGGGAAAATATCCTTTAAAAGGTCAGTTTGGTTTATAGAGGGATTTTCTGAGCTTAGACTTGAGTTCTTTTATGGGATGAGAGTGTTCTGATTTGTTTATTTCCATGAAGCAGTGGAGAACAAAGGAGAACAAAACATTGGGCTCAGTTCTCTCCCCCACCCCAACCCTTGGAGGGTGTTGAGGGAGAGGAAAGGGAAGAGGAGGACAGGGAGTGGACTGTCAAGAGGCACATGAAGATGCCCCCGGCCCTAATCCAGGAAAGATTACTTCCCATCACAGGCAGACACACACCCAGACCACCCAGTCTGGAAAGAGGATGTGGTCTGGGGTGTGCCAAGGATGGAGTAGAGAAAAGCCACTTATATGAATTCTGTGACAAACCCACCCTCTGCCCAAGCCCCTTTGCAAAGGAATTCTTTCAATCCCATTCTCCTTCTCCCATTGCAAAGCACACAAGCTGTAGTTAATGCCTGTTTGGTGAATAGAAGAGCAATGTGGAGATGGATAGGCACACCAACTTAAAAGGAAAGGCAGAACCCAATAATCTTCTGCTCCGTTCACTAAAAGGAGCACAAAACAATGTTATCATACCAGTGGAATACTTTGTGGACAAAAGAAAAAAAATAATGTAGTTTATAAACCTTTTACGACTATACTATAAGGCCAGAGCCTCAGAGGTCTTCTGGTCCAACCATCTCACTTTACAGTGGAGGAAACAGTTAAAGAGTTTCTCTGAGATCTCACAAGAGGCAAACATAAGAGGTGGAACTTGAATCCAGGTCTTTGACACCAAAAAAGGACTGACTACTTGTTCCATTGCACTGCTTCTTGAAGGAAGATGGTCTCATCTTTTTTTTTTTTAATTCCCTGGAACCATGATATCTCTTTGAAGTAAGAGGAGTTGGGTTGTCTTTGACACTTAATCTCCCAGACCTCTTCTTTTTATTTGTAAAATGAGGGGTGGATGGATCAGACACCTTCCGGGTCTCTTCCACTCCATCATTACGTTTCAAAAGTATTGTAGCTATTCTAGTTAGACAAAGCATTTCTTAAGCAGTTACTGTGTGCTAAGTGCTGTGCCAACCAGGGGGAATATAAACACAAAGAAAAAGAGAGTCCCTGCCCCTCAAGGAGGCTGCACTTTTAATTTGGGAAGGCTCTTCATAGAAAACTGAAGTGTGGGGGCAGGGAGCAAGATGGAAACATACTCCAAGGAGTAGAGAGCTGGGCTGCATTTGAGGGAACCCTCAAATGGGCTCGGCATATGGACTCCCCAATCAGAAAAGGCTATAGAAGTGCTAGTGTTGCCAATCCGAGAAACAGAAAAAGAAGGAGGCCAACTCCCTTGGAGCTGGAGGTGAGAGGCAAAAGCTCTGTAAACTGGACCCCAAGTTGTAACATGTTTACATCTCCTCGAAGTCCTGCTGGTCTGGGTGAATCTGCAATTACACACTCTTCAAAATCCAGAAGAATCAGACCTGCCAGGGATCCGGGCTAGCTACTGTTGCACTCATGTACAATATCATGAAATTGTTCTATTACCAGGAAAGAGAATAGAGGAGGGTCAAAGAGCAGGGAGGCTGCCTCGGGCACTTTGTATTTGACAATATCTTTCCAGCTATCTAGGTCTGGATGAAATTTAGGAAAGGTGTGGATTATTGCTCTTCTTTCTGATTATTTCCAGGACTTGGAAGCTGACTTGAAACTGGATTTTACTTTAATTTTAACTCCAATGCTGTTTCCTTTTGTTTGAAAAAGGTGATTGGGAAGAGATATTAAACAAACAGAGATGGGCCACTTTTCTCCTCTCTAATATAAAAGACCAAGATCAAAAGTTGAAAACTGAAAGGCACCTTAGAGGTCGCTGAAACTGAGACCCAGCAATACTAAGTAACTTCACAAGTTCACACAGATCAAATAGCTAGGTCCTCAGGCTAAACTTCTGAAAGGAAGTAGCCTTTGAGGTGTGCATTGGAGAAGGAGAAGGATTTCAGCAGGCAGAAATGAGGAAGAAGTCTATTCTGGGAATGAAAGCAAGGCAGGAGAAAGGGAATAATCTAATTTGGACGGATTGTAGAGTGTGAGACAGGAAGTAAGAGGAATAATGTATGAAATAAATCTGGAAAGGTAGATTGGAGCCAGATTGGGAAGGTTCTTAGATGTCAGACTAAAGAGTTTGTATCTTTTTCAAAGGAAATTGCTGATCCATTGAAGATTTTTGATATGTGTTACAGCAATATTTTGGCAACATTGTGAAGGTTGAACTGGAGAAGGGAAAAGTGACAACAGGAAGACCAGCTAGGAGGCTATTGCATTATCATAGATAAGAATCAATAAAGGACTAAAGTAGAGTGCCTACAAAGAAAGTAGAAAGGGATGGGTGACAGGGCCAAGAGGACTCAGCCACTGACTAGATGTAGGAGTTGAAGAAGTAAAAAATGATAATAACTCAATACCAGGCAACTGACTTACCCAGTAAACCATAAATCCTGGGTACCTATAGTCAGCTAGATAAGCTATTTTTTATTAAAAAAAAAAAATTCTTACCCCAAATTCCAAAAACACACTTAGCTTTTGGGGTTTTTTAATTTAGTTTTTTTCCCCACTTCTATTTAAGATTTTACAACTTATCATGCAGGTTCCCATTTTACCATGATGATTACATGAAAAGATGTTAGTATCTAATCCGTAAGGCTGGACAGCCAAGTCTGAGAGCTCCTCGGGCATCACAAGCACCTGTTCCAGTTTTGATGCCAACTCTGGCTTGGACTCCATTCCCTGTGGGCATCACTAAGGTTCCCTCCAGCTGCAACATTCAGGGATTTCAATATTATCCAAAAAATGAGATTTTTCTGACACATGAAGGTGTTTATTATTTTAAGCACTACTGATTCAATTTGTCTAAAGAATCTTTTGCTTCACACAGTAGACTTGTGCTTCACACACTTCCCTCACATCAGCAAAGAGAATGTGCTGACAGCTTTAAGGTTGGGAGGGAGCCTACAAAGTAAGACAAATAGGAAAAAGGTGACCCGCCCCAAAGTCATCTTCACCTCTCTATGTTTGGGTTATCTTAAATCAGTAGCAGAAAAGCAGCAAAGCTTAAATGTCAGTAGGCAAGAACAGGCCAGTGAAATGTTGTCCATTTCCAATTACTGGGTTTTCATGTTCTCAAGGCTACTGAAGCCTGAAAAAAATTGTCATTTAAGAATATAGAAGGGCCATAGGAAGTAGACCACACAGTGTGGGCTGGGGAGACAGCAAGGACATGGACTTCATTGTTGCCAAGTTGTAGGAAAAAATAGCCTTGTAAAGGTCAGATTGGTTTCAAAAGGGACTGTTGGATTCTTCATTTTCCCATTTTGGGTTTTATTTTGCTTAGTTGCATGATTCAGTTGAGAACAAAGGAAAACAACATATTTGGTTTTATTTTCCCAAGATGTGAAACACTTTAACAAACAAAACATCCAGTGAATTAATCAGTCATTTGAAAGTGTTCCCAAGCTGGAACCACAAATCTCAATTCAGACTGATAAAAACATTTTGATACAACCTTGATAGTAATCTTCCTAACTAAATTATAATGATATATCACCCCAGGCCCTTGGAAATAGCTAGAAACAACTCTATTGGCATTTCCTCACCTCTTGTAGTGGTGAGGTTATTTTATTTTCCCCTATTTTGTTACTTATATTAGACATTTTACCTATTTGTACAAAAAACAGATAAAAGGAATTATATGTGTGTGCAAGAGAGAGACAGAGACAGAAAAAGCCAAAGAAATTAAAATATCATGAAAGGAACTATTCTTTAAGGATGGCTTCTGAGGTTCCTTCTAACTCTAACCCTGTGGTTCTGGGAATGAGTCCTATGGGATCAACATGAGGGCTTGTTCTGGGAAAGCAGGTTGAGAGATGCCTCGATGACCAAATGCATCTCTTGGACAAAGGCTAGAATCATCCTTTTTGGAAAAAAAATACATATGTGTGTATACATATAATATTGGGACTATATATATATATATATGCATATGTATATATGTATATGTTTCCCCTCAGATTTTTCTTGGCCTTGTGCTATTTACTAAAGAAACATCCCTGTAAATGAAGTCATATCAGAACTAATCTTTAACCACTTTTTGAATCTCTTCAGTCCTTTAACATGTGGCTATGTTGGTGATGAGCTAGTTCTACATTAATTCCTAGGAGCATCATTTTTATCAATGAACATTCCTAGAGCATGTGGAACTTTGAAATTGTATTTTTCAGGGTACAATTAGCTACTCAATTTAATTGTGTAACCATTTGTAAGGTGCAGAGGAAACAGTGTAGTGAATAGAGTAGTAGACTTTGAGTCAAGGAGCATCTGTGAAGTGCTTACTATGTATATTAGGCACTATGCTAAGTGAGGGGATATAAATATAAACAGAAAGAAAGAGTTCTTTCCCTTCAGGAGCTTACATTCTAAAGAGAGAAGGCAATCCATTAACGGAATCTGAAAAGGCTGAGCTCCTGTAAGGGGGAAAGGTAGAGAAAGTTCAGAGTCAGGAGTAGAATCCAGAGGAAAATGAAAGGTTGGAATCACATGTGCACGCATGAGCATGTGCACAGACACACATACACACACAGCCCTGGGTATAAATACAATTTCCAGCATTCACTAGCTGTGCCATCCTAGGCATTCTTGTGAAACAGCATAGCACAATGTAAAAAAGCACGACCTCTGGAGTTAGAGGAACTGAGTTTAAATTCTGCTTCCTGATGCTTTGTGACATTTGGCCAGTCACTCAATCTGTAAAGTGAAGGGGTTGGACTAGACAGCTCCCAAAGTCCCTTCCACTTTATATCTGTGAAGATATGAAAGTTTATAAAATCAGATTTCTGGGGGCAGCTAGGTGGCGCAGTGGATAAAGCACCGGCCCAGGATTCAGGAGTTCCTGAGTTCAAATCCGGCCTCAGACACTTGACACTTACTAGCTGTGTGACCTTGGGCAAGTCACTTAACCCCCACTGCCCCGCAAAAAAAACAAACAAAAAAAAATCAGATTTCTTCTGTTTACTTGCATATGTGCAAAGCACCTCTTCTAGGCCAATCAAGAGTATATTTCTTTCCACTTTTCCCTAACATCTCCCACAGATATCCCAGATCTCAGATTCTATACAATCTGAACAGCTTTAAATTCTGTGAATCCTAAAACTTTGTCTTCAACACACATGATCTGGAAGCCCAAGCCCATCTTGAGCATGCAGATTTGTGATATCAGCCCTTGCAGGACCCCCCTTGCAGGGCTTAGTGGTTCTAACACCCAATATCTGAGGTACAGAGCAGTTATCTAATGAATGTCAGCATCTTTGGCAGAGACAGTTGGTATATGTATTGGGCAAGGAAGGGGGTATGTGTGGAGAAGTATGAGCTCATGAGAGGCAACAGTTTCTCTAAATAGGCACACTTGTTTTCTGGTGGTATGAAGCCCATCTTACACTAATACATATAATGGGATTCTTCAGGACGAGATCAGCTTCACTCCTTTTCTGTCAGTTTTCTTCCCCACCTCATGCAAATTGGGGATTTAAAACAAACAAAACAATCTCTTCTATTTATCAATTCAGTCTTACAACTAGAAATGTAATATGTGAAAGTTATACAATTTTAAAAAACAGTATTCCCCACGGTGTTATCCTATGTACCTATGTAGTATTTTGATTAAGCACCATCAAACTCAATTATCCTTTTATTTGCAAAAGTATGCAAAGTCTGGCACATGGGGCTGAGGAGATCAAAAATCTGTAACTTTGATTATGGTGATGAATTTCTCCTAAAAGGAAAGCAAGACAGCAGACATACTGGCAGAGCTCATTAATTCTGCCCTATCTCTACTCTATTTTCAATATTTCGGGAGGCCTATCAGAGTTGCAAGGATCTGCATGGCCAGGTGGTAGGGTACAGAAGGGAAGACAAACAGTGAAAAGTGAGAGGGATCATGGGAGCTGAAAAGAAAAAGGTAATGGAAGATGACTATCTCTAGTACCAGAGAAACTCAAAAAGAAATGCTAAGTTAGGAGGTCTCTCATACTGCATGCACTAAGATCGAGAAGTGAATGGAATCACTCATCCTAATTCAACAGGGGTAAGGACCAAGAACTTTCTGCATGACTAGGCAAGTCTGGGAAGAGTCTTAGATGCTTCAGTGTTGCTTTTCTATGCTATCTGGGCAGAGAATATGGTTACTAACAGAATCAAAGATGTGATGACCAGTTCAGAGCATGTGACCAGGGAGATCTCATGCATAATCAAAAGTTATGCTTCACTGAGGCAGCAGCAGTGCTGAAAGGCAATCAACATGGACTTCAGCCCATGACAACAATAGCAATAGAACAGTAGAAATGCATATTTCCTATACTCCACCAGGACAGATATGAGATGGCTTCTTGGATCATGTCAAGGAGTTGCAAGAGGTACAACCATGAGAAATCATACAGAAGCAGTTTTCTAGCCACAATCCAAGGCAGATTGGATATTTTCAGAGGTGTTTTTCTCCTTTCTCTAAATTAATGTTTTTGTGGGAAATTAAATCCTTTGGGGGATGACAAAAATGAGAATTCTTCCTTGGCTTGATTTTTCCTTTTTTGATTTTGCTATCCCATCTCAATTATTTGACTTGAGGTTCCTGCCCAGTTAAGAAAGAGTATGCTGGATAGGTATGTGAATCAAATAGTTTCTCTGCATGGAACCCAAATAATAAAGTGATTCCAAAATTGGGTGAAATATGCATTATTCACTTAAATAATGCTTTTAACTCTCCCAAGCCTATACAATCAGGAATTACTCTAACTTTGTAATTAACTAGGAGATTAATTAGTATTAATGAAAATATCTTCACCTTTTGACTTTATTAGACTTATGATTTTAAATTTCCTGATGGTGAATTTTATATGTGTTCCTTAAGTATATAAGATAAGTGCAGAATAATGAAGAGTGTTGGACTTGGAGTAAGAAAGATCTAGGTTTGAATCCCACTCCACTCACTTACTTTTTGTGTGACTATTGGCAGTTCAGTTTTTTGAACCTCAGTTTCACCCTCTGCAAAATGGGTATATTATTACCAGCAGCAATTTGCCTTACAGAGCTCTTGTGAAGCTCAAGTGTGAGATAATGACTGGAGAATAACTAGTGTTGATTTACCTTGTTTTCTGTTTTTCTCCTTATTTAATACTTTGCTGAAGCAATGGTAGCATTTTCATCTTTTACATGACTTACCCTCTTTTTAGCAGAGCTATTTAAGAGTGGAATGGGTTGTCTTACAAGGTAATGAGTTCTGCCTCATTTAAAGGACATTAAGCAAAGCTTGGGTATATACAAAAGAGAATAGATGTGTCAGACCCAAAAGTCGCTGAGATTCCTTACAACTCTGAGATTCTATTTTTCTATATTGTTCCATGATCTGATTAAACAAACTATTGGCTCTAAAAGGTGGGAAGTGAATAAAAGTTAAAAGTGGCCCTGATTATCACAATTTCTTAGATAAGTTTAATTAAGAAAAGGCCCCAAACTGCCTTAGCCAGCATAAACTTGATCTCCCTAATTAACAGAAAAAATCTCTTCCCCCTAAAAGGGTGACAAAAGGCTCATGGGGACTGCTTTTCTTATGTTTCTAACTCTTGCACACAGGACCTTGCACCCAAAGGTATTAAGCTTTTGGATTTTTCCCAACTAACCAAATTTTGTTTTAAAACTTGATTTTAAAACATTTTTGACACTTCCCAGTGTAGCCGTCACCATGACGCTGGAACCTCACGTCATCACCACTCATCGACGCCTACATGGGCCTGTGTTTTACTGTGTTTGTGAGGAGGAAACCAGTTATGCTATGAATAAGTATTGAGCAGGCCAATAGTTTAAATCGGGACAATATGCTGTCCCAAAATATGCCAATTAGAATATACAAGGGGTAAGCCAAATATTCAATCACGGTGCAGTTTAAAATGGACAGGCTTTTCTCTGACCAGCAAGATAAACACTAAGGTTTTTTAAAAGCAATGGAGATTGCCTAAGGGGGCAGTGGGGGAGGGGCAAATAGGTCCCCCAGGTTAGTTAGCTGGTGGCCAAATAAGGGGGAGGGGGAGTGGGTTAAAGAAATTCGCTAGGTTAATCAACTCTTGGCTGGCTCGCCAAAACTGTGGGGACCAATTTTTTATTGGGGAGTGTTAACTAAGCGGCTTGCCACAATATTGGGGCAAGGAATGAGACAGACAGCCTCCCTCAAAACAGAGCAGGATTTATTTAACAAGAATGAACTTAAAAAAACACAAACAGGATCAGTAGAATTAAGGGAAAGGAAATAAAATGGGGAAAGGGAAATTATACAACCTGAACAACACCACCGCCCAGGAATCAGCTGAGAACACACAGCAGCATCCTGTTGCCTTCCAGCTTCAAGCTAGAATGGTGAAAAAAATCTCCCTTCTTCCCAGCAGACCCCAGGCTGACCACACACAGCCCCCAGTCAATTAGCTGGCCATTCTTACAGTCACATGACTGCCCTCACTGGGCTTCCAATCATTATAATTTTGCCAGGTCCATGTAGGCATCGGTGAGTGGTGACGATGTGAGGTGCCAGCACCATGGCGACGGCTACAACCAGTGGGTGGAGCACCGTGGAGTCCCAGAGGCCATTGCGTGCCCCAAGGTTTTTTTTTTTTTAATTCTAGCCAAAAGATGGGGTCATAAAAACCTCAAATAACAATTCTTTACACCAGAGAGCCATAATTTTGAATGACGGTTCTTATACAAAGAAACTGGAAGGACAACAAATAAAGGTGAAATGGAACAGATTTGTCAGTTTTTAAAGTAATCATTGTCAAGGGAAGCACCATCTTTGGAGTTGGTGCCACATGTGTTACATTTGGAAACAGAAGTTACATTAAAGAAGGTGAAATCAGTGTGAACTTCAGAACTTCCCCTTATTGTGGAGAATGCCACCATCATTCTAGTTATCTAGGTTAATAGCCTAGGTGTTCAGATCTCTTCACTCTCTCTAACCCCCAATACCTAATTCATTGTCAAGTCCTCTTGTTTTTACCTTCATAACATGTCTCCCATATGCAATCTTCTGTACTCTGACACTGGTACCACCCTGGTGCAATAATTAATCAGTTCTCAATTTTGAAAACACTCAACAATTGTTTTGCTTCTGGTTGGTCTCCTTGTCTCATCTAAAGCTCAGATCTGATTATTTCATCCTCTTACTCAATGAACTTCAGTAGCTCCCTATTGTATCTAGGATCAAATATAAAATACTATTTGGCTCTCAAAGCCCACCATAACCTGCCCCCTTCCTACATTTCCAGTCTTCTTACTCCTTAAACATCCCCCCCCATACACACACACACACACACACACACACACACACACACACACACACACACCACTCTTCAACATAAAAAACCCTGACACTTTGACTGCTTGTTGGCTTGTCTTTGTGGGATGGTGATTTGTGTTATTGAAGAATACAAAAAGTTAAAGAACAAGGTTGGCCTTAACTTATGTAGTCCTGTTTTAACTTAATACATAGATTCATAGTGGGCAGGCATAAGATTTTCACAACCTTTTCTATGACAGCAAAATTAGGATAAGGATATAAAAAGAGTATGTTTTATGCAGGGACTTGCTGAAACTGAAAATGAATGACCTAAATATAGCTTTTATTAATTTGGATTGCTTTTTAACCTTTTTCTTTATAATGTTCACAAGCAGTGGCCAGAACACACAGGAGGAAAATTGTTTAAAAAATTGTTTGCATCAAAATGTAAATTATCTGCTTGAGTTTGTGGGCAGTGTGGCCTTCAAATAAAAGTGAGGAGGGATGTAAGCAGAATGAGTTCAAAGGGATCTTTAGATGTATGAAGAAATGTATACTGTATTTGATTCCCCCACCCCCAAGGAAACAGTACATGAGCCAAATCTTTTTTGTGGATATACTGACAAGCATGTAGCTTAAGGTCATGGATTGTGAGTTGACTTGGGTTTTGAATAGGCCCTCCGATGCCCAGTATGTCTAGTTTTTATGTAGTGAAAATTAGTCATTTCCTCATACCACATACCACAGCCTCCTCTTCTCCTCAGACCATAAAGGGGAAAATCTTTAGCCTTGTGACCCCCTTCTCCTAGGTACCTTACAACTTAGAATTTTCTGGACCAGACCTCAGATTTTAGTGCTACAGAGAATCCCTATCTTCTTATCTTGGGTAAAGCTTTTCCTCTACCATTAATCTTAGAGATGTATCTGAGACTTGCTCTTGAGTTATATAGCCCATCCGATGGTAGAACTTGAACCCAGGTCTTTGGGAATCTGAATACAAATCTTTCTAGACTCTATGTTGCTTCTCAATGGTCAGTTGGAAGTGGGAAAATTGAAGAACTATCAGTTGCCTTCATGCTGTGATGAAAGAGAGAAGCAACCAGTCAGAAAAGAGGTCAAACTGACTCCCATGGTTTTTGCAACCTAAAAGTGCTAAGGAAGAAATGGGAGTGGAACACTTCACCACAAGTAAGTCAATTGTAGGATTTTTCTTAAACATCAGGAAGCATTAGAAAATCTTCAGTGTCTGTTTATTGGGGTAGGCTTGTCTTCCTCCCAGGTATCTTTAAGCCAGCTGCCTGCCTTTACAGCCAGGATGTACTGTGGACATCCTCCTTCTTCCACTGGACCTCAGACTCTGCTCCTGGCAGAAAGAGGTGAACTTTCACCTCTTTTTGTTTGAACCATGTCATCATCCTTCTGCATTCCTAGATACTTCTAAGTTCTGTTTTAGGCATGCACTAGTCCTTCTCCTACCAACTATTTCCAACACTTGCTCCCCTTTATGGACTACCCTATTAGAAGATAAGCACTTTGAGGACAGAGGCTATCTTCCTTGATTATAGTCATATCCCCAGTAGTTAACATGGTTCTTGGCATATAGTAATTGCTTCATACATACCTGTGTGTGTGTGTACATGTTATTGAAGGATGAAAAAAAGTTTGAGAACAATATTTGCCTTCATTTATATAGACCTATTTTAGCTTAATGGGAGGTACAGCAGATAGAGTGCTGGGCCTGAAGTTAAGAAAATTCATCTTTCTGAGTTCAAATCTGGCCTCACACACTTACTAGCTGTGTGAGCCTGGGCAAGTCACTTAACCCTGTTTGCCTCAGTCTCTTCCCCTGTAAAATGAGCTGGAGAAGGAAATGGCAAATTACTTTAGTATCTGCCAAGAAAACCCCAAATGGGGGTCACAGAGTATCCAACACAACTGAAAATAACTGAACCACAGTTTAGCTTAAAACATGAACTCCTGGTGGGCAGGCATTCAGCATCTTTTTGTAACATGGCAAAATTAGGATAAGGATGTCAAAAGATCATTTAATTAACTATTACTCCCCCTTGAAAGGTTTATAATAAGAGAAAAATACTAATATTCTTGAACCAGTGGCATCCTTTGTCACTTAAAGAACATTACAATGAGGTTAGGATATTACCAAAAATAAAGGAATACTTTCATTATGCAAATCACCATGATCAAATTGCCTCCTAGACCTGCCTTTTGTCCATTCTCTTCTTTGCTGTTCTAACCCCGTGCTGTTATGTTAGTGCCATCTTTCCTTAATCCCACCATCACTGCTTATTGTCCCAACCTTATGTGCTTTATCTTATCCTTCTCTATTTACTCTCAATGTGCTGATGCCTAAGCAGGCCTACACTTGAGAGACTATAATGACCATGAGGATGCACAGCAGTGTGTATCCAACTATCTTCCATCTCTAGTAGTCATGCTCATGGTCATTTTTGAAACTGGTATTGAAGGCATCTATTACAAACTAGGGACTGAAAGATATGGTTTTGCCGTTGATATATTTGACTTCCATCTTTCCTCCCTCCCCCCACCTCCTTAATGGTTTAGCAGTGAACAGAGTACTAGACCTAGAGTCAAGGAGACCTGGGTTCAAATTGACTCCAGTTTTACTAGCTGTGTGAGCCAGGGAATGCAGCTTATCACTCTCTGCCATTGTCTCCTCATCTTTAAAGTGGAGAAAATAATGACATTTATTTTTCAACATTGTTAGGAGGATAAATAAAGAGAATATTCATAAAGTGATTAGCAAATCTCAAAGCACTATATAAATGCTGCGTGTTTGTACTATACTTCAACTCTAGTTCTAAGAAATTATCCCATGACATTTCATTTTAATGTTCTGGGGCCTGGGAAGACAGGAATGAATGTTAGTTTGGCAGGGTTAAGGTAGGAACTCTGCATATAGTTTCTAGGGGAATCCTGCCAATGCCCAAAACATTTCCAGAAATGGCCATGACATTGCCCTTTCCCCAGAGACCATTATTTGGGATGAAGATAAAACTGAATGAGCCCTAATCCAATCAAATGTCAGGCAATCAAGCAGGAAAGGAATGTGAATATCCTGCATACAATTTCCTCATGTGGTTTTGCATAACATGGGGCCTGCTGTAGTGGGCAGAGAAAGAAATACTTCCAGAATCAGGAAGCCCTGGGTTTACATCCCACCTCTGATATATACTGATTATATGGCCCTGGACAAGTCATTTAACCTCTTGGTGCAACTCTTTAAGTACCTCACTAAGGCTAGAAAACTTAGAGAAAATGTCAACCTAAGTTAATAAAGAGAAAGAGTTCCATCATCTGGGAGTTACCTATATCCTTGAAATTATAGGTAAGGACTGAAACCAACCAACCAAAAGCCATCAGAAATAGCCTGTCAATATTAACTTCATCCTTACCTCCAAAATACTCCTTCTTATCTATGCTACTGCTGTTGTACCCAGAGATTTTACTTTGGATCTCCATTTAATGAAGTTAGGAAATCAGGAGATCAAACTGTTTTTCTTTTTTTTTTTTTAAATCAAGTCAAAAAGTGACCCTGCTTAATTGATAGATAACAGGAGGAAATCCCCGATCAAGGGCCCCTATTAGTATTTATCCTACCCAGGACAGCACCAAAAAGATCTAGTCCATGTGCCTGGGAAGCTTCAAAGCCTTCTTCTCATGGCAAGCCTAAGATGTAAGTGGTAAAAGAACTCGGAAACAAGTCTGTATATTCTTAATAGCTGTAACCACACTACCCAACATATGTCAAAATTTTAAAGAGAACAGAGACTCCCAATGCTTTGTGCAATGTATACAGTTCCTGAGCTTTGATGTTTATGCCTCTTTATTTGTATGAAATTGTCTGGTTAAAAAAAAATCTTTTGTATCTCATTACTGATCTGTCAAACATTATTTTAACTGAAAGAGCAGCTGATGCCTCACAATAAACTTTGAAAAGCCCCCTATTTAAAAAACAATTTAGTCTTCATGTGATATATGTGTGTATATGCATCGATCTATCTATATTTAGCAGGGTTTTTTTTATTTCTAAGAACATTTCACTGGGAGAAATTTTCTGCATGGGTGTTCACATAAGAATGAATTGAGGCACATAAAAGTTCCCAGCTGCCATGGCTACACATGTGTCTGGTAAACTGGTGTCTCAGTAGGCTAGGTTAGGAACTTGGGTTGTTGATGACCTGGCAAGTTGAGATCCTTTCACCCTTCCTTTTTAAAGCTCTGTTTTTTGTTCCTGAAATCAACATTCTCCTCCCCCCACCTCATTTATAAATTGGAAAGACTTTGATCAATGCTATTTTTTACCATGGAGAAATTGAATAGAAACCTTAGGTACCATTTTAGTTGCTTACTAAGGTAGCAGAGGGCCCCTTGTGGGTTGTTTTGGTGGTAGTGGCAAATATTGACCTGGTTTCCTTTCCTTCCCCCAGTACACCCCCCCACCCTAGTTTTGTCCACCTCCGGAACATTGTTTGAAGTCTATTCCAACAGCCTCACTGAGGAGGAGGAGGTAACAATGCCCAAAAATATTGTGTGACTTAGTCTCAATAAGCTTGAAAGGTCTTGACTTCAGAGGGAAGGAAGTGAGGGATCGGCATAAAAGGGAGGTTCTTCATGACTGAACTGGGTAGAATTATTTTGGAGGAACTGATATACTTTCCTGTTCACCATTTGAAAAGGATGGAAGGCAGGGACGGGGGACAGAAGGGAACAGGAGATTCTATAATTGGATCCTCTCTAGGGACCTAAGAAGTCCCCATATGTCATCAATTGCACTTTTCCTCCCATGTATATCCTTCAATTGTTAATGTCATTGTTGTGGATAGTGCTTCTCTCCTTTAAAAGCACACATGGATAAGTTATACTTATAAGATTCAGAGTTATAGCATACTACAGCATTATATAGACACTTGCTGATGTTGACATTGATCATGAGGATAGTGGCTCATTACCATTCTAAATAATGCCTATGCACAAAATCAAAAACATTAGTAAACTTTGCAATGCTGCAACAAGTTGAACTCTCTCAATTGTTTCCATTTTAAAAAACACTAAACCAGTTAACTATTTCATTTAGTAGAAAGAATTAAAAAGTCATAGTCCAAAGATGAGTTCAACCTCTTCTCTGACATTTACTTGCTGTGTGACCATGGATAAGTTACTGTTTCCTCTCTAAGTCTCAATTTCCTCATCTGTAGAATGGGTATACTAATATCACCCAATTCACAGAGTTCTTGAGAGGATCTAATGAGATAATGTATGCAAACCTCTTTTCAGACCTCGTGGTGCTATAAAAATATCAGCTATTATTTAGGTTATCTCTGAAACCTTACTAGGTTTCAATCACAGAACTCCCATGGGTCAATTTCAGACATCTTGAACTGGATGCTCAGTAGACATCTTAAAAATCGACATGTCCAAAATGGAACTCATTATCTCTCCCCCTAAACCCTCTTCTCCTTCCTAAAGTACCCCTTGCTCTGTCTATCTCTCCTATACATGTCTTTGGTCACAAAAGACATGGGTAAGCCCTGGGTAAGGGCATAGATAGATCAGTAGAAATTTATTCCTAATACTAGAAAAATAATTCCAAGTTCATTTCCAGGTAATGAAATTAATGGTGTAACCTTCATGTCCAAAGAACAAAACACAATTATAATAGTGATGGGAGAAAGAATAGACATTGACATCAGGGTAATTTGTAATGGAAATGTAATTTTTTTTAACGTTCTGAGCTTCTAGCCTGCCACATAAGTGAAGAGAGCAGAGCTGATTTTCTTTAATCAAAGTAATCCCTGCCTAAAAACACCCCATTCTTTTCTTGGCCACTCAGAACCATGGCTGTTAAATTACTAGTGGTGATGTAAATACTGCAGTTCATTATCTAGCAGGAGGCTTAATCCCCACTGGGGTATTTGCATTTGCAACCTAAATTCAAAACATTTTTTTCAGATGCTTCTCAAACAAACAGCTCAAGCTACAAATGCTCTAATGTGAGATCAAGACCCCCAAACAGAATCAATCAATCAATCTCTCTCTCTCTCTCTCTCTCTCTCTCTCTCTCTCTCAATCTCTCACAAACACACACACACACACACACACACACACACACACCCTCTAAGATAAAGGTCTAAGATAAAGGTCTAAACTCACACTAAGGCTCTGTTGGTAAAACTGTCAGCTGTGTTGGTGGAGTGTAGTTTTTTCAGTCATTCTGGAAAGCAATTCGGAAATATCCACCACCATGGTCACAACTACAAACGTTAAGCACTATTATGCATATTCCCTAAAGAGATTTTTTTTTAAAGAAAGGAAGAGGACCCATATACATGGAAAATATTCAGTACTTCTTATCATAACAAAAAATGGAATCAAAATGTATGCTCATCAACTGAGAATTGGTTGAACAAATAATGGTATATGAATATAATGGAATATCATTGTGCCATAAGAAATGACAAAAGGGACAGTTAGAAAAGCCGGGGGGGGGGGGCAGCTAGATGACGCAGTGGATGGAGCACTGGCCTTGGATTCAGGAGTACCTGAGTTCAAATCCGACCTCAAACACTTAACACTTACTAGCTGTGTGACCCTGGGCAAGTCACTTAACCCCAACTGCCTCATTTAAAAAAAAAACAAAAAACAAAAAACAAACAAAAAGAAAAGCCTGGGAAACTTGTATGAACTGATACAGTGGAGTAAGCAGACAAGGATAACAATTTATATTATAATTGCAACATTGTAAAAGAAAGCAACTTGATATAATTTCAGAATTCTGTTTCATTCCATGACCAGCCATCTCTCTAGAAGATGAATGATTAAGCATGCCACTCACATCTTGGCAAAGAGGCAGAAGATTAGAGAATCATTTTCAGACATGACCATGTATGAATTTGTTTTATTGGCCTTTTATTTATTTGTTACAAGGGAGGGGGTAGACAGACAGATATAAATATGGATGTTTCTGTGTACACACACATATATACATCTATGAACATAGATGTATATAAGTGTGTATATACATATATAATATACAGGTATATGTGTATATGTATACATATATAATATATGTGTATGAATGTGCATACATATATAACATATATGTATTGTGTATTGGGGAGGGAAATGGTGGGAGAGAGATGAAAGATAGTTATAATCATACCAAAAAGAGAAGAAAACGTCAATAATAAAACATTTTTAAAATACACAAAAGAACAAAAGGAAGTTCAGAAGGGAATACAAACAAGCAAAGCATTGTTAGAAATACCATGTTAAATTTAATATATACTTTTTAAAAGCCAAGCTGAACATAATAGATTCATAGAACCATATACAATCCTCTTTTTTTGTTCTTTGTATAAGGAAACTTTTATAGTTACAGTGTTTGTCAAGTTCTTAACAACAAAAAAGGGTTTTTTTTAAAGGAGTCTAAAGTAACATTAGAAGAACTTATTTCTTGGGGCAGCTAGGTGGTGCAGTGGATAGAGCACCGGCCCTGGAGTCAGGAGTACCTGAGTTCAAATCCGGCCTCAGACACTTAACACTTACTAGCTGTGTGACCCTGGGCAAGTCACTTAACCCCAATTGCCTCACTAAAAAAAAAAAGAAGAAGAAGAACTTATTTCTTATAAACAAATGTCTATCATCTTGGTCATTGTTAATATCCACAATTTAAGCAAAAGTTGAGTCACTATCACTACCATCTTTTCCTCATCAGGTTTTTAATTCAAAGTGACATAAAAGTCATTACAGAGTTGAGCACTTTTATTAATAGCAAGAAAGAGTAAATAAAATATAAGTAATTTCCTTTCTTAACTATAAATATAAACTAAATACCTGTATATGGTATTTTTAGATTTGTAAAATGTTTTTACATATGCATTTATAATTTAAATATCATACACTATGAGGTAGGAGAGGGAAGCTAGGTATTATACTGGATAGAGCCCCAGGTTTGGAGTCAGGAAGACTCTTCCTGATTTCAAATCTGGCCTCAGACATTTACTAGCTGCATGACCCTAGACAAGTCACTTAATCATCTCTGCCTCAGTTTCCTCATCTGTAAAATAAGTTGGAGAGGGAAATGGCAAACCACTCCATTATCTTAGCCAAGAAAGCCCCAAATCAGGTCACAAAGAATCGGGCATGACTGAAACCACTGAACAACAACAACAAAAATAAGGTAGTACTATAGACATTATTGACTTTACTTTAAAGATGAGGAAATTGAGGCACAGTGAGGCTATGTGACTTCCCATGGCCATACTTGTAGGAAGCACTGTGATTCAGTGGTAAGAAAATTGCATCTGGAATCATCGGACCAGATTTTGATTCCTGGCTTGATTGATTACTGCCTTGATGACTTTGAATGAGTCATATAATCTCTCTGGCCCTCAGTTACCTCAATTGTAAAATAAGGGAGTTGGCTAGGTAACTTCCAAGGTCCTTTACAGAGCTAAATCTATAATTCAGAAATAGACAACTAGTTGGCATTGTCTATGGAATGTTTGACTTGTACTTAGAAGGACCTGTGTTCAAGGTATATGATCTAAGAGAAGTCACTTTTCTCAGACTTAGTTTCCTCTTCTGTAAAATGGGGATTAAAAAAATAGCACCAACTTCATAGGATTGTTGTGAAGAGGAAAGGAAAAAAACATCTTCAAACTACTGTGCATACCTTAAAGCACTATTGAATGCTTTTGTTGTTGTCATCTGACTTTTCTTGACCCCATATGGCATTTCTTGGCAACCACCTAGCTACCCAATGTAAATGATAAGCCATTAGCATCATTACTAGCATATGTTAGGAGTAGGATTGGCATTTGGTGTTTTTGATTCTAAATCTAAAACTCTATCCACTACACCATGGTGCCCCCAATGTATCATATTCCAACCTATGAAAACTTTGTTTCTCCCCCTTGTATTCTATAGAGCATTTAATATTGACCTTCAGTTACTCATTTGATAATCGTTTATGAGGAGATAATTAGCAATTAATTTGTTTTTAAAGGTAGTTTGCCATGTGAGTAATTGAGCATTGTCATGGGGGAAATTATGGTTCATTAATTAAATTATTGCCATATACTATGCAGTGGCATCTGAAAACACCCTTGACTGAAGGTCATTTCTCAAAGTTAGTTCTGAACAGTTAAATATTTATTGAGCTGTTTCCAATTACATGATAAAGTCAACTAGTTTAAAGCCAAAATTCCTCATTTATAACAGCTCTTGCTAATTCACAACACTGAACTAGTTAACAGGTAAGTAAATATTGTAATTCTGCACGATGGAGAAGAAAACAGGAAGATGAAACTTCTGATACATCCCCCTCCTCCTAGAATGTTTTAAAAGCTTGCAATGGGTGGGGCAGCTGGGTGGCACAATGGATTGAGCACGGGCCCTGGATTCAGGAGGACCTGAGTTCAAATCCGACCTCAGATACTTAACACTTACTAGCTGTGTGGCCCTGGGCAAGTCACTTAACCCCAATTGCCTCACTTAAAAAAAAAAAAAGAGCTTGCAATGGAAGGGAGAAGGGATGGAGAGAAAACTGACTTTTTGTTCTGTTTGCAAACAATTGGTCCCCAGAAGACATCTCTTGTAGCAGGTTAAACTGTTCTGTTCTTTCCTGCCTAGTTAGGCTTTTCTCCAGATTCTCTGGACTTCTTCCTCCACAATTCTCCAGGAACAGCCTCACTCTGGAATATCCCCTTAACCACCATCCTCTAGCATCCATCTCTCCCTGGAAGTTCCCTCCACCCTGTAGACCCTTCCAATGATTGTTCAGTTACTCCTAGAATCTCCATGTTAAGGGAGGACTGAGAAAGAGGAAGAAACCTATAGAGTTAAGTATGGCACAAGACTGAATGTAAGAGGAAATCATAGTACACTGGAAAGATATGAATTTGAAGTCAGAGGACAAAGGTTCTAATCAATGATGTTTGTTTCCTGCATCACCTTGAGTAGATCACTTAACATCTCTATGCCTCTGTTTCCTCCTGTATAAAATGAAGTTGCACTAGCTACCCTTAGAATTCCATTGCAGCTCTTAGAGACAAGGGATAGAATGATATCCAAACGATATGTCAGGGGAGCATTTGAGTAAGGAATAAACATTTTTTTCAGCTGAGAAAATGAGGGAAGGATTCATGGATGGGCAGGATTTGGGGAAGAAAATTCCTAGGCAGTAATGAGGACTGGAGAAGGGATGGCCTATGCATATGCACATAGGTGGGAGACAGCAGGTTGAGATTTGGGGATTGATTATAGATACTAGATCTAGAACCAGAAAGGGGCATTAGGGATCATCTAATCCATCTCCTTCGCTTCCTTTAAATCCCAACTAAAATTTCACCTTCTATGGGAACCCTTCACCAACCCCTCTTAATTCCTGTGCCTTCCCTCTGTTAATTACTTCCTATTTATCTTGTATGTATAAACTCACTTTGCATGTGGCTTCCCCGTTAGATTGTAAGCTCCTGGAGGGCAAGAACTATGTTTTGCCTCTTTTTGTATTCCCAAAGCTTAGAACAGTGCCTAGAACACAGTAGGCACTACTTTTTTTTGTTTTGGGTTTTTTTGTGGGGCAATGAGGGTTAAGTGACTTGTCACACAGCTAGTAAGCACCAAGTGTCTGAGGTCAGATTTGAACTCAGGTCCTCCTGAATTCAGGGCTGATGCTTTATCTGCTGCGCCACCTAGCTTCCCCACACAGTAAGCACTTTAATAAATATTTGTTGATTTTAAATCAATGGGGTTGGACCTGTGATTCATCCATCATGGGGGAACTCTGGGTGAAGAAGCACTCTCTGCCAATGCAGGTCAACACCTGCCCTGCAATTTATAGCCTCAGAGAGATACTTGTAACACTAATAGGCTAATTAACTTGGTCAGCATCGTGCAGCCAATATGTCACTTGAACAGCAGGCCTCCTGGACATGAGGCCAGTTCTCTCTCCACAACATCACTTTTGCTTTTTAGCTCTGAAGTTGCTAGAATGCCATTATTCTTTTGGCAAAACCCTAGAAAGCTGCTTTCTCTTATATCTCTGAAATTTGTCAGTTGTTCAGTTGGTTTTTTTTTTCAGTTGTGTCTGACTCTTCATGATTCCATCTGGGGTTTTCTTGGCAAAGTTTCTGGAATAATTTGCCATTTCCTTCTCCAGCTTATTTCATCAAATGAGGAAACTGAGGCAGATAGGGTTAAATGACTTACCCAGGGTAACACAGCTAGCAAGTGTCTGAGGCCAGAGTGAACTCAGAAAGATGAGTTTTCCTGACTACAGGCTATCCACTGTGCCACCTAGCTGATCTATCTCTGAAATTACTATAGGGGAAAGCATCTCTCTAGGCTTTTGCAGAATAACAACCACAACTATACAGTGTTTAAGTCTTGCCAAGTGCTCTACCAACAATATCTCATTTAATCCTCACAATAATGTTGGTTCTATTATCATCCCTATTTTACAAGTGAGGAAACTGAGGCTGGGAGAATTAAGAAGAGTCTAAGATCCCACAGCTAGTAAGCATTTGAGGCTCAATTTGAACTCTAATGTAGGTCCCACTTGCCATGTCCTGCTCCACCTACCTGCCTCTGATTAATAAATAAAGGCAGGAAGATAGGCTGGAATGAGGCTATGAATGGCCTTAAAGGTCAAGTTAAAGAATTTGTGTTTTGTCCTATGTGCAATAGGGAACCTGTGAAAATCATGGAGCAAAGCAGAATATGATGAGACCTCCACACTAGAAATATTTCTTTGGAGGCTATGGGAAGAAACTATTACAGAAGGGTGAGAACATAAGCAAGTTAATCAGTAGAATTTCTTAAGTCTTTTATTAGAAAGGGAAGGAAGTTCTGAGATTGAGAAGATGAGTACTCATAATATAGAATCGGCCCTCTCCACCTCCCCCTGTTTTTTTTTCCTTCAATCTAACTGAAGCCAAATCCCTTTAAAGTTCAAACCAAATACTTTAAGGCTACCAGGCTGTTGGGAATCTGTTTCATGTAAGTGCCAGACCTCTTAGGGAAACATCTGCAATATCAAGAGATCCAGAGACCAGGGAGATATTCCCGTTGAAGCATAATTATGCAAGATGCCAACCAATGAGGAGACTCCTGAAAAGCTGCTTAATAAATGGGAATCCAGACCCTGCCTTCAGTGAGGATGACCTTTTACCATTAGAGAGCAATATGTATTGTCATCTGAGGTCACTGTTGCATGGAAGAAATATGGCCCAATGAACAGAGAGCTGACTTGGAGTCAGGAAGACCTGGGTTCAGATCCTGTTTCAGATGCTTATTATCTGTATGATCCTGGACAAATCACTTAATCTATCCAGACCTCAGTTTTCTCATCTGTAAAATGAAGGGCTTAGACTCAATAGCCTCTAAACTGCCTTGTAGCTCAAACCCCATGATGCTAAGGTAGTTAGTAACATCCCAATGACTTTAACTGAGAGGGAAAGTGGTGTAGTATTGTTGGTGTTGTGGTGTTGTTGTGTTGTTGTGGTGGTGGTATGTTGTTGGGTTCTGTGGTGGTGGTGGTGGTGGTGGTGGTGGTGGTGGTGGTGGTGGTGGTGGTGGTGGTATAGTATGCAAAGAGCTGATAAAGCCAGGAGGCCCTGGATTCAAGTTGACCCATACCAGTGACCCCTCTGAGCTAAGAAACTGGCAGAGACAATGGCAACCTGAATTATTAGAGGAGGTTTCCTCACCTGATTATGCTTGGATTAGGGTTAAATCACTGGTCCAGCCCCTAACCCTGTGTATTAATCATACCCAGTGTCATCAAGAAAGTCCCCACTGAATAATATTTCCTGATGCTCTCGTCTTCCATTATTAATGCTCCTTGAGAATAAATCTTTGCCCTTATATCTCAAATACTTAGCACAATGCCTGGCAAATACTGAGCATTTAATACATGCTATTTTCAGTGATGGGGCAGCTAGAGGATAGAGCGCCAGGTCTGAAGTCAGGAAGGCTCATTTTCCTGTGTTCAAATCCAGGCCTCAGCAAGTTACTTAATCCTGTTTGCCTCAGTTTCCTCATCTGTAGAATGAGCTAGAGAAGGAAATAGCAAACCACTTTAGTATCTTTGCCAAGAAAACATTAAATTAAAATGGAATCATGAAGAATTGGATACAACTGAAATAACTGAACAACAATAATTTCCATTGATTCATTCAAGAAAGGAAAATATGCCTGTAAAATTCTGGGAGCTTTTAAAATTGATGGTACAGTGGAAAGCGGATGGATTTGGAGTCAGACAACTTTTCTTCAAATTCTACCTCTGTCGTTAACTACCTCTGGGACCTTGAACAAGTCACTGAAGTGTTCTAGGTTTCAGTTCCTTCATATATAAAATGAGGGGGTAGGACCCTCATTTGGATGTTTTCAAGTCCTTTCCACATTGGACTTCCTGAATTCCTTAGATCCAGGGTCCTGTGATCCTAATTCAAATCTAGTATCAATGTTTCCATGTGGGGGTGACATTAACACTTTATATTTATACAACAATTCCCCTCTAAGACTTCAAAGTCACTTTTAAATATAGTAGTGAAAATATCTTTGCAGGTGATTTATGAGAGAGATTAGGAGAAAATGTCATTCTCCTTATTTCATCGGTATGAAAACAGATGGGAAGATTAGCATACATGTTCCTCTTCCACAGATACTCAAGAGTCAAAGCATCAGATGAATTTGATAATAAACAGCCAGAGTTTTTGATATGATTCTGACTAAAATAAACTGGATAATTGCAACAGTAAGGGCTTCCTAATTGATCTCCTTGCCTTGAGTCCTTCCCCACTCCATTCCACTCTTTGCACAGCTGCTGAGGGGATTTTTTTATAAAGCTTAGATATTTAGTGACTTCCTATTACCTCTAAGATCCATTATAAAGTCCTGCACAACCTTCCCCCTTCTAACCTTCTCAGTCTTCTTACAGTTTACTCCCAAGCAAGCACTCTATAATCTAATCATGCTGGTTTCCTGCCCCTTTGTAGTAAACCACATTCCATCCCATATCTTTTTGCTTTGGCTCTCTTCTCATGCCTGAAATGCCCTTCCTCTTTAAGTTCTGGCTCTTAGAATCTATGATTCCATTCAAGACTCATTCTAACACTGTCTTTTGCAGGAAGCTTTTCCTGGTACCCCCAACCCCTCCCATAACTTCTGCTCTCATATTTCCTTCAAAAACTCTGCACATATCTCGGATGCACCTATTTATTTACATGTTGTCTCCCCCTCTAGAATGCAAGCTCCTTGCAAACAGTGGTTATTATTTTTTTCTTTGCATAATCTAGCTCTTAGCACAGGTGCTGGTACATTTGTTAATTTTCAGTAGTTTCAGTTGTGTCTAACTCTTTGTGAACCCATTTGGCAAAGATACTGGAGTGGTTTGCCATTTCCTTCTCCAGCTCATTTTATAGATGAGAAAACTGAGACAAACAGACTTAAGTGATTTGCACTGGGTCAGACCCTAGTAAGCATCTGGGGTCAAATTTGAAATCAGGTCTTCCTGATCGCACCACTGCTGCCCTCTTAAATGACTTGCCCAGACTCACAAAACCAGGAATTATTTGAGTAAGGACTTCAAGTCAGTGCTCCCTGACTCAAGGAGTATTCTTACTTATTGAACCACTTAGCTGGTTTGTGTACTGGCACATAAAAAGTACTTAATAGATGCTTATTGATTAATTGATTGACCTGATCCATCCAGATAATTAAAGGGGAAAGCGATTATGTGTCTGAATTATGTCTCTGTAAAGCTCATCTTCAAATATTTGAGTTTCTGCTCTCTATACAATTCAATTCTGATGGTTTACAAAAAATGGAGGAGATGGCCCTGGAGAAGGCCACTGCATCTCCTGAGATGCTCTCAATTCTTTTTATCAATACCGATATGCATAATTTGTTTTTTTAAATAGTGGGCTTTTAAATGTATCACGGAATTGATTACCACTTGTTCAGATAAGTTTTTGACTATATGGTCTCCAAATTTCTTTCCATCATTGAGATTCTGAGATATGGTATGATATGATTTAGGGTTAAGTGAGGTGATATGAGATAGCATAAAAGGACAGGAAATGAATGTTACTATATCATATTTCCACATTACTCCAGGTAATACTGAAGTTGACTTATATTATCTGATTGCAAGATTAATTATTTAGAAATTACACAGGATTGGGCTTGATGAAAGGTGGAATCCAAGTTAGGATTAAAATCTGTCAGTATATAATCCATAAAATGTATAACTCACATATAGACTCATGTAAGAAAGTAGTGAGAGATAAAGGCAGATTAGAAGGAAAGAATCAGATTGTGGAAGACCTTGAATGTCAAGATCAAAATCAACTTTATTACCTAGGTGATGGGGAGCCATTGATGGTTTATGAGCAAGGAGTCATTTATGCAAAGTGCTGTTTTAGAAAGATGTTCTAGTTACTCTGGATAACTTATCCATACACACAAAAAATAGACACCAGCATTTAAGAATCATATTCTTACAAATTATCACAATTGAGTGGAAAATATCAGAAAAGGAAGATAATGCAAAAAGGTTAACTATTTACTCAGTCCTGTCCTTCATGATGGTCTGAAATAGCCCATAAATATAGAAGAAGTGCATGCCTCATTTTAAGGGTGGAATCATTCTTTATAAAATATTTTGTGCTCACCAGGATATCCTCTGGAATAATGGAGGCTCTACAGGCTTGTTGCCTTACTACTAGAGCAAGTTGAGGTATTTAGTATGTGCCTCATCCAGACAGATTAGGAATCTCTAAACTGTTGTTAGTGTAGTTGAATTCAATCCCCCTGAGCTCAAAGACATTTTTTACAGCACAAAAGAAAGACACTGAACCAGTCTGACTTTCTAGTCTAATGATCCTTCCTACTACAATGAATTCTAGACTCCTCTAGAGAGCATGTAGGGATGTTTTTTGTTTTGTTTTGTTTTTTTAACTGGGAGTGGTTGTGAGCCAAGTAATTTATTTGTGCCTGAGTTTTGTTCTGTTTCGTTTTAAGGTTACTTTTGCTATTGAATTAAACATATAATTTCTGTGAAACTGGTTGTAAGAAAGCAGCAGGTCCAGGGTGATGTCCTAGTGGTGGCATTGCATTGGGAGCTAGGGGCCAAGAAGAATAATGGAAAGCATGACAGTCGACAAATGTCATAGGATCTGAGTTCAAATTCTAGTTCTGCCACTCACTACCTGTGCAGCCTTGGACTTACATGGTCTTTTTCTGCACCTCAGTCTCCTCCTCTATACAATGGGAGCATTTGAACCAGATGATCTAATTTCTAGCCCACACTGAAAAGCCTATGAGATGAATTACTCTCCTGTGACTATTGCATCTAAAATTGTACTGGTTTGTGGGCAGTCCCTTTGTGTGAGATTACTGGCCTACTCTGGCATGAGACAACCCAATATAGTCTGGTGAATGAGCTGTTGTAACTTTCCTTTGAAATATTTTTATATAGGCCAGTTAAAAGAATTTCTTTGAACTTTCTAGTGTCTACCAAGTGACCTAAGTCACCAAGAATCCCTGGCTTCAATGCCCAGCCCTATTGTCATCACAGCAATGGGATGACAATATTTACCTCCAAGGTATTCCAAACCATTTCTGCAAGAAAGTACAGAATGTACTCAGGGGCTATGTCAAGATCCTCGACCCATTTTCCTTTTGATACAAACAACCTCAAGACCTCCAAGACACATTCTGCGATTTGAACTGAGTGTACTAATATATATTTAAGTTTGGACTTGTTATCCCATTGGTGTAAGGGAGCTCTCCAGGGATGGGCTCTCTTTCCCAATACAGGTCAGCACCTATCAGAAATGTCTACTCCTAGACTATCACCTAGAGTATTAAGAGATTGAGTGACTTGTCCAGGGTCATACAGGCAATTTGGGTTAAAGATAGGACTCAAACACTGGTCCTCCTGACTCAGAGGCTGGGCCTTTATCCACTCCTCCATGTTGCCTTGAAACATAAAGGGAAAGAGAAGATTGTGAACAAAACATTCTAGGGAGGCAAAGGTGTCATTCTGAGCATCTCTGGGTCAACTACAAGCAGATGGAATTCTGATTTTGTTGGAACAGGTTATAGCTTCAAATCAAGGAAAGAATGCAATGGTAGGTAGAGTGTTATGAAGACTTTATACCACAGGGGATACAAAAGAGTAATAAATTAATCTCAAGGGGAAAGTTGAGAGGAAATGATGATTGCTGAGACTTTCCAGCTTACTAGCAATCAGGCAGGCAGGTATGCAGACCCACAGACAGAACTCCCCCATCCTCACACACACACTCACATAACACATGCACAGACAGACACAGACACACACACACACAGACACACACACACATGAAATACCATTTTCAGGAAAGGTTATTAATATTTTTGTTTACTTATAATATCACCCTCATCTCCCAATAAAATCTTCTCCCCTCTCCAAACCACAGTCATAATTTTTTTAAACGAATGAGATAAAAATAAACATCAACGAAATTAATCAACATCAGTTAATTATATGCAATATTACCCACTCAACTCAACTTCCTCCCTTCAAAAAGGAAGAAGGACAACAAAAAAGCATTCCTATATAGACGAAATTCAATGGCAAGAATTCCCAATTTGCTAACTTCACGGTGGTTTCCAATACATGTGGAACCCAGCACTGAAATTCTGAAATTCCTAGTTCATGAATGCCCAAACACATCAGTTTTCTCTTTTGTACTGGCTATAGAGAGAACACTGCTATGGAGAATCTCCTAAGAAAACACACATACTCACTCTCATTCATTTAGTAAACCCTACGTATCACCAAAAAGGGACTTATTATTGGGTAGAAAAAATCTAGCAGGGTTTCCTTTGAGGACTCAGTCCTTGTTTATTTCCAGGCTTTTAAATCCTAACCAAAGTATTTGCAGACAACAGTTCAATATATGAAACAGTGGGGCTTATGACATTGATATTCACTTTAAGCTCTGAGCAGAAAAGAAAAACACATTTCACAGAAGCCAAAAAAAAATTAAAAGAAAAAGTTTTAGAAATGTAAAGTAAAGACACATGGAAGGAAAAAAAGGCAATTTAGTGGGAACCAAAATAGATTTTACTGCAGAGCTTAATCCTTTCTCTTAAGCACCCAGAAACCAAAATGATTCTCCAAGCCTTCCTTCTCGGTCTTGCTCAGAGCTGTCATTTTAATCAGAGTCAACAAGCTTTTATTCAGTGTTTATAATGTGCCAAGTCCTTTGATTAGCTCTGAGGACACAAAAAAAGACAAAAGCAGCACCTGCTCTCAAGAAGCTCACCTTCTAATGGAGTTTGGGCAAAAATCTAGGCTGTCATTATCTAAAGGAATGTACTCACTTCAGGGTTTGATCTCACCTCTTTGTAGAAATGTCTCTTCTAAGCTGGAGGTGCTAACAAGCCTTACATCTCTCCTGAGTTCTTTATTTTACATGTGTTCTGTGCTTAATTAACATTTGATTACCATTGACTACAATATAATGCAGGTGCTCAATTTTTTCAGCTTCTCTAACACCAGAAGTTTATTGCCACTATTAAGTAAATAATGTTGATTAATATATCAATTCTCTCCCACTGATCCAACTTTGATCTCATTAGCAGTTCGTCTTTTCCTAATGGAGGTAACAACTCCATCTATATCTTCCTTATTTTAAATTAAATTTTGTTCTTTTGCAGGAGAGAGAGAGAGAGAGAGAGAGAGAGAGAGAGAGAGAGAGAGAGAGAGAGAGAGAGAGAGAGAGAATGATAGTGGCAAGCCCTGTTTGTGTAAGGAGGGACCCATAGATGGATGGGGGCTTCTTGTTGCGTGTGGCTTGAAGGGAGGCAGAATAGCCTCTTTTTCCTGTGCCTTCCTCCAAGAGAGACTTTCATTCCTGCCCAGAGGGATAGCAGGATATTGGGTACAGAGACCACTACTCTGCTTTCTTTAGAGAGAGGGGATAGTAGGCTAGAATATATCTATCTGCTCCTTTAAATATTGTTCATCCAGGGGATATGATCAGGTTCCATCTCCTGATTGCTTTGTCATTTGGGCTAAAAGGGTAACCCCAAGCTCTATATATCCAAAGTTTGACCCTTTTCCTAACAAATAGCAGTCCCACAATGTGCACACATAGTAAATAGCAAAGAAGACTATTTATCCTACCAAAACTGAAATCAGAGAAGGTATACATAAGAGAATATATACCAGACAACATAAAGTGAAATTACTCTTCCAGTGGGAGTGAGATAACTCAGCTCAAGCAAGAGAGGGGGTCCTGGATTTCCCCTGTTGAGAAACTCCCCAAAACCTCTAGAGTAGCAAATGGGAAATAGGGACATGATGGAGGCCACTTGCTCCTCTGATGTCATCCCAAAGGCTTTTCTTTCAGCAATCTGAAATGTAGGTGGTCTCTTCCATATTCTCTCAAGAAACTGGGAGCAAGTCAGTTCTCAAAGAAGACTTGAAGCTTGACCAGGCCCAAAATGAACTGGCTTTGAACAATCTTACATAGGGATTCCAGCTTGAAGAGAAAAGAAGTTGACTCTTAAGAGTCCTAAACAGATACTTAAAGGTGGTGGTGGTGGTGGTTGGTTTTTTGTTGTTGTTGTTGCTGTTGTTTGTCCTTTGTTCTTGAAGAGGACCATGATGACATCAGGGTGATGTCATGACTTGCAGTGAATTGGATATACATAAGGGAGGGCTGTGCAAGGTCACCAACCTCATTCTCTCCTCCAGAGCCACTCTGGGTCCAGATATATATCAGGGATAAGATATATGTGTTTGTATATATCTAGGTACAACCGGAGATGGCCCTAGATGTTTAAGGCAATTGGGATTAAGCCAAGATGGTAGAGAGAAGTCAGGGGTTTGCCTGAGCTCTCCTTCAAGCTCCTCTGAACAAGTAAAGCCCCAAAACAAATTCTGTAGTAGCAGAAACCACAAAAGCATGGGACAAAACAATTTTCCAGGAAAGGTCTGTTGCATCAGGGTGAAAGTGAATCTCAGTCCAAAGCAGGCCATGCCCCAGCAAACCAGCTGGAGGCCTTAAAGGAGACTTAATCAATGGTGACAATACAGTTTCTAGACTTCTCACCCCACAGATGGTAAGGGGATCAGACAACTGGTCAGAAGGAGATTACAGGAGTCCCTCTGCTGGCACCAGTTGAAGCAGATTTTATTCTCAATCTCAGTGCAAGGAAAAGCCCTAGAACACCAGAGCTTGCTGCTATAGGGGAGTAGAGTCCCTGATTATAGTTCTAGGGTGGAAAAAAGTGCTTGTGGTCATTCACAGACCAGTGCACAGTACAGAAGGGCAGTAAACATACCTCTGCCTAGATCATACCACCTCAGAAGAACTGAAAGTCTACATGTACCCAGAATTATCTCTGGAAACAGCTGTAAAAAAAACCTGAAGCTTCGGACAGTAGCCGTCGCACTCCAGAAGCACAGCCCCACTTTAGCATAGAGTTAAAAGTCAAGAAATGGAATGGAAAAAATGAGCAAACAGAAGAAAAAGATGCTGACTGTACAAAGTTAGTATAGTGATAGTAATACTGATCAAAACACAAAATCAGAAGAAGATGACAAAGTCAAAACTGCTACAGCCAAAGCCTCAAAGAAAACTATGAACCAATCTCAGGTCGTGGAAAAGCTCAAAAAGGATTTTAAAAATCAAATAAGATAAAAGGCAGTGAGATCCCAAACTCATGACACGATCACTCCAAAAAAGATCCAAATAACGCCATAGGAAAATGCCTGGAGGGGGCAGCTAGGTGGTGCAGTGGATAAAGCACTAGTCCTGGATTCAGGAGTACCTGAGTTCAAATCCGGCCTCAGACACTTGACGCTTACTAGCTGTGTGACCCTGGGCAAGTCACTTAACCCCCATTGCCCCGCAAAAAAAAAAAGAAAGAAAAGAAAAAAAAGAAAATGCCCAGAGCAGCAAAACTCACAGAAGAATGTGCTGAAATCATCTAACCAAAAATGGCTTGGAAGGTCAGAAGGACAGAGCTGCTGTGCTGATACAGGAGTCAAGGCCAATCCCACAGTCACCCTGACACAGATCCAGTCCCAGGAAGGCCTCACCAGAAAAGCAGACCCCCAGAGCCTCTGAATCAGCTGAAGCACCAGTGTTGTCTGGAACTAAGCTCACAGTCTGGTGAGCCCTGGGCATAGGGAGACTACAGGAGTATATGCTGGTGCTAAGGTAGAACTTGGATTTTTCACCCCTGCTGGGAATCAGGAGGTAGGCTTGAGTAGCAGTGGCCCAGGTCGGGGAGAAGCACAGGCTCATCTGAGCTAACAACCACAACACACAAAGCTGTTTGATTAGCAAGCTGGCCTGGGGTCATCTAAGGATCAGGGAAGAGGCCAGGCAAGTGAAGAACCTGATTCTACTTAAATCATACCACCTGGGACTTCTGAAGCTTGGGATACTGCAGCCTGGAAACAGTGCCCCACTTTAAGGAGCTAAAAGTCAAGTAAAAGAAAGGCAAGATGAGCAGACAGAGAAAGGTGAGGACCATAGAAAGTTTCTTCAGTAACAAGGAAGACCAAGGGGCACCCTGAGAGGAAGATGTCAACATCATGGCCCCTATATCTAAAGCTTCCAAGAAAAATACAAATTGGTCTCAGGCCATAGAGGTGCTCAAAAAGGACTTTGAAGATAAAGTTAGAGAGGTAGAGGAAAAAATGGAAAGAGAAATGAGGGTGATGCAGGAAAGATGTGAGAAAAAAGTTAACAGCTTGAAAAGTCAAATTGGCCAAATAGAAAAGGAGGTATAAAAGCTCTCTGATGAAAATAATTGCCTAAGAATTAGGATTGAACAAATGGAAGCCAGTGACTTTATGAGAAACCAAGACACAATAAAGCAAATCAAAATGAATAAAAAACATAGAGGGCAATGTGAAATATCTTCTGGGAAAAACTGCCAACCTGGAAAATAGGTCCAGGAGAGATCATTTGAAAATTATTGGTCCACCTGAAAACCATGATCAAGGAAAGAGCTTAGACACCATCTTCCAAGATATCCTCAGGGAAAATTGCCCTGAAATTCTAGAAGCTAAAATAGAAATTGAAAGAATCCACCGATCACCTCCAGAAGGAGATCCCAAAAAGGAAAACTCCTAGGAATATTATAGCCAAATTCCAGAGCTCTCAGGTCAAGGAGAAAATATTGCAAGTTGTCAAAAAGAAAGAATTCAAGTACTGTGGAGCCCCAGTCAGGATAGCACAAGAACTAGCAGCTTCTACATTAAAGGACTGGAGGGCATGGAATATGATATTCCAAAGGGCAAAGGAAATGGGATTACAACCAAGAATCACCTACCCAGCAAAACTCAGCATTATCTTTCAGTGGAAAAAAATGGAACTTTAATGAAAAAGAAGACTTTCAGATATTTGTGATGAAAAGACCTGAACTGAATGGCAAATTTGACTTTCAAATACAAGACCCTAGAAAACCATAAAAAATTGGAGCTGGGGGACATACCTGGGGTCATACAATGGGTGACTGTCTTGTGTCAAAGGCCGGGTTTTGGCTGGGATCCCCCTGGGGCCAGGGGGGATGCTTTGTCCACTGTGTCACTTAGTTAGGTGTTGACATCTTTAGGGTTAAATTGAGGGGTGAAGGGAATTCACTGGGGGAGGAGGAAGGTCAGAAGTGTAATCCTACATGAATGTAACAGGAAAAGGCTTATGGAGTGGGGGAAGAGATGAGAGGAGCAGGGAAGTAAACGAATTGAACACTCATCAGAAAAGGCTCAAGGACCTTAAACTCATCAGAGCTGCCTCAAGGAGGGACTAACAGACACACCCAACTGGGTGTAGTAATCTGTTTAATCTGGGCAGTAAATGAGCCTAACACCCATCAGAATTGGCTCAAAGACCTCAATCTCACTAGAATTGGCTCAAGGAGAGAATAATGTACACACTCAATTGGGTGGAGTAATCTCTCTAACCCTGCAGGAAAATAGGGGGGATAAAGAGAGAGGGGCAAAAGAAGGAATGGCAGAGTGGGGGAGGGAACAGACAGAAGCAAATCCCTTTTGAAGAGTGATATGATGAAAGATGGATAATAGAATAAATATCATGGGGAAGGGAATAGGATGGAAGGGAAACAGTTAACAATAGTAATCATGAAAAAGAGAAAAGGGGGGAAATTGTACAAAAAAATATTTAGAGCAACTCTTGGTGGAGGCTAAGAATTGAGAATCAAGGGAATGTCCATCAATTGAGGAATGATGGAAAAAGCTGTGTTATATGATTGCAGTGGAATGGTCTTGTGCTACAGGAAATAACAAACAGGATGATCCCCAAAAAACCTGGAAAAACTAATGAACATCGATGTATAGTGAAGTGAGCAGAGCTGGGAGGACATTGTGCATAGTGACAGCAGTATTATTCAATGAGCAATTGTGAATGACTTAACTACTCTCAGCAGTGCAATGATCCAAGACAATCCCAAGGAACTAATGAGGAAGCTTACTATGCACCCCTATAGAAAGAAATGATAAAAAGAACACTTGTGGATTGTACATATATAACCTGATTTCGATCTTGTGGAGTGGGGAGGAAAGGGAGGGAGGGAGGGAGGGAGAAAAATTTGGAACTCTAAATCTTATGGAAATGAATGTTGAAGACTACCCTTATATGTAACTGAAAATAAAATAAATGTTGCTGAAATTTAAAAAAAATCAAATAAGAGAAGTAGAGGGAAAATGGGAAGAGAAATTAGAGTGATTCAAGAAAATAATTTTTAAAAAGATTCAACATCTTGGTAAAGGAGGCAAAAAAAAAAAGACTGGAGAAAATAATACCTGAAAAACACAATAGCTCCCCAGTTGATAAATGGTCAAAGGGTATGAACAGGCAGTTTTTTAGACAAAGAAATCAAAGCTATTTGCAATCATATGAAAAAATGTTTTAAATAACTATTGATCAAAGAAATGCAAATTAAAACAATTCTGAGGTACCACCTCACACCTATCGGAATGGCTAATTATGAAAAAAAAATGAAAATGTCAGATGTGTGAGAGAATGTGGGAAAAGTGGGACACTAATCCACTATTGGTGGAATTGTGAATTGATCTAACCATTCTGGAGAGCAATTTGGAATCATACCCAAAAGGCTATAAAACTGATCATATGGGGCAGCTAGGTGGCGCAGTGGATAGAGCACCGGCCCTGGAGTCAGGAGTACCTGGGTTCAAATCCGGCCTCAGACACTTAACACTTACTAGCTGTGTGACCCTGGGCAAGTCACTTAACCCCAATTGCCTCACTAAAAAAAAAACAAAACAAAAAAAAAAACAAAACTGATCATATCCTTTGATCCAGCAATACCACTGTTAGTTTTATATCCCAAAGACATCCAACAAAAGGGGAAAGGACCTATTTGTACAAAAATATTCATAGCAGCTCTTTTTGTGGTGGTTAAGAAGTAGAAATCAAAGGGATGTCCATCAAAGGGAATGGCTAAATAAACTGTGGTATATGATTATGATGGAATATTATTGTGCTATGAGAAATGACAAGCAGGATGATTTCAGAAAAACCTGCAAAGACTCACATGAACTGATGTATAATGAAGTGAACAGTACCAGGAGAACATTGTGCACAGTAACAGCAAAATTTTTCAATAAAGAACTATGAATGACTTAGCTATTCTCAACTATAACTATATAAGAATCGTTTAAAGGATATAAGGTAGTAAAAATGCTAGATTTGGAATCCAGAGGAACTGAGTTTGAATCCTTGAATCCCTCTGTAACCTTGGACAAATCACTTAATGTCTCTAAGGACTCAGTATCATCAACTGTAAAAGGAGAAAGTCAGGCAAGATCATCTCTGAGGTGCCTTCCAGTTCTTGAGCTATTATCTTGTCATCCTCTGTATCTATGATTCCTCAATGTTCCTTCAAAATATGCAGATTGTAAGTCCTCCAAGCCTTCACTGGAAGTCTTCTTAAGGTCTGCTTACCCATCTGCTATCCCTCACTCTCTCTTTTTGACAACCTTACCTCCTTTTCTGATCTAACATTTTCTGAATTATATCTTTTTTTTTTGTTTGGGGTTTTTTGGTTTTGTTTTTGGTACTCAAGTCAGCATAGGTAATATAACAATAATAATGGTAATATCTAACATTTATATAGCACATTAAGATTAGCAAAGTACTTTATAATTCATCCTCACAACAACCCAGGGAGTGTAGGTGCTATTATATCCTTCCTCTACCCTTTTTATATGTAAGAAAACTGAGGTCCAGAAAAGCTGAGTGACTTCCCCAGGGTCACACAGCTATTAAGTGTTTGAGAACAGATTTGAACTCAGGTCTTCCCTGGAGGGTGCTGATAAATGTTTAACAAGTAGCTCTCCAAGAAAAAAAATGTACTCACAATACACTTTTTAAATTTTCTTTTAATTTTTTTTAGTTATTTTCCAGTTACATGTAAAGATAGTTTTCAACATTTTTTTTCACAAGATTTTTAGTTCTGAATTTTTCTTCCTCCCTTCTCTCCCCTTTCCCCAAGACAGAAAGCAATCATATATATATATATATATATATATATATATATATATATATATATGTACATATATATATAAAATCACATCTCACAATACACTTTTTTTTTTGGCAGAGCAATGAGGGTTAAGTGACTTGCCCAGGATCACACAGCTAGTAAGTGTCAAGTGTCTGAGGCTGGATTTGAACTCATGTCCTCCTGAATCCAGAGCCAGTGCTTTATCCACTGTGCCACTTAGCTGCCCCACACAATACACTTTTAAGTTAAATCTTCCTGAGTTACATTTTCTCTATCACTTTAAGGTTAGATAATCATCAAAACAATAAATAAATCAAGTCCAGATTTGTAGTGTTTGCTAATTTCTGAGTGTGAATGCTTACACTTTAAACTTAACAATAAGTCAGATCCAGCATACTTCTGGGTCTTCTTCAAGTTTTCTATCCACTGGGCCACCTACCTGTTACAGACAACTTGTCATATAACATCTGTGAGATTTAAAATTGGATATAAGAGCATTAAACTCCTCCTTTTAACTTTTCCCTTGTATATCTCCCAGACCACTAAGAAAAAGAAGCCTCTGAGCTTTAATCAGTGAGGGATTAGCTTTTATTGTTTGGGAATTAATTAGACAACAAACAGGTGATACCAATTAGAGAAATAGGAAAGTAAAAATACAAATGAATAATCTTAGATCTAAGCTTAGTCTATATTCTTTTATAAAACTCACCAGATCCCCAAACTGCCTGCCAGGCCTAGAACTAGAGCTGATCACCAAAACGTGCCATCACCGCTAAACTGAGAAGCCAGAGTATGCGAGACAGAGCACAGAGAGTGAACTTCTGTTCTCACTCTCAGTTTTAAGTTGGCATCCCGGAAGTACAGCGTGCTTGGCCATGCTCTCTGGGCAGCAGCAGGCACACCGCCATTCATCGTGGTCTCCTCCACAAAAGGGCGGTCCTTCAAAAGCCACTTCAGTAGCATGTGCTCAACCCTCAAATGGTTCAGCTAAAACTTCCATTTTTTTTTACCACACATCCCTGGAAAAATTGTTGTTGTTGCTTAGTCATTTCAGTCATGTCTGATTCTTCATGGCCCATTTGGGGTTTTCTTGGCAAAGATATTGAAATGGTTTTCCATTTCCTTCTCCAGCTCATTTTACAGATGGGGAAACTGAGGCAAATAGGGTTAAATTACTTGCCCAGAGTAACACAGCTAGTAAATGTCTGAAGCCAGATTTGAACTCAGGAAGATCTGAGTCAGCCTGCCTCCAGACTCAGTTGCACCACCTAGCCATCCACCACTACCACCTCCCTCTCCCTGTCCCCAGAGAAATACTAGTTTTTAAAAAGCTATGTGTTTGTGCTGGGGGCAGGCTGAGATCATTGTGTGTCCTATGCAGTTTTCCAAATGCAATTCAGTCCATTTTCTTCATCCTAATTATCCATTTCCTTTTCATTATCTAAAGAAGTCTCCCAAATATATGTCTTGATGGGATTCCTCAATAGGTTTCCCATTCAATTGCACATTGGGCACTAGGCATTCTTCATCCATTGAATTTTTTCCTTTGTGAATTTTTTGGCCAAATTCATCTGTATAGAAGTGACCTATGTGAAGTATCCTGAGGCTTCATGAAATTTGTACAATGTTCCCAATAACAAACAAACATGTCTAAAAAACATGATCCTGCCACACTAGACCCTGGGGGGGAATTGGAATGCTCCTCATACCTACTGATACTTCCAGACTCTCCCTTCCCAACCATCATTCCACAATCTCTCCTCCTCTTAAGTTCACTCCATCAAAACTTATCCCTAATTCAGATCATGGTGGCTAGTCTATTAGCTTCCCAGTCATGCCTGCTGTTCTCTCAAAAAGTCTAGGACCTGGTTCATAATCGTCCCAACTCCTTCCGTTATATCATATGGGGCTTAACATTCATTTGGATCTTTTTAAAACACCTAAACCTCCCATTTGCTCACTCTCCCAAACTCACATGGCATACATTAACACTCTGCCTTAACTAGGCTGTGTCCTGGATCTCAGCACAACTGATCCAATTCCATGATCAAAAATTCTGACCTTCTATCTAATCATAACCCCACATTATTTTATCTCTCTTTTATCCTTCCTAAGCCTATTCTTCACCCTGATGTGTAGTCCCTTTATCACTCAGCATTTTCTCTGGCCATTATTCTATCCTTACTTTCTCATCTTACTTTATTTACTATCTGACTTTCTCTTCTATCTCTTACTATCTCCACTTTCCCATCTAGTTAACCAGTTCAATTCCACACTGAAATTCTTATATTTTCAAATTCCTTGCATCCCTTGTCAAACCCCATTCCTGGGTTACTCACACCATCTGACTCCTCCATTCCTTCTCACACACTCTTGAATGTAAGTGGATGAAATGAATCAAGTGAGCCTACTGGATCCAATGAAGTTATTCATCCAACCTCAACTGAACCCCAACTGAAAGAAGGTAGTCCTTTCACAGCTACTTAATTTATCTCCTATGTAACTTCCAATGGAGGCTTTTCCAAAAAGACTCTTCCTTCTTTAAGCTTCCATACTTTCTTCTATTCTCTCCCCATTCTTTCTTTTAAAAAAATTATTTATTTTAATTTATGGATTAAAACAAGCATTTACATAATAGTATTTTTTAATGATTGCATGTGAAACTGCAAATCTATTATGTATAACCTGCTATTCCTTTTAAATATATAAAAATGTTATCATGTAAATTTTTTCCCTACCTCCCACCCTAGAGATGGCTATAATAAGACAAAATTATGTCTACATATATGAATATATTACATATATATTCATATATATGCAATATATATTAATACATATATAGATATATTTATATATATATGTAAAATTATTCTATACTTGTATTTATCAGTTTTTTCCTCTGGATATAGATAGCATCTTCCTTCATTCACCCATTGTAGTTAATTTGAGTATGTATAATAGTGTAAAATTTCTATAACTGCCTTAGCTGTAATTAGCTGTCTGCCTATCTATAGGCTGCTAGCTGGTAAAGCTATAGCTGGCTATTAGCTGTCTAAGCCAGTCTGTAAGGGCACTTTAAAAAATCTCCCAACTGCTTCTCCCAGACTGATAAGCAAAAGCCTTTTTTCAATTAAACCCAAAACAGGGTTTATTTATGAGAATAAACTTAGAGGTAAATACAAAGAAAAATACGATCTGACTGCATTTTAACTTTCTCCCTGCCACTGTGAAATCTCCTACCTTGTCTCTTGACTGTGGGTATGCTGGCCACTGCCGCCGCTGCAGCCATGCCTCCGAGCCTCTTCTCGTCTCCTTCTCCAGTCATGCTCCCCTTTCTCCTTAGCATCTCCCTGCATCTCCTTTCTCAGTTCTTCTACCGACCACCGCACCTCTTCACTACCTCTCACTGTTAGCCACGCCCGCTCTCCAGTCCTCTTTCTCAGTCCTCTTCTTTCACTGTCAGCCACCCCCACTCTTCTTAGCATCCCTGTAGTGTCTCTTCCCCCAGGCTATAAAACCCTTCTCTCCCCCATGAACCACAGGCCAGAGGGAGCCATGCATATCCCTTCTGAGTGGGGCTTCGGCACCCGAGGCTTCCATGCGGGGCAGTTTTGGGGAGAGCAGTCACGCTGGTGGAGGGGTGGCCCATTCAGGGTACCTGTTTGGGGTGCCTGAGCTAATTTTAGCTGCTTACAATAGTCAAAATTACTTATTTGCTCAAGGTAGTTCTTAAAATAATATTGCTGTTACCTCAAGTTATCATCTTATATTTCTACTCTCATCTCATCCAGTTTTCAAGTAAAGCAGCCTATATTAATTGTCTTCACTGCTTTTCCAATCTGGCTTCTGGTTCTCCTAACTCAACTTTGTCCAAAACAGCTCTTTCTAAAACCAGTGATCTCTTAATTGCCAAATATAATGGGGTTGGGGAAGGTGGTTAGGTGACACACAATTAGAACACTGGGCCTAAAATCAGGAAGATCTGAATTCAAATCTAGCTATAGACACCTACTAGCTGTGTGTCCCTCAGCCAGTCACTTAATCCCTATTTACCTCAGTTCCTCATCTGCAAAATGGGGATCCACTGGAAAAGGAAATGGCAAACTATTCCATTATCTTTGCCAAGAAAACCCCATGAACAAAGTCCAAGGGATCATGTAGGAAAGCTGAGCACCACAAAATCAACACTTTTGAATTGTGGTACTGAGAAGACTTTTGAGAGTCCTTTGGACAGCAAGATCAAATCAGTCAATACATAAAGAATTAATTCATTTTACATGTAACGGAAAAAATAAAATACCTTATACATAAAAAAAAGAATTAATTCATACTACTCATTGGAAAAAACAAATACAAAAAGAGAAGCTTAAGTACTTTGGCTACAAAATGAAAAGATAGAACTAATTGGAAAAGACAATGTGGACTAAAATGAAAAGCATATATCTTCCCTCACCCACAGAGAGCTAGTTGTTAAACATTTACCAGCACACCACTGCTTAAGGTACACCCATTTTTTAGGTGGATGTTAAATGATAAGCCAGCAAAGACTGAGAACTGAGAAGCAGAGATCAGACATGTAAGAGGACAAACAGGAGATAGCAGTGTTACAAATTCCAAGAAAGAGAGGTATTCAGGAGGAGAGGGTGTTCAACAGTGTCAAATAAAAAGGACCATATTTTTGTTGTTGTTCAGTCTTTCAATCATGTCTGACTCTTCATGACCTCATAGACCACAGCACACCAGGCTCTTCTATCCTCTGCTATTTCCTAAAGTCTGTCCAAGCTCATGTTTGTTGCTTCCATGACACTAGCTATCCATCTTATCTTCTGCCATCCCCTTCTTTTGTCTTTAATCGTTCCCAACATTAGGAGAAACAAAGACAAGGAGGGAAAGGGAAGAAAATATAAAGTGTGGAAAGACTAGAGAAGAGGGAAAGATGGTAGAAATAAAATAAATGAATAAAAATTGACTGAACCTGAATAATAGTAAAAATGAACAGCACAGAGGAAAAAGAGGGGGAAAATGAGAGTCTAACTTCAAATTAAGAAATGGGAGGAAAATGTCTTCTATAAGAAAGATTAATTGACTGAGCATGTTTTCACTTGGGTTGTTTCTTTACAGAATGGCTCAGAACTTTTACCAGAGTGTGCTGACCATAGATTTTGGCTATATCAATCATCAAGGATTGTCTACACAAGGGCTGTCTATATTGGAGACTGTCTACATAGGCATTATGCAGAAAATGCAGCAGCAGGGATCCATCATGCCACAACTTACATCCAATGATGTAACTAAAAATTACAGTCAGAATAATACTTGGACCATCATGACAAAGAATCTGTCAAGACAATATTCTTTTTGTTTCCTTCAGAGCCATGATGAGGCATTAAGACATAATGAAACCAACACTGGGCTTTGCAGAAGCCCGGAGTTGAAACCTTAAATAGTTCTAGTACTTTCTAGCCAAATAACTCTGTAAAATCCTCTTATCTCTAAACTTGAAATAAGGATTTGATCCACTTAATTCATATTTTAAGGGAGCTAAGGATTCCAAAAGGTGAAGTGTGTGGGGAGAGCATTTCATTTATGGGGTTTAGTCTATACATGGGCATGAGGGTAGGAAATGAAATGTATACAAGACCTAGTAAGTAGTCTACTTTTCCTAAAATCTAACACAGTGCTGGATATATATTGTAAGTGCTCAATAAAATGTTTGTTGACTGATTGGTTAACTTGTTTGAAGCCCAGATTTAAAAGGCATTTAGGTGTCAAACAAGGCTTTATATTTTATCCTAGTGGTGATAGAAAGACTCAGAAACTTCTACAGGAGGGTAGGAGGATGATCATACTCATAATTGGATACTTTCTGCATGCCTATGGTCAGACTTATGCTTTGGGAAGATTGTTTTGGCAGCTGTGTGAAGGATGGATTGCAGAGGGAGGCAGGAAGACATAATAGAAATACAAGATTTCTTATCATAATAATCCAGAAGTAGGGTGGTAAGTAGGGTGAGTGGAGAGAAAGAAGATTCTGTGGAAGTATAATTAATATACGAGACTTGGTAGTGAATCAGATATATGAGGACAGGATGAAGGAGACTAAAGAGTCAAGGAGGACCCTGAAGTTATGAGCCTGAATGACTGGAAGGATGATGATACATTCAGGTGAAATAAGGAAATTGGGAAGAGGAAAGGTTGTGGGAGGAAAAGAGTTGGGCAGAATAATGGGTTTTGTTTCAAGTGTGTTGAATATGAGATGCCAATGGTTCATCTGGGTGGAACTATCCAGCAGGCAGTGGGTAAGATGGGACTGGAAATCAAAAAAGATATGTAGATTTGGGAGTCATAAGGATAGAGAGGTCTATTGAACCCATGGAAGATGATATATTCTGAAAGACAGAGAGAATATAGAGAGAAAAGAAAGAATCCAAGATAAACCTTGGTGACAGTGACACTTGGGGGGGGGGGAGTGAGGACATGGATAATGGTTAACCTAAGGAGACAGTCAACATAGTTAAGAGAACCAAAAGAGAGTAGTGTCCTGAAAGCCAAGAAAAAAAAAATGGATCCGTAAAAGGAGGTGGGCAACAGTGTCAGAAGCTGTAGAGAGGTCAAGAAGGATGAAGGCTGAGAAGAGACCTTTATAATTAACAATTAAAAGATTGTTAGTAATCTCAGATTGAGCTGATGCCCAATATATTCACTACAAGCCTCACCAAAACATTTTGAGGGAATTGATTTGTAACCAAATTTTAAAATTGATTTGTGCAAGAGACAGAAAGAGAAATTTCACTTAAAATAACTATAAACAATATACAATACTTGGGAGTCTACCTGCCAAGACAAACACAAGAACTCTAAAATTCTTTTCACACAAATAAAGTGAAATCTAAACATTTGGGGAAAATATAGGTAGGCTGAGCCAATATAATAAAAATTACAATCCTGCCTAAATTAATTTATTTATTTAGTGTTATACCAATCAAACTGATGCAATCATTCTTTAGGATGAGGTTATTTCATTTCCAATTAATTTTTGGTCTCTCTTTCAATGGTCCTTTATGACACATAATTTTTATTGCATCATGATCTGAAAATGATGCATTTACTAATTCTGCCATTCTGCACTTGACTGTGAGGTTTTTATGCCCTAATACATGGTCAATTTTTATGTAGGTACCATGTACCACTGAGAAAAAGGTATATTCCTTTCTATTCCCATTCAGTTTTCTCCAGAGATCTATCATATTTAACTTTTTTTTCTAAAATTCCATTCACCTTCTTAGCTTCTTTTTTATTTATTTTATGGTATCCAGTTCTGAGAGGGCAAGGTTGAGGTTCCCTACTAGTATAGTTTTGCTATCTATTTCTTCCTGTAACTTATTTAGGGGCAGCTAGGTGGTATAGTGGATAGAGCACTGACCCAGGACTCAAGAGGACCTGAGTTCAAATCTCACCTCAGTCACTTACTAGCTGAGTGACACTGGATAAATCACTTAACCCCAATTGCCTTAAACATTCAGGGCCATCTCCAGTCATCCCAATCTATATCTTGCCAATAGAGCCAGATGGTTCTGGAGGAGAAAATGAGGCTAGTGACCTTGCACAGCCCTCCCTCATTTAAATCCAATTCACTGCAAGTCATGACATTACCTTGATGTCAGGGTCCTCTCCAAGAAGTTGTTGTTACAACTCACTTAACTTCTTTAAGAATTTGGATGCTATACCACTTGGTGCATATATGTTTAGTACTGATATTACTTCGTTGTCTATGGTACTTTTTAGCAAGATGTAGTTTCCTTCCTTATCTCTTTTAATTAGGTCAATTTTTGCTTTTACCTTACCTGAGATAAGGCTTGCTACCCCTGCTTTTTTTTTTTTACTGCAGCTGAAGACTAATATATTCTGCTCAAGCCTTTTACCTTTACTCTGTAAATATTTCTGCTTCAAATGTGTTTCTTGTAAACAACATATTGTAGGATTCTGTTGTTTTTTTTTATCCACTCTGCTATCTATTTTTGTTTTTTAGGAGAGTTTATCCCATTCATGTTCATAGTTATGATTACTAACTGTGTATTTCCCTGAATCCTATTTTCTCCCTTGTTTGTACTTTTCTCTTTCTTTTCCCCCTGTCCCTTCTCACTAGTGTTTTTTTTCTGACCACCTCTGTCAATCCTCCCTTCTATCAGCCCCACCTCCCTTTTGTCCTTTCCCCTTTCCCCTCCTAGTTTTCACCTCCCTTCTATCAGCACCACACCCTTTTCTTTCCTCTTTCCTCTTTTACTTTCCTATAGGGTAAGATAAATTTCTATTCCTGACTTTGTATATATGTTATTCCTTCTTTGAGCCAAATCAGATGAGAGTAAGGTTGAAATAATGATCACCTCTTCCTTCTTTCCCTCTATTGTTACAGGCATTTTGTGCTTCTTCATGTGATGTGATTTACCCCATTCTGCCTCCCCTCTCCTCTTCTCCTAGTATAAACCTTTTTGTCACCCCTTTAGCATGCATAAAAATCAACTTATACCCACACCCTCTGTCTATGTGTACTCCTATTTGGCTTAATAGAAATACAGTTCTTAAGAATTACAAGGATCTTCTTCCCATGTAGAAATGTAAACATTTTAACCTTACTGAATAACATGTTTTGAGTTTTTCCCCATTTTACCCTTTTATGCTTTTCTGGAATCTTGTATTTGAAGATTTAATTTTCTGTTCAGTTCTATAATAGCCACTTAATAAGAGTTTGTGAAATAAATGACTATGTAGTATTCTCCTTTTGTAATTTTCTTCTGTACCCTGACATCCACTGTCCATGCTTTTGATGGGTTGTTTACATTGTTGGTTTTTTTAAACACTTGTTTATTCTTGAAAGGAGACAGAAGAAAAAGCCCAAACTGGGAGAAACTGCTACTGTGTAGGAAATCCCAGGCTTGAGACATTCTCATCTCATTACCCTTATTCCAATAGAGCTTCCCATGCCACGGGTCCTAAGCTACTTTTTCAAGCTCCAAGCAGGGATATAATCAAGTCAGCCCTGAGGTGAGACTTTGCAGCTGTTAAAACAGTACACACCCCTAATCACACAGCAACTCAGGGAAGGAAGCAAAGAAGGATTCTATTTCCAAATGAACTTCCAGGAGGAATTGAAAGAGGCAGTATTTAATTACTCAAGTTGAAAATATTCTGGAATGCAGATCAAATGCCTACCAGAAGGTTTTCACCAGTACTCTCAACTTCCCCCCCCCAACATCCTGCAATATTTAATGCCATCTCTACTCCAAATCCCAGCATCAATGAATTTAAGAAATGGAAGAAATCTTGGCAGCCATCTAGTCCAATGCATATTTAAAAGGAATCCCCATTCTAATATCTATCCATCCAGCCTCTACTTGAAGAACTCCACTGACGGGGAGCCCCCAGCTCTCTAGGCAGCCAACCCTACTTTTGGACAAATCTCATTGTTAGGAAGTATTTCCTGACATTGGGCCTAAATTCACCTTTTTTGCAACCTCCAACTATGATTCAGGCTTTGTCCTCTTATCTCTTCTCTGTAACAGCCCTTTAAAAAATTCAAAATAATCATCACACCCCACCTTGATTCTTCTCTTCTCAAGATCTAAGTTCCTGGGGCAGCTAGGTGGTGCAGTGGATAGAGCACCGACCCTGGATTCAGGAGGACCTGAGTTCAAATCTGGCCTCAGACACTTGATACTTACTAGCTGTGTGACCCTGGACAAGTCACTTAACCCTCATTGCCCCGCAAAAATTAAAAAAAAAAAAGATCTAAGTTCCTGATATTAAGTCTCAAGTGCCATCAACTCAAGGCTTATCTGTCATACTGATCTTCTACCTCCAGGCACTCTCCAGCTTATCATGCCCTTCTTAAACCATGAGGCCCAGAACTGAATACAACCATATTCTTGCTCACATGAGTTAGAGATAATCTGGTCCAACTACCTCATTTTGCTAATGAAGACTTGAGAAACAGAGTTTAAGTGACCACACAGACATATGGGTTTTCAGGATATGAACTCAGGTCCTCTGACTATAAATCCTGCAAAATAAAAAAAATTTTAAAATAAATAAATAAATATATATATATATATATATATATATATATATATAACATCCTAAAGTTAATATACATTTATATATAATATTTTCTCACTTTATTAAGCCTTCTTGACCTATGCCAATGGGACTTGGATTCAAATCCTAGCTCAGTCCTTGTGAACTTTTATGACATCAGCATCAATTATATAGTGCTTTTTATTTTTTGTTTGTTTTTTGGTACTAGGTCTCCCCATCACCCTTAGGCTAGAAGTGCAACTAGAATTGTAGATCCAACTTCACTAATGATCAGCATGGAAGCTTGACCAATGGAAGCTAGTTAACCTCTTCTTCATCAACCTAGTGGCTCTTTGCTCCTGGGGACTTACTATATTGGCACAAGACTTAGTGTGGACACCTGATCAGCTTTAGCCCCACTGCAGCTCAAAACTCACATGTTCAAGTTATTCGCCAGCTTTAGCCTCCCTGGGAAGCAGCAATTATAGGAGTACTCCACCATGCCTGGATATCACATTATTTTCTCACGATATTATGCATATTGGTTCCAAGATCTTGCTTTTCTTTCTTTTTTTTTCTTTTAAATTGCAATGACAGCAGGGAGAGAAAATTGGCCTGCTAAAGGACAGAATGCATAATTTGTTGTTCTTCCCACCAAACCAAGAAAAAACTATGTTTGTATGTATGTATGTATGTATGTGCATGTGTGTTTTATCTGAAGTAAAGACTGGATCATTTCTAAATTATAAGTTTCTAGGTAGTCCAATGGATAGCCTAGAGTCAGGAAAATCTGGGTTCAAATCCAGCATCAGAAACTTACCAGCTCTATGAACTTAAGCAAGTCACTTAACTTGCCTCAGTTTCTTCAACTGTAAAATGAAGATAATAACTGAACCTACCTCTCAGAGTTGCTATGAGGATCAAATGAAATATTTGTAATCATATATATATATATACACCCTTCCTCCCCCTCCTAAAATCTCAAATAACTTAAAAGAAATCCAATATGCTGGCTATTAAAGGTAGGGCTGGACAACAGTCAAGAGGTTAACCTGTGAGAGAAATAGCAGAATCCAGAGGTAGGGAAAATATGGTGGATAAGGCACAGAAGGAGGAAGGCCCTTGTATCAAAGGCTGGGCCTTTCTACTTTTACAGCTAGTAATCTTAATTTTTTTTCAAATACTTTATCCTGGAAATGTAGGTGCAGACTATAAGAAGCCTGGGAGTTGAAAGGCAGACAGGACTGAGTAGATATGGGCAGATAGGGGGATGAGGCATGGGCCAGAAGGCCACAGGAATGCCAAATATAAAAGCTGATTGACTCAGATTAACTCCTCTGTGAAATGAGAAATTCCATACTCAAGAACAATGAGACCATTGCCTGGGCGAAAGACTCAATACTCTATTGCTGCAAGTTTGGGCAGCTTGCTCAGGACAATGCCAATATATGTCAATGATATTATAGTGTAATAAGCAACAACATAAGTGAGCCATCCTGGGCCCTTGTTTGAATGGCATCTCTTTGAGGAGAAGCGAGGGTGTAGGGAGCCTATGAGCATTATGGGTGTGGAAGGAATGAGGAATGCACCATAGTTATTGTGACACCCCAGGTTTCTAGGAAAAGTTGGAATTTTCCCAATGCCAGTGAACTGTGAGCTTATTCCCCATGATGATGTAGTATACCAGAACATTTAAATGAACCCAGGTTTTCTCTTCACTGCTTTTGACTCAGCAATGGGGACCAGGAGCAACAACAATAGCAACAAAATTTCTCATGCTTGCATCAGTTTTTGTGTCATTTCATAGCATAAGGCTAGGGATTAGGCCTGTGATTTTATTGGTGTTGGAAACTCCCTCTATCGATTTAGGTCAGCACCCTTTCTGTAATTTATAATCTTCTAGAGATACCTAGAACACTAAGAAATGGTGACTTGCACAGGGTAGCAGTCAGTATAGGTTAAAAATGGGACATGAACATAGGTCTTGCTGGCTTCAAGAGCAGCTCTCTATCCACCATCCACATTAAACATCATTGTATAAGCATGGAAGGAAGGAAGAAAAGAAAAGAAGGGAAAGAAGGGAGGGAAGGGAGGAAGGAAGCTATGAAGTACTTACTGTGTATGTGTCAGGCATTGTGCTAGGTATGGAAGACACAAAAAGAAAAATCTCTGCCTTAAAGATACCTGTCTCTAATATGAGAATTCCACTTTCAGTCTTGTACCTAGAATTGTCTGTTAATTCTTGTGTACTTTTTCTAATTTTATTCTCACCACTATTACCCATTTTATTTCACTGAGCAGTAAATAAAGATAAAAGAGAGACTTTTACAGTAATGCTCCATTCAAAGTTGGAACTTCCATGTGATTCAATTCAGCTCCACCCTTGTCCCTTAAGTGCCCACTCGTGGTCACTGAAGAGACAAAGATAAGACAGATATCCTGCATGCATCTAATAAGTTGGATATAAGACAGGTTCAGAAAGATACTAAGTAGGTTTTGGACCATTATATCTTGAAGAGCAAAAGAGCTGGGGTTGTATTCAATAATAACCAGCAAAGTTGTGTATAATCCTGAATGAGGAAAAAAATGGGCATTTGATGAACAGAAAGATTTTCAGATATTTGTAATGACAAGACCAAAATTCAATGGAAAATTTGATATAAAAGATCCAGAAGAAATATAATGAAAACAATAAAGACTAATCATAGTGCACTCATTAAGGTGAAACTTTATTATATGTATGAAAATTTTTCAGCATTTTTTAAACTGTCATCATTACTAAGGTAGTTTGAAAGAAAGGTTAGGGCTGAGTTGTGTGTGATGAGGTGAATTTAAAAAACAAAATTGAGTAGGAAAAGGTAAGAGGTAGCAATTATATTATAAAATGGGGTATGAAGGGAAAAACAAATACAGAGGAAGCAGGTTGGGGTGAAGGGCTGGTAATGTTGAAACCTTATTCTCATATGGGTTGAAGAGGAAACAACATGTACTTCTGGAAGAGTGTAGAAGTCTTTTGAACATGTAAAGAGGTGAGAAAACTTGGAGACAGACTGGGGAAGGGACTTTTAGAGGGGTGTATGGATTGGGATTTTGGAGGGTAGGGGGAGAAAATGGGGAATCTTTTAGAAGGGTATGTGGATTGGGATTGGGGGCAGGACAGAAGACTGGGGACTCTTAAAGGAGTGGGTGAAGTTCAGGATGGGAGGGTGGCAGTAGAAAATAAGGTAACAGGAATAAGATAAAAAGAGGGTGAGAAAGAAAATAATGAGTAAAAATAACAAGGAGATAAATTCACAAATAGTCATTATAACTTTGAATGTAAATTGGATGTTTATAACAGTTCTCTTTGTGGTGGCAAAGAACTGTAAATTTCAGGGACCCCCATCAATTGGGGAAAGGCTAAACAAGGTGTGCTGTATGGTTGTGATAGAATACTATTGTGCTACAAGAAATGATGAATTCAATGATCTTAGAAAAGCATGGAAAAACTTGAAATAAATGATGAAGAGTGAAGTAAGCAGAAAGAAGAGTACATTATATGCAGTAATACAAAAATTGTTTTAAGAACAACTTTAAGTGACTATCACTTGACTATTATAAATAAACAAGTTAAAAATAAAGGAAAAAAGGATATGAACAGGCAGTTTTCAGAAAAATAAATCAAAGCTATCTATAGTCATATGGAAAAATGCTCTAAATCATTATTGATGAAAGAAATGCAAATTAAAACAACTCTGAGGTATCATCTCACACCTATCAGAGTAGCAAATAAAACAAAAAAGGAAAATGTTGGATGTTGGAAGGGATATGGGAAAACTGGGACACTAATTCACTGTTGGTGGAGTTGTAAACAGATCCAACCATTCTGAAGAGCAATTTGGAATTATGACCAAAGGGCTATAAAATTATGTATACTCTTTGATCCAGCAATACTACTGATAGGTTTATATCCCAAAGACATCCCAAAATAGAAAAAGACCCACTTGTATGAAAATATTTATAGCAGCTCTTTTTTTAGTAGCTAAGAATTGGAAATCAAAGGAATTCCCATCAATTGGAGAATGGCTAAACAATCTGTGGTATATGATGGTGATGAAATATTATTGTGGTATAAGAATTGACAAGTAGAATTATTTCAGAAAGGCCTGAAAGGACTTGTATGAACTGATATATAATGAGGTGAGCAGAACCAAGAAAACATTGTGCACAGAGACAGTAATATTGATGAAGAACTGTGAATGACAACTATTCTCAGCAATACAATGATCCAAGACAATATACCAAAGGACTAATGATGAAGCATACTATCCATCTCCAAAGAAAGTACTGATATTGATTGAACACAGACTAAAGCATACTATTTTCACTTTCTTTCATTTTTTCCTTTTATTTATTTTCTCATACAAAATTACTAATATGGTAATGTTTTACATAATTGCATCTATATAAAATATTTCTGATTGCTTACTGCCTTGGGGAGGGAGGGAGGAGTGCAGTGAAAGAAGGAGGGATAGAATTTAGAACTTAAAACCATAAATAAAAATGTATATTATTGTTTTAAAAATAAAACAAAGGACATGTGAAGAAAGATGCTATCTGCATCCAGAGAAAGAAGGGCTAAATAGATGTATAAAATAATTTTACATATGTGTGTGTATACACATTTACCTATTTGTGTCTAATGGCAGTCATCTCTAGGGGAAGAAAAAAGGGGGAAAAAGAAATTCACATGATAACTTTGTTGTGTATTTGGAGGGAACAGCAAATTGTACATGGTAGATTTGCAGTTTAATTGAAATCATCTTTTTTAATTATACTGTGTTATGGGTGTGATTTTCCCCGTGAATTAAAAATAAAGTACTTTTAAAAAAGAAGAAGAAAGATACCAAGCAGAACTTGATAGGGGAAACAGAGATGTGCAAAGAAACATAAGAAATTTGAGGAGAGAAAGATCTCTTTCAGGTTGGGCATCAGGGAAAGCATAATGAAAAGGGTGGGCCATAGAGGATGAAACAAAGCTTGTGAGGATGGATAATGGAATCACAAGATCTAGAGCCAATGAGATCTTAGAAGTCACCCAATCCAACGACCTCCTTTTTCAGCTCAGGAAATCAAGGCCCAAGGAGGATAAGGGATTTACCCAAGGTTATATATAAGAAATATCTTTAAAAGAACTAATTAAAAATTATGTCATCATCATCAACAAATGAGATCATTGATTTCAAGCAGGAAGGGACCTTAGAGTTCATTGATCCCCACCTCCTCCATGATTTGCCTCTGGTCACAGAGGTAGTAAGAGGGAGAGCTAGACTAAATAGGATGCATCATGTTTGAAAGTACAAAGATATAGAAGGCATGGTCGCTGCCTCAGGAAACAAGAAACTGGTGAGTTAGTTGGGAAGAGAAGACCTGTATAAGTCCATAGAATGGGAAATTCCTTGAGAGTTGGGATTGCTTCATTATTTTTCATTTGTAACCCCAGTATCTGGACCTTAGCAAATGTTTGACAAATTCATATTGGTTGATTGATGGATTGATTGATGTTCAGCAAAATTTTTCACCCAAACAGAAATAAGGCACGTGTAGCAGAGTGAGCCTTGATTTCTGTCATTTTTATCAAGGCAAATGTTTAGAATAGTGCCCAACATATGGTAGTTTCTTAATAATTATTTATTGATATATTCCCATAGATTATTCATTGCCTTTTCAATTATACATATGAGTTTTCTTTAAACTGATTACCTCTATGGTATTTGATTTGGCTTAATCTTTAAAAAGAAAACAGTCACTAATACATTTCTGAATCTGTATTAAAGTCCCACAGGGTCATCATAAAGATGTATTAGGCTATGGTTAGAAACATATGATCTAACATTCTCCAATGATGCCACTGGCATCTCTGTGAAGAATCTCAGCATGAAAGAGGTGCAGAAACTGAATTCCATCCCTCTCTCCTGCAGAGAACAGATATTCCATCATCCCATTAGCTCCCCTCTTTTCATCTTCCCTGAGTTAAAAAACAATCTATTTCACTGAGAGCTAGGGGAAAAGATATTAATAAAATCTTAGCATGGCATTTCTTTGGAGGGGGGAGTAAATAAGTGACATGTAGGCTTGTCTCTCATAATCTCAAACGGGATGAACTCTGCACAAGAAGAAAAAGAGGCAGTTGAGCTCACAGCCCTATGATGATTCTGCTGGCAACGTTTAAGACCAAAACATCTTCCCATGTTAATAATTGCTGGTACTGCCACCTTGTAAACAGAGAGCTTAAAACTTTCATTTGAATCTAATTATGTAGCAATAGGCCATCAGTATAAATGCATAAATTAGAGGTGGTAAAATGAAAGGAAAAAACACTAAAGGAAATTTAAGCAATGTAATAAAATACCTAAATACACATTATTTTTCTTTTATTTCTGATTTGTAATTTCATTGGTATGAAGAAACTCCAAGCAAGAAAATTACCTCTCCCAACTTGACAGTTTTTAAATGTTCCCTGGGGTAAAAGAGAGTGTAAGTTCCCTAGGGTCACACAGTCAGGATGTGTCATAGGATTCAAGCTCAAGTATGCCTGACAATGAGGCTGGCTGTTTATCATATTTCAGATTCACTGACTAATTTTCAGTCTCTCATTTTATAAATGATTCTCTGTTCATAAGTTAACTGTTTCAATAGATAGATGAGTCAAATGACCCTTTCCCAAGTCTCTAAAGATTGCCCGCACAACTCTTCCTTCAATTTTTTCATTTTCCTTACCAACTTTGGTCCACAGGGCTGGTTTATTTCATTGCTTTGGAAACACACATGTATGTGCATGCACACACAATTGGGATGGGTTATGTGGATGATCAGAACAGTGGCTGGGGGGATGGTGGACAGGGTTAAACACTTTATAATGTTTCCTAGTGTGAGATTTAAAATTGGATACTAGAGCATTAAACTCCCCTTTTTAACTTTTCCCTTATTTATCTCCCAGACTAGTAAATGGAAGAAGCCTCTGGTCTCTAGTTAGAGCTTTTATTGTTTGGAAACTACAAGGTGATGTTGATTAGAGGGATAGGAAAGTAGGAATACAAACAGTCTTAAGTCTAAGCTTAGTCTATATTCCGTATAAAACTCACCAAAAACCTAAGGCCACCTTTGGGTGGGGGAGAGCTGCATCAAGCATGTGCTGTTACAGCAAGCCGGGCCGAGTCCAACCTCCATCAACCTCTGTGTGTGCAGCACAGCCAGCGAACAAGGAGAGCAAAAAAGAGATCCCACTTCTGTTCTCTCCTTGCCTTTTAAGCTCGCACCCTGGAAGTGGAGTGCTTAGCAGTCGGACTGGCGTGCGTAGCCCATGCATGGCTGTCGGTCTCCTCCCCCAAAGGGTGGTTGTTTAAAAACTGGCGTACTTTTTACCACATTCCCCCCTTTGATTCCTCAAGAAATGAAATGTTTCCTTCATGGAACAGTAAAAAATAACAGAATATAATAACTATTGCTAACTAATAATATGTGAACAACAATATAGAAAAGGAAGAGAGGAAAGTTTTGTCCAGAGGGGAGATTTTTTGTCCTCATGAACTGATGCCTTGACATTGGTCTTGCAAAGGGAGAACCTCTGCAGAGAGTACATGTTACAGATGGCATATAATAACAGAAAGGAGATAGTAAAAACTAACAAAACAAAACAGTTCATATAAAGTCTCTGAGTTCTCTTGTCTTCTTGAAGTGGTAAGATGTCATCAGGAGGAAACTGGATTCTGGTCTGGAAAACTGGATTCTGGACTCTGGTCTGGAAAGCTGGATTCTCTTCTTTAACTGTTTGAATTGCTGCATTTTTACTAAACCTTAGCATAGCATTGCCATCCCATCACACTAGTATGTACAAGAAAGTGTACCTCAAGAATAAAAAATGATTGGTACAGTGAAGGCTGTGTTAACAAACACCACCTAAATTTCACATTCTTTAATCAAACTGAGCAATGATAGTGTGTCCACTCCAAGAAAACAATCCTCCCATAGATCTGTGATCTCTTCCATGTGGGTACCCCCTCCAGTGGTGCAGATAGCACCCCATCCATGTCTACTCACTTTGTGAAACTCTGATCCATGTATTCCTAGAAGAGTAGAAGAGCAGCCCACCATGAATGTTGGTTGTGAGCCTTCCTCACGGTCTCAAACAAAAAAAACAAAATTTCTGCACATTGAAACAAAATTAGAACAGCTTTTGATTTTCTGATAATTAACCAGTTATATGGAAGAACTTCTTATGTAACTTGTAGGCAAGTCACATAACCTTCTAGGGCCTCAGTTTATTCATCTTTAAAAGGAGAAAATTGGCATGCAGCAGGTAATAAATACTTAGTGACTTGATTAAATGGCCTCTAAGTTCCTTTCCAAGTCTAAATCTAGGATCATATGCTACAGTAATTGATGTTTAGACAAGTCATCAAGTCAAAAAGCATTTATTTAAGGTACCTACTATGTGCCAGGCATCAAGCTAAGTGATGGCAACACAAAGAAAGGCAAAGGATAGTTCCCATTCTCTAGAAATTCACAGTCTAAAGGGGGAGACAAGATGCAAACCATTATGTACAGATGATCTTTAGAGGAGCATTAGTATTCAAGGGAAGGGTAAAAGATTCTTACAGAAGGTGAGCCTTTAGCTGAAGATTTAAGAAAGCCAGGGAAGCCAGGAGGTGATGAGGAGGAGGAAGAAAGGTCTGAAAGAATGAATTGCCTTTCCTTTTACCCAACTTTTATACAACCAAATTACCTGACTTATTACCAAGGTATAATTGGCACAGTGGAAGTATTGGGCTCAATAAACAAGAGAAACAAAAAAAAATTTTAAATAAACGAGAAAGACAGAACCTGAATAATATTTATAAAGAAAGAGGAGAGTAAACCCTTAAAGCTAAAGGTGAAATCAGGTTTATGGACCTTCAAATGCCTGGTTTGTAAAAGGAGAATAAAAATCCTCTGTGACTCGAGTTTGTCTTGAGAGTCACAGGTGAATGGCCAAATGCAAGAAAAGCACATCATCCTTGAAAAGTGTTTCTTGAGTCCCCTGGGAAGCTGCATTTTCTGAGCAGCAGAAGAAGTTTATAGTTTGACAAGGATTCTTAAACATGGTTTCTATATAGTTGGGCAAACAGCCAAGAGAACAACCCCATCTTCTTCACTCACCAAATAAGAAAGAGAGCTAATAAAAGGGCAAACTCTTGGATCACTTGCCAACCTTCAGATGGGTGAAACATTTTTTTTTCCACAGAACTATACTGAGTGAATGACCGGGTCATAACCAGCTGGTGTGCCTGTGTGATGGGGAGAAAATATGTTGCTTCGAAAACATATTTCAACATTAAGGTTCCCCCAGGATTTATTACAAATTGAGAAAGTGAGAAACAAAAAAGGAAAACACTGTGGAGTGATTTTTTATTTTTCTTTAGGAATGAAAAACATTTTGGAAATACCCTCAAACTTCTGGCATACTTGAAAGTAAAACTACTCTCAGAGGACTTAAATCTATCCAGTGCACCAAAGCCCCAACTGTTAGCCAATTATGTGAATGCCACATTAAGATTTAAAGAGAGCTTAGAGTCCAAAGGTAATATGCATACTGGTCCAACAGTTCAACCTAACAAATACAGTTCATCTTGAATCCAGACGTACTTTTTAAAAGAAATGGTCACATTCTTAAAATTCAGAAAAGCTGGAAGACAAGGCACTATAAAGTTAGATTGTGGGTCTATATAGTACAACTTCATTAGAGGATTATGGTATCCTTAAATTGACAAAGTTCTTGGAGTATATCAGGCACAACTTAATTATCAGTGCAGATATTTCCTCTTAAACATTCCTGACAGATGATCATCTAGCCCGAGGGTTCTTAACTTTTTCTGTGTCAGGGACCCTTTGGCAGTCTGGTGAAGACTAAAGACCCCTGTTCAAATCAAGAAGTCAACAAGCATTTATTAAATGCTTTCTATATACTGGGCACATAAAAGCAAAAAAGAAAAATAACCTCTGCCCTCATTGTAAATTACTTAACACAGTGCCTGGTACATAGAAGGTGCTATAGAAATGTCAGCTATTACTGATTGTTCTTCTTATTTTTATTATTATTTATAGGAGAACACATAAAAAGTAGCTGAAATTGGGGGAGAAGAGACAGAGAGAGTTACCAGATCAGAGTGGAGAAGAGAATATGGCTGACCTTGGCACTTTTTAAAAATTGGCCTTCCAGGAGGAACTGACCAATCAGAGGAAGGGGCTGTAGGAGTGAAGTGATCTTCCTGCAAGAGAGACGTGGTAGAGTAACAAAGACATGAACATGGCTGGCCAGGGTATTTTTCTTAAAAGAGATTCCTCTGACCACTCAGAGGAAGGAGTGGCATAATCATTCTCAAGATAATGTTATTAACTTCACTAAACAAAATATATATGATTATAAAGGGAACCAATTATAGGGAAATATAGTTATCAAAATATTTAAGAAAAAAAAAACAAATTCAGGGACCCCACATTAGGAACCTGATCTAGCTGAAGTATTCTATATGAATACCTCCACATGCCTTAAAAGATAATAGTTGTATTGGCATTTCTCATGTAAGTCTGAAACCTTACTTGTAATTTCTACTCAGTGGTCTTCATTCTGCCTTCAGGAAAAAGAGAAAACAAGCCTGCTCCTTTTCCATGACACAGTTATCATATTTCCTCTTTGTCCATTCCTTTCCAGGCTAAACATTTCCAATTCCTTTGAACACTTTTTCATGTGTTATGGCCAGTAGGAACACAATTGGGCTTGGAGTCAGAAGGCTAAGTCCTGGCTTCCTCACTAAGTAGCTCTGTGACTTGGTGCAAGTTGCTTAACTTCTCTTAGTCTCAGTCTTTTTTTTCCCCATCTACAACACAGGAATAATAATGACTGCACTGACTACCTCTAGAGCTGAATGTTAGCATTAAATGAAATAATGGATGTAAGTTTTTAAGAATTATTTTGTAATTGGATCAGTGATTTTTAGAGTGCAGAGAGTTCTCAATGAGGAGCTCCCTCTGCTTCATAGATTCACTTAGAACAATTGTTTGAATTCATATCTAAGTTTGGTGTGTAATTATTTGAAACAAAGCAATAGGAAATAGTTGGTTCTTGAGTGTTTGGGCAGCTAGGTGGTAGAGTGGATAGAGCACTGGGCATAGAATCAGAAAGACTCATATTCCTGAGTTCAAATATGGCCTCAGACACTAGCTGTATTACCCTGGTCAAGTCACTTAACCCTGTTTTGCCTCAGTTTCCTCATCTGTAAAATTAACCAGAAAAGGAAATGGCAAACTACTCCAGTTTCTTTGTCAAGAAAACCCCAAATAGGCTCAGAAATAGTTGGAATGACTGAAAAATGACTGAAAAACTACCAGAGTGCTTGTAAACAGTCTCTGAATTCTCATTCAAGCCTTTTTCTTCACCCACAACAATAATGCAGAGGTAAACTTTAGCCAAATACTTCTCCAAATGGTCATAAATTCTCACAGAATTCTTATTCATGAGATTTTTGCTGTGATTACCTCCTCTGAAATTAGAGGATTATAACTGTGACTGTATCCATCTAGAGAACCTTCAGATAAAGAAGCCCTCCCTTCCAGCTAAGGTCAGCACCTATAGCCTTAGAGAGTTTTCTACAGCACTAAAAGGCTTGTCTAGGATCACACAAACAATGTGGGATTTCAACCCCAGGTCTCTTTCCATTACATCATGCTTGCCTTTCTACTCTGAGGTTGCTATACAATCCCATTACACTTTTGGCAAAACTCTAAAAAACCTCTTTATCTTACATCTCTGAAATTTCAATAAGAGAAAGCAGCTTCCTTGGGGTTTTCAGAATAATAACTAGTAATGGCAATAACAATCAATAGCAGCACTAGCAACATAATTAGTATTTCTCTAGTGCCTCAAGGTTTACAAATATCTTATTTGGTCCTCACAACAACCCTGGAAACCGGGTAGTCCCATTATTTCCATTTTAAAATGAGGAAACAGGCAAACAGAAGGTAATTGATTTTTCCAAGGTCATACAGTTAGTAAGTGTTTAAGACAGAATTTGAGTATGGAAGATGGCAGAGAGAAGCCAGGAAGTTGCCTGAGCTCTCCCAAGTTTCTCTCAAAAATAACATTAAATCAAGCCTCTAAACGGATTCTGAAACTACAGAACATACAATGATATAGAGAGACACAATCTTCCAACCTGATATAATTTAGAAGACTTCAGGAAAGGTCAGTCTCACTTGGGCAAAAGGGGAGCACAGCATAGCTCAGACAGCACAACACAGCATGGAGGGCATCTGGGCAAGTCAGCAGGAAGCTCTTGGCCACAGCTGAGCAAGCTGGTGGCACAACGGGCCAGTTGTGAGATCCACCAGCACCAGCTGAGAGGGCAGGCTGCCAGCTGGTGGGCAACCCATGAGACAAACACAACTGGGCCTGGCTATCCCAGCACCTGGAGCAAGCTCAGGGAGCAAGCCCAGGGAGGTAAGAAATCCACAAGCCATAGAGAGGCCTGAGTAGAAAACCAGTAACCTTTGTGGCCCAGGAACAGACCTCAACTTTAAAATATAAGCAACAATATGAGTAAGAAACAAAAAGAGCTTTTACCGTTGAGAGCTTCTGTGTCAACAGGGAAGAGCTAAATACAAATTCAGATGAGGACAATACTCTCAAATTGCCTACATGTGATGCCTTAAGAGAGAAGATGAATTGGTCTCAAGACCAAACAGCCTTCGAAGATGTCAAAAAGGATTTTAAATATCAATTGAGAGAGGCAGAAGAAAAAAATGGAGATAGAAATGAAAGCAACACAAGAAAATTAAGATAAAAGAATCAGCATCTTGGAAAAGGAAGGACAAAGATTGACTGAAGAAAACAATTCCTTAAAATTTCATTTGGCCAAATGGAAAAGGAGGTGCAAAAACTTACTGAAGAAAACAATGCCTTAAAAATTCAAATTGGAGAGATGGAAGCTAATGACTCCATAAGACACCAGGAATCAGTCCAACAGAATCAAAAGAATGAAAAAATAGAAGAAATTGTGAAATACCTCACTCGAAAGACAACTGACCTGGAAAACAGATCCAGGAGAGACAATTTGAGAATCACTGGACTACCTGAAAGCCAGGATCAGAAAAAGTCTAGACACCATATTCCAGGAAATTATCAAGGAGAACTGGCCTGATATTGTAGAATCAGAAGATAAAATTTTCATTGAAAGAATCCACCAATCACCTCCTGAAAGAAACCCCAAAAGGAAAACTCCAAGGAATATTGTAGCCAAATTCCACAATTATGAGGTGAAGGAGAAAATACTCTAAGCAGCCCAAAAGGAGCAATTTAAATATCATGGAGCCACAGTCAGGATTGCATAAGACCTGGTAGCTTCAACATTAAAGGATCACAAGGCTCAGAATATGATATTCCAGAACATAAAGAACCTTGGATTGCAACCAAGACACAACTATCCAGCAAAACTCTCTCTTTAAGGGGAAAATATGAACATTAAATGAGATAGGGAACTTTCAACATTTCCTGATGAAAAGACCAGAACTGAATAGAAAATTTGATCTTAACATATAAGACTCAAGTGAAGTTTAAAAAGGTAAATGGGGAAAAAAAGTTATTCAATAACGTTAAACTGTTTACATCGCTACATGGGAAAATAATACTTATAACTCTTGAGAACTATATATCTATTTAGTCAGATAGAAGGAATCTACACAGAGAGAATAAATATAAATTGTCTTTGATATGATGACATAAAGAAAATTAAGAGGTGAAAAATGGGAGTTTATGGGGAGAAGAAGAAAGGGGAGGTGGAATAGGGTTAATTATATCATATGAAGAGGTGCAAAAAACCTATTACAATAGAGGGAAAGAAGGGAGGGATGAACATTGTTTCAACCTTACTCTCATCAGATTTGGCTCAAAGAAGGTATAATATATACATTCATTTGCATAAAGAAATTTAGTTTATTCTTTTGGGAAGTAAAAGGGAAAGGGGAAAGGGGGCACTGATAGAAGAGAGGGCAGAAGAAGGGGAGAAAGTGTAAAGAAAAGGGAGAGGGGCTGATAAAGGGAAGGGCAGATTGGAGGAGGTAGTGGTAAGCAAAACATTGGTGAGGAAGAATAGGGTAAAAGAAGGGGGGAAAGTACAAAGGGGGTAAATAGGATGGAGGAAAATAGACAGGAATAATAACTGTGAATGTAAATGGGATGAACTCTGCCATAAAACAGAAGGGAATAGCAGAGTGGATTAAAAACCAGAATCCTACAATACACTGTTTACAAGAAACACTTTTGAAACAGAGAGATACACACAGAGTAAAGGTAAAAAGTTAGAGCAGAATATATTATGCTTCAGCTGAAGTTGAAAAATCAGAGGTAGCAATCCTTACCTCAGACAAAGCAAAGGCAAAAATAGATCTAATTAAAAGAGATAAGGAAGGAAACTACATCTTGCTAAAAGGTATGTTAGATAATGAAGTAATAGCAATACTAAACATGTATGTGCCTCTAATTCTTAGAGAAGGTAATGAGCTAAAGAGGAAATAGCAAAAATATACTAGTGGGGGATCTGAATCTTCCCTGCTCAGAATTAGATAAATCTAGTCACAAAATAAATAAGTTAAAGAGGTGAATAGAATGTTAGAAAAGTTAGATATGATTGATGTCTGGAGAAAATTGAATGGGGATAGAACGAAATATACTTTCTTCTCAGTGGTACATGGAACATACTCAAAAATTGACCATGTATTAAGGCACAAAAATCTCATAGTCAAATGTAGAAAGGCAGAAATAGTACATGCATCCTTCTTAGATCAGGATGCAATAAAAATTACATGAAAAAGTAGACTGAAAATTAATTGGAAACAATCTCATCCTAAAGAATGAGTGGGTCAAACAACAAATCATAGAAACAATCAATAACTTCATCCAAGAGAATGACAATAATGAGACAACATGCTAAAATCTATGGGATGCAGCCAAAGCTGTGCTTAGGGGAAATTTTATATCTCTAAATGCTTACATGAATAAAAAAGAGAAAGAGAGATTAATGAACTGGGCATGCAACTAAAAAAGCTAGAAAAAGAACAAATTAAAAATCCCCAATGAAATACTAAATTAGAAATCCTGAAAATCAAAGTGGAAATTAATAAAATCGAAAGAAAGAACACTATAGAATTAATCAATAAAACTAAGAGCTGGTTTTATGAAAAAAACAATAAAATAGATAAACCATTGGTTAATTTGATTTAAAAAAAGAAAGAAGAAAAACAAATTACCAGTATCAAAAATGAAAGGAGTACAGGGCATCTAGGTGGCACAGTGGATAGAGCACTGGCCCTGGAGTCAGGAAGACCTGGGTTCAAATTTGGCCTCAGACACTTGACACATACTGGCTGTGGAAACCTGGGCAAGTTGCTTAACCCCAATTGCCTCACCCCAAAAGATGAAAGGGGTGATTTCACAACCAATGAAGTAGAAATTAACACAATAATTAGGAGCTATTTTGCCCAACTGTATGTCAATAAATTTGACAATCTAAATGAAATGGATAAATATTTACAAAAATACAAATCACCCAGGTTAACTGAAGAGGAAATAAAATCTTTAAATAAGCCCATATTAGAAAAAAAATGAACAAGCCATTAATGAGCTCCCTAAGAAAAAACCTCCAGGGCCAGATGGGTTTACTAGCGAATTCTACCAAACATTTAAAGAATAATTAATTCCAATACTATAAAAATTACGTGGGAAAATAGGTGAAGAAGGAGTTCTACCAAATTCCTTTTATGATACGAATATGGCATTGATACCAAAACAAGGCAGAGCCAAAACAGAGAAAGAAAATTATAGACCAATTTCCCTAATGAATATTGATGCAAAAAATCTTAAATAAGATATTAGCAAGGAGACTACAGCAAGTGATCACCAGGATAATACACTATGACCAGGTGGGATTTATATCAGGAATGCAGAGCTGTTTCAACATTAGGAAAACTATCAACAAAATCAACCACATCAATAAGAAAACTAACCAAAATCATATGATTATCTCAATAGATGCAGAGAAAGCTTTTGACAAAATACAGCACCTATTCCTAATAAAAACACTAGAGAGCTTAGGAATAGGTGGAGCTTTCCTTAAAATAATAAACAGTACCTACCTAAAACCATCAGCAAGCATTATATATAATGGAGATAAGTTAGAGACATTCCCAATAAGATCAGGGGTGAAACAGGGATTTCCATTATCACCTGTATTATTTAATATTGTACTAGAAATGTTAGCTTTAGCAATCAGAGAAGAAAAAAGGAATTAGAGGAATTAGAATAGGCAAGGAATATCACTCTTTGCAGATGATATGATGGTATACTTAGAAAATCCTTGAGAATCAACTATAAAATTACTTGAAACAATAAATTTAGCAAAGTAGCAGGATATAAAGTAAATCCACATAAATCATCAGCATTTCTATACAAGATCAACAAAGTCCAGCAGCAAGAAATAGAAAGAAAAATTCCATTTAAAGTAATGATAGATAATATAAAATACTTAGGAATCTACTTGCCAAGACAAACCCAGGAACTCTATGAACACAGTTACAAAACACTTTTCACACAAATAAAATCAGATCTATATAACTGGAAAACTATCAAATGCTCATGGATAGGCTGAGTTAATATAATAAAAATGACAATTCTACCTAAATTAATTTACTTATTCAGTGCCATACCAATCAGACTACCTAAAATTATTTTATAGTGCTAGAAAAAAATAACAAAATTCATCTGGAAAAACAAATGGTCAAGAATATCAAGGGAACTAATGAAAAAAGATGCACAGGAAGGTGGGCTAGCTGTACCAAATCTGAAGCTCTACTATAAAGTGGCAGTCATCAAAACTATTTGGTACTGGCTAAGAAATAGAGTAATGGATCAATGGAATAGTTTAGGCACAGGAGACACAGTAGTAAGTGACTTTAGTAATGTACTGTTTGATAAATCCAAAGACTCCAGCTTCTGGGATAGGAACTCAGTATTTGACCAAAACTGCTGGGAAAACTGAAAGATAGTATGGCAGAAACTAGGCATAGACCAACATCTTATACCTTATACCAAACTAAGTTCAAAATGGGTACATGATTTAGACATAAGAGGTGATACCAAAGGTAAATTAGGAGAGGAAGGAAGACTTTAGCTCTCAGATTTATGGAAAGGAGAAAAGTTTATGACCAAACAAGAGATAGAGAATATCATGAAATGCAAAATGGATGATTTTGATTACATTAAATTAAAAAGGTTTTGTACAAACAAAAACAATGCATACAAAATTAGAAGGGAGGCAGAAAGCTGGGAAACAATTTTTATGGCCAGTACTTCTGATAAAGGCCTCATTTCTAAAATATATAGGGAACTAAATCAAATTTATAAGAATCCAAGTCATTCCCCCATTGAGAAATGGTCAAAGGATATGAACAGGAAGTTTTCTGATGAAGAAAATCAAAGCTATCTATTCCCATATGAAAAAAATACTCACTTAAATCCAATTCATTTCAAGTCATGACATCTGTCATGGTCCTCTCTTCAAGAACAAAGAACAAATGACAATTGGATTTCTTCTACCATCACCTCTTTTCTCATGCTAAGACTCTCACAACCACTAGAGAATTCTTCAAAAAAGAGTGTGGGTTTCCCTTTCTGATCTCCCTTTCCTAAATCATCATTTTTATCTTCTCATATTTATGTAGCACTTTCCTCAAAACAATCCTGTGAGGATTAATGCAGAAATAGGATTAATGTTATTATGTGTATATATATATGTGTGTGTATATATCTATATCTATATCTATATGTATAGAGATATATAGATATAACCTATATCAGATTACCTGCTGTCTAGGGGAGGGGGGAGGGAGGGGAGGGAGGGAGAAAAATCTGAAATTGTAAAGCTTGTATAAACAAAAGTTGAGAACTATCTTTACATGTAACGGAAAAAATAAAATACCTTATACATTAAAAAAACAATCCTGTGAGATGGGTAAAGCAAGTATTTATCCCCATTTTATAGATGACCAAACCAAGGACCAGAACAGTTAAATGCCTTATCCACACACTCAATCAATCAAGTCTGGTGCATTGTTAGGTTCTGGAGATAGAAATAAAATGAATAAAACAATCCCTACATTCAAGAAACTAAGAGACTAGAGCAAGAAGAATGGAGTAGCAGTTGGTGGGAGAGATAACAAGGACATATATAAATATATTGAGAAGAAATAGTATAGTATATTGAGATAATAAATACAAAGTAGCCAATACAAGGTAGTTTGAAAGAGAAGGCATTATAGCAGTTGAGGGATCAGAATTGGCTTCATGTGGAAGGTGACCTACTGTCTTGAAGGAAATGAGGAATTCTGTGAGGCAGAGGTGAGGAGGGAGAACACTAAAGACCTGAAGGTGTCATGGATGCAAGAGATGGTGTGCTCTGTGTGAGGAAAAGAGAGAAGGCCAGTTTGGATGGATTACAGAATATAAGGCTAGAAAAATAGATTGTGGTCAGGCTGCATGAGGCTTTAAAAACTAAACAAAATAATTTGTGTATGATTCTAGAGAAATCTATTATTATTGTTGTTAATCACTATGGAACAAATAAAAATACCATAGACTTATAAAGGGAAATTTTCCAAAATTTTAGTTATAGAAGTTTTAAAAATTGGTTTCCTGATTTTGTTGTTCAGTCATTTCAGTCATGTCCAACTTTTCATTACCCCATTTGGGGTTTTCTTGGCAGGGATACTGGACTAGTTTACCATTTCTTTTTCCAGCTCATGTTATAGATGAGGAAACTGAGGCAAACAGGGTTAGGTGACCCTCCCAGGGTCACACAGCTGGGAAGTATCTGAGGCCAGATTTGATTTCAGGAAGATGAGTATTCCTGATTTCAGGCCCAGCATTCTATCCAATGTTCTACCTAGCTACCACAGAAATCCTATGCCAAGGAAGTGAGCTATAGCCAGATTTTTCTCTTTTATCCCATTCCCTGACTAAATCCATTCTTCCCCTCCTTTCTGGAATCAGCCCATTACTTCCTGACATGAATATTTGTCCATGTCCCTAGACTTCTATGCATAACATATTCAATTTAGCAATACTATTTCCTAGGCTTCCCAAACTTATCTCTATATAGAGAGGCTCCTTCTCCACATGTATGGATTTGGATGAAGGACGCATTTTTCCCCACCTCTTTCCATGGGCTTCAAGATGTCCTACATCTCTCTGGAGATCTCATTCAGCTTCACTGAAGATCCAATGGGCATTGAACACTTTGAAACCTCATCACTAACTCCCTGGACGATAACCCAGTGAGGATATTCATCTTCTAGAATCTCCTGGGCATTAGGTCTTCCTGCACTGACCTAGAAAAACTTCCTTCAAGTCTTGCAAGTTCCAATCTCTATACTTTCTAAGGTTCTTTCTGGAAGTCAATGCATTTATTCAGTTGTCAGGACTTGTTCTACTCTTTTGGAGAACACTGGTAGCAGTTCACATCTAATGATGGTTTCTTTTGTCCTTTTTCTTTCTTTTTGGGGGGGAGGGGGAGGGGAGATAAAGCGCTTCCTCTAAGAGTAACCGTGCTCTTTGGATTAAAATGAATGACTCTGGAGCCTGAAGCCAGGAACCAGTGGTGCTATTCTATTTGTCAAGGAAAATAGGGACCTTGAGAAGGGGGTTGATTTCTAATTACTATCCAATTAATATCCAGAGCTAGCATAAAGCAGTGTTCACTCAAGCCAATGATCTAGTCACTAACAAAAAACAAATCCAAACTCCTCCCTTGCATAGCTTTTTCAATCTGATCGTTTGGTTTCCTAAGACACGTCTTGAGTCATAAGTTATTCATCTAGAAGAAGTGTCTAATAGCACTTTGTACATAGACAGTACAATGATTTACATTAATTGAGCACAGCCTCTCATTTTCTGGAATATTAATATTTTCTGCTTCACTTCTAATATAATGGATCATTAAACATATGAAGGAACATCCTTTTCTAACAAACATGAGTTTGCCTATATATGAGTTAGTTCGCATTGTTATTGTGTCCTTCCTCCCCTATTTAACCTCCCATGGGAGGTAGGCCTGGAATCAGGAAAATATGAGTTCAAATCTGGCCTCAGGTCCTTACTAGATGTGTTAGCATAGGAAAATCATTTAAATTCTATCTGCCTCAGTTTGCTCAACTGCAAAATTAGGATAATAATAACACCTTCCTCCCATTGGCATCCCAGTGGTAAACTTGGATAGACTCTACATTCGAAGCCATATTTCACCTAATGGAAAATTCTACAAAGTCTCTTAGTGTAGTAAGCTGGAGATAGGGACATGACTGAGGTGGTTACTCGGATCTTTCTCTCACTTCAGGGACCTGAAGAGAATCTGAAACTACATGTCTTCTCTCTCAAAGACAGAAGCCAGAAGACCAGGATCCCACTTTTTCCAAGTTTCACCAACTCCACCCCTTATACAAGTGTGACACATTGAGTCCCCACCACAGATTACACAAAATATATGCAAATGAATACAAGGTAATTTGGGGTGAGGGAAAGCACTAATGTATATAAATATTTATGAATATTATCACAATTATTAATAATAAAAACCTAGGAGAGGAAATGATTATCATCTAATGACACTTTTAGGCTATATTGTGAATAAACAATGAGGCTAATACACTGATTAATGACACTGACAAAATGTTTTAACTACAGAGAATCCAAGACATTAGGATGGATATCAGAAAGTATGGAAAAGGCAAAGCAGGGGGAAAAATTAAACAGGAAAGAGTCATTTTCTTTTTTTAAATTAACAATAGCCAATAGGTCAGGCAGGCAGTAAAGCCTCTGGGAATCAACATAAACATTCCATCCAGAGGATCACAATAAAACACTGTTTCCCCAAGTTTATGGTTTTATTAATGCAAAGCAGAAAAAGAGGCAATTTGAAATAGTTAAAAACTCGACAATCGGTATTAGTCTGAATCATACCCAAAGGAAAGATTCTCCTTTTTAGATTCTAGGCTTTTAAGGAAGATACTCTGCAATGGGAAGGGGGGCTTGGGGGCTTCCTCTATAGCTTGTGATGGATTCAACCACTTGAGACTAGTTAGTGGCTTTGTCTATTATTCTATATTTACCAAAGTGACCATTTGACAATTTCCTTTCTGGGTCTCAGTTTCCTCATCTATAAATTGAAGGGGTTGAACTGGTTGATCTCCAGCTCTAAAAATGCCATGAGTCTATGAGCTTTGTTTCCTGAGGAAAACTATCTACCAAATGAGATAATGTCTGTGAAAATGCTTAAAAGGTCAAAGCATTGTATACCTAACAATAGTTGTAGGTGCAGTTTCCAGACATGAGGAGCCCACTATACTTTGGGAAGCTTGCTATGCTTCTCCCTAGTGATCCTAGATGCTCCCCATGACTCAAGTATCACATATAAAGATGGCTCCCAGATCTCCCTCCTCCTGAACTCCAGTCTTATTCTTTCAAACTTTTAAAGATACATTCATTTTAAGTATGGGGAGTGGTACAAGGGATACAAGGGGGATACCCAAAGGGGACAGATTTTAGAACAGGATGAAACAGCTGCAGTCAAGCCAGGGAGGAGCTCATAAGGAATGGGGGGTGCTGGGGAAAGGGAATTCACTATCCAGTTAACTTCTTAAGAGCTGTTGTTTATTGTTCAATTATGTCCAACTCTCTGTGACTCCATTTGGGGTTTTCTTGGCAGAGATACTGGAGTGATTTGTCATTTCCTTATCCAGTTCATTTGACAAATGAGGAAACTGAAGTCAACAAGGTTAAGTGACTTTCCCAGGGTGACACAGCTAGTAACTGTCTAAGGCCAGATTTGAGCTTAGGAAGATGAACCTTCCTGAATCCAGACCTGGTACTCTATCCACTGTGCTACCTAGCTGCCCTGTTCTTAAGAGCTAATGAGAGTTTATAATGAGATTATGCATGTAAAAGCATGTTTTAGATAATTATAGAAATGCCAGTTATTATGGTCATCATCATCATCACATCACTGGAATTTTGGTATGCTGAACACTGTATGGAATGTGTAGGTCATTGAATATGGCCTTGGAAAATTTTGCGATACAGAGATTTTTATTGTCATTCTATTTTGTTGTTGTCATGCAATGTGTTATATGCTAAATGGAATTTGTTTAGGAAGAACTTTGACACAGCACCTAAAAATATCGCTTCTAGGGTCTCCAGTGATCAATTATTTTAAAAATCAACACTTTGGTCAAATCCATGAGATTTCAATACTTTTCAGAAATGATTGAGACCCCCATTGACATTTTGCAAGTATACCTCATTTATGACATTTGGTTCAATATTTTCTTCCCCAATGACAGGGTGAGCAGTCTCTCCTGCCTAAATTTCTTGGCATGATCTGTCTGTTGTATGTGTGCTTATAAAGTAGTGAGAAAGGAGAATTTAGAGATAATAATTTTAGTATTTCCCACCTACATTTTATCTCCCAGAAAAAGCTGAACTGAAACTTCTTCTCTTGGAGAACAAAGTGTCTCAATGTAAAACCCTGTAGGAAAAGATAGGATGATTCTTTTGAAATTGATTTTTTTTGTGAGGCAATTGGGGTCAAGTGACTTGCCCAGGGTCACACAGCTAGTAAATGTCAAGTGTCTGAGGTTGGATTTGAACTCAGGTCCTCCTGAATCCAGGGCTGGTGCTCTATCCACTGTGGCCACATAGCTTCCCCTAAGATAGGATGATTCTTAAAAATAAACATGGTTTTAATTTGGTAAAATAATGTCTTCTTTATTTTTCAATTGTTATTTGATCCACTCATATTTTGGTTTTTTTGGTGAGGCAATTGGGGTTAAGTGGCTTGCCCAGGGTCATACAGCTAGTAAGTGTCAAGTGTCTGAGACCACATTTGAACTCAGGTCCTCCTGAATCCAGGGCTGGTGCTTTATCCACTGTGCCACCTAGCTGCCCCTCCACTCATATTTTTATACCCTGTGTCTTTATATTCTGCCTCATACAAAGAGTTAAAAAGAGGGCAATGCCCAACTTAGCTCTTTCTAAATTGTTCAGTTGTTCTCAGTCATGTCTAATTTTTCATGACCCTATTTGAGGTTTTCTTGGCAAAGACACTAGAATGATGGCAATTTCCTTCTCCAGCTCATTTTACAGATGAAGAAACTGAAGCTAACGGGTTTAAGTGACTTGCCCAGGGTCACACAGCTAGTATTTGAGGCCAGATTTGAACCCAAGAAGAGAAGTCTTTCAGATTTCAAGACCAGATATCTATCCACTATGCCACCTAGCTGTCCCTCTCTTTCTAAATATGTGGTTCTTAACCTGAGGTCTGTGAAATTTTTTTTTAATTTAAAAATTTTTTAAAGTTTAAAATTTTAAAAATCATTTAAAAAATACTTTGACAACTAGAATAGATTTTCTTTGTAATCCTAATATATTTTATTTCCTGCATTTAAAAACATTATTTTGAGAAGGAGTCCATAGGTCTCACCAGACTGCCAAAGGGACATATGACAAAAAATGGTTAAGAACCCCAAATTTAAATACTCCTGATGTTGGGTCAGCTAGGTAGTGCTATGGATAAAGCACCCGCCCTGGATTCGGGAGGACCTGAGTTCAAATGTGGCCTCGGACACTTGACACTTACTAGTTATGTGACCCTGGGCAAGTCACTTAACCCCAATTGCCTCACCAAAAAAATATAAATAGATAGATAGATAGATAGATAAAAATAAATAAATAAATATTCCTAGTGTTCTGGTCACTGTACAGACCATACAAAAAGAAAAAAAAAGACCTTCCAATCACAGAGCATATGTTGACCACATGCTAGTTGTGTACATGAAAGTGGTTTAATATCAAGACTCAATATATGCCTTAATCTAATAGACTTTGAGTAATATTGAATATGTACAAAATAGGGTACTAAAACATTGATATTTAATCTCTCTCCTAAGGACCAAAGTCTCATTAGGGGTCCTCATCCCATTTTTAATTTATAATGTATCAGTAGTTAAGTATCAACAAAAATATGGGCAAAAACTGGACCCCAGAATTCATTCTTCCCCTTTGTTTTCTCAAACTAAAATAAAAACAACTATGTTTAGAAGCCTTCCTTCCATACATAAACCTCCCAAATCCTTCAGATAGAAATGTAATTCAGATGGGGAAAATGTTCAACAGTTGGAAAACTAATGATCATTAGAGTAGTTAATTATATACTTACTTCCAGTGCTAAAAACTCTGCTCTTTAAGTAAACCTTATTTCATTTAAGTTTCTAACTTATGTTAAGATTTGCAGAAAAGTCAGGCTTGGTGGATCATTCCTGTAGTCCCTGAACTGGGCAGGCAGAGGCTGGTAAATTGTTTAATGTAGGGAGTTCTAAGTTGCAGTAGGGCTAAAGGTGATGATGTGTCCATGTTAAGTCAAGCAACAATATGGCAAACCCCTGAGGGCTCAGGGAAGGAGAGCCACAAGGTTACTTAAGGGAGGACCAACCAGCCCAGGTCAGAAACAGAAGAGGTCAAAGTTTCCTGCAGGATCACTAGTGGGGTTGGGTCCATAAGTGGCCACTGCACTGGATGAGCCTGGATGAGATAGGACAATCCAAAGCAAAAAGAAAATGTACATAAACACATAAATGTATGCATAATGTATTTATATATACAATATGTGTGTTTGTATATATGTATGCATGTATATGTATGTGTATTCAGAATCAAGCAAAACAAATTGCCACATTGTCCATATCTACACTGCCCACAACTGAGTCCCAAGTAGCTTGAGTAGAGGTGTTACAGTAGATAGGTGAGATAGGGAAATACAGTTTTTAAATGACTGCATAAATATTGGAAAACTACTTTTGTGTAAAAATCATCCTTAAATTGCCTCCTCCTATGAACCCTGATGTTTTAAGTTCAAAAGAAATAGGAAATTTGGCTTATTTTGTTTGATAGGATTCTGATTTTTTTTTTAATTATAGAAGATTTTGGTTTAAAAACTATCTGCAAAAATGGTGGGTATTTTAAAAGGTTAAAAGCTGAGAAAACCCAAGAGAAAATAAATGTCTCTTCAAGAGAGTCATTTTGAAAATTTTTGAGAGTTTCAATGAATAATAATTTTACTGTAGAGTGATAAGGATTTTCTATCCTCACATAAGGCAGGTAATAGAAATAAACTACGGCTCCTAAAGATGACATGACTTGCCTAAAGTTACATAATTGGTAAGTAGTGTAAGAATTTATTGTGATTTGGGACCCCATCTTTGTCTAAAATTGGAAAGCCTCAGTTGTGCCCCTCAAGCCTTGGGCGCCCCCCTGCCCGGCTCCTTCCACCCAGCAAGGGTATGCACAGAAACTCCAAGCCCTGGGCAAGCTCCACAGGAAAACTTCAAGCCCCAGGCGCACCCTGCACAGAAAGCCCAAGGGATGGCTTGCTTCACCAAACAGGGGTACACAAAGAAACCCCGTGCCCAACCAGCCTTGGTGGCCACCCCTAGGGATGCCAATTAATTAGCTTAAGGTGTGTGAGTGGTCGGCCCAGATTTCCTGTGAGAGAAGGGGAGCAACCGAGAGGAGGGGGAGACAGTAGAGAGGAGACGGGAGGAGGAGATGAGAAGAAGACAGAGAGGGAGGAGAGTTCACAGTGGCAGGCGAGAGACCCTCAGGGAGATAGAGAAGCAGCTGAGTCTGGTGGGTGAGTTTACAGGTTGTATCATGCTTTTCTTTGTCCTTATCTCTAAGTTTGTTCCACATCAATAAACTCTGTTTTTTTTTCTTTTATTGAAAGGAGGCTTTTTAATCTTGTTTCTTATCAGTCTGGGAGAAACAGTGGGGGAGGGGCAGTGTGGAAGATTCTTCCCATATTAAATTTGGCCCTTATAGGTTGGTGGCCCATACTGGGCTTAATGAACCTGGAGGATCTTTTAAAACCCCCCTTACAGTAGCAGATATGGAACTTAACCCAAGCCTTGAGATCGATTATTCTTTTCACACTACACCATGCTGACTCTCAAAGCATTTTGAAAATCATTATCTTTTCCCAAAATCTCAGCACAAAGTAACAAGAAGAACACTTGGAGCCCCTGAGGATCATATAATTCAATCACTGCATCAGTTAATGTCTCAAGATTATATATGAACACATTATAGTGTGGTATATGAATATATCCATAAAAGAGAAATTGACTTCCCTGGAAGGAGAGCTACACATCAATGTCTTTATGGAATTTTACCTTTCATTGTATCAAATGCTTGAGGAGCTCAGGAAGACAAATTATTTTCAAATGTCTTATAGGGTTTGTGGCTCAATTTAATATAATCAGGAAAATTTCTCCATGTGATTGATAAAACAATACAAAGTCCTTCTATCACCAGTCAAATAGCACGAGCTCTATATACAGAGGGCAACATATTAGACTGTTTAGTTTCACTCTCATCTAGAAGATTTGAAACTACAGGAGAAAAAAACAACAACCTCAAAACCCCTCAAAGTGTTGAGGCATGTGGGCGGAAGGGAAAGCAATGTGAAAACATGATTTAAGGGAGAAAAGCCTATAGAATTTATTTAGAACTTAATTTCCCAAAGAAGACCAATGATCTCACAAGGGTGATATGTTGACTTGGGAGTGAATTGGATTTAAGTGAGGCAGGGATGTGCAAAGTCATCAGCTTCACTCTATCTTCTAGAGTCATCAGAGTTTAGTGGCAAGACATCCCAGAACAAAGCAACAGTTGAGGATCTAAATGAGGCCACAGTAGTTCACACCCTTTGATTTACATTCCTCAGTGAAACTACAGCACAAAGTATTATGCCCAGGAAAGGCTTCCTGATTTCTAGGAATTGCTGATTTGTTTTTCTTCTTGTTTCCTACCTATAGCATTACATGTATACATGGTTTGTTTCAGTAACTATATTTTCACTAGTCCTTTACTAACATCATCTAATGATCCTGAAGAATTGTAGAAAATTAGGGCTGAAAGACTCCCTAACTAGAGTTCATTTTATCCATGGCCTGAATTTTACAGATCAGGAAAATGAGGTCTTAAGAGGGGTCTGTGACTTTCCCAATATGACATAGTGACTTATTTAAGGGGAGATCCAGGACTAGAACACAAGTCTTCTGATCCCCAGTTTAGTGTTCTCATCCTCCTAATGAAGAAATTGAGGCACACAACACCCATAAAATTACTTCATTCCATCTGCTTCTTCCCCTTTTATTGCTGTTGTTCAGTCATTTTTCAATCATTTCCAACTCTTTATGACCCCATTTGGGGTTTTCTTGGCAAAGATACTAAAGTGGTTTACCATTTACTTCTCTAGCTCATTTTACAGATGAGGAAACTGAGGCAAATAGGTTAAATGACTTGCCCAGGATCACACAGTATCTGAGGTCAGATTTAAACTCAAAAACATGAGTCTTCTTGGTTACAGGCCTGACATTTTATCCATTGCATCATCTAACTGAACTCTCCTTTCATAACATGTTTCTTATTTTAATATTTTCATTTTATATAGAGGACAAGTGAAATAAGCTATTCCTTATACTTTAAATTCTATTATCCATTGCAGCTTCCACTAATAAGAATCCCACCAGACTTTAAAAAGCAAATACTTTACATCTCAGGCACAGGCCTTATTCAACTTTTCTTTTAAATTCCTGAAGCAAAGATTTTGAGAGCAAATGTATCTCCTGTGTAGAAAGCAGGAAGTGATGAAAGAGCCAGAAATATATATGCAATGGGAGAAGGAATTAGGACTTTGAAAAGTCAAATTAAGGTACTTTAGCAAATGACAGTTCAAGTTTTCAGTCCTCTTATAATTTTCCCCTGTGTTTTGGAAACTTATTAACAATTTTCAGTCAAGGAGATGCCTTACCTAAATGTCTAGGAAATTAGGTATTTATTTTTTCTTCTTATTTCCTTTCTGTTACTGACTAAATCACCACTTATTAGAGCTTATCACAGCCATCTAGAGCTTCCATGACAGCTGAGGTTTGCTTGTCCTAGTTTTAGAGAGATTTCTCCCAGGGCTCTCAGAAAAAGTAAGAAAAGAAACAAAGGAGAAAAGAAGAAATTCAGGGAAATTAAAGATTTTGTGATCTCCTAGCATCTTAAGGCCTGATATCCTTCCTCCCAATGTCACCTGCAGCCCAAAGCTAAGCCAAAACATGACTAGGGTTCTCCACAGTACAATGGTAGCTGCAAGAAAAGCCCAGAACTCCTCTTTAAACCAGTAAGGAAGAGGATCTCAAAATAGGCCTGTTGTGGTAGAGAATTTTCAAACACTCTGAGGAAGTAGGAAAAGGTCAGGTGACTTCCTGGGCATGGAAGGGGGAAGGAATTTATTTGGAAATAAAGATTGTATTAAAACAAAGGAGATCAATAATTTTTTAAGAATAGAAATTGCTTCAATTTCATCTTTCTATTCCCATCCTAAAACAGTGCCTTGTACATATTAAGTATTTGATACATTTTTCATGTATTCATCTTCAAACATAATCAAGACAATTAGAAGTTATTTCCCAGCTCTTAATAAGAAAGTATGGAATTGTGGGAGGGGCAGAGCCACAATGGCAGAGAAAAGGCAGTTACTTCTTGGACCTCTCCCCAAAAATACCTTCAAATACCTCCAAATAATGCCATAAGACAATTCCTGGAGCAGCAGAACCCACAAAAGGATGGGGTGAGATCATGTTCTAGCCAAAGATGGCTTAGAAGGTCAGTGGGAAAGATCTGTTGTGCTGGGGTGAGAGTGGAGCATGGCCCCACAGCCCTGCTGTACAGATCCAGCCCCAGGCTGCGTCATGCAGATCGAACCCCAGGCAGACCACTCCAGAGGATCTTCTTGGATGTGGCTGAGGCTGCTACTGGAACTCAGCCCATGAATGGTGAGGGGATTGAGCTGTTGGCCAGGGAGAGATTACAGGTGTCTCTGCTGGCACTGAGGTGGGACTCTGTTGTTTTATACATGCTCAGACCCAGGAAGCAGTCAGCAATGGCCCAGGCAGGTGAGGGATGTGGGTGAGGTGGAGCTTGGAGCCCCAGTGAAACAGGATTGTGTTCCCAGGTTAAAGGGCAAGTGGGTCTGTGGTTGCTTACAGACCAGAGCACAGGCCAGGGGGAGTGGGGAATTAGCCTCTCCTTAAATTGTGCCACCTTGGACCCTCTGAAGCTTGGGACAGTGCACCCTGGAAGCAGTGCCCCACTTTAAGAAGGAGTTAAAAGTCAAGAAATAAGCTAGGAAAATGAGCAGATGGAAAAAAATGTGAACCCTGGAAAGTTTCTTTGGTAACAAGGAATATCAAAATATACCCTCAGAAGAAGATAACAAAGTCAAAGCTTCTACATCCAAAGCTTCCAAAATATGAATTGGTCTCAGGCCATAGAAGCACTCAAAAAGGACTTTGAACATAAAGTAAGAGAGGTAGAGGGGGGAAAAATGGAAAGAGAAATGAGAGAGATGCAGGAAAATCATGGAGGAAAAAAGTCAACAGCTTGAAAAGCCAAGTGAAAAAGGATATACAAAAGCTCTCGAAAGAAAATCATTGCTTAAAAATTAGCATTGAGAGGGGGGTGGAGCCAAGATGGCGGAGGAGAGGCTGTGACTCCCACAAACTCCAGATAAACCCATCCATTCATGCCCAAATAATGTGGTAAAAAAATCAAAACCCAGAACAGCCTAATGTACATAAGAACAGAGTGAGACTATTTCTCCACAAAAGAAGGCAATTCTGATCACGTACAGATCAGGCTGAACAGCTCAGCATGCAGTCCCCAGCCAGGGACACTGCTTCCAGCGCATGTCAGAGTCTTAAGCACCAGCAGCTTCTGAGGCTCTGATTACAGACTGGTGAGGGGGTTCAGTGGTAGGCAGGGGTAAAGTGGAGGCAGTATCTACTAGAGTTGGGGCAAAGAGCCCTGGGTCTGAACCAGTGGGCTGAATCGCGTGGTGGTGGCCCAGTGGGGGAGGGGCAAAAGGATGCCATACAGAATCAGAGTTCAATCAGACTTCTGTTTCCGGGTCAAAGAGAAAGCAGCTGTGATTACTCACAAGCCAGGCAGGCTGAGAAGCCCAATAACCCCCTGGGTCATGCTGTAGCATGAACAGTGTGTCCTGGAAGCAGCGCTACACTTTAAGAAGGAGTAAAAAGCCCAGAAATAGTAAGCCAGAATGAGTAGGCAGAGAAATCAGAAGACCATCAAAAACTTCTTTGGGGGAAAGGTAGACCACAATACATCCTCAGAAGAAGAAGATAATAACAGGGTCAAAGCTCCAACAGCCAAAGCTTCCAAGAAAAGTATGAACTGATCTCAGGCCATGGAAGCTCTCAAAAGGGACTTTGAAGAGAAAGTAGGAGAAATAGAACAAAGATGTAGAGAAAGAGAGGAAGAAATGGAAAGAGAAATGAGAGCAATGCAGGAGAGTCATGAGAAAAAAGTCAACAGTTTGAAAAAACAAATGGAAAAGGAGATTTAAAAATTCTGCTGAAAATAATCGCCTAAGAATTAGGATTGAACATATGGAAGCTAGTGACCTTATGAGAAACCAAGACACAGTAGAGTAAATCCAATTGAATGAAAAAATAGAGGGTAATGTGAAATATCTTCTTGGAAAAACAGCTGACCTGGAAAATAAATCCAGGAGAGATAATTTGAAAATCATTGGACTACCTGAAAACCATGACCAAAACAAAAGCTTAGACACCACCCTCCAAGAGATTGTGAGAGAAAATTTCCCTGATATTCTAGAAGCAGAAGCTAAAACAGAAATTGAAAGAATCTACCAATCACCTCCTGAAAGAGATCCCAAAAGGAAAACCTCGAGCCAAATTCCAGAACTCCCAGGTCAAGGAGAAAATATTGAAAGCAGCTAGAAAAGGGGAATTTAAATACTGTGGAGCTCCAATAAAGATAAAGCAAGATCTAGCAGCTTCTACATTAAAGGACCGGAGGGCATGGAATATGATATTCCAGAGGGCAAAGGAACTGGGACTATAGCCAAAAATCACATACCCAGCAAAACTAAGCATCATCTTTCAGAGGAAAACATGGAATTTCAATGAGAAAGAAGACTTTCAGGTATTTGTTATGAAAAGACCTGAATTGAATAGAAAATTTGACTTTCAAATACAAGACCCTGGAGAAGCATAAAAAAATAAACAGGAAAAAGACTTCATGAGGGATATTAAAAGATCAAACTGTTTATATTCCTACATGGGAAGATAATACTTCGAACTCATAATAACTATCTCAGTAAGGAATTAACAGAGGACACAGGTCTGAACTGAATACAAAGGGATGATATCTGTAAAGCATTTATGTTTTGTACTTTGTGGGGTGTCTTATGTCTGGGGCTGGATTTGGGCTTGGGGCCCCTGGGTCCAGGGCTGGTGCATTGTCCACTGTGCCACCTAACTAACCCATAATGACATCTTTAAAATAGGGTTGAGGTGTAGGAGAAATAGACTGGGGGAGGGGGAAGGGGAGAGATGGTCTGGGGAGAGGTTGTTCACATGAAAGAAACAAGAAAAAAGCTTATAGAGGGAAGGGGAAGAGGGGGAAGGAATTGGGAAGTGAGTGAACCTTAATATCATCAGAATTGACTCAAAGAAGGACTAACATACATACTCAAGTGGGTATAGTAATATATTTTTGCCCTGAGGGAGGGGAGGGAAATAAGGGTAGGGGGGAGAGGGGAAGGAGGGAAGGGCAGATTGGGGGAGAGAACAGTAAAAAAGCAAAATACTTTCAAGGAAGGTAAAGATGTTCTGCATAACTGCACAAGTATGACATATTGAATTGCTTGATTTCATAGGGAGGGTTAAGGAGAGAGGGAGGAAGAAAATTTGGAACACAGAATTAACTCAAAGACCTTAAACTCATCAGAGTTGGCTCATGGAGGGAATAACATTCACACCCAGTTGGGAGGAGTAATCTATTTAACCCTACAGGAAAGAATGAGGGGAAGAGGATAAGGAAAGAAGGGTGAAAAAAAAGGGAGTGCAGAGTAGGGGAGGGGACAGTCAGAAGTAAAACACTTTTGAGGAGGAATAGTTTAAAAGAAGATAGAAAATAGAGTAAATATCATAGGAAGGGAATAGGATGAAGGGAAAAAGTTATGATGATTGAATATAATGGCAAAACGTATGGTACCTACTTTGCTGGGCTAATATGAAGAAAATTACTTGTCAATTTTAAGGTACTTTATTTAGGTTATGATGAACAGGATACTATCAGAAAAACCTGGGAAGACCTACATGGACTGAAGCAGAATAAAATGTACTGTATACAAAATAACAGCAATAGTGTAAGATAATCTGCAGGGAAGCATGTGGTTATTTTCAGCAAGGCAATGATCCAATATAACCCTGAAAGACTTATGAAAATGGCAAACCATCTACAGAGAAAGAAGTGATAGTATCTGAAAATAGATGGAAACACATTTTTTCTTTTTCTTTCTTTTTTTTTTTTTTTTTTGGTGAGGCAGTTGGAGTTGAGTGGCTTTCCTGGGGTCAAACAGCTACTAGGTGTTGAGTGTCTGAGGCTGGATTTGAACTCAGGTGCTCCTGATTCCAGGGCCGGTGCTCTGTCCACTGTGCCACCTAGCTGCCCCTGGAGACACATTTTTAAAAAAAAAAAAATTTCTCTTTGACAATTCCTCAATCTGAAGTTTGAGGGATTTTTTTGACTGTTTTCTCTCACAACCTAGCTAATGTGGGAATGTTTTACCTGACTACTCATGTATAACTTATTTTGAAATGCTTGAGTTCTAGTGGGTGGGGGTGGGAATGGAGGAGGAAGAGAAATTGGAACACAATTTTTTTTTAAAATTGATGTTAAAATTTGTTTTTACATATATTTTGGAAAATAAAATTCTATTCAATAAAAAATAAGATAAAAATAGCATTGAGCAAATGGAAACTAATGACTTTATGAAAAATCAACACACAATAAAGTAAATCCAAATGAATGAAAAAATAGAGGACAATGTGAAATATCTCCTTCAAAAAACAGCTGACCTGGAACATAGGAAATTATTGGACTACCTGAAACCATGATCAAAAAAAAAAAAGAGTTTAGACATCATCTTCCATATTGTCAGGGAAAATTGCCCTGATATTCTAGAAGCAGAAGATAAAATTAAAATTGAAAGAATCCACCCATCACCTCCTGAAAGAGATTCCAAAATAAAAACTTCCAGGAATATTATAGCCAAATTCCAGAGTTCCCAGGTCAAGGAGAAAATATTACAAGCAGCCAGAAAGAAACAATTCAAGTACTATGGAGCCACATTCAGGATAACACAAGATCTAGCAGCTTCTATGTTAAAGGATCATAGGGCATGGTATAGGATATTCCAGAGGGCAAAGGAACTGGGATTACAACCAAGAACCCCATATCCAGCAAAACTGAGTATAAACTTTCAGGGGGGAAAAGGGAATTCAATGAAAGAGAGTACTTTCAGGCATTCATGATGAAAAGACCCAAGAGGAATAGAAAATTTGACTTTGAAATACAAGACCCTAGAGAAGCATAAAAAGGTAAACATGGAAAAGAAACCATGAGGGATATTAAAAGGCTAAATTGTTTATATTCCTACATGGGAAGATGATACTTCAAACACATAAGAATTTTCTCATTATTAGTGCAGCTGAATGGAATAATCTTAGACAGAAGGCATAGGTGTGAGTTGAATATGAAGGGATGATATTTTTAAAGCATTTATTTTTATCAGGTTTTTGGGGGGGGGCAGTTGGAGTTGGGTGGCTTGCCCAGAGTTGTGGACCTGGTAAGTGTTGGGTGTCTGAGACCAGATTTGGGCTTGGGTCCTCCTGGGTCCAGGGCTGATGCTTTGTCCGTTGCACCACCTAACTGCCCTATGATGATATCTTTAAAAATAAAAATAAAATTAATGGGTTAGAAGAATGCACTGGGAGAAAGGGAAAGGGGGAGGTGGAATGGGGTAAAGTATCTCACATAGAAGAAGCAAGTAAAAGCCTGTGGAGTGGAGGGGAAGATGGGGGACATGTGGGGCAGTGAGTGAGCCTTACTCTCATCAGAATTGACTCAAAGAGGGGATAACATACACATTCAATTGGGCATAGTAATATATTTTGTCCTGTGGGAAAGTAGAAGGGGAAGGGGATAAGGGGGAGGGATGAAAGAAGGGAGGGCAGATTGGGGAAGGAGCAGTCAGAAGCAAAACCCTTTTGAGGAGAGATAGGGTGAAAGAAGATAGAAAATGGAGTAAATATCAAGAGGAGGGACTAGAATGGAAGGAAATACACTTAGCAATACTAACTGTGAAAAAAATTTGAAGCAGAGATTAGGATGGAACACTATTGGCTGTAAGAAATGAAGAGCCAGATGCTATCAGAAGGATTTATGAAAAATGCAATCCATCTACAGAGAAAGAATTGATGGTATCTGAATGAAGATTAAAGTATAATTTGTTTATTTCTGTTGGTTCCTCTTTCTAAAGTTTTTTTTTTCTGTCTGTTATATATTTTCTTCTTCTTCTTCTTCTTCTTCTTCTTCTTCTTCTTCTTCTTCTTCTTCTTCTTCTTCTTCTTCTTCTTCTTCTTTTTTTGCAGGGGAATGGGGGTTAAGTGACTTGCCCAGGGTCACACAGCTAGCAAGTGTCAAGTGTCTGAGGCCAGATTTGAACTTAGGTCCTCCTGAATCCAGGGCTGGTGCTTTATCCACTGCGCCACCTAGCTGCCCCCTGTCTGTTATGTTTTACATAACTGCACGTGTATAATTTATGTTGAATTTCTTGAGTTCTTAAGGACGGTGGGGAGGGAGGAAGAGAATTTGGAACATAAAGTTTAAAAATTGATGTGAAAATTTGTTTTTACATGTAACTTGGGAAAATTTTTTAAAAATTTAAAAAGAAAGTATGGGAAATGGTTTGAATTGCATTGGGAGAGTTTAGGCATTTCCATATGTAGAAATCTCTAAATTTAGTTTGGATAATGAATTTGAAGTTAATACTGGCAGCTAGGTATCACCATAGTGCAGAGAGCACTGGAATTGGAGTCAGAAAGACCTGAGTTCAGATTTGGTCCCAGACACTTACCAGTTGTGTGACCCTTCACCTCTGTCTGTCTCAATTTTTCTCACCTATAAAATGAAAATATTAACAACACTTACGTAACTATCATGGTTGGTGTGAGGATAAAACTGATAATAAAAAACAAGATGAATACCTATGACTATGTAACAATCAAAGTCAACATTAAAGAATAAAAGCTTGAGTTAGAGATAAGATGAGACAATATCAAGGGTGATTGCTTAATTGACATTTAATTCAATAGGGACTATGAACATAGAACAGTGCATATACTCTCTCTTACACTTAATCTTTTGTTGCAGAGGAGTCGTTCTCTGGGCATGGGAGGGAGGAAGATATATTTGGAAATGAAGGTGATATAAGAGTTAAAGGTATTGGTGGGGTTTCTTAATAGCAAAGGACTGTTCAATTTTTTTTGTCTTTGTACCACTTTTGCCTTGCACAGTGTTTGGCATAATGTGGCTGGGAAGTATAGTAGATATATAGCACAACATCCAGGTGGGATGGTCAGATCAAGTGAGGGTTTTTATGAGGATGGGAGAGGCATGGGCATGTCTGTAGGCAGCAGGGAAGTAACCAACAGATAGAAAGCTATTGAAGATAAGAAAAAGAGAGTAGAGGGTGATAGTTGGGGGTGGACTAATTTTATAGAGAATTTGGGAGGAAATTAACTTTAAAGAACAGTCAAACTTCGAACAGGAACTCACTGTCCCTAGAAGGTAGTGGGGATGAAAAGATAAGAATGGAGAAGGGGAAGTATGAAGGGGATGGTGCAGATGGAGGAGAAAAACCCAAGCAGTAATAATCTCCCTTATCTTTCCTGAGGGGTAGAGGAATTGTGGCATAGGTTAGTCCTTAATCATGATAGCAGCAGTACCCTGAACAGCATTGATTCCCTACTCCATCTCCAAGAGGACCTTACCAAAGTTGTGTGCCTGCATGTCTTTCCAACCTTGTTACACATTACCTCTCCTAAAGGTTCTGTCTCTTCCAGGGAAAGAAGAGTGCTTTTAAGACACCCCCTTTCCCCCACACAGATACTTTAAGCTACATATCACAGCAATACCAGATTCCTTCCATTAGAATTTCAGCTCCCAGTATGCGTTATTTTGTTGTTATTCTTATATAAATGCTAATTTTTCTTATTTTTTCCTTATTTTTTGTTCTTTTTAATTGCAATTATATTTTAAAGTTATTTCCATAATAGTACAATAAAGATGATTGTACATGAAACTGCAAATCTATGCTATTCCTTTCAAATATACAACAAAATTATGAAGTAAATTTTTTTTTCTTCTCTTCCTCCCCCTCCCCATTCAAGAGATGGCTATCAGGAGATACAAGTAGGTATGTGTAAACATATTGTCTTCATAATAGAAAGTAAGCTCAGTGAAGGCAGATAATACTTGTTTTGTGTCTTTGTATGCCCACCACCTAGCCTGGCCCATTGTAAGCGCTTAATAAACTTTTTGTTGATTGATTGATTACTTGACTGATGATGGTAAGGAGAAGACTTACCCTCCATCTGAATTCTTTCTTAAATATCCACAAATCCTTCCTTAACAACTCCATGCCAAAATGTTTTCATCCTCCTTTGAATATTTGTTAGAGTTATTGTTCAGAGCACTTATCTGGTTCCTCACCATAATTCTGCCTTCTGTTGCTACTTAAATTTCCATATATAGAGATCTTTTCCCCAGTTAGCCTGTGAGTTTCTTGAGGAAGGGACTGTGCATAATAGCTCTCTGGATTCTGTCTCATGTTCAGGACATATCTTGCTTATAGTGGATAGCCATAAATATTTGGTAAATACAGATGAAAATCAGCTTTTGGAGGAAATGGTTGCCATAAATTTACTACCTTCTGTCTAAAGTAGTACTTTTATTTGTTTTTTAACCTCCTTTCCAACTTCAAGGGGAGCCCCCAAGATCTCATACTCTGGTATTTGATGATCATGCCTGCATTCAACCTACCCTCTATGATATTTTAGACTTTGATCATGTTCCCTCTCAGCCTTCATCTTCCAGACTGAAGAGTTCTAATTCCTTTAGTCTACCCTTATATAGAGACCCCTTGATCATTTTAGTTGCTTTTCCCTGGGTCTTTTCCAATTTTATTATGTCTGTCTTGAGGTGTGGCGAGCAGAACTGCACAAAGCATTCCAGGTCTTACACAACAGTAAAATGAGATTTTATGTTTTGTTTCTAGTACAATTTTTTATGGGGTCTGGCCTCTCAGGCCACAGGATCATACCGTTCTAGTGTCGTCCTTAAGCAACAATCTACAATGTCTCCTTGCTCATTTTCCTGGGTCATCACTGGACAGTTAACATGTAAGTTTTGTTTCATTCATTTTTCTTTAAATGTCCTACTTTCAATTGTTCTGCAATGCTGTTCACCCAACACTTTTCTTCACATTCATCTAGTTTTTTTCCTGTGATTTATTCTTAACAGCCTGTAATTTAATTACACAAAAGAGTTCACTGTCCTCTACAAAGCTGGTTATTTCTCTAGTTTTACCGCTTCATCCTCTTCTAAATCATGAAAATGCTAATTAAAACTAGCCCCAGAGAACCTGACTATAATATTTCTCCATTCAGGAAAGTATATTTTTCCTCTTCTTACCTTTTGTTACCTGCCTTTGGAATTCTTAACCTATGAAAAAAATTCCCTCCATGCCAACCCTACTAATTCACTTTCTCAATTTATATTTCTTTCCCCTTATGGAAATCATTTTACTTTTTCTCAAGGAAGGTATTTTTACTCCATTTCCTTTACTGGAAATTCTAACAATTCAATAAAGGTAAATAGAGTCTTGAAGTTTCTTCTTGGATAAGGTATATCTTATTATATGCATCAAAATCACATGACATAAGCAGAGATAATTATTCTACCATCTACTGCAGTGAATCAGGCAAAGTATAAACTAGGGTTTAAGCTGGAAGGCATCTTGGAGACCATTTACCCTCTCATTTAATAGATGAAGAAACTGAGGTTGAGAAAGACTCAGTGAGTTTTCCAAAAATATGTTTTCCAAAGGTATCTGCCAATATTATGGAAGGTGTCTGGTTTAAGGCAATATGAAATAATATGAAAATATTAAATAAAACTAGTCTGAGAGAAACTCATTGTAATGTTTCTCCATTTAAAGAAGTAATGGGTTTTTCCTCCCTACTCTTTGTTACCCATCTTTTGAATAATTCTTAATCCGTGACAAAATATTATCATTGAATAATTTTTACTGAAAATAGTTTTTGTTCACAACAATGTTCTTTGCATGCTCCTATTTTCAGGATATATCCCTAGGATATTTCAAAAGTGGAGAAAAATATACAGTGAAATAACATGAGTATATGAAAGAGAATGTCTCATCATCTATTTGAAAATTTAAAAACAAAGTACATGAAAAAAAATCTGTTGAAAAAATTATCTGTTTATATGTCATATTCACCTACTAGAATATAAGCTTCCTTGAGGACAAGGACCATTCAGGTTTTTACTTTTTTTATCGTTTTCATTTTTTCATTTTGTTTTTATATCTCTAATGACCACATGGGAACTTGCCCGTGGTTGGCACTTTTTAGATGCTTGCTGTATTTTGTAAGAAAAATGAACATTGAAGAGATTATAGCCTGCATCCAGAAAGGGACTCCATTAACTTGTATACTTTGGACAAGCAATCCAGATGGATGAGATAGATTCAGAATTTAACATGGGAGAGAATGGGCCAGGAAAAGACCCATCTCTTTAACAGCAATTTCCCTCGTTATATATTAATAGGATCTATTAATCAATCAATCAAATAGCAAGTTTTTGTTAAAAGCTTACTTTGTGCCTGCCATTGTCCTAAGGTGCTAGGAAACCAAAATGAACTAGCCCCTGACCTCAAGGATATTCTATTAGCTATTCATTGGGTTCAGATCCTATCTCTATGATTTACTGCCTGAGTGACCTTGAGCAAGTCACTTCAAATCCTTGGGCCTCAGTTTCCTCATCTCTAAAACAAGCATGTTGGACTAGATGGTCTCTGAGGTTCTAAGCAGCTCTAGAGATATGACCCTAAGCTGTGTAAACATAAAAGATGAGCAGACTAAGTAGTACATTGGTATCCTCATGATACTAAAGACAAGGAAGGGTTTATTAGGTTCTATCTATGTGATAGGCACTGTGAAAAGTACTTTAAGAATATTTCATTTGGTCCTCACAATACCTCTGGGAGGTAGTTGCTATTATTATTCTAATTTTGTAGATGAGGAAACCTGAGGGGAGCAGAAGTTAAGTGACCTGTCTAGGGTCACACAGCTAGTAAGTGTCTGCACTAGGATTTGAACTCAGTTTTTCCTGACTCCAGGTGCTGAATCTATCCAGTGCTGTACTTGGATATCTCAAAAACATAGTCCTGCAACCAGTTGAACAGATCCTCTATGGGAGACTTACATGAAAACATGGAAAGACTTGAATGAAATAATGAAAAACAAAATGAGAAAAAACAAAAGAATATTGTATACAGTAACAGCAATATTGTTTCAAGAATGATTTTGAGAGAATGTTATTTTGTCTATTATAAATACCCAAATTAAAAGACATATGAAGAAATATGCTTTCTGCTTCCAGAGAAAGAACTGATAAGTAGAAATATATATAGAATAATTATGCTTATTTATATTGGTATATACATAGATATTAGTGTGTATATATGTATATGTTCATATATTATGTGTGTGTGTATATATATATATATATATATATATTCATTTATGCCTATTTGTGCCTAATGGTGGCTATCTCTAGGGCAAGATATGAAAAAAGGGGAAAAAGAAATTTATGTTATAATTTTGTTGTATATTTGAAAGAAATAGCAAGTTAAGATTTGTAGTTTCATGTTCAATCATCTTTTTGTTGTACTATGTGATGAAAACGCTTGTTTTATTCCATAAATTACAAATAAAATAAATTGTTTAAAAATGAAAAAAATCAAAATACAGAAATTGAATATCCTTGGCTATGCAGGCACAGATGATTCAAATGCCCATCAGTGAAAGAGTCTCTCATACTAATAAAAGTGTGTATCCATCAAAATGTCAGTACACCAAGGTGATCCACAGTAGGGTGAAACTCCCTTGCTACCTACCAGTCCCCAAGGCTTTTCTTGAGCAGTATATGAAAGAATCACAGCACCACAGAGCTTGAGAATTCAAGAGACATTAGCTGCCATCGAGTCTAATCCATGCATGAAAGAAATCCCCACATAAACATAATAGAAAAGTATGCATCGACCCTGTGCTTAAAGTTCTCTTCCACCCTTCCCCCATGAGGTAGCTGCCCACTCTACTTCATGGTGGCTCTAATTGGAGGAGCATTTTCCTAACTAACATGAAGTCTAGATTGTCCTCTATGTGACTTCCAGATGGAATTTATTTAGGATCAGATGGCATATTATGTGTGTGTATATACACATATACACAGAGGGATGATATATAGATATATACTATACAATACATATATCTTGTGTATACATATGCACATACATATAACTATTTATATGTGTAGGTATGCTTGTAAAATTCAGATATGTGTACACACATGAACATGTATGCATGCATGCACACATTCACATGCATATGTTAGTGCGCATTATGATGTGTGTATATGTATATATACTTATATAATTTTAGTATAAATACAAAATAAATAATATGCACACAAATGCTATTGTTGTTCATTTATATCTGATTCACTTGGGGTTTTCTTGGTAGAGATAGTGCAATGATAGGGGCAGCTAGGTGGTGCAGTGGATAGAGCACTGGCCCTGAAGTTGGGAGGACCTGTGTCCCTGGGCAAGTTACTTAACCCCGACTGCCTCAAACATTCGGGACCATCTCCACTTGTCCTGAAAGGTATCTTGCCACTGGATCCAGAGGCTCTGGAGGAGAGAGTGAGGTTTCTGGGCTTGCCTCATTTAAATCCACTTCACTGAAAGTCATGACATCACCCCAATGTCATGATCCTCTTCAAGAAACAAAGGACAAAACAAACAAAACAAACAACATCAACTGGAATAATTCATCAATGCCTTCTCCAGCTTATTTTATAAATGAAGAAAACGAGACAAGTAGGGTTAAGTGACTTGTCCAGGGTCACACGGCTAGTAAACTGAGGTCACATTTGAACTCAGATATTCCTGACTCCAGACCACACAAAAGCCATGGAAACATATGTATAGCTGATGTAATATTGAAAAACCATTCCATTGTAAGGTGGATGTTTTCACCCTCAGGTTGATTAGTTCTCTTTGTCTCTGTTTCCTTGTGTCTCCATCTGACTGTCAGTCTCTGTTTTCCTCTATCTTTCTGTCTCTTTCTGTCTTTGTCTTTCTATCTCTGAGTCTCTGCTTCTCTGTCTCCATCTCTCTGTGTCTCTCTATCTCTGTCTCTGTCTCTGCCAGTCTCTTTCTGATAAGCCTTAGCTAAAGAATTTATGTCTAGACATACATGTTGAGATGCAGTCATAGGTTGGCATTCAGGGTCAGGCATCTCCCAGACCAATTAATCACTGACTGAATGCTGCTACTGTGGAGCTGATCACTATTTCCCTCCTAGAAATTGTTATGTTACTCATTTGGTTCATTTGATGAATTTGGTCCTTTCAAACTTTGTGGCTTCCTCATTTGGGGGTTAGTTCATCCTGGTGGAGGAGCCTCACCGGGTCATCCTATTGTCAGACACCTTGGTCAACCAATTATGACCTAAAGAGAACAAAAATGCCTGTCTAGAATTTTCCCACTGGTAAGCGTGAGTATGTGGATGCTACAAAAGGGGAAACAATAGGAAATCCTAGGTAGTTTACTTAAACAACCTAAAAGGGTAACCAGTGTGCAAAGTCATAAAGGATGCAAAGTCCGTCTTTGGTGCCCTTAAGTAATTAACACTTGGACATAAAAATGAAAACACTGAACTTTTCCCCAAAGGTCTGGATTATAGCCCTTCTTTTACCATGTACCAGCTAAATAACCCTGTACATACAGCCTCTCACTTCAAGGGTTTATTTTCTCATCTGTAAAATGATGACATTGAACTAGACAAGCTCCAAAGCTTTTTCCAGCCCGGAATCTAGGAGTCCCTGAGGTTCCTCTTCCTTATCTGAGAAGCAGAGCTAAGCATGCCAATTTTACCTGTAGTATTTGTTTTCATGTTTTTATAACAGATCTACCTAGCCAGATTAAAAGGTTCAGATTTGAATGAAAGGTTTTACTTGAATTTTAAACTTTTTGACCAGGGTTCAACTTTTTTTTTCCCCATCAGATTTGAAGTCTTGGAGTCACTCACTTTTTACAAGTAGTAAACACTGACACCTAGTGGTAAGTTAGGCTTATCACAGATATATACTTCCACGGATTCCCCAAGGGGAGCACACCCAGACTAGGGTCTTTCTGTGGAGCTCACATCTGATTTGAATTTCAGTGCTAAGCATACAACCCAACAACCCTTAGTGTCAAATGTGACAATGCACGTATCTTTTTTTTTTTTTGCCAAGTACATATTCTGATGATGAAGTTATGTCTCCCACTCCTTGTTGGAGAGATGATCAACTAGAAGTCCCACTCCAAAGGCAAATATAATAGAAATGAACTCCAATAGTTGATTGATTGAACTCCAATGGAAACTCTTTACTATAGATAATAAACATGAAATTGACCTATCTGGGCTGGAAAACTTCATGCTGCTGATAAGAACTGAGTATGTCCATATACCACAAAACTAAGTAATCATGTGTCATTATTTTTTTTTAATTTTTGCTTTTCAGACCTTCAGGGAATGTCATAAACCTGCTTCCATCACAACACATTGTTCTTAAATAAATTCTTAGCCAAGTGCCATACACCTTGATTGTCTTATTAACTCCAAGGACACATGTCCTTGTAATGTAATACACCAGAAAGTGTGCTACGCTTAGAATCAGGAGACTCCACTAGCTGGATGAATCTGGACCTTTTAAATTCTGTAAGCTTCAATTTCCTTACTTGTAAAATAGGAATTAGGGTACATACAGGATAGTTATGAGACTCAAAGGGTCTTAAACCTAGATGTTCCTGCCCTCTCAGAAGTTAACAATAATGAATACATGGTGGAAAATGTTCTCCACATTCAGAAAAAGAACTACAGAGTCTAACTGCAGACTAAAACATACATCTTTCACTTTGGTTGTTACTTTCTCATTTTTCTTCTTGTTTATTCTTTCTTGCATTGTTTCCCCTTTGTTCTGATTAATGTGGAAATATGTTCAGCATGATAGCAATGTATAGCCTATATCAAATTGCTTGCTGGCCTTGGGAGGGGCAAGGGAAGGGAGGGTGGGAAAATTTGGAACTCAAAAGAATATATTTACATGTAATTGAGAAAATTTTTTTAAAATAATAATAATGTCTCAGTTGCCAAGTCTAATGGTCTTTTCTCAATCCTCATCTTGCTCCACCTATCTGCTGCATTTAACACTGCTGCCTGTTCTCTCTGCTTGTTTCCTCTGCACTTTGTTTACACTATTCTCTTGGGGATTTTTTCCTACCCTTTTCAATTCCTAAACTATATTATGCTTCCCTAACTATAATTTTTCTCTAAGCCTCTGTGCTGGGTTCTCTTCTCTTTCCTTACTTGGTGACCTCATCAGCTCCTATGGGTTTATCATTTCTACAGAGAGTAATCTAATTATCCAAACTGGATATCCTAGAACCATCTCAAGCTCAGCATATGCAAAATAAAACTCATCATCTCTTCTCTATATCCCTGCTTTTTCCAAATTTTCCCATTTCTGTCCATCATTTTTCTGGTCTCCCAGGTTTATAACCTCACCATTATCTTCCACTCCTCATTGTGTCATTCTGAATATCCAATCAGTTAGAAGGTCTTGTTTCTACCCCTACCACATATCTCACATTTAATTTCTTCTCTCTCTCCATATAACCACAAACAGTTCAGTCTCGTTACTTCTTGTCTAAATTATTGCAATAGCCTTTCATTTGATTTCCTTGCCTCAAGTCTCACCACTCAAGTCTAACTTGCACAATATTACTAAAGTAACATTTTCCTTAAGCACAAATTTGACCATGTCACTCCCCTGCTCAAAAAATCACAATGGCTCCCAAATGCTTCTAGGATGAAATATAAACTCCTCTGTGTAGCTTTTAAAGTCCTTCACAGCTTGGCTCCAACCTACCTTTTCAGACTCAGTTTTTTATTGCTCATCCTACCTCATTCAGTGATCAAGCTAAACCATCCTCTCTGTTGCAAATCTCCCATCTCTGTGCCAACACACAACAAACAACATTTTTCTTTCCTGGATTGCATTCACTCCTTAGCTTCACTTCACTTGAATCCCTCTCTTCCCTCAACACACAGCTCTATGTTAAACCTTTCTTGATCCCTCCAAGTGCCCTTCCTCCCTAACCACCCTTAAGGACGGTTGGAGTGTGTCTAGGCTCCCTGCAAAGGGCTCTGACCCCTACTAATGGTATTCCCCCAAGTATAGGGGGTGATCCCTTCTATCACAGCTCCATTTAGCCACCAAAAGTCAGATTAGCTTTTATACAGAAATGTTTACATCAAAAGATAGAATCATAGGGCCAGCTAGGTGGCACAGTGGATAAAGCAGCAGCCCTGGATTCAGGAGGAGCTGAGTTCAAATCCGACCTCAGACACTTGACACTAGCTGTGTGATCCTGGGCAAGTCACTTAACCCTCATTGCCCTGCCCCCCCCCAAAAAAAAGATAGAATCGCAAATATACAAAATTTCTCCCCTAATACGTGGGAGACATGCACCTCCCTGGTCTCTAAGGAGAGAAAAGGGATTAGATTCATAACACCTCAATTCCTATGGAGTCTCAGTCTGCGATTTGTGTCCCAGATACCCAGGCTTCTCAGGGTTTCCATGCTGGACTGGTTTGCTACACCATCCCACCTGCAATCCTGGCTCCAAGATCACCATGACTCAAACTCCTGGGTCCCCAGCTGGACCCCTCCTGGACACCTAGCTGCCCCACTCACATGGTAGAGGAATGTTAGGCAATCTGGACATGCTCCAAAGGTACCTCCATGTGAAGTCAAAAGACATGACTAGATTACATATATTTAACCACTTTGTATTTATTTGTATTTATTGTATTTATAATAACTAGCATTTGAATAGCATTTTTAGGTTTGCAAAGTACTTTATATATTTTATCCTTTCAATGACACTGTGAGGTAGATATTATTATTATCCCCATTTTACAGATGATGAAACTGACAAAGGTTGTGACTTTCCCAGGGTCACAAAGCTGGTAAATTTCTGAGGCAGAATTTTAATTCTGATTTTCCTAAGTCCCTTGCTCTATCCACTATTCCACCTAGCTTTATTCTATATGTACTGTATTGTATTATATTATATTATTTTATATAATATAATATAGTATATATATATATATGTTTTTGTAAGCTTCTTGAAAATAGGAGTTATTTAATTTTGTTTCTTGTCTCCCCGGTGTCTAGCACAGTGCTTGACTGCTTGACTCATACTAAGCACCTAATAAAAACTTGTTGATTACTTAATTGAGTTCTGACTTCATATCTAGCTGTCTATCCATAATACTTCTCTAACACATCTAACACACACACACACACACATTCATTTTTATATCCCCTAAATAGAATGTGTTTGTGTCAATATTTTTAAGTAAGACAGTAACAATGGGCAGCTAGGTGGAGCAGTGGATAAAGCACTGGCCTTGGATTCAGGAGGACCTGAGTTCAAATCCAGCTTCAGACACTTGATACTTACTAGCTGTGCAACCCTGGGCAAGTCACTTAACCCCAATTGCCTCACCAAAAAAAAAAAAAAGACAGTAACAATAATATTATACAATGATCAACTGTAAATGGATTAGCTATTCTCAGCAATATGATGATCCAAATTAATTCTTAAGGACTTATGATGACAATGCTATCCATCTCCAGAGAAAGAACTGATGGAGTCTAAATGCATATCGAAATATACTTTTTATTATTTTATTTTTCTGGGGTATTTTTTTGGTCTGTGTTTTCTTTCACAACATAACTAATATGGAAATATGTTTTGCATGACTGCACATGTATAACCTATTTTGAACTGTGTGCCTTCTCAATGAGGGGAGAAGGAAGGGAGGGAGGGAGAGAATTTGTATCTCAAACTTAAGAAACAAATGTTTAAAATTGTTTTTATGTGTAATTAAGGGGGAAATAAATAATTTTAAGTGAGAAATAATTAGAGAGTAAAAACATAAAATCACAGTCAATAAAGCACCATGCCAAGTGCTTGCATTCTGACTTGTAAGAACATCTAAAAGCAAAGCTTATGTTCTATTAGAACTCAACAAGAAATCTGAAGTTTCAGGTAGAATATTATAAAACTGATTGTTGCTTCTAGTGTTGAATAGCCATGAATTGTGGTAGATTAGGGATAAATGGGACCTATATTATTTTGTCCTTTTTTATGTTTCTTTGTAAAGATTTGAAACACAATTTTCACGTGAATGAGAGTTCTGATTTCTCCCTGAGCTCCAAATAAACTTCATTTAAACTGTATGAAGAATGTCCACCTGATGCCTCTCTAACTCAGTCCCTCTCTTCCCCTCTCCCTCATTAACACTGTTTGTGTGTCTGCTTCCGTTCAGGGAAAGCTAGCACCAGATGGGCTATTCACACCACGTTCCTAGGTCATTTCAGAATGGAAAGCAGGGAAGGAACATGAAAAAGACCATTTCTTTGAGATTTCCATCCAGTGGTCTCAGCTCATTTGGATGAGTTTCAAATAAACATACCTCCTCTTAATGCATTTGATTAATGTTTTCAGACCCCCTGGGGGCGGGGGGTTGACCTGCTCAAGACGTTACCATTCTTCAGCTAAATCATAATATCCTAATCCCTTGAGGCCATCAAAAACCAAAGGCCTTTTTTTAAAGATAATTGAGAAAAATCTGTTATTTCTTCAGTGGGAAGAGAGTTGAACTTTGAGATAATTAGCATTCCTATATTCAGGTAAACTACACTTTGTTTAATATATGCAGCTGTCCATGTAGATAAGATCTGTTGCCTGTTTGGTCATTAATTCCATTTGAAAAATTGAGAACATTTTAGGAGGGGTAAAATACAATCACTATTCTAGTCCTACTAGTCTACCTGATTAAATAGAAATTGAATGTATGTCTCTCGTATGAGACAGGTGCCTACAAAATGTAGCATAGTATATAGTACAATGAAATGGGTATCAACCAGTTTGGGAATCAGAAGACTTGATCCAAATTTTGATTGTGTCACTTTCTGCTTAGAATAATTTCCACTCCAATCCACACAGCTCCACACAGCTCCACACAGCTCCACACAGCTGCCAAAGTGATTTTCCTGAAGCTCTGATCATGGTAGGTGTAGCCTCCTTTTGTTGACTGCCTATTCCTAAAATTTGGGTCATGCCACCCTACTCAATAAACTCCAGTGATTTGCTGTTGCCTCAAAGACAAAATATAAACTGCTCTATTGAGCACTTAAAACGCTTCACAGCCTAGACACTCCCTATCTTGCCAGGTTTTTTTTAACCCATTATTTGATTCCACGCACTGTATTTTCCAGCCATACTGGATCAGACACAATGCTGTATTACCTGTCTTACCTCCTCACCTCGGCCTCTTAGAATCCCTGGATTCTTTAAAAACCCAAGTCAAAAACACCTTCTACAAGAGGCCGTTCTAGGACCCTATGGCTGCTACCCTGTCTCTCTGTATATATCTTGTAGGCACCAACTTATATACATGTTGTGTACCCCATTAGAATGTAAGTGCTTTGGGATCCATTTAACAAATTAAGCGCTTGACAAATGGAGAGAAGGGAATAAGCATTTATTAGCCACCTATACTTGGTGCTAAATACTATACACTAAGCAATTTACAAATATTATCTCATTTGATCCTCACGACAACTTTGGAAAGTAGGTGCTATTATTCTTTCCATTTTATATTTGAGGAAACTGAGGCAGGCAGAAGTTAAGTCCAGTGTTACAGAACTCTTAAGTGTGCTTGTTAATTTTCCGATTTCATTTCTCACTACCCTGTGTGATGTTAAGCAAGTCACTTAATGTCCCTAGACCTCAATTGGCTCATCTTGGACTATGTGGCCTTTAAGGCCCCTTTTGGCTCTAAATCTATAATCTTATGATCCTATAAACTGAATTAACCATCACAATCAATTCTGTATTATTCAGTGTGTCTGGGGACCACTGTACTTGCTTCAATGTAATATTCTGGCTAAACATTACAATGCATACTATGCATGGATAACTAATTTTAAAAGACTTAGAATGCAATAAAATATACAACATGAAAACTATACATAACATAATTTAATCTCTCTTTGATGAGTCAGAAAACACTCTGAGGTCTTATAGTGTCTTGGGGTCACTGTTTTGGACACCTGCTATTACTGCATACTGTAGACAGGCTAAAGTGTTGAGGGTTCTGGCTGATAGAACTCTGGCTCAACCATCTATTATTACACTTATGGACGAGTTCAAGATGTAAACTACTAGAGAGTCACACCTGTTTTGATTAACTCTAGCATTTGAAGTGGGGCAGGATAAGGCAAACTGCCAAGCCACTTCTTTGCAGGAAGAGGCCTGAAAAGATTCAGCTACCCTTTTATAACTACCCAGCTTATTTTTTTTTCCTCATCTGGATAAACCACCTTACTTTTCCAATTGAAATAATCCCTAAATACCACCCTTCTTCCTTATTCCTATGACATCTTGCACTGTTTAGGACATCACAAAATGTCACAGAATAGGGGCATCTAACACTTTTGGTATACACACACACACACACACACACACACACACACACACACACACACACACATATATATATATATATATATATAATCAGTTTACAGTTTTATATAGTTCTATAGTAAAATTATAGGTTTCTTCATGTTCCTTATGATAACCAAAGGAAGGTGGCAGAATTCATGTTGAATCCCTAATTCGTGGTGTTTATTAAAGCCAAACTAGCATGACACAAATGGAAATTTGCCCCCACAGTACCTACATCCCATGGTGACATATCTCCAAGACTGGTGTCTTGGTTCTCCTTTTGCCACTGTAATGCTACATGGTACAACTGTCCCCTCCCTAGTCCCATCACCATGACATCCCTCTCCCAAGGCCTACTTTCCCCTCAGTCCCCAGGGGAACTAGGACTTGACTCTCTGATAAAAAGGCTACCCTCACTTTTGGCAAGGTAGTAACGGTGCTCAGCATTTCTTTGGAACCACTACTCCCATTCCTCCTCATTCCCAACTCATCCCCAGTAGAAAACTACTAGATAGGCTCTGAGGTTTACAAATTGCTTTAATCATTTTGGGGAAAGGGGGATAAAAGTGATTTGGTTCAGTATATATATTGGCCTGATGATGTTTTATGATGTTAAACTATGCATATCATGTATGCACATAATCGTTTGCATGTTGTCCCTCATTGTAATGTGAGTTCCTTGAGGGCAAGATTGGATTCTTTACTTCCTTTGTATCCCCAGTCCTTGGCACAGTACCTAGCACATAGAAAGCATTTAAATGCATGTGAACTGACAATGTTGAAATTTTTAAAAGACATTCTACTGTTTAGATATTTGGGGGCACAAATCAAAGCATTGATAGCAAAATGTGATCTTTAAAAAGAAGCATTAACAGGAAGAGACTGTAATGTCTGAAGAAAGACCAAACTATTATTGAACACCTACTATGTACAAATCACTGTCTAGGCCTGTAGTAATTTCTTTTTCTTTTTTCTTTCATTTTTTGCAGGGCAATGAGGGTTAAGTGACTTGCCCAGGGTTACACAGCTAGTAAGTGCCAAGTGTCTGGATCCAGATTTGAACTCAGGTCCTCCTGAATCCAAGGCAAGTGCTTTATTCACTGTGCCACCTAGATGTCCCAAGGCATTTAAATGTATTGAAACTATTTCATTAACTGAAGCAATCTGGCCTCCAATAAAAAGCTAGGTTCAAAAGACTTTTAAAAACCCATCAATGTTAACTGTCTATGGTTTCCAAGATTAATAAATAATGGAATCACAGGGTGTTAGGGCCAGAAGGAACCTTAGAAATCATCTAGGTCAACTCTCTCATTTGAGCCATGGAGAAAATGAAGCCCAAAGGGAAAAAGTGATCCAACATCATATAACCAGTCCATGATAGAGACACATATTCAGGGTAATTCAATTTGTTCTCCTGGCATTGAGTACCAAAGGGTACTTGGCATTGGACTAGACCACAACAGTTTTGGACTCAGCAAGAGCTATACTAGAGGCAGCTGTGGTCAAGTCAAAAACAGATTGAATCGAGAGTCAGAACCCACTCCTGTCCCCCATTATCTGTGTGGCCTTGGGCAAATGACTTATCCTCTCTGGTCTTCAGTTTCCTCATCTGTAAAATAGGATGGAGAGGGTAGGAGGGTGAACTAGATAGCCATGAAGACCCCTCTCACTTTTAAATCTACAAGCCCATCATCTCTATCTTTCAGTGTGGCTGGGGCTTGTAGTACTCACTTGCATTCAAATTACTGGTTAAACATGGCTATGCATACTGTGTTTGAATACCTAATTTTAAAAGACTTAGAATGAAATAAAACCCAAGAATTTTAACAGCACAATAAGGAGCTGGTCCATGGATGAAGTTTTCCAACTGGCATTAAAATAATCCTCCTTCCCCACCAACATGAAAATAAACATAACAATGGTAACCAAACCTTGCCTGTATTTGGGAATCAAAGAGTCTCCTACTCAGTCAAGTATGCCTCTTATGACTTATACGTGACCTTTCAACTGTATTAATTACCTGGAAGACAGGTATTGTGTCTCACCTAAATGTTGTATAGCCACCTGGCTAACATAGTGGTCTAGACTCACTGGTGTTAATAAGCATTTGCTTACGAAGTTATTGTTGAATTAAGTACAGCTCCTACTTCTTGCTTCCCATGGTCCCAAAGAGTTAAAGTGAAATAAATATGTCCCGATCTGATATTTCACCAAGAAGAGAGAGCTATTTTGTTGACATGCCTTCATTGTAAGACTAACCCCTCCGGGCTATATTGCTGGAAATCACTTTCCTTTGGCCCAAGTTTTAAGCCGGATATGTGTAATATGGCTTGACTTTATACTCAATTATTTTTTTTTGTTCTGACCACCTTTACTCTTCTGTGTTGGACCATTTTAATGCTAAATGAAACCTAAAAACCCATACCTGGCATTAGTTGTATGTGTTAGTAGAATGTATGACCACATGGTAACAGACAAACTAGAAAAGCATATGAAATGCTTGTTACACATCTGGAGAAAATAAATTCTTTCCAATACCACAAAGGACATGCTACACAATATGTTAACTTTCCATATTGACAATTAAAGGCCATGTGCTACTATGTAAAACAGTAAAATAAAAGTGAAAGACTCAGCTTTGTGTGTAATTTGATGAAACACATGTACTTGGGAAATATTATAGATAATAGTTATCTACAGAAAACTCCTGATTATTGGAAATCCAAACATACACAAAGCTCAGACAGAATATTGTAATTATTGTTCTCTATAAGAATAACCGATCATTGTGATGATGACTTTTTTGGTTCCTGAAAGATCTACTGAATCAATAACTTAGTTTTAATGTTAGGTTAAAATACCTAGCATTATTACATTCTAATAAATAACAAAAGATTATTACATTTTAATTCTTCTAAAATCAATGATTCATATTTGAATTGCAAAAAGTATAACTCTTAGTTAACCACAGTACTGAATTAATCAGAACATTGCACTTTTAAATCATATTGAACAAACAGGAACTTGATAAAGGTTTGATACAAACAAGGCAACAGTGAGTGAACAGTTTGTTATGTTATTTAAGATGAAACAAAGAAGAATAACATTTACAAATACCCTTTCTGTCCAAAGCTCTGAACTAAATCCTCCAGAATTCATAGGAAACTCAATTACAATTCTTTTTTACTTAACTCTTGGAGAAAATTCATCCTTAGAATTCCTATATGATGAAACTTTTAGAAACTTCATTTGAATCAACTCTCATTGTTTGCTGAAGTAATGGGTTCCTTACCACATCTTTCAGAGGAGGTTCAAAGTGCAGTATTTATTCCTGAATTGTTGGCACGGAGAATGGCTCCTTTCCAGATAAATGACAAGTGAAAAGCTAAAAGTTCATACATGCAGACCTTCAGAAACTGAGTTTATGTATATAACTATGTGCTATATACTCATAGATATGCTAGCACAGCATATTTTGCCCACACTCTGCACACCTATGTATGAATAATATATAACATGGAACATTTTTATACAGTAAAATGTTTTGTTCCTACTAAAATTTTTTGGGAATGTTGTAGAGGTGATTCAAGGTTCAAAGAGGGACTGGATTGGAAGAATGGATGGATGGATGGATGGATGGATGGATGGATGGATGGATGGATGGATGGATGGATGGATGGATGGATGGATGGATGGCATGTCAGACTTTTCATGACCCCATTTGGGCTTTGGCAAAGGTACTGGAGTTGTTTGCCATTTCCTTTGCCATCTAATTTTCTAGATGAGAAAACAGAGGCAAACAGGGTTAAGTGACTTGCCAGGGTCACATAGCTAGTAAGTGTCTGGGGCCAAATTTGAATGCAGAAAGATAAGTCTTCCTTATTCTGGGCTCAGCATTCTATCCACTGTCACCTAGCTGCCCTGAATGAATAATACAATAGAAATTTCTTGAAATCAGGTACTGTTTCATTTTTGCCTCAGTATATTCAGTACCTAGAACAATGCTTGACTCATGATAGGTGTTTAATAAATACTTATTGATTAATGGAATCAAAGAACATTTATTAAGAGCTTAGCTAAGAAGCTGTCATTCTATAAGTGTAGAAATTATCTAAATCAGATTCCCACAGTAAGTTGTTGCCATTCTAACAGTTTCTTCCACAAGAATTTCTGTTATCTCTTTTTCTGTGTCTGAGAGTTTATTTCTGTCTCACAGATAGCATCCTTTTGGCTCCAATCAAAAGAACAGTTCCAGGTGGGAAACAGCTCAGTTGAATCCATACTTCCTCTCCTCAAAAAGTAAGTAGTTCGACCCTATTTACAGGGGGAGGGGAGGGGTGGTCGTCAATTATGTGAAAGGATACTGTGGGAGTGATGGTAAGCAGCTGTTCTCTGCTTCTATTAAGAATGAATAAGAGTGAGAAGACTTAAGTTGAAATAAGAATCAGTCAGCTTAGACATTAGCAAAGCCTTCTTGACTTCAAGGGTTATAGAATATGCTTTTCTGCAAATGACTTTTATTCTGTACTCATGTAGTTTTATTCAGGGTTAAATGGGGTACCCTAGCCCTAGATAACTTCTTAAGATCCCTAAGATTCCCTAAGTCTTGAAGCATTTCACAGAATCAAAAAAAAAATCTAAGAATCTGAAGGAATCATAGACTCCTTTGGCAAGTTAGTGAAGCCTTTGGTCCACTTCTCAGAAGATTATTTTTAAATGAGTAAAATAAAATACATAGGAAACCAATTATATTTAAACACAGTTACCAAAATATTTTGAAAAGTCAAATCATGAACCCCAGGTTAAGAATTCCTAGTCTAGAACAAGCCTAGATAATAATCACCTCTACAACATAGCTAAAAAATTAGATACCCATTGAATAGAGAATGAATAGACAACTTTTGAAAAATGAATATTGAAATATTACTATGCTATAAGAAGTTATAAATATTAGGAATACAGAGAAAGACAACCAAAGTAGTACAAATTGAAGTCAACAGAGCCAAAAAATAATTTACTCAATGACTGTAACAACGTAAATGGAAAGAATAACTGCAAAACAATAAAAAATAAATATCACAAAAATTCAAAGAACAGCCCCAAAGAAAGACACCTCCCTCTCCAAACTCCTTTGCAGAGGTGAGGGCTTCATGGGGGTGGATATAATAACAGGAAGGTTTGGGATTTTTTATGTACTAATATGTTTTGTGCTTTGCGATAGCTCTCTTAAAGCAGGGGAGTTGGAGGGTGCAGAAGAAAATCTAAACAATATAAAACAAAAGATATTTTTTAATTTGATTTTCAAAAACAGAACTGTTATAGTCTTTGCTAGAAGACCTAAAGACAAGGAAAACACATCAACTTCCACCAATTGCTGCTACTTCTGTCTCAGGAGTCAAGGGCAAATTGCATCCCTATTGCACATCTAACTTTTCAAACACTTTGACACAGCTGTCATGTCTCACTGCCATTACTCCCAGCATTTCTTCTCCTGAGTAAATAACACAAGTTCCTTCAACTCATTCCCATATGACATGAACTAAAGACCTTTTCCATGTTGATTATGCTCCCCTGGATATTATCCAACTTATCAATCTTTAGCATCATCATTGTTGTCAACAATCAATATTATTAAGTGCCTACCATGTGCCAGGCATGTGCTAAGCAATGGGGATAACATAAAAAAAGCAAAAACATATTTCTTGCCCTCAAAGACCTTGCAGTTTAACTGGGAGAGACATGAAAACTATGTATGTTTTATACAAACAGAGAGAGAGAGAGAGAGAGAGAGAGAGAGAGAGAGAGAGAGAGAGAGAGAGAGAGAGAGAGAGAGAGAGAGAGAGAGGTTGTTGTTGTTGAGTGATTTTTCAGTCATATCCAGTTCTTTGTGACCCTTTTGGGGTTTTCTTGACAAAGATACTGGTATGGTTTGCCATTTCCTTCTCCAGGTCATTTTATAGATGAGGAAACAGACAGACAGGGTTAAGTGACTTGTCTGGAATCATATAGTAACTAAGTGTCTGAGAACAAATTTGAACTCAGGTTTCCCTGACTCCAGGCCTGGCACTCTATCCAGTGCATCACCTAGCTGCCCTTATGTGTATAGATAGACACACACACACAAAGTGCAAATGGAAGGTAATGTTAAAGGAGAAGCAGGAAAAGCCTCTTACACAAGGAAGGATTTAAGATAAATATCCAAGAAAGGCAGAGGCAGAGGTGGGAAGAGAAAGCATTTCAGGCAAGCAGGAGAGCCAGTGAAAGGGCATGGACTGGGGGGCAACTAGGTGGGGGGGGGGCAGCTAGGTGGTACAAAGGATAAAGCACCAGCCCTGGATTCAGGAGTACCTGAGTTCAAATCTCACCTCAGACACTTGATACTTACTAGTTGTGTGACCCTGACCAAGTCACTTAACCCTCATTGCCCCGAAAAAACAGAAAGAAAAGGCATGGAGTTGGAAGATGGAGTACTATGTGAGAGGAATAGAAAGAAGGTAGAGTACTCAGAGAGGAATAAAGTCTAAGACTGGAAAGGTAAATGTCTTTCCCAAAATGTGGTACCCAAAACTAAACACAATACTTAGTAGTATTTTATTTTATTTTCCAATTACATGTAAATATTGTTTTCAACATTCATTTTTGTAAGATTTTGAGTTCCAAATTTTTCTCCCTCCATCTCTTTCCTCTCCCGTTCCCAAGGTGGCAAGTAATCAGATATAGGTTATATATATGCAGTCATGTTATACATATTTCCATATTTTTCATGTTATAAAAGAAGAATCAGAACAAAAGGAAAAAAACACAAGAAAGAAAAAATAACAATAGCAAATAAAGTGAAAATAGTGTAGTTTGATGTTCATTCAGACAACACAGTTCTTTTTCTGGAAGTGGAGAGCATTTTTCATCATAAGTCTTTTGGAATTGCCTGAATCATTACATGCTGAGAAAAGCCAATTCCTTCACAGTTGATCATTGCACAATGTTGCTGTTACTGTTAAACACAATACTTCTGATGTGATAAGATGAAGACTGAGTGCAGAGTCACCTCCCTAATCCAGAATGCAATAGCATTAGCTTATTCAGTTACCATCTTGCATATATTCAGCTTTTAGGCCACTAAAATAACCAGAAAACTGCTTTCCCCACCTTTTAGGTCATTTCTTTGTTTTGTTTTTTGTTTGTTTGTTTTGTTGTTGTTGTTTTGTTTTGTGGGGAGCAATGAGGGTTAAGTGACTTGCCCAGGGTCAGACAGCTAGTAAGTGCTAAGTGTCTGAGACCTGATTTGAACTCAGGTCCTCCTGAATCCAGGGCTGGCGCTTTATCCACTGTGCCACCTAGATGCCCCTAGGTCATTTCTTTTTAAGGCTAACCTATTCAGAACCAATTTCATAGGATATGTAAGGAAGAAGCGAAGTTTGTCAGAACTATCTGAATTTCTGCAAGGAACTGTTTATAATAATGACTCCTGCTGATGTAGCACATTTACAATATACTTCAGTGTGACATGTACAATATACTTTTTTCACAATTGTATCAGGAAAGTAGTATAGATAACATTATACACATTCTAGAGTTATGTAAACTGAGGTTCAGAGATGTAAGCCTTTTGGCCAAGGTCACACAGCTAATAAGTGTTGGAATCAGTATTGGAACCCAGGTTTCCTAACCTGTATTCCAGTCCTCTTTCCACTGAACACCACTCTTTCTAAGAGAGAATAAACCTAGGAATGACGAGGTTAAGTTCCAACTTTGTGATTTCTTTGTCTTCAGCTCTTTGCTCTAATAATATTCTTTTCTCTTCAAAGCACTCATGATTTCATTAATGTTGTCCTTGCTCTATCATAGATTTTCCGATCATTATCCAATCCTTTATTCTGAGTTGCAAGTATTTGGTTTTTGTTTTTTTGCTTTTTGGGTGTTTTGGTTTTTTTTATATTTTGTGCACCCAATTTAGAAAGCTCAGGCTATTCATCTGGAAGTCTGTCCCTTGCTACATGACTGGCCCATATCTTTCTATGATTATGTATTTCCTAGATAGTATATGTTGTTCTGGTGCAAATCACCATGGGTTATATGCTCCAGGGTACTTGTGTCTACTTACTCCCATATGTCCATTGTCTATTGGATATGGAAGGAATCTTGGCCCCTTTCTCTCTCCTCTCCAAATTCTTAATAAATACTTAAAAGTCTAAACTCTTTTTTTTGTTTTTTTGTTTTTTGTTTTTTTTTTTTTAGTGAGGCAATTGGGGTTAAGTGACTTGCCCAGGGTCACACAGCTAGTAAGTGTTAAGTGTCTGAGGCCGGATTTGAACTCAGGTCCTCCTGACTCCAGGGCCAGTGCTCTATCCACTGCGCCACCTAGCTGCCCCAAAAGTCTAAACTCTTGCTAAAGCTTCTAATTTATGGTGACCACTCAATAGAACTTTAGACAGTTTAGCTAGAATTGTAGCCCTGTACAGATAGCAACTTTACAGGACCCAAAACAGAATATTTTCCATGACAATGGCAGTCATCCTTTGCAGGCAGGCCCTTTAATCCTTACATGTTTATCATGGTGTAGGTGCTTAATAAATGTTTATTGCTTGATTGATGATCCTCATGATAGTGTTGATCAAAAATATCCCTGTGGCTTCATTTCTTAAGAAATTAAATAAATATGATCTTAAGATGTTCATGGCAGACATTTTGTTTGGAGGTGAGCCTTTAAGCCTACATTTTGTTCTAAATCAAATGTATATGTGTGGGGACAGCTAGGTGGTCCAGTGGAAAATCACCGGCCCTGGATTCAGGAGGACCTGAATTCAAATCCGGCCTCAGACCTTGACACTTACTAGCTGTGTGACCCTGGGCAAGTCACTTAACCCCCATTGCCTCACCAAAAAAAAAAAATGTATATGTGTGGCTTTTTAAAAATAATCAACTAATGACAAATTTATCATGGCCTTTCATTATCTACACCTTCCAATTAACTGAATGACAGTAAAAATATGTTCTGTTGAAAATTATTTGTCAAATCTTGCCTGTTTCTTTCTCATATTTTCCTTAATATATATGTATGCCATTCATGTAAAGATCTTCTAAAGTTGAGAAAATGGGTATTGGGTAGGTACTTGTTGCTCACCTTTTTAAGGTAATAATATTTTTCATGGTTTTTTTTTTCAAATAATTCAGTATCTTTTCTTTCTAAAGTACCTTGGAAAACATTCCCTTAAAAGATTTCCAAGTTCCAAAGTTTCTTCTGTGTTCGGCTTTTCAGTTCTGGTTCAGCTTTTCTTATTTTCTTGGAACCATTTTCACTTCCATCAGTTCTTCAACAGAAACTATTGTCTCAATATAGCAGATCTCATGGTAATTAATATGTTTTAATAAAAATACTGATGGATTTATTCCATTTTTAATCTATTTACTGTCCTTTGAATTTTACCTATTTATGCGTCTGGCATGCTATACTTAGTTGGATCTCATACCAAAACATGTGAAGATTCATTTTCTACTCCACACCTCTTGGCTTTTTTGTGATCACATTGTCTTCCATGACACTTTGTAACTGAATGTATATAACAAGACAGTGTTGTCTAGCCTTTGAAGACTCAGTAAGGAGGTAGAGTGTTGCCTGGCTGAGGCAATCCTGGGCTCTCTTGATCTTATGAAAATGATTGTGTCATTGTGATTAATTTTAATTTTTACTGGTGATAAACTTCTATAGCTTGTTTATATAGATCAAGTTGAAATTATAATTGTACATGATATTATCTTCTTATCCAAATCTTTTTTTTCTAATTCAGAATTGATTCTGACCTTTTTTGGGAAAATGTTTAAAGTTTCATTATACACATTTAGCTGGTTCAGATATCACTCCCTTATTGGTAACCAGCAATTTAAAGTCTTTTAAAATATAATTTATTTCACATTTTGTCATGTTATTTAGTGCATAACATGTCTAACGGCCTCTAACTCCCTTCTAATAAGAAAATATTCAAGAGAAAAAAACTACAAGATTTTTGAGTAGAATACTAGTCTCTTAATACTTGACCACCTACATATTTTCAACCATTCTCCACTATGGCCACTTTTGTGTTAAAATCAACAACTTTGCTTAGGAGCTCCAATTTAGTTCTTCATAGAATTCCTCTCTCTCACCATTCTCCTCAACATATTTTGGCATATAATTTGTGATTATCTTCATGGTAGTCTTTTTGTTTATACTCATCGTGAACATAGCAAGGTGAAACAACCATGCAGCATGACATTATGTTTCTAAGTGCGTATTAGTCTATTTCATTTAACTGAAACTTCATTTTCTCTTCTGGTTTAATTTGTCATCATAATGTCAACATTTTTATTTCTCCATTGGACAATAGTCAATGATTTTGTATTTAGAATAGCTAGAATGCAAATCATTCAATTAAAATTTATATATGGTTTTAAAACAGTGTGATTCTTAGCCTCCTCTGCAATCCCTGAATAACTACTGACCATATAGTATTTTGAGGTTTACAAAACATCTTACTATATCAATTAACAAATTTTTAGTAAGTATCTACTATTTGCCAGGCACTGTGATAGGTATTGGGAATTTAAAAAATAATAGCAAAATAGTACCTCCCCCTAAGGATCTTATAATCTAGCTAGGGGAGACAACATGCATGTGTTATATAACTTTTATATACATACATGCATACATACATATATGTGTGTATATATGTGTGTATATGTATATACATATATGCACACTATATATGTATATATTCACATATATGCACACATGTATATATAGTTATGTGCACATCTAAAAGATGCTTTATATAGCTATCTATATGTTGTAATTATGCATGAAATATAATCATATGTAACATGCTGTTTATCAAGTTTCACACTCATATAATTTATAGATATAACTGTATTTGTATATGCCAATGTACAAATATATACAGATATGTACATATAAACATATGTGTGTATATTTATATATAATACATGTGTGTACAGCATACATAAAGCAATATATCAGGCCAGGGAAAGGGAAAAAAACATGGGGAGCTGAGAGAAACAGGTAAAGGTTCATGTTATCTCATTTACTCTTCTCAATAATCTTGTGTAGTAGGCTTTATAGAAAGTATCATCCCTGCATTATAGCTGGGGAAACCGAGATTCATAAAAGTTAACTGATTTGCCTAGGACCCCAAAACTATGAAATTTTGAATTTAAGTTTGAATTTGTCTTTCCATATATCATCTATCTTTCTAGCCTGACCTATATCATGTCAGCTATGAATATGGTAGCTTTCAAGATGCATACATCTTTTTTGGGGGGGGGGTCAATAAGGGTTAAATGACTTGTCCAGGGTCACACAGCTAGTAAGTGTCAAGTGTCTAAGACCGGATTTGAACTCAAGTCCTTCTGAATCCAGGGCCAGTACTTTATCCAGTGTTCCACCTAGCTGCCCGATGCATACATGTTTTAAATAAGATCATTAATGATGAAAATATTAAGTAAAATTGATTGTTAATAGAATAATGAAGGATCATTAATCGCAAAACATCAGGCAGGTAAATGAACAAAAAGCCATATTCTTCAGTTACTAAGATCTTTTCCAGTTAAAACAATTTAAGATTATACGAAAGCTTTATGTTGTGAGGGTATGTGTGTGAGAGAGAGACAGACACACAGAGACAGAAAGACAGAGAAATTAGGAAAAATGGCACTTAGGGCTTAGCCATTTGGGGCATTTAAACATTTTAAATAACTGGAGAAATGAAGTACTTAAAGGAAATGCTCAGTTGGTAAATAAATATTCTGTAATGCAAATCCATCTTAGAAAGAGGATTAGAAAGTTTCTGCTTCTTTACTCCCCCAATATGATGCCCCTCTGGATCTGGAGCAAACACCCTAAAGGGTGACTGGGAAGTTCCATCACCACGATCACATAGTCTCTGCCTTCTCCCTTGAATCCATGCCAGCTGTGGTGGTGGCTTTGGAGATGTGCACAGCTTTCCAATGAGATCATTACTGATGGAAACTATCAACACCTCTTCCCCTCAGGGAGGGTAAGAAGTCAGCTCCATTCAAGTAAGCATTCTTCGGTTCCCTGCTTAAGAAACAATCTCCTGCTTTTACCAACAGATGTTTGGGGGACAGGATAAAGGATGACACTTAGGATAAGAATCAGACTGGACCCAATATAGTTATACTGAGAAAATAAATAATTCCAGAACTTTCCTCCTCCTCTCTTATTTCAACCAAGAAATCAACCACTAGCCCAAAGCAACCAGCAGAGCTTTTAGTTAGTGAATAGTAAAGAATCAGCCTCCCATTGATGCCATTTTTTGAAATACGGAGAGCTGGCTTAGAAAATGGTGATCTGGTCATTCTTTGGTACTTATTGTCTGTATGAATTTATTCTTTTTCCATCCTTGCTCATTCAAAGAGGCAGCTCGGTGGCCCCCTGGGTAAAGTACTGGAGTCAGGAGATCTAAGATTGAATCTTGCCTCAAACACTTATTTGCTATGTAACAGCAAATTACTTCATCTCTCTTGGCTTTAGTTTTCTCATCTGTAAAATGGGAGAAATAATAGTACACCCTTCACAGCTTTGTTCTAAGGATCAAATGAGATACACACTAACATTTTGTAAACTTTAAACAATTCTATCAATGCCATCTATCTTTTTTTTACATTAAAAATAATAATTCATGCTGGGTATCATCCAAAACAGATACTGGCCTCCCCTTAAAATCTAATCTCACAAGGCAAATCCAGCAAGTGAGAGATGGAGAGTTCATTTAGGAAAAATGATAGACACAGATTTAGAACTCTGTGGCCAGGGCAAGTCATTTGCTTTCCAGGAGAGGTTAAGATCATCACTAACCTCCCTCCTCACTGAAGCTGAGGAAGGAAAAAAGGCATTTGATTACTTGGTTTTCTAAGGCTCCTCAGTGAAGCTCTAAGTATGGAGTAGGAAAGCCTTCCCATAAATGAGCTGGGACAAATGTTTGGAAGGAAGGAAGGAAGGAATATTTTTGTTAGATGGTGAATGAGAGATGGTTGTCCTAGTGATACAATATCATGAAAGAAAGCATGGAAAGGTAAGCCTAGAAGGGGGAAAATAGTGATATGTGACTAAAGGAATTGTAGGATAACCGTGCTAGTGTTCATAATGTCCAAGACCTTTGGAGGAAGGCTTCAGACTATCTGTAAGCAGAGTTCTAATGAAGGTTTCTTTAGTAAAGTTTTGGGTTCTATGGGACAAAGGGAATAAGTTATGCCAAAACAGCCAACAAATCTGACTCAGTGACTTGATTAGCATTAGCGATTCAGAGATGTGGGTGACTGCCAATGGAAATGGATCTTTCTCTACACCCTGGAAATCAGAAGATCTTCCATGTAGAGCTAGAGAGACCTTAGAGTCCAACCCTATCACCACCACCCCTCATTTTATGGATGAGGAAACGGATGCCTAGAGAAGTCAAGTGACAAAACTGACTAGGATTTGAACTTTGATCCCTTTCACTGAGCTTGTTCACTATTCTACATTAGCTCCAGATGTGCGACGCATGAAGCAAACATAATTTTATGCTTATGAAGATGCAGTGCTATTTATTTTGGGTGGAAAAGGAGGGAAAGGATAGTTAAGTGGCCCAGGGAATAGAGCACCAGGCTTGGAGTCAGGAAGAACTGAATTCAAATCTGGCCTCAGACACTTATTAAGCTGTATGACCCTGGGCAAGTCACTTAAGTCTGTTTGTTTCAGTTTCCTCATATGTAAAATGTGCTGGCAAAGGAAATGGATACTCTATTATCTTTGCAAAAAAAAAAAGAAAAACCCAAATGGGGTCACAAAGAGTCGGATATAACTGAAGCAACTGAACTATAATGAGAAAGGCAAGGAAAGGGAAGGGAAGGGGAAGAAGGAGAAGAGACAGGTAGACAGATAGAGATCTGACTCCTGTAAAAGAGGAGAACCTCACTGCCATATCAAAGAAACATGCCCCAGTGATAAGACCTGCTGTGCACAACCCCATTTGGCAAGAGCAGAGCAGACCTAAATTTCAAGTTTTATCAGAAGCCACTGGTCCCTAAGTATCCCTGGCGCCTACTGAATTTTCACCAGGGACCTAACAGAAAACATCTGCTCTGTTACTTAAAAGTGAATCGATATATTAAATCAACATTTGCTTCCTCCTTTCTTCTTTTAGGAACATAGCAATTTCTCATTTTTCTTCTAGCTCTGTTAATAACTTACTTCTGCTCATACATCAAGTCCTGGGATAAAGGTGTGCCTGCCTCTTCCTGAGATTACATAAAGGAGACATACCACAGTATAATAACTAAAGCAAGCTGGGATTGTGCCAGGGACACAAGCAAGTTGGTAAGACAGCATAATACATTTATTAAAGGCAAGAAAGTTTGCGAAGCCATGGAGATTAAAACTTGGTCCTAGATATATGGAGTACCTCCAGAAAGCCATGGCACTTCAGCAGGAGCTTAGGACCTTTCTTCCATGCCTGGCCTTGACTTATTGATGTAGCCCCACAATCCACCACCCCTCTCCCCAGCAACTAGGCTGAACTCCTGGGCTCGGGAAAGCACAAACACCTCACTGAGGCAGGGGAGGCTACTTTCAGAGTCCTCTTTCTACTGACTAGAGTATCCATCACACTTCTTGTATTCCACTGTCATCAATGCCTGCACTCTGGCCATCATCTCCTTCTTGACCCACTACCTCACAAGTCAGCAGTCCTTTAAATTTCCAACCCTGGTTCAATGCCCTCTGACTCCTACCGTGGCTGTAGTTGTGCTTCTGGAGTGGTGATCAAAATACCAACTCTTTCCTTCAGGCACTGCAAATGGAATGCTGAAAAAAACTGTGTTATATGCTTGTGGGAGGTCCAAGTTGCCCTGTGTCTCTAGGAGGCCTTGGCTATAGGCAATAGGGTTTGGGGTTGGAGCAGCAAAGATAATTAAAAGTAAAAGGGAGAGTATGAGTGGGTCAGACAGAGTGCTCTCTTAATTTACTCACTAAAGAAATAGTAACATAGTAACCAGAAAAAAACTTTCAGTGTATATGACTAGTACCTAGAATTGACACTCTCAAGGTCTCTCTGAAGAACTTTGAAATTGATTGTGAGACGTGGGAGATGCTGGCACAGGACAATCCAAAATGGTGTGCCTCTATCAAAGAAAGCTCTCAGAAAAGCATAATTCCAGTAGCTCCAAAAAAACCCAAAAGACTGAGATGAACAAATTTAAAGGTAACCCCACTCTAAATGTTCATATGGACCCTTCATGCCTGAGTCTTACTAGCTCATATTGGTCTGATTAGCTACAGTCAGACTCACTGTACCTTGAGCCCAACATAATGCTGTCATGTGATCCTCTTTTGAGAATGAAGAACAACCAACCAACCAGAGTCAGTAATGTTGAGTTTCTTGGCTAGGGACTGCATTGGAGTACAGACATCTCACTTCTCTGTCCTTTGATTGCCTCACCATCTCATGATGGTTAATAACAGTGAGCTCCTTTACATTGTATATACTTTCCTGGCTGTAGACCTCATGGGGGTTTCATGGGCTAGATTTTCTGACTATAAATCCAGTGTGCTTTCCAGGATAACATGGTTCACAACATGAAAGAATTCTTCTGGGAAGAGAAACAACATGACTGATATCATTACAGCGTAGTGAAGAAGACCACTGGCAGTTCCAGAAGGATAGATGTTGAGAGGAGGAAGGCACCTTGGTAGTCATTTAGTCTAATCCATACACTGAAGGGATCCTCATATTAACATACCCTGAAAGTGGTCATCCAGTATCTACCTGAAGAATTCTGAGGGGGAAATCCACCACATTCCAAGACAATCTATTGCACTTTGGGGACAGTGATAATTATTAGATTTTTCCTGTTATCCAAATGTAAAGTTGCCTCTTTGTAATTTTGACAATTGTTCTAAGTTTGTCCCTCTGAGACCAAAAAGAACAAGCTTAATCTATGCTCAACAAGAAAGCCCTGCAAATATATGAAGACAACCATCCTATCCTCCCCCTAAATCTTCTTTTCTCTGCTCTGAACAATACCCAGCTCCTTCAGCTGACTTTGTAGACTCAAGACTCTTCACTATCCTGGTTGCCTTTCTCTGAACACTCTCCAGTTTATCAATGTACTTTTTAATCATGTCACTCAAAATAGAACATAATACTCCAGACAAAGTCTCATGAGGGCCAAGTATGGGAGGACAATTACTTCCCTATTTCTGGAAGCTAGTTCTCTTAATGCAGCACAAAATTTGTGTTAAGTCCCGTGTTTTGCTTTGTTCTTTCTACCACATCATACTGGTATGTTCATGTTGAGTTTGCAGTTCACTAAATTTTTCAGTACAACTTTCCCATATTATATTGGTAAAGTTGATTTCTTTTATACTGAAGTGCAAGATTTTACATTTTGTTGTTGTTGTTGAGTTGTTTCAGTTATGTACAACTTTTCATGACCCCATTTTGAGTTTTCTTGGCAAAAATACTAGAGTGGTTTATAGTTTTCTCTAGCTTATTTTACAGGGTTGAGTGACTTAGAGAGGATCACATATCCAGTAAGTGTCTAAGACCAAATTTGAACTCATGAAGATGAGTCTCCCTGATTTCAGGCCCAGTACTCTATTCTCACCACCTAGCTGCTTTATTTTACATTAATACCTATGGAATTCCATCTTTTCAGCTCAATGTCGCTATCCTTTTGAATTCCACTTTCATTGCAGATGCTTTCTCTCTTCCACTTCTGGCTAAGGGAAAAGGAGAAAGAGTATTCAAGGCATGGGAAACAACCAATATAAAACATGGAGATGGAAAATGGAATTATATAACTAGATTTACTTGGCTGGAGTATGGAGTAAGTAAGAAGAAGAAATATGTAATTAACCTGGAAAGGTAGGTAGTAGATAATGTCTTTTCTGAATTACATCAAATGAAGTACAAGTACATGTTGGCTTACTTTTAGTAAGACAATGTAAGGAGCTAAAATTCTAGCTAGTCTGTCTAAAATATATAATGAGTGGTCACCAATAAATTATAAGCTTTAGCAAGAGGTAGACTTTTAAGCATTTATTAAGGAGAATAAGAATTTGGTGAAGAGAAAGAGAAAGGCCTAGATTCATCTATCTATTAAAGGGAGAGCGCATTTCTAGCTCCACTCTCCACCAGAGTCCTGATGAAAAAAGAGCGAGAGAGCCATCTTCACCCTTTCTTCCGCCCACAAGCAAACGTCACTTCCTGATGCCAAAGAAAAGCCACATGGCTTGACCTCAGGTGCCTTCTCCTCATGGCAGAGCTTTCCTACAGTAGCTCTCCAGCAGGTGGCGTCATTCCAATCATTACAACAAGGATAAAAGATACCTATTTCCCACTAATCTGCGTTGCGTTGTTGCATGAAATAATCCAGGTGGGACAGCTAGGTGGCGCAGTGAATAGAGCACTGGTCTTGGATTCAGGAGGACCTGAGTTCATATGTGACCTCAGACACTTTATACTTACTAGCTGTGTGACCCTAGGCAAGTCACTTAAACCCAATTGCCTCACCAAAACCCAAAAAACAAGCAAACAACAAAAATAAAAGAGAAATAATCCAGGCATCTTTCATAAAGTCTGTTGGTTCTCCACACTGGGTATGCACGGTCTCTTACTACTGCCACAGCCAAAAGAGTAACATCCAAGATAAAAAGATAGGAAAGAGATGAAAAGCAAGGTAGTTTTTTTTTTTAATCTAAGGGGGTTTAGGAGGATAAGCCTCACCGAGAATAATATGTTCTTTTAAAAATATCAGAAAAGGGAGAAAATCTCAAGACTCAGGATGCTATCAAAGCTAAATGCAATTCAGGTACCATGTTATCCTGGAAAGCATACTTAAGACAACCAAGGTTCAACCTTAGGGAAGTCATCACCTCTCTGGACCTCAGGTTTTTTTTTTTCTTTTTCATCCATAAAAGCAACATGACTTATAGGGCAGAATAAAGAGCTGAGAAAAGGAGTAATTTCAAAGGGTAAACATGCAAATGAATATTTTGACAATTCAGCAGAATGTGGAACAGCTTAGCATAAAGCAAAGAGAAATACCAAAAGGCCAATGAATAGCCTATAAGAAATTTTCAGTCCTATGGGCAGGAGTGTGATTATGTTTTCTAGAATATTTTGGTGTTTTGTGGATTGAGGGATGGTGATGGACCTCAAAGCTTTGAAAGATTTTCAAATTTTCAAATGAATATCAATTTGGTGAAAAGCTGACAGCTAACAATATATCTGAAAATGTGGTTAGTTAGTTCAGATGAAATCAGTTAGTTCAGTAACTGGATTGAGATGTGTCAAGGGGTCAAGCAACATCATGCCCTTGAACAATCTTCCAAGTCCCATTGAAAAACTTTGCCCTAAGACCACAAAGTATCATTCCATTGGAAGATCATAATCCTAAAAGAAATAATCCCATGAAACAGCATTTGGATTAAAAAAATAAGAGCAGTGCATTTATTATGAAATTAAAAAGATGATTTTCTGACTGTCCTCCCTTTCATGCACTATATGGTCCAGCCAAACTGGCCTTTTTTCTGTTCCATCTCCCTTCACTATGCTTTTGAACTGGTTATCTCCTATGTTTCAGAATATTTAGTTTCCTTCAATTCTCAGCTCAAGTACCACCTTCAATATGAGGCTTCACCTCATCCCCCCACCTGAAAAATTTCCTTGATTTTAAAAAACAGTTTTAAATACTTACATTGTGTTTTCTCTCCTGACAGAATAGAACTTCCTATAAAGCAGTATCTGTTTTCATGCTTGTCCTTATATCCCCAGCACTTACTACACAATGACTGGCAAATGATATGTGCTTAATGAATGCCTGATTGGTTGGTTGGTTGATTAATTCTCTACACTTCCTTTACTCTATTTATTTTGAGGTAAAATATACACATTAAGCTAGATTCCAAAGCTATCAGTTCATTTGTTTTTAGACAAAAGATGAGGACCATCTCCCTAGAAAAATGAAAGCACAAGATTATTTTTCCCTCTTTGCTTTTGCAAGTTCAGCAGTTCAGCTGAAGGCAAGTGTGTAGGTGGTGAGTAGAAGGTGTCCCTAGAAAGACTTGGCAAGTGACAGATTTGCTAGAACCCATCTCAGGGAGAACAAGAAGATTGCAATTTTCAGTGACCTGTCTGGAAAGATGGTGCAAAGTACTGAAGAACGAATTCTAAGAAAAATAATAGGGACAGACAAGTTGATGAAAGTCCAGATCCCATCCTAGGCAGAAAGTGTGGGAAAATAGGAAACAGAGAAATATGTCGACACTGCTAAGGAAAAAGGCAAACTCCAGGCAAGTGAACTCTTGGGCTGGAAGGAAAACAACATACTTTGGAGAATTATATGCATTGCCAAGAGTTGAAAATGGAGAAAAAGACTTGCAAACACTTTTGGCCCAGTGGAGGACTTGATGACTGCCTCTGAAAGATTCAGATCTTCCAGATAGCACAGTACTCCCAAATTTTACATCCACTGTGCAGACTGTAGCACTCACTGCAGTTACAGTCCTTAAAATAAAACAACTAAGAAGAATCCTACACTCATCAAGCTCATCAAAATGCGTTAATGATAATAAAAAAGATTAATGTAACTCCTTGAAGAAGATGACCAGCTTCTGAGTCAGCACAACCTGGGTTTAAGCCCTCCCTCTGATATATACTGTCTAGGTGACCCTAGGTACCTCTGGGCACCTCTCAGAGACTCTAAGAGACTCTCTAAGACTATAAGTTTCAGCACAGATGCAAATATGCATTGGCATAGAAAATTTACTCATCAGGAATTCCCTACACCTATGAAATCATAAGTCCATCCTCGGGGCAGCTAGGTGGCGCAGTGGATAGAGCACCGGCCCTGGAGTCAGGAGTACCTGAGTTCAAATCCGGCCTCAGACACTTAATACTTACTAGCTGTGTGACCCTGGGCAAGTCACTTAACCCCAATTGCCTCACTGAAAAAAAAAAAGAAAGAAAGAAAGAAAGAAAAAATAATAAGTCCATCCTCCCTTCCTGCAAGAAATGCCCCCATGCAGCAGATAGATACTCTTTGCACTAAAAGTATACAACATTTCATATAAATAATTATGGGACTATTCAGTCAAACAACACACAATTATTAAATATATATCAGTTGTAGGGTTAAGTACTGAAGATATAGCCAAAAGCTAAACAGTCCCTGTCCTCAGGGAGCTGATTTTCTATCAGAGAAAACAACATACATCTAAGTATACACAAAATAAAAACAAGTTATTTTCTGGAGGAGGCACTAGCAGTTGTGTGATTAATAAGACTAATAACAACAATAAAAATTCACAATTATATAGTAACTTAAAATTAGCAAAACACTTTCCCTAGAACAACTCTGTGAAGTAGATCAAATAAAAGAAAATATATTTTCATTCTATTTTTAAAAAATAACAACAATCATAGGCTTTAGATCCATAAGGGACTTTACGTGTTTTCTGATCCAACCACTTCAAATTTACAGAGAAGTAAATTGAGGATCAGAGAAAATTGATCATTCTAGCAATCTTTGCTTTATACATGAATAAAATTGGAATTAAAGAGATTAAATAACTTGGTCAAGGTCAGAAAGTTGGAAATGGAACTCAGGTCTTCCAGTGTGCAAAAGGAAATCATTTGTACCTCAGCTCCAATGTAATTTTCCTGGCTTGTTTCCTTGTTCCCTATGAGCCAAATAAATTAGACTCTTCATCATTCCTCCAATATGTTCATTTTCTTATCTTTGTGCCATTCCTTATGCGTTTCCCATTGCCAGGCATCAGTAGTTTAGAGTTTGCTTTACTGACTAAAGAGCTAGTTCCCACAGAGATGCTCTGGAGTTAAGAATATAAGCACTGGGAGCAGCTAGGTGGCTTGGTAGATAGAGCACCCGCCCTGGAGTCAGGAGGATCTGAATTCAAATCCAACCTCAGACACTTAACACTTACTAGCTGTGTGACCCTGGGCAAATCACTTAATCCCAATTGCCTCACACACAAAAACAACAACAACAACAACAAAAACAACAATATAAGCACTGGCAAAAATATCCTGACACATGTCCTGCTGGATCCATGACCACCAATCAGAAACTGGTAGTGGGGTCTGGATATATCAGCTAAGAACTGCCCCTCCCAGTCACATGGACATAGGTATGGAACAAGCTAGAAAAGCCGATGCTATTTATTATTCATGAACCCAACCATTTTCTGAATTGGCAAGGCATTTGTAGGATTTAAAATTTCAATCTAGGAATGTCTATAACTCTATACTGGTGTGTGTGTCTCTGTGTGTGTGTATGTATGTAGGTAGGTATGCATGAGAAAGAGGGGAGAGAGAGGGAAGAAAGGAGGGAGACAGAGAGGGAGAAAGTGAGAGAGAGTGAGCAAAAGCGAGAGCAAGTGAGGCATTTGCAAACTAATGGGTGTCCTCTCATAAAAATGTTTTTAAATGCCTACAATAAGACACAAATGATAACAAAGGGAATAAATTACATTGAAATTCAATTGTCAAAATATTTTTCAAAGTTCACAGATTAACATCCCTTGCTCTACATTGTAGTCCTTCTGCCTAAGTCCATGAATTTCTTTCTGGATGATCTAAGGAAGATGAATCCAGGAGAGGAGGGTGACTAATGTTGAATGAAAGAACTAGTTGGTCAGGTTTATCCTAGAGAAGAGAAGACTTAAGGGAAACAAAATAAAACTAGACATACCGCCTTGTCCTTAGATGGCATAACTAGGAGTAATTGGTTGAAGTTACAGAGGAGAATAGACTTTATGTGAGGAAAAACTTCCTCCCAATTAGAATCTCTTCATTAAGTGGAATGGGCTCCTTCCTAGGGCTGTGGGCTCTCCATCACTAGAGTTCTTCAAATGATGGGTGGATGGGCATCTGTCAGAGACGATGAATAAGAGGTTCTTACTCAGGTACAGGTTGGACTTGATGACACTGAAGGTTTCTTCTAATTCTTGGATACTCTTTTCTGCCAAGTGCAGTCACAATGACGATTGATTTTGATTAACTATTTTCATTTTTACAAGGAGGTTCAGTGGGGATGGTGAAAAGAACATTGGGAAATGGTATAAAAATGAATTAGTAAAATTTTTAAACAGACAAATATAGATAGATGGGTAGATAGATGAATGGAAAAAATTTTTAAAGCTCTGAAATGTTTTTAATGAAAAGAAATTGCATGATGACAGAAATCCATATGATACCTCTATTCCAAAGGAATATTGTTCTATGTCAAACTCAATGAAATGAAGATAAGAAAGATTATTCAAGAAGTGAATTCTGTAGGGGCATCTAGGTGGCAAAGTGGATAAAGCCCCAGCCCTGGATTCAGGAGCACTTGAGCTCAAATCCAGCCTCAGACACTTACTAGCTGTGTGAACCTGGGCAAGTCACTTAACCCTCAATGCCCTGAAAAAAAAAGTGAACTCTTTAGCAGGGTGGAGCATAATTTAAATGGAATGGAAAATCCCCAAGGAAAGCAGGATTATCCTGAGAAACAAGGGAAAAAAACTAGAAAAGTTACTAGATCAGAGCTCCCTCAACAATTCAATTTACAAAAAAGACTATTGGTTTCAATAGCAGCTTAATGTTCATTTAATGTGCCTGCTGATGAAGCCACTATACAAATGCCCAGCAAATTCAGTTCATTCTAGCCAATATTATTAAACACCTAATGTGGGTCAAGTTCTGTGCGAGGTACAAAGAGAAATCTGACCTACTCTTGGCCAGTATCAATATGAGAAAGTTCAATAGGTCAAAATTGCTTTCAAAAACAGTTGGATCAATTCATAACTCTACTAACAAGTTCCCTAAGTGCATGTATTTTTCCACCTCTCTCCAACATTTATCATTGTCTTTTTTTTTAATTAACTTAACCAAAGTGATAGGAGTGAGGTGGAATCCTAAGTTACTTTAATTTACATTTCTCTAATTATTAGATGTTTAAAGTATTGTTTCATATGACTATTGATAGCTTGGATTTCTTTCTTTGAAAACTGTCTATTCATATCCTTTAACTATTTTTCAATTAGAGAATAGCTCTTACTCTTGTAAATTCCAATCAGTTCCTTATATACTTTTGAAACAATATCTTTATCTGAAAAAAAAACTGTAAATTTTGTTCTAGTTACCTTCTTCACTTCTATATGCATAAACTTCATAATATAAAAGTCATAATTTTCCACTTGAGTTTTCCAGACAATTCTCTATTTTCTTTTTTTGTTTGTTTGTTTTTTGTTTTTTGCAGGGCAATTGGGGTTAAGTGACTTGCCCAAGGTCACACAGCTATTAAGTGTCAAGTGTCTGAGGCCGGATTTGAACTCAGGAACTCCTGAGTCCAAGGCCGGTGCTTTATCCACTGCGCCACCTAGCCACCCCTATTCTCCATTTTCTATCAGCAGTTATACTTGGTTTCAAGTCTACAAATCATTATACTTCTTGGTCCCCCACCTTCTACTTTTAGCATAGTACCAACACATAGTAGGTACCCAATAAATTATTGTTGAATTTGCCTTTGGTGATCCTTTCTATCCTTTGTATCATTTTGAAATCATCCCCAATATTAGAATTAAATGAGGGGGCAGCTAGGTGGTGCAGTGGATAGAGCACCGGCCCTGGAGTCAGGAGTACCTGAGTTCAACCTCAGGCTGTGTGACCCTGGGCAAGTCACTTAACCCCAATTGCCTCACTAAAAAAAAATAAATAAATGAAACACTTGTAGAAAATCTGACCATTAACACAGAGATTTATTTAGCCAATAAAAGAAAGGATATTGAGTTAATTCAGGTGAATACACACACATTCCCCACAAAGGAGGACCTGGTTGTTTTCACGTTTCTTTCCTCCTGAAATTATTTTTTATCTACTTTGTATGTATTTTGTTTTAACTTATCTGTAGAAGAGTTGTGTTGCCCCAGTTGTCACATCACCATTACTTATATATATATAAATATATATATATATGTAATATATATATATATATATATATATACACACATACATATACACATATCCAATACACACATCAAGTAGATGCTTGGCTATGTACTATATAAATTGGGGATTCTATAAATTAGAAGGCTAACAGAGTGTGGAAAAGACACTGTTCCTACTTACTTAGAGAATTATATGGTAGATGAGAGGAGCTAACCCTGCCATTTAGAAAACAATATACAAGCCAACATGAATAGCTCATTCCTTACTCAGAAGAGAATTCCACTGAGAGCAGTAGAAACTTTGCAATTATGTTAAAAGGTCTGGGGAGTTCTTCATTTCTAATAATGGGGAGTTCCTTGGAAAACTAAATAGGACCTAGCATTATTTGGCCATACACATGTGTTTCTATGTACTTGTAACTATGTAGCTATGGTTTTTCCACATTGACCCCATGCCTCTGATTTTTCCCCCAGGTTTTCACCCTGATTGTATACCCTCCATTGTATCAACATAAATATCTTTTCAAAAGTATTTTTAAATTCATAGACAAAGCTTGAAATATAGGACAAAAATCACCATTATACCTAAAACTTCTGCAGGTCCCCTTATATTTACCATCTTCTCTTATAACTGAGGTTATAATAAAGATTCATTTGATGTCAATTAACATTTGCAGGCCAAATAAATATACTACTACTTCTGGCGAAAGCTAGAGTTCCATTTTGCCAAAAAATATTGCTTGACACTAATAGTAGAAGTGCGAATTAAAGGTTTACCTTATGCAACATGCAAATTGACAAATATAACAAAAGATGGGGTAAGGCAACATTGAAGGGTAGATGGATACACTAAATCACTCTTGGTGTAGCTTTGAAGTGATCAAGTCATTCTAGATTTAAATTCAGAATGAAAATTATTTAAAAAGTGACCTTTTGATCCACTGATCTTACTTCTGAAGGTAGTCAAAGACAAAAATTAAGAACCATAAGCATTTCAAGGCAACAAGTTTGTATTAAGTGCTTCTTATGTGCCAAACACTGCCATGGGAAACTTTGTGGCAGCAAAGGACTGGAAAGAGAGTGGGCATCTATCAAGTGGAGAATGTTGGGGGTGGGGTAAATGCTATTGTGTAGTGAGAAATGAAGAACATGAATTTAGAATAATGAAAGAAAATCAGTACGAACTGATGAAAAGCATAATAAGTGAACAATGAAACATTGTACATAATTATTTCATCAATAAATGAAAAGATCGGGGCAGCTAGATGGCGCAGTGGATAAAGCACTGGCCCTGGAGTCAGGAGTACCTGAGTTCAAATCTGGCCTCAGACACTTAACACTTACTAGCTATGTGACCCTGGGCAAGTCACTTAACCCCAATTGCCTCACCAAATAGATAGATAGATAGATAAATAGATAGATAGATAGATAGACAGACAGACAGACAGACAAGTAAATAAATAAATGAGTAAATGAATGAATAAATTAATAAATAAATAAATGGATGAATGGATGAATGAATAAATAAATGAATCAATCAATCAATCAATAGATAGATAGATAAATAAATGAATAAATAAATAGATAGGTAGGTAGATAGATAGATAGATAGATAGATAGATAGATAGATAGATAGATAGATAGATGATAGATAGATAGATAGATAGATAGATAGATAGATAGATAGATAGATAGATAGATAGATAGATAGATAGATAAATGGAAAGATCATTGAAAGAAAGTTGTGACTTCTGGGGGCAGAGCCAAGATGGTGGAATAGAGAAAGTGCTTAGCTGAGCTCTCCCAACATTGCCCTCCAAAAATCTTTAAAATAATGCCTCAAGTGGCAGAATCAACAAAAAGTCAGTTGAGACATTCTTGAACCCTAAGACAAGTTAAGAGGTCAGAAACAGAGACCCGTGACATGGGGATGGAGGCTGGCCTTGGGCCCACATGGATGAAATACTAGTGTTGGGACTGGGTGATGGCAGCAGCAGCTTTGGGAGTTCTTGAGCTAGAGATGGTAAAGAAACCTGACAACTGGACAAAAGGGATTACAGGGGACCCCCTCTGCTGACACTGGATGCAGGACAAGATGCTATTTCACCATACACATGTGTTTCTATTTACATATAATTATGTAGCTCTGGTTTTTCCCACTGATCCCATGCCTATACCCACTTCTGGGTCATAGTTCAAGGTTAAAGAGAAGCACTTTCAGCCTAGAGGAAGAAGAAGCCTGGATTGACTTTTAGTAACACTTTTGGTAACAAGGAATCAGAGACCCTGAGGAACAGTATAGATTATAATCCCAAGAGATCAGGGGCCTTTCCCAGTTAAGGACCAGAGTGCAGACCATGAGAGCAATGACCACACTTCTTTCCATAGCACACCATCTTGGAAACACCAAAGATGTCCAAACCCCCAGAACTAGCTCTGGAAACACCACTGCAAACAAAACAAAAATCTAAAACTTGAGACAGTACTCCTCTCCCTCCCTTTCCAGGAACAGAGTGCAACTTTAACATAAACTTCAAAATCAAGAAATAGGGTGGTAAATAGGCAAACAACAAAAAAGAACCTAACCACAAAAGGCTTCTGTGGTGACAGGGAAGATCAAAACACAAACTCCAAAGAAGATAATGAAAGTAAAAATGGCTCCAAGAAAATCCTCAAAGAAAAATAATTAATTGGATGCAAACTCAACAAGAATTCCTGGAAAAACTAAAAATTTATTTTTGAAAGCAAGAGAGGTAGAGGAAAAAATAAAGAAATTAAAGCAAAGGAAGAAAATTATGAAAAGATACTTAACAGCTTGGTAAAAGAGGCATACAGAACATACTGAAGAAAATAACATCTTAAAAAGAACAGAATTGACCAAATGGAAAAAGAGATACCAAAACTCACTGAAGAAAATGATTACTTAAAAATTAGAATAGAGCAAATCGATGCAACTGACATTAAGAAACAATAAAACAATCAAAAGAACGAAAAATAGAAGAAAATGTGAAATATCTCATTATAAATACAACTGACCTGGAAAATAAATTGAGGAGAAATCAATTAAGAATTATTTAGACTGGGGCAGCTAGGTGGTGCAGTGGATAGAGCACTGGCCCTGGAGTCAGGAGTACCTGAGTTCAAATCCGGCCTCAGACACTTAACACTTACTAGCTGTGTGACCCTGGGCAAGTCACTTAATCCCAATTGCCTCACTTAAAAAAAAAAAAGAATTATTTAGACTACCTGATCAAAGAAAGACCATCGATATCATATTTCAAGAAATTATCAAGAAAAACTGCCTTGATATCTGAGAACCAGAGGGTAAAATAGAAATTGAAAGACTCTAACAATCATTACCTCAAAGAGATCCCCAAATAAAAACTAACAGAAATATTATAGCCAAATTCCTGAGCTCCCAGGTCATGGAGAAAATATCTGACGTAGCCAAAAAGAAGCCATTCAAAAACCATGGAGCCAAAGTCAGCCTCAAACAATATTTAGAAGCCACCATATTACAGGAGAAGAGGGATATGAGATTCCAGAAGACAAAAGAGGTGGGATTCCAACCAATAACCTACCCAGGAAAACTGAGTAAAATGCTTGAGACAAACCTTGAGAGAGAGAGTTTCTGGGTAATTAATAATCACTCTGTTAATTAGGCTAGCTAATAATAAATAAATTGATGGTCACTGATTTCCCTTAGGAACCAAAGACCCCTAGTGGATACATTTAATGCTTTAAATATTTTTGTAAAAGGGAATGACCCTGACAAGTGAAAATCCACCCTGATTGGTGGTCATTTAATGAGGAGGTGGTCTAGAAGTCTTTAGCTCCTCCTGCGAAGAATGTGGCTTTATCATGTCATTCAGTTGCCTCCAGCAATCTGTTTTTGTTTTTCTGGTTTTTGTGGGGCAATGAGTGTTAAGTGACTTGCCCAGGGTCACACAGCTAGTAAGTGTCAAGTGTCTGAGGCCAGATTTGAACTCAGGTCCTCCTGAATCCAGGGCTGGTGCTTTATCCACTGTGCCACCTAGCTGCCCCCCATGCCTCCAGCAATCTGGATAGGGGAATGATTTCTTCCTCATTTTCTCCTTCATGATCTGGATTATCCTAAACTCAAATGGAGGGGTAAAAGGACAGGAACTCATTTCCTTGGGGCAAGAGATGACCTATACTGGATTCTGTTTAATTTCTAAACAGACAGTAAGGTCTCCTAGTTGAGTAGGGTCCCATCCAAGATAGAAAAGCACCAACCTTAAGGCCTAGGACAATCTGATCAATCAGTAATGTCCTTCAGAGATTTTTTTCATAGAGGCAGGACATTAAATAAGGAAATTTTAAAAAAATAAGAAAAGCTTGGATTCTGATTTTAAAATTGGTTATTAACATAAAACAAAATAATTTCTCTTATCCTTTGGAGGGAAATGGATATTTAATGAAATAAAGGACTTTTAAGCATTCTTGATGAAAATACAAGAGATGAATAGAAAATTTTACTTTCAAATATAAGACTCAAGAGAAACATTAAAAAGGTAAACAGGAAAGAGAAATCATAAGGGATTCAATAAGGTTAAACTGTTTACATTCCTACAAGGGAAGATGATACATGTAACTCTTAAGAATTTTATCATTATTAGGGCAGGTATAAAGATTCCATATAGAAAGAGGGTAGAAGAGTAAGTTGAGTATGTTAGGATGATTTTTTTAATGAATTAGTGATAAAGAGAGACACCCTGGGGTAAAGGGAAGGGAAAGGAAGAAGGAGAATTCTCTCAAACTAAAGAGACATGAAATAGAGAGCTTTTACAATGGAGTAGAAAATAGTTGCTGGGGGAGGAGGGCACTTGAACCTCACTCACATCTAATTGGTTCAAAGAAATGTGTGTATGTATTCAGTTGATAATAGAAATCTATCTTACCCAACAGAGAATTAGTTTTGTTTTTTGTTTTTGTTTTTTTGCAGGGCAATGGGGGTTAAGTGACTTGCCCAGGGTCACACAGCTAGTAAGTGTCAAGTGTCTGAGGCTGGATTTAAACTCAAGTATTCCTGAATCCAGGGTCAGTGCTTTCCAACAGAGAATTAGGAGGGGAAGAGGATAATGAAAAGGGAGAGGTGATAAAAGGGAAGACCAATAAAAGAAGGCAGTGGTCAGAAGCAAAACAGATTTTAGAGGAGGAACAGAATAAAAAAAAATGAAAAGGATAAATAGAGGAAAATAGAGTGGAGGGCAATGTGCAATTAGAAATCATAACTGTAAAGGTGAATGGGATGAACTCATCAATAAAATGGAATCAAAAAGCAGAATAGATTAGAAACCAGAATGCAACAGTACGTTGTCTACTTGAAGCAGAGAGGTATACACAGAATTAAAATAAGAGACTGGAGCAGAATCTATTATGATTCAGCTGAAGTAAAAAAGGCAGGGGTAGCAATGATCTCAGACAAAGCAAAACTATAACTAATTAAAAGAGATAAGTGGGGCAGCTAGGTGGCACAGTGGATAGAGCACCAGCCCTGGAGTCAGGAGTACCTGAGTTCAAATCTGGCCTCAGACACTTAACACTTACTAGCTGTGTGACCCTGGGCAGGTCACTTAACCCCAATTGCCTCACTAAAAAAAACAAAAACAAAAACAAAAACGTGACAATCCAAGTGAAATGGATACATATTTTCCAAAATTGTAAACTACCCAGATTAACAGAAGAGGAAATAGAATATTTAAATAACCCTATATATTTTTAATTATAAAAGTATTTTATTATTTTCCAGTTACATATGTAAATATGCTTTTCAACATTTGTTTTCATAAGATTTTTAGTGCCAAATTTTTCTCCCTCCTTCCCTTTCCTCCTGCCTCCCCAAGACAGAAAGCAATCCAATAGGTTATATATCTACAATCTGTACAATCACATCAAACATATTTCTGCATTAGTCATGTTGTGAAGGAAAAATCAGAACAAAAGGGGAAACCCACAAAAAAGAAAAAACAAAAGTAGAAACAGTATGATTCAATCTGCATTCAGAATCAACAGTTCTTTTTCCTGGATGTGGAGAACATTTTCCATCATGAGTCCTTTGGAGTTGTCTTGGATCATTGCATTGCTGAGAAGACCTAAGTCTATGTAAGGGGCTAAAATTCTAGCTAGTCTGTCTAAAATATCTAATGAGTGGTTGCCAATAAATTATAAGCGTTAGCAAGAGTTAGACTTTTAAGCATTTATTAAAGAGAATAAGAATTTGGTAAAGAGAGAGAGAAAGGCCTAGATTTATCTATCTATTAAAGGGAGAGAGCATTCCTAGCTCCACTCTCAACCAGAGATCTGACGAAAAAGACCGAGAGCGCCAGCCTTGCCCCCTCTTCCTCCCACAAACAAATGTCACTTCCTGACACCAAAAGTCACATGGCTTGCCCTCAGGCACCGTTTCCTCATGGCAGAGCCCTCCCACAGTAAGTTTCCAGCAGGTGGTGTCCTTCCAATAGTTACATCTATCACAGTTGATCATCACACAGTGTTGCTGTTACTGTGTGGGTTGTTCTGGTTCTGTTCACTTCACTCAGCATCATTCAAATTAAGTCATTCCAGGTTTTTTTCTGAAATCTGCCTGCTCATCATTTCTTACAGTGCAATAATATTCCATTACATTCATATGCCACAACTTGTTCAGTCATTCCCCAATTGATGGGCATTCCCTTAATTTCCAATTCTTTACCACCACAAAGAGTGCTGCTATAAATATTTTTGTACATGTGGGTCCTTTTGCCTTCTTTTTTTTACCTCTTTGGGATACAAACCTAGTAGTGGTATTACTGGGTCATAGGGTATGCACAGTCCCATAGCCCTTTGGACATAATTCCAAATTGCTCTCCAGAATGGTTGGATCAGTTCACAACTCCACCAACAATGCATTAGTGAATAACCCTATATCTTTAAAAAAAATGAACAAGGCATAAATGAGGTCCCTAATTTTTAAAATCCTTGGATGAGATGGATTTCCAAGTAAATTGTACCAAACATTTAAGGAACAATTAACCTCAATACTATAAGAAGTATTTGAAAAAATAGATAAAGAAGATCTACCGAATTCTTTTTATGACACAAATGTAGTTTGATACTTAAACCAGGAAGAATAAAAATTATCAGCCAATTTCCACAATAAATATTGATGCAAACTTTTTTTTTTTTTGGTGAGGCAATTGGGGTTAAGTGACCTGCCCAGGATCACACAGCTAGTAACTGTCAAGAATTTGAGGTCACATTTGAACTCAGGTCCTCCTGAATCCAGGGCTGGTGCCCTATCCACTGTGCCACCTAGCTGCCCCAATGCAAACTTTTCAAATAAAATACTAGCAAGGAATTTACAACAATATATCACAAAGATCATACACTATGACCAGGTGGGATTTTTATCAGGAATTCAAAGCTGAATCAATATTAGAAAAACTATTAGCATAATTGACCACCTCAATAACAACAATAACAAATCATATGATTATATCAATAGATGCAGAAAAAAACAACTTTTTACAAAATACAATAGTAATCCCTATTTAAAACACTAGAAAGCATAGGAATCAATGGAGTCTTTCTTTAAATATTGTGTTATTCAAATCCATCCTCAGACACTTGACACTTACTAGCTATGTGACCCTGGATGAGTCACTTAACCCTCATTGCCCTGCAAAAAAATTTTTTTAAAAAGTGTTGTTGTTAAGTCATTCCAGTCATGTCTGAATCTTCATTTGAGGTTTTCTTGGCAAAGATACAGGAATGGTTGACTGAAGTTATTAATTGTTTTAACTAATTTCTAGTTGATTCTCTAGGGTTCTCTATCCTATCATCTGCAAAAAGTGATAGTTTTGTTTTCTCTTTGCCTATTTTATGCTTTTGTTTCTCAATGGGGGGAAAGGAGAGAGGGAAGTAGAGAATTTGGAACTAATTTGTTTTTTTTATTAGTGAGGCAACTGGGATTAAGTGACTTGCCCAGGGTCACACAGCTAGTAAGTGTTAAGTGTCTGAGGCCGGGTTTGAACTCAGGTAGTCTTGACTCCAGGGACAGTGCTCTATCCACTGAGTCACCTAGCTGCCCCTAATATTTTTTTTAATTAAAAAAAATTTAATTGTTTTTACCTGTAACTAGAGAAAAAGAAAATATTAAAGAAAAAGAAAAATTGAACTAAATAATTGGAAAACTAAATAATTGGAAAATCTCAAGACAGATAATAAAGTATATCTCATTCTTCATGGCTTAGAGGTAGACTACTAAAGCAACATATTGTATATATTGTAAGATATGGTTACTGTAAACCAGGAGTTCTTGACTTTTTTGTGTCATGTACTCCCTTGGGTAGTCTGATGCATCCTATGGACCCCTTCTTAAAGTAATGTTTTTAAATGAATAACATAAAATAAATAGAATTGTGAAAGAAACCAAGTATAATACAAAGGAAACTAAACATTATTTAAATATTAAATATTTATTTTATTTTATATTACATTTATATATTATATTACATACTATTATATTGTATATTTATTAAATATTATTAGATATTAAAGCAAGTATATAGACTGCAGATTAAGAACTCCTGTTATAGAGGATGTTTTTACTTAATTCTTTTTCTTGCTTACAAAAGATGGTTCAGGGGCAGCTAGGTGGCGCAGTGGATAGAGCACCGGCCTTGGAATCAGGAGTACCTGAGTTCAAATCCGGCCTCAGACACTTAACACTTACTAGCTGTGTGACCCTGGGCAAGTCACTTAACCCCAATTGCCTCACTTTAAAAAAAAAAAAAAAGATGGTTCATCTAGAGGTAGAGTTATTGTGAGGTAAAGACGAAGACAATGAAACACATTTTGAAAAAAAATATATTACTGACTCAGGGAAAAATATGTTTTAGCATCAGATAGTAGGATGTACATTCTAAATAGAAGCAGCTAGGTAGAAGAGCAATTAGAGCACTGGGCCTAGAGAGTTAGCAAGACCTGAGTTCAAATCCACTCTCAGACACTTACTAAGTGTGTGATCCTGGATAAATCATCTAACCTCTGTTTGCCTTAATTTCCTCAATTGCAAAATGGGGATAACAATAGTATGTACCTCCTAGGGTAGTTGTGAGGATCAAATGAGATAGTATTTGTAAAGCAGTTATTTCAGTACCTGGAATGCAGTAGATGCTTAATAAATGGTTGTTCCTTCCCCCCTTTTTCTCCCTAAATGATGCCTCTCGTAATAAATATTATGCTAACTCTGATACCAGGATTTTTTATAATGAACCCAAAATATTGTGAGTAGGAAATAACTAAAGCAAAGGCTCATCCAAGTTTACAGTTTCAAAATGCAACCACGCTTACTGATTGAGAAGCCATAAATGAAATTTGTGGGAACAGAGACAAATACATGCCATTAACCATAGGAACCATGACATAAAGCTATTAGATCAAGAGATGTCATAGCCTCCACAAGCAAAACCTCCTGTGCATTATATCCTAATCTAAAACAGGCTTGGACAAAATATCTTGGAAAACAAAAACAAAAAGGATCTGTTGGCTTTCTTGTATAATGTGATGGAAAGCAAAAAGAGGTGGGTGGTAGAAATTTTGACTTTTTCCAAGTACATGAGTCCATAGATTTTGAGTTGGATATTTGAAATAACCTCCTCATTTTACAGAGTAGAAAACTGAGATCTAGAAATATTAAAATGACTTGTCCAAAGTCACGCAAGTACTAAGTGGCAGAACCTCATTTGAACCTAAGTCCTCTAACACTAAATGCAATACTCTTTTCCATCTTATTACCTAATCTTGTAGTTGCTTTGTATTGGTTCATCTTTGACTTCATTTAAAGCATGGATATTGGAATTATTAGCATGGGTAGAATGCTGGAACGAGAGTTAGAGACATCTGGTTATACCCTACCTCTCTCACATGCTAGTTACTTAAAATTGCAAAGTCCTCACTCAATTTTCTAAGATCATTAGTTGCAGAGCAAAAGCCAATCTACATTTATAGAAGGACTTTCCATTATACCAATGAAATCACAGGTCCAGTCAATATGTAATATAATATGATATACCATACCATACTGTCCCATACCACACCACACCATGCCATGCATACACGGGGTGGGGGGGGTTAGCAAACTTACCCATGGGTCAAATCTAGCCCACTGTTTGATTTAATATGGTTTGTAAGTTAAGAATGGCTTTCCATTCTCATTTAATGGGACATACAAAAATAGGTATTGAGCTGCATTTAGACTTTGCAACATAGTTGTTCAACCCTTTTTGTATACTATACTATACTATGATATAATGTAAGATAATATAATAAGATATATATATATAATATAGCATCGCAATATAATATCTAGCAACATGATAGGATACAATAGGATACATGATATATCACAAAACATAATACATAAAACAGAGTATAATAGAACATACCACATGACAACTCAATGTAATATAATACAACATAATAAAAAATAACATAACATAATGTAACACAATATAACAATGCATAGTATAGACATATAATAACATAACATCAGATGATGCAATATAACATAGTATAATGTAACACAATATAAAATAATGCAAGGCAACATAACAACTCAACATAATAACAAACAGTATAATACTACTCAATACAATATAATCTAGAGAGACAATGCAGCATTATACCACCTAGAAAGCTGGCAGTCCCCTCAACTCCCAATGCATTGGGAGAGGGGGCATCTTCTTATCCAAGAGTTTCCTCTCCCAGTATAATCACAGAACATGTCCCTATCCCTGAAATATGCAATAATATAATTAATCTAAGGCTATAGGGCACCTTTGGTTTGAAGTGCAAAACTGAAAGTACCTCATGCCTCCAAGCTGTATTGCTTTATCTCTAAGGTGAAGACATTCATATTTCCCTTCAGTTATTTCTAAGAAACATTAAGCAGAGTGATTAATGAGGGACTGTTATGGAAGTGGTTTGAAGGCTTTGAGGGGAAGCCAGAAAACAGCACAGTGAAAACTATTGTTGACAAAGCACTAAAAATTCCTAGCAGAAGATAACCTACCCCCACCCAATAGTTAATCTTCAAGGCTAGAGATCTTTGAACACTCAGCTTTCCTTCAAGTATGCTAAAAATAAGAAAGGTTCACATAGTACCTACATCAAATAGAACCCATATATTGAACTGAGTTAGCAGCCATTGCTCTTTTAAAACAAACAAAAAAACCCTAAAGATGCACTTTATATTTGCAAAATATTACAAATATTGCAAAAAGAAATTACAAAAATATCTCAAAGTTAATATGTCATCATTCCCTTCCTTGTTCTTCCTAATTTCTATGTTATTAGGAGGGCAACACCTCCTCCTGGTCACCCAGGCTCAAAACTTAAAAGTCATTCCCAAATTCCTCATTCCATCTCACTTCCACCTACCCATATCCAAATTGTTGCCAATTCCAGTCGATTCTCCCTTCATGATATCTCTTGTACATAATCATAGCAACCATAAACATAACATAACATCCCTTCTTCATAATATCTCTTGTCTGATATTGCCACTACCCTGATTCAGGCCCTCATCAACTCATACTTGAACTAATCCAATAGCCTGCTGGTTGATCGCCCTGCCTCCACTGTCTCCCCTCCTGTCTATCCTCCACTCAGCTAGCAAAATATTCTTTGTAAATCATAGATCTGATCCTGTCACCTTCCCATTCAATAAATTAGAATATTACCTCTGGGATCAAATATGAAATCCTCAACTTGGATCTTAAAACTCTTCAAAATTTAGCCTCCTCCTTCCTTTCCAGTCTTTTTTTTTTATTTAATTTTACTCTCCTCAGTGCTTGCTAAACTTTCCATTCTCACTTCTACCTCCTAGCTTCTCTCACAGTAATGATGACAACAAAAATAAAATAACAACTGTCTTCAAGTCTCAGAAAAAATTTCATCTTTAAGTCTTTCCTGATTCCTTTTAATGGTCTCTCTAAGATCACTTCCACTTTAGCCTATATTTATCTTATTTGTACATAATTATTTGGATGTTGCTTCCCCCTTTACACTATGACCTCCTTGAGAGCAGGGATTCTGTAGGGGCTTAATAAATGCTAGATAATCTGACTCCTGAAAATCTCAATATTTCTGATGATCTCTGTTCGTAACTCTTCTGAAAAGGAAGTAAAGTTGACATAGAGACAGAGACAGGCATAAAGAGAGAATTGCTTTTAATCTTACTTGCCGCTGGACTTTGATTTCTCTTATTTACCTTTAATCTGTCACCTCTTCCTGCTATTCATAGAATCACAAACATAGAGCCCAAGGAAATCTCAGGAGTCCTCATATTCAAGGATTCTGAATCTGAGTTCTATGCACATATATCTTTCTTCCTTCCTTCCTTCCTTCCTTCCTTCCTTCCTTCCTTCCTTCCTTCCTTCCTTCCTTCCTTCCTTCCTTCCTTCCTTCCTTTCTTTCTTTCTTTCTTTCTTTCTTTCTTTCTTTCTTTCTTTCTTTCTTTATGGTGGGGCAATGAGGGTTAAGTGACTTGCCCAGGGTCACACAGTGTCAAGTGTCTGAGGCTGGATTTGAACTCAGGTCCTCCTGAGTCCAGGGCTGGTACTGTATTCCACTGCACCACCTAGCTGCACTAGCAGATGTTTCTTTTAATATTTTGAAAATGGTATTTCAATTTAATCAGTTTCCTTTGGTATTTTGTTTTTTTAACACATTTAATAACATTGTTCTGAAAATAGGTCCATAAAAATGGGATGGTTAGGTGGCACAGTGGATAAAGCACCAGCCCTGGATTCAGAAGGACCTGAGTTCAAATCTGGCCTCAAACACTTAACACTTCCTAGCTGTGTGACCCTGGGCAAGTCACTTAACCCTCATTGCCCTGACATACAAGACTGCCAAAGGGGTCCATGACAGAAACAAGGTTAAGACCCTGCTTTAGGCCAAACACTTATTTGTACAGATGAGGAAACTAAGACAAAGGGAAGTTAAATGATTTTCACAAGATCATACAGATAGCAAGTGTCTGAGGCTGGCTTTGAACTCTAGAACCCAAACTCTAGGGACAGTATACTATTCTTCCCTCTGTAGCATACAATTCAGTAAGCATTTATCAATAATAATAATAATATAGTAACATGAGGTTTATAAAACATGCTGCATATGTAATTTCATTTGGGTCACATAACTTCATGAACTAAGTACTATAGATATTATTTTTCTAATTTTGCAAATAAAGAAACTAAGGTTCAGAAAAAGTAGAATGATAGGAGCTTAGGATCATGTTGGAAGAAACCTTACAGGTCAGCTACTCCAGGGCTTCTTAAACTTTTTCCACTCATGACCCCTTTCCACCCAAGAAATTTTTACACAACCCCAAGAATATAGGTATATAAAATAGGTATACAAAATCTTTTCCTCTTGCCAAATTTTTGTCACCTTCATATTGAGTTACATGTCACCATATGGGGTTGCAACCAACAGTTTAAGAAGCTTTGATCTAGGGGCAGCTAGGTGGCGCAGTGGATAGAACACCGGCCCTGGAGTCAGGAGTACCTGGGTTCAAATCCGGCCTCAGACACTTAACACTTACTAGCTGTGTGACCCTGGGCAAGTCACTTAACCCCAATTGCCTCACTAAAAAAAAAAAAAAAGAAAAAAAAAGAAGCTTTGATCTAGTCCAACTCTCTCATTCTACATTGGGGAAATTGAGGGCCAGTGAGACTAAAATGATTCTTGCCCATGTCCATCATGCTAAGTACCAGAGTAAGAGTTCACTTTTAAGGCTCAAAGATTCTAAATTCAGAGCTCTTTTCTCTAGAACTGTACTGTCAAACTCCAGTAGAAACTAAACCCTACATATTGACTTAGAAAACCACAAGTTACCATTATCTATGTAATAGTGTATTTTTCTTTATCTTATTAAACATTCCCCAATTACATTTTAACCAGAGTTTTGCAGGACCATACCCAGAGTTTGACTTTTGCTCTATAGGATGGGCTCTATGAAAGGGACTGAGTTGTTGTTCTAGGCAGCACTGATTCTCATAAATAAAAGGAGCACACATCCTGGATCTGTCTCAATTCTTTCTCCTCTTCTTCCTCCTGGCCAGCTAACTCCCACAAACAGAACCTCTCCCATTTCATTTTCCTTGGAGAAAAAGTTCCACACTGATTGAACTTAATTTCCAACCAATGCCTCACCTTTCCTGTCCCCAATCACTCACCCTGAATGTTCCTGACTGCAGGTGAGTAGCCTCAGGGAAGAAGGGTTTAAAATGGATTTTTTTTAAAAAAAAACATGCACAAATATACATATGCACAAATATAAACAATGAACACATTCATGAGCTATGTAATAATGGTCATAGAACAACTGTAACTTTCCCTTTTGGCTAAATAGTCTTTCCCTCAGGCTTTGTCTTCATAGCAGGTTTTTATTCCTTGTAACAGTCCATCTTTTCATTTCATTCTTTATATGGTGAGGGAGTGGGGGAGATGGGAGGTGGGTTGTTTTTCTACTACTAGAGACACCTGTTGATATAAAAAAAATACTTTCTTTTCTATGATTCATGGAGGACAAAACAATAAATGCAGAAGACCCAACCAGGCCCTTTGCAAATCAAGACTTCTCAAACAGAAACATCATCAAAACTATTAGAAGCATTGACAGTTCTCTGTTTCTTTCAAGAAAACAGAAAGACTGATGATTAACAGCTGTGTTTATGGCCATTGATGGCATACATCAGCTTTTCCACAGGACTTCCATAAAATGACTTAACAGCTCATATAGTATGAGGCTATTGTAAATTACAAGGAAAAAAAAATAAAAACATGCACAATGGGGGTGGGGAGCAGGGAGGGGAATCCAACCCACATACATACACACACATAACCCTCAGAGGTGCAGAATTGTAAATTTAGATGAAACTTTTATTTTTCTGGCTAAAGGTCAGGGAATGCCTTTGAAAGCCAACCCAAACAACATTTATTCAGATGGATCACATCCTCCCCCATAATACCAAAACAATTATTATCCTCTCTGCTCATTCCCAGGCATTCAGTGCTATGGTACCTTATCTTGACCTAGTTATAATACCTGAGGGAGGAAGCAGTCAGAGGAAATAAGAAGGTGATGAAACCTGTAGAAAGACTTTGTAGCATTTAAGATATTCAAGGTCTTTAGAGTAAGGGGCGGGGTTAGCTGGATATGATTTCTTCTCACATCAAATAGACTAGTCCACTATAAAAATAATCCTCTCAAGTAGCTTATGAAATTAGGACATGATGCCTCCAAAAACTAGGTTTGTTGTTAACAGAAAATGCTGATCTGACTCCAGATTTCCTGAAATGTCTGAAGTCTTAACCAAGTGTACATGGGTAAAGTCTGGAAGTGCCTCCATTTTTGTTTTCCAAATTCACACATATTTATTGACATAACAAGTCACCGACATCTTGTGATGTTCTGATAACAACAAGAAAATATGGCAACAGTAATCATTTCAAGGAGCTAGGAGTGGCTCTTGTCTGTTGGGAAGATGTATCAGTAGACATGAGCCACAGCATTTATCAATTAACCTAAGTCTGCTCCTCCTGGCCAGAGTACAGCTGCTCTTTCAGAGTGGCCAAACAACATGGTCACTCCCTGTTTACCCAATCAACTTGCACCAGTCTCATTTATACAGGTTCCAGGAAAACAACACAATTTGTCTAGGGCTCGCCCACACACAGGAAACCTGACTCCTCCTCTGTCTGGTTTATCGAAGTCAGGAGCTATTTGCTGCCTTTTGTGAGTTTAAGCCATATTACCAGTTATTACATCCCTCTGTGCAGATGCTACCAATCTTTTCTGTTCTTGGCTAGCCAGGTTCCCATGTGCTTTGAATAGATAGGACTCCACTCTGAGCTATATGTACTTTTAATTCTGTGTGAACCAAGTCACCTGGAAGGCCAACGATTTACAAAACCACACAAAGTCTTATTCTGTAGTATGTCTAATACTACAGTAATAAGAATGAATAAATGAATGAATGGGTGGATGGATGGATGGATGGATGGATGGATGGATGGATGGATGGATGGATGGATGGATGGATGGATGGATGGATGGATGGATCAACAAGTGAATAAAAAAACATTTGTTAAATATTTACTCTGTGGCAAGCCTTATTTATGCTAAAAGATAGGGCTACAAAAAGAGAAGCAGGGACAGGCTTTCTGTTCTTTGGGAGCATATATTTTAATTGTATAATATTCAAGAACTCAACAACTCTTTTAACTCTGGCTTAGGCATATTTTTAAAAAGCTAAACCCACTCTTTACTTAGCCCTGAGTCTTTATGAACAATGGCTAAAATGGGAACTTTGGTTAACAATGTCATCAGCTCGTTGAAAGTTAAATCAGCTTTTATTAGTGGTCTACCCTTTACAATTAGTCTTACCTGAAACATACTGAATAAGTGAAATAAAGTGTAAGTCAGGTTAACAAGCATTTATTAAGCAGCCACAATGAAAGACAAAATCCCAAAACAAACAAAAACATATAAATGGATATTAAAGAGGAATGCATTTCAGAAAGCATTACAATATGGTATAAAAAAGAGCTGTATTTGGAATCAGACAACCTCAGTTTAACCTCAGTTCTGTGTGACCTTGGGCAAGCAATTGAACCTCTCTAGGCCTGTTTTCTCATTTGTAAAATCAGGGATGGAAGAGATGACCTTTAAAACTCTTCCAGCTCTAAATCCTAATATCCTAAGAAATAGAATATTTAGGAATGTCATTGAATGCACATGTCTCTGCCTCGTGTGTGACTGACTCCCCTGAGCAGAGGTCTTGAGATATGGGTATAGAAGAAGCAGTGAAGTTTACTGTGTTAAACAGACTTCTTTCCAAACTCTGTAATGGACAATTTAGTCTAAACCACTGTGTGAAGTGTGGATAATAAAAACAGGAAACCTGGGACTTCCAGTGGAACTAATCTCTCTAAAAGAGTAATAGCCTTAGGAAACCATAAAAAGCAAAGCCACTTCACCAGGTTATTTAATCCATACAAATATTTTCTGAATAAAAGAAAAGAACACAGGTACAATGTTGATACATATGCCTTAAAATTCTGTTTTTGTATGCCAAAAAGTGTGGTTGTCCTGCCACATTCTCTTTGTCCTTTGAGTCACTACTATCTTGGAATTTTCCTCTTCTAAATTTTGTTATGCTATTTTGACAACAAATTAGATAAAGATGGCCTTGCTAAATGGAGATACGACCTGGGAGGTTGAAGGAGGAGGGAGAGAGGGAGGAAAGGGACAATCATAATGATTGACATAGAGAAGACCATATTGCTCAATTCTGCTTTTGATTGTGCCAAGGAGGGTGATCTATGGAATGAAAAGGACAGAATAAAGATGACTATAAGAAAGTTATAGTGATGATATAAAAGGAGATAATGAGATCACATAATTGCCCTTAATGAGTTCAGTCCAATAGATCCTACTGAACTATATCCAATGGTGTTCTGGTAAATGTTTAATATCTGTCCCTCCAAGAAGAAAAATGTTAAGTTTAATCTGCATTATTAACATTTTCTCCATCACTGCCCAGCCTGAAATCAGAAAGACATCTTCCTGAGTTCCCTAGCCTCAAATAGTTACTAGTGATGTGACCCTGTTTGCCTCAGTTCTTTATCTGTTAAATAATCTGGATAAGGAGATGGCAAACCACTCCAATAACTTTACTAAGAAAACCCCTAATGGGGTCATGAAGAATGGGACACTACTGAAATGAGTAAACAACAATAACTCATAAGTCTAGAAATGAATCAAGCTTTCTAAGGTATACTCACCCTGAAAATTTTTTAAATTGACTCTTGAGAACCTATTCTACATAGTTTCAACATACCCCTTACTACTTTCCTGATTCATGAAAGAAAGGCAGATGGGTATGCTGAGCCTATGGTCTTTGAAAGCCAGTAGACACTCTGGCTTGTGAATATGTTGCAAAAACAAAAGGTATAAATAAAAACAATAACAAACTTAAAGAGTGAAGACCAGAAAAGACAATGTGGGATTGGAGAAGGGCAAATGTCTTGAGTTTCAAAGTAGGAAAGAAAAAGTTTATGAGCTATAGGTCAGTGAGCTTGGCTTTTATTCCTGGCAAATTTCTAGAACATATTATTTTTTAATAGAATTTTATCTTCCAAAATATATGTAAAAACAAAATTTTAACATCAATTTAAAAAAACTTTGTGTGTTCCAATTTCTCTTCTCCCCCTCCATTCACACCCCCCACCCACAAGAACTCAAGCAATTCAAAATAAGTTATATGTGAGTAGTTATGGAAAAATTCCTATATTAGCTAGTTGTGAGAGAAAACAGTCAAAAAACCCCAAAACTTCAAATTAAGAAATTGTCAAAGAGGAAAAGAAAAAAAATTTAAATTTGTTTCCATCTGTTTTCAGATACTATCAGTTCTTTCTCTGCAGATGGGCTGCAATCTTCTTAAGTCCTTCAGGGTTATATTGGATCATTGCCTTGCTGAAAATAACCACATGCTTCCCAGCAGATCATCCCCCACTATTGCTGTTATTTTGTATACAGTACATTTCACTCTGCTTCTAGAACATATTATTAAAGGGATGATTTATAAACAACTAGAAAAGGAAGCAGTGATCACTAAGCAGGCAGCATGGCTTTAGCTAGTCAAACTAAACTGACCTTACTTGTTTAACAATGTGACTAGAATGGTAAATCAGGAAATGGATTTACCTAGATTTTAGCAAAGCACTTGACAAAGTCTTGTAGAAAAGATGGAAATATATGGACCAGGTAATCATATAGTTATATGAACTTGGAACTGGTTGGATGGCTATATTCATACTAATCATTGAAAATTGAAAAGGAAGTCTCTACTTAGCCCTATGCTACTTAAAACATTTTTATTAGTGATTTGGATAAAGGCATATATGGCATTCTTCTCAAGTTTCCATATGACACAAAGGTAGGAAAGATAGATATAATATTGGATGGCAGGGTTAAGACCCAAAGAGATCTTGGCAAATTATAATATTAAGCCAATGCTCACAAAAGCAAAGCAACATATTGTACTTGGGTTCTGTCTTTGGCTTTTAGAGACTTATAAACTGACCCATTCCTACCTTTCCATTCTTTTTACTTTAATGCCCTTCCATGACCCTGGCTTACTTGTTGATCTTCACACACAACACTCCATCTCTTGACTTTTTACTGGCTATACCCCATGCCTGGAATGATCTCCTGTCTCACCTCCACCTTCTGACTTATCTGTCTTCCTTCAAGCATCAATCAAATCACTTCACATTTACACTATATAAATATGTTTTATATGTATGTAGTTTTCTTTTTTCCTCTTGTCACCTTCATTAGAATGGTAGATCCTTAAGAGCAGGGACAGCATTTTAGCCTTTCTTTGTATCCCAACTAATGCACAATACCTGGGACACAGAAAAGACTTAATAAATATGTGTTGACCCATATTTAGCAAATATTTGTTAAATATCTTCTATATGCTAAGCATAGTGCTAAGTTCTAGGCATGCCAAGCTGAAAATTATAGATTCTGTTCTCAAGGAAGCAAAATTCTGGAGGGAGAGACAGCATGGATATCCCATCCACATTGATACATTCCCCATCACAGTTTGGATATATTGCAGGTCATCATAAGAAATGAAAAGGGATTCTGGAGGAGTTTTGCAGAAGCCAAAGATAACACATAAAGGCCAGCAGAAGACAGAGAAAAAGTTTAAAAACTCAGAAATGCATAAAATATATATTATTATCATATAATATCAATATATTTTATATTTTAGTACCATAATAATTTAGAGTTCTCTGTTACTAAGGAAAGGCCAAAATTTTCAAGATCATGTTAAGGGAGGTTGGGGGGGGTGCCATGCCCCTAACCCCTATGATGTGGAATGAATAACTGTACACATTTATATAGACATATAAATGCAAAGTAATTGCAGCAGGGAGTAGCTTGTGGGGAATCAGTAAAGCACTTTTGTAGGAAGTGCTATTTGTTCTCATCTTTGCAAGAAACTAGGGGTTCTGAAAACAGAAATAAAGTGAGAATTCATTTCAGCACTGACACAGATTATTCAAAAGGTGTGAAAGGGAGTAATATAATAATACAAGGCTAGAAAAGGAGGTTTGAGACAGATTGAGGAGGGCTTTAAATGCCAAAAAGAATTTGTAGCTGCTTCTAGAAGTAATAGGAGCTACTGGAGTTAATTGAACTGGGGAGTGACATGATCCAACCTGTGTTTTCAGAATAGGCCTCCTTTCTCACATCCCAAAAGACTTTGCTAAAATGATTTATTTCAGGTATAATTGATCAAAGTATGAAAAGGAAACAGTTGGGTTTTCTCAAATAATATTCTAGAGTATATCAAATCTTCAATGAAATAATTGATTCAAAAGTACAAAGAAAACTATATTGCTGTGTTTGAGTTGGTTTTTTTTTTTACTATTTAGAAAAGTTTCTCCAAAGGAAGTCTCCCCCCCCTCTATGTATATATATATATATATATATATACACATACATACATACATATATATATATATATAGTTATAAAAGACCCCTTGGAAGATAACAGAAGTAACTTAATTCAACAATTCTCTGATTATTACCAAAAAGAGGCATAAAACAGGCAGACATATGCTTCCCAAAGATGTCCCCTACTGTCATGGAGAATGTCCAGCATATAGTCCAAATGCAAGGGGTATATATTCTCAAAAGCTGGTAAGGTCATTCATTTGCTCCTCTTTGTAGATCACATATGGTTATTGCAATGGGCTTGGAACACTGAAAAACTTCTTACATGAGATTCATAATCATTCCAAAAGTTTGGTTTATCCAAAAGAGAAAAAAACAAATAGATGAAAAATGCCTATTGTTCAGACAATAGGTATGATATGGAACTGATTGGGCAACCCATTGAGTTGGTTCATCAATATATATGACTTGTGTATATGTTAAGGATAGTTAATAAACTAGAATCAAAATTGAAGAAGAAAAGAGCAGAGGTACATTTTTTCAACATCAATATTTCTCTAGTTAAAGTACATGACTAAAAGCAATGTAATACCCTGTTCTACAATGAGTTATGGTTGGGTACCCTAAAGAGTAATAGTAAGATGGAAAGGGGATGTAACCAGGCTATAACATATTATTAATAAAGAACTGATCAAAAAAAATATGGGGGCAGCTAGGTGATGCAGTGGATAAAGCACTGGCCTTCCATTCAGGAGGACCTGAGTTCAAATCCAGCCTCCTACACTTGACACTTAACTAGCTGTGTGACCCTGGGCAAGTCGCCCAGTTTACCCTGCAAAAAAAAAAAATGATCAGAAGAAACAGCATAAAGGATGTCAATAGAGAGGTGTACAGCACAAAAGGAAATGGGCTAGTAGAATGTTGACTTAAAGACAACCAATGGATTAACCACTTATGAGTGCCATACAATTTCAAAAGATCTAGAAGAAGGTCTCTAGGTCATCCTATGAAGGATTTATAGAAGGAGATGGACAAAAGTTAAACAAGATGAAAAGGTATAGATGGATTGTAATCTCCACCATTTAAGGGAAAATTTACATTAATGAGATCATAGATCCAAAGAAGTATCAAAGTGAAACCTTGACTTCAAAAGTCCCGTGAATAGAAACTAGGGACACTATTATTGTATCTTTAAGAAGATATGGAATCTTAGGGAGTTACAGTATAACTGTGATCTAAGAGGAGTCTATAAGGAAAATGAGAGTTTAAGTGGCATTCTAGAGAGATTATTAAACTGTCATAGTTAGAGAGAGACTGAAAACAGATATAAGAGACTGATAGACCATCTTTCCTGAAAGACTGAATGATTTAGCAGCCAAGGATAATGATTCTGAACAGACATTTCCTGAGGGAACTGTGATCAACTCTTTTTTTTTTTTTGCAAAGAAATTTCATTAAGAGAATTTTGAGAAATTGTGATCACTATTCTTAGAGAACTGAGTGGTGGGATTGTGCTTACAGAATTTAGAGGTTAGCAGTTACACTTGATCATTGAACAACAACAAAAACTAAAACCACAACTAAAAAACACTCAACTAAACAAAGTAGAAATTCTGAAAATCAAATTAGTAATATTGAAAGCAAAAATGCCATTGAACTGATCATTAAACTAGGAGCTTTCATAAAACTAATAAAATTGGTAAGCTTGGTTAATCTGACTTCTAAAAGAGAGAGAAGAAAAACAAATTTTTCATATTAAATATGAAAAAGAATCAATGACAATTGAAGATTAAATAAAGGAAATTACCAAAAGCTATTTTGCCCAATTATATGCTAACAAAACTGATAACTTAGAGGAAATAGATGAATAATTATATATGTGTGTATTCATATGCATACATATATACCCATATTCACAAAAGAAGAAATTGATCATTTAAATAACTGACAATCAAGAAAAGAAGAAAATTAACAAACCTATGAAAGGAACCAATAGTTTCCTAAGCAGCTTCTCTGACTCCAACACAACTTCTTTCCTTCATACAACCTGACTGGTTCCATCTTCCCTGATGAAACTTGCTGGGCTGGAGCCATAAATGTCCCAGCCCCATTTAGTTAATGCCTCTCAGACTCAGTGAATGCCTGAGACCACTTCAACTGCTATATCTTAATAATTGACTAATTAGATGTATTTCAAGAAGGGTAGTCCAGAGAAGATAAATGCCACTGTATGTTTGGGGTTTTTTTGTTTGGTTGGTTGGTTGGGGTTTTTTTTTTTGCTGTGTTTATGGCAATGTTATGTTAAATGTTCAGTGACTTATAAGAGCCTAATTTTGACTCAACATCAAACCTAAACTAAAAGGGTGCTGGCCTTAGAACATGCCTATAAAAGAGTCATAAATGAGCTTCAAAATAAAACAAGATTTAAAAATACCCTAGGATGAAATGGCATTATAAGGAAATTCAATTAAATGTGCAAAGAACAGTTAATTCCATAAGTGTTTGTAAAAATAGGGAGAGAAAATATATTTCTAATCTTAATGATACAAATGTCATCTTGATACCTACACTGCAAAGAAGCAAAGCTGAGAAAGAAAATTATATACTACTATCCATAATGAACATTGATCAAAATTTTTAAATAAAAAATTAGCAAATCAGCTAAACTATGTTAAAAATATGATATATTATGAGTGTAATGGAATACTATTGTGCTGTAAGAAATGATGAACAAGCGGATTTCAGAAAAACCTGTAAAGACTTAAGTGGACTGATGCTGAGTGAAGTGAGCAGAACCAGGAGAATATTATACACAGTAACATTGTGTGATTATCAACTGTGATAGACTTAGCTCTTCTCAGCAATACAATGATCCAAGACAATTTCAAAGAACTCATGATGGAAAATGTTCTCCACATCCAGAAAAAAAGAACTGTGGGTTCTGAATGCAGATTGAACCATAGTGTTTGTTTTTGTTTTGGGGGGTTTTTTTGAGGTTTTTCCCTTTTGTTCTGATTCTTCTTTAACAATATGACTAATGCCAAAATATGTTTGATGTGATTGTACATATACAACCTATATTGGATTGCTTTCTGTCTTAGGGAGGAAGGAGGAAAGGGAGGGAAGGAGAAAAACTTGGAACTAAAAATCTTATGAAAACAAATGTTGAAAACTATTTTTACATGTAACTGGAAAATAATAAAATACTTTCATGACTTAGAAATAAATAAATAAGTGAATGAATGAGTAGTTGAATAAATAAATAAATGGGTAAGTAAATAAATGAAGAAAGAAAGAATTATGATACGTTATGAATTGGTAGGCTTTATACTTAGAATGTAGGACTGGTTCAATATAAGAAAGAAAATATTAAATCATGTTAACAGCATATTGACAAAAACTACATTATTATATCAATAGATACGAGGGGGAAAAAATCTTTCTTTTTGGAGGCATTCAAGGTTAAGTGACTTTCTTAGGGTCACACAGCTGGTACATGTCTAAAACCAGATTTGAACTCAAGTCCTCCTGACTCCAGGGATAGTGCTCTATGCACTACATACACAGAAAAAAAATTTTTTTTTAAATCTACTACTTTAATATGTGGACATTTCCTTAATATAATCAATGATAGAAGATGATGGAGGAAAGGCAGTAACCTCTTGGAGCTCCCCACATGATTGCACCAAAAATATAGTCAATGATATCTATCTAAAACCAAGGGCTGACATTATATACAATGGAGAAAAGTTAGAGACATTTTTCATGAAATCGGGGGTAAAGCAAGGATGGTTATTATCACTATTACTATTTAGCTTAGTGCTAGAAATGCTAGATATAGCAATAAGACAAAAAATAGATGTTGAGGGAATAGCTATAATCAAAGAATTTTTTTTTTACTTCTTGCAGATATGATGATTTATTTAGAAAACCTAAAGAGCAAATTAAAAATGTATTGAATAATAATAGCCAGCACTTATAAAGCACTTTACAAATATTTCATTTTAGGCAAAATGTTGAAGGATATAAAATAAATCCATATAAATCATCAATATTTCTATATGTTACCAACAAAATCCAGCAGGAATATATAGAGAAATTATATTCAAAATAACTCAAAATATATAAAATATCCAGGACTCTTTCTACCAAGACAACCTTAGAAACTATATGAATTCAATTATTTCAAAAACACTAATTGCAGAAATAAAAAAATTAACTAATTAGAGAAATATCCATTACTCATGGGAAGGGCAAGTCACCGTAATAAAAATGATAATACTATCTAAATTAATTAATTTAATGCCATACCAATCCAGAGCTAGGAAAAAAATGATAATGAAATTCACCTGAAGGGATAATGGCCAAGAATCTCAAGGGAAGTAATGAAAACGAGAAAGATCCAAACCTAGCACTACCATATCTGGAAGTATAGTTCAAAGGAATAATCATTTAAAATACCATTAAAAATAACTGGTCAAGAGATAAGGAAGTTGATCTGTGGAACAGATTAGATACACAATATACAGAAGTAATCAAATACAATACCGTAGGGTTCAATAAAACAGAAGATCCCAGTTATGGAGTAAGGACTCATGATTTGACAAAAAACTGTTGGGGAAACTAGATAGTATTTTTTCAGAAATTAAGTATAATCATACCTATTACATTGTATACCAAGGTAAATTCCAAATGGAACTTCCTTCCCCAATCTATATCCTGGTGAACCAGTTCAATTTGCATAATCCTCTACTCTCAAATCCCTTGTTTTCTTATCCTATCTCCTCTTACTTTGCCAAACTCCCAATCTGGATTGCTCCTGCCATCCACTTCCTTCTGTTCTACTTACGGGATGTGAACAGATCTAGAGAGAGTTATCAAATCATGCTGAGTCTACTACAGACTGATATTACCTAATTTCAACTGGACCCTCACTACAACAAGGAAATTTTCCTTCTCCTCCCTAATTAATTCTCTTATCCCACTCTCCATATTAATTGTTTTAAAACTTCTTTCCTCAAGTTTCCTATAACACTCCCTATCCTCAAAACCTTGCCTACTTCACTAAAAAAAAATCATGGTCATTCATCATCCCTCATCACCCTGTCTCCACATCCTACATTCCTCTTAAATCATCCTCCACTATTTCATCCTACCCTTCATTTCCTGCTCCCCTCCACTCCATAATCTCCCATCTTTTTCAGCCAATTGTGCCCACAGTCATTCCTTCATTCTTATTCATCTTCTGCCTGTCCCATTTACTGGTTGTTTACTAGGCTGAGAGTTATATTTTTAATGTAATGAAATCTAATAGAGGTACATGCCAAGGCACCTAACACATCCTTTTCCTGGCTTCAAGAAGCACAACTTTTTATACCTTTTCTGCTAAAGAATTCATAAGGCTTCCTGCATTTCCATGTTTAAAGACCAATCTGCAGTATCAGAGAAGCAACTTTATCCACTCTTGAAGTTCACTTAAAGGAGAAAATGTCCAGGTTACAGAACAACAGTATGATTCTCTCTGTCTCTCTCTCTGTGTCTCTCTCTCTCTGTCTCTCTCTCTTTCTCTGTTTGTATGTGTCTCTCCCTCTTTCTCTTTCTCCCCCTCCCAACATACATGCACATATACCCCAAAGTAAAATGATGAAGGCTTCGCTAAGGTACAAGGTCTGAAAGACATTGCCTACAATGTCTTTATTTGTGCCAGGCTTTAACCAATTAAAGCACTAAACATTTTCTTTCCCTAGTACTAAATTTTGGATATCTACAATGTAATCAGTCGTATTTAAGGAACTAACAGAAACATCTGTGATTTCTTTTTGTAGGAAACAAGAACATCTCAACGCATCCCTTTTCATAGCCATTTAAAACTCATGGACTTCAATCGAAGGACAAGAGGGTAAGGGAAAGTCTGAGTGCTCCCACAAAGGAATTCTCATCTTCTAAGTCTGCCTTAAGTATAGGCCACCTCCTCCTTCTTCTTTCCTTTTCTCCTAGCAGCCAGGAGCCCGACTTTCTGCTAGTCTAAATGCAGTGCTGATTGCACCTTCTAAAGCTCTGAGCGCCATCAGCCTCAGAACTAATTCCTACCCAGCACCCTGAGGGATGCTGAGATAGGTAACACGGACATCATCTCTGCAGTGCCCTCTTACTTCCTGCTCCCTTTCTAAAAAGAACAGTTCCTGGAAAATGGGCAAAGGGGCCAAGGGCCCCTTGTGGCCTCTACACACATCCACCCCACCAGCCTTCCTGGGTGGGCTCCATGCATCAACCTAGTGAATAGCCTGAAGACTGGCTCCCTACGACCCCCTGTTTGCCTGGACAGCAAGGCAGCGGAAATGAGTAATACAGCAATCGAATGGGCAGATATTTTTTTTCAAGCATCTGTTCTGCATGTGTTCAGCAGATCCTCTTTGTCTGGGGCCCAGCAGAATATACGCAGACTGTGTTCTCCAGAGAAAGAAAGTGTCCAGGAGGAATCAGGGTAGAGACTAGCAGTGAGGAGAAAGGAGAGGTGAGAGTTCATCATTCACCAGCCCTGCATACCATTCTTTACTAAGGTACAGTATTTTATGGTTTACAAAATGCTTTCATGTTAATTATCTCATGTAAGCTTAGCAACAAGCCTGCAAAGCAGACAGAGCAGGTATTTCAATCTCCCATTTACAGATGAGCAGACTGAAACCAAGAGAGGCTAAATAAATCTTCCCTAAAGTCTTATACTTTGTTCCCAACTAAAACTCTCATTGCCTGTCTCCTGGGTCTGGCTCTCCTTCCAACACCTCTTTTGCAGTCAGTCCCTGAAGCCATACATTTTACTGATTCAGTATCAATAGCATACATTACTTGTCTCCTTTCATTCTCTCCCATAATATGGTCCTAGGTCATAATTAAGTATCTAAATAATGGAACTATAATTCCAAGTCACAGCTGTAGTGACACGGACCACTGAGTTCATTCTTCCTCCATTGCAAGACTTGTTTTTCAAATGGCTCGGTCAATCAATTATTCAATAAATTTGCTTTCTGTATTTTTCCCCATCTTCAATGAAGAGAGCTTTTGCTTGTTCAATAGGCAGCTATCCTACCTGCTAAGCACCGCTCAGCCAAGGACATGCAGTCATTACTGAAAAATGCACTTCATATGAGCTGCAGCACTGGCTGCTTCTCCAGAGATGCCAGGATATCACCCTTGCCAAACTTTTATGATGGAGTTGGCTGTCCTAGATAAAAGGAAAATAAAACACATTAGTCAAACTGCCAAAATACATTCAAACGTAAAACTGAAAATAGGATAAAAGTGATGATTGACCTCAGACTCTGCAGAGGCTCTTCAAACTTCAAAAGACCCCAGAAAGAAGACACAAATGAGCATGTTCTCCCAAAGACCTACCACTAGGCAATCCCCAGCAAGGTCACAGACAAGGGGAAGAGTAGATCATATACTTACTGAAGGGTCCTCTTTCCTTATCTCCTTACTATGAAGTTCATTCCATGACTATGGGAGTCACTCTAGTGATAATTAGAAACTGAGCCCAGGCTGAGCTCTTGGGTAATACTTCTGTGCTTACTGCATAAAATATGCAAAATCTATGCAAAACATGAATTTCATAGCATCATAGGTTTAAAGCTGTAAGAAATCTTAGGGACTATTGAGTACAAACCCTTATTTTACAGATGAAGAAGCTGATAGTTGGCAAAATTAAATGACTTGAGCAAGATCATAGAATAAGTATCTGAAGGAGGATTTGAAATCAAGTCTTTCTATTCAAGTCCAATGCTGTATTCAACCTTCTATATTACCTCTCAAAATCTGACATCCACTTATTTAGGACTTTAAATTCTAATACTTCTTATATCTTTTAAAGGCATCATTTCTTTTCTATTATTTCTTCTCTGGGCCCAGAATCAGGAAGACCTGAGTTCAAATACAGCTTCAGACACTTACTAGCTGTGTTATCTCAGGTAAGTCACTTAACCTCTGCCTGCCTCAGTTTGTAGAATGGGGATATATTATAATAGTACCCTGGGCAAGTCACTTAACCTTGTTTACCTCAGTTCCTCATCTGTAAAATGAACTGGAAAATAAAATGACAAATTACTTGTAAGGACACAAGATTTGTAGGGGGCAGACTATCCAGCCAGCTATGCCACTTGTAAGGCCAAATGTAAGGGGGCTTATCTGTTCTGTCCTGATAAGACAATTATAGTGATGCAGACCCTCTGAGAAAAAAACTGAAATACCAAAGCAAAAGGGGCCCATGCCAGCATGGTTGTATATTATGTTTATTAGGATTTGTTAGGTTTATTGGGTTGATTAAGTCATGAAAGGGAGTTTACTCATGACTCATACCCAGTCATCCTGGGCAGGAGCAGGACAAAATGGTGTAATGGATCCCTGCACTAACCCTAGGCCAGGTCAAGTGCTATGTACAAATGGAACAAAGAAGGCTGAGTGCCAGGGATGGCCTGGGGTCACGTGCAAGTTTTCCCATGGGATAGTTGGAGGTCTTTTGCTGTTTACATTTACTCACGGTAGTTTACATTCTTTGTGAGACTCAAGATCACGTACTCACTCTGGCCTACCCCTGTACACATCACTTTTTGCCAAGAAAACCCCAAATGGGGTCACAGAGAGTCGGACATCACTGAAAACAATTCAAGAACAACACATTGCAAGGTTGTTGTAAGGGTCAAATAAGATAATATCTGTGAAAAACTGTGCAAACCTTAGAATACTATGTAAATGCTGCCTATTGTTATGTGTTTAAATTTCATTGACAAACTGAATACAGAGAAGCAGTTATCCCGAAGCCTAACACATCATCTGCCACAGGTAGAAACTTAATGTATGCTTGTTCATAATGCATTGATAATTTTAGGAGGCCCATTCTTCTACAACTAGTCTGACCAGAGCACCCCCTAGTGGAGGCTTTCATAAAGAAGTTTTGAAAGAGGAAAATCCTTGTCATAGAAGAAATAGAAGCTGAGTAATGACAATGATGACAATGAATATGACAACAACAATAATGACTAACGACTATAAAATATCTACTATATACCAGGTTTGGGCTCAGTAAGAAGAGATTTACTTGGAAATGGTAAATTATAATAAAGAGAACAGTGACAGGGACCCCAAAATTAAATCGCAAAGGGAGTAAGGAAACCCACATTTTAACCACCTTTTATAAGCCAGGCATTGTGCTAAGCACCTTAAGTCTCATTTCATCCACACAACAACCCTAGGTGCTGGTATTGAGGAAACTGAGACAGAGGGGAAAGGACTAGTTGAGTGTCACACAAGCATCCTAAATACATGAGGTTGGTACTGATTCCAGGACCACTGCTCTATCCTCTGCCACCTGGCTACATCAGGAGAGAAGCAATAAAGTTCCCTAAAACTGGTGGACTAATTTGAAATAAAAAAGAGGATGAGTAATCCTGGAATGTGACATCCAGGATAAAAAGGGAAAGAACTACTAGAGATTGATATTCAAATGGATCTTGTGATCTTATCAATTCAGAAATTCTCTCTAATGATGCAGCTTGCAACTCAGCTATGTCTATGCAGTCTGTGGGACTCTTTTCTGAGTTCTCTCTCCCAAAATTTCACTAAAGGGGGTCCACTCCACCTGCCCTGATATCTTACCTGCTCCCAAGATCAAGAGGGTACTAATTTAGTACAGGGGCTGTTCACCTGTCAGTCCTCTCTCTCACCAGGTCACCATCACCCTTCCATCTTTTTTCCTTGGTTGTATTACTTTACTCCTGGTTTGTTTTTATTTTTTTGTTTTTTCTTTTGTTTAGAGTCCTGCATATTGCAGCCTGGTCATACCATACAAATTTAGAGATATAAAACTATCAATTAATATTAGTCAGGATTACTAATTATTTAGTTAAAACTAAATAACAGATCATTGGCTCTTCCCAAAAAAAGAAGGAAATGGTCTTCTGAGTCAGAAGTATCTGCCATTTAAGGAGCAAGTTGATATAAGGAAAGAGTCCACCCAGCAAATGTTGGACAAAGAAGAGACAAGTAGTAGCATTTAGTGAATCCCTATTGAGGGCTACTGAGGTCACAGATAGTGAGTGACCAGACAACAATTGATATCTGCTGTCATTCCAGGGTACGTGTACAGAAAATGATAAAGAACATTCCACAATTTCTTAAACTTTGTGACTACTACTATTTCTGGTAATTTTGTGTGGTACTGCCATAAGGAATCTCAAAAAGTCAGGCAAGAAAATCAAAGATTCTAAGGGCATAGGTGGTGTTTTCATCTCTGTTGCCAATGGAAGGTTAGGACTTCAAAACAGAAAGGTGTATTTAGCAAGTCAATAGATGGTTGAGAAAATGGTAACAGAATAAAATTTAGGTTTGGGGATCATGACTTGAAATATAGGGATGAGTATGATTCAAATAGCTCTGGTATGTCCCAGCACTTTCAAAATATTAGAATATCTTGCAATAAGTGATTATTTCTATCTTACTTGAGCAAAATTCAGTCCCAGTGATCATCGCCTCATCTCTCAATAATTGTAACATACTTCTTGCCATCACTGTCTTTCACTACAATCTTACCTTCACTGTGCTGCCAGGTAAATCTCCTGAAAGGAAGCTTTTCATTACCCCACCCTTTTATTTCCACTCAAATGTTCATAATGAATACATATTAGCTAACTGACTGAAGCCAAACTCCTAAATTTTGCACTCTCTCAATTGGCCCTACTTTTTCTGTTCAGCTCAAGCTATTTCTTACTATCCACTAACATGGTTTTTCCTCCAGACTGTATTTTACCTCTCTGTTGCTCCTTCAAGTGCTGGGTGGAGATGGATCTATGTTAGGTTGGTTGAGTCCTTAGATTGGAATGCCCTGACGACATTCTATTTTCTTCAAAGCCCTACTTAAGATTTATCTCTTCCAAGAGACTCTAACTAACCCCACCCAAACAAAAGTCTTTTTTTATTTTTAATTTTCTCAGTATGCATTTGTGTAGTCTGGGACATATTATCACACACTTGTTCATAGATTTGTCTTAGAATCATTCTTGAGTTGTTTCATGTGTGTATCCCTGCTATCATACTGTAGGCTCCTACAGAAAAGTGTTGCCAAACCCTACCTTCTATCTCTCACAGCTTCCCTATGTGTACTCAATAAAATCTTGATCAATTAATGAATAAATGATATTATTTGCTGACTCTCAGATCAGGCCCTTGTCTTGCTCATCCTTTTTTTGCCTACTAAATTACATATGGACCTCATCCTGAATTGTTTGTTTTTAATGATGGTACTGAGAAAATAAATTCCAGGGATAAGGGGATTTGCAGGCTTCTGTAATTGTTAAAAAGATTTATCAAATTTAGTGCCCAGGAATAAAGACCAGGAATATAAGTAGAGACATAACTGAGGTCTCTTCTCCCCCACCCCCAAATCATCCCCTTCGCTTAATTGGAGGTAAATATCCATGTATTGGCATACAAAGAAAATCTCTATTTCTGGATTTTCTGGAAGTGATTACAGACTAAGGTCATATAGAGAGTTGTTAAGAAAAAAGAGGGAGACTGTCCAACTTTCACCTTGCATTTCTTATGAACTGTTAAAAAGTGATATAAAAAAAGACATGAGGAAGGGATGATATACGATGATGAAATGCAGGAGACCCCCAAAAATGTTTAAAGTGGTAAGTAATGCAAAGTAACACTTCATCATCCTCTATTTCACTCATGGGTTTCTCCCTTGTGGTATGGTTATCAATGTCTGATGAGCAGTTAGCTTCAGAGATTTATAAGAACTCATTTAAAAGCATTTGGCCTTATGCGCAAGTTCAAAGCTGCATAATTAAAGCATCAAGCTATTTTTATATCTTTACAAGGTGCTATTAAGCCTATCCTGGTGAAAAGAATTTGCTGTTTGGACTATATAACAGGACTCAATAAGCAATTCTGAGCAGGAGTTCAGAGGATAGATGCCAAATAGCCAATGCAACAAGGAGAGAGAATGGCTATGGTAAAGTGACTGAAATCACCCTATGCAATTATGGGAAAACTGGAGGGATGTGATATAAACAAAATATTATGGAATAAATTAATTTAAAAAGCATTTATTAAGGACTGATTCTGCCAGGTATGATGCTAACCACTGGAGATAGATAAAGGAAAAGCAAGATAGTCCCTGCTTTCAAGAAACTTACATTCTAATAAAGGAGATTATGTATGACATACACACACACACATGTATTATATCTCATCATATACATATTATACACATATTAGATGTAGATATAGATAGATATAGATGGTGTAGATGTAGATGTGGTTGTGGATATAGATATAGATACAGATACAGATGCAGATGTAGATATACATATACATATAGACGTATGGAAGTAGTGGCCTAGAAGAGGTATTTTATTTAGGGAAGTCACAGAGAAGGTTAGTGGAGTCACAGAAACATTGATTAACCTATCCTTTCCATTAATAATAGTATTAATAGAATTATTATTCCCAGAGCTGGAGGTAGGAGATATCAGGAGAAAGCAGAGTATATCTTGCTATTGAACATAAGGTGACTAGGTAATCCATAAATGATGCAGTACTAATCAGTCAGAAGCCAAGAAGCCCAGGACAGTTTGGTGGAATGATAGGCTAAGAACTAGAGTAGGGCATAATTTCATGGCAACATAAATCCTTATTTATCAACCATCATTTTAGATAGATAGATAAGTAGGTAGATAGAGATATAGTATGTATATGTGTATATATGTATGTGTCTATATACATACATGCACGCATACATACATACACACACATATAAACCTATAAGATCTACTCCCAGAGAAGAAGGGTAAAATTCAGGCCACAAACTCATTACCCTGAGCAAACAAATTATTTGGATTCCAACCCAAAGACCAGGATGAGGTATCTCGTCAGTAGCAGATTGAGAAAGGAAAAGCAAAAGGAACAACAGGGGCAGCTAGGTGGCGCGGTGGATAGAGTACTGGCCCTGGAGTCAGGAGTACCTGAGTTCAAATTCGGCCTCAGACACTTAACACTTACTAGCTGTGTGACTCTGGGCAAGTTGCTTAACCCCAATTGCCTCACTGAAAAAAAAAAAAAGAGGAACAACAACAAAACAACCAATGCAATGACCAACCATGACTCCAGAAGACTAATGATGGTATATGCTACCCATCCCTTGAGAGAGAGGTGATGGATCAAAGTACTTATCAAGGCATATAGTTTTGGACGCGGAAAATGTGTTTTGTTTGACTATGCATATTTGTTACAGGGAGTCATTTTTATTTTTATGCTAAAATGAAAAGTAGACCAGGGCAGCTAGGGGGCGCAGTGGATAAAGCACCGGCCCTGGATTCAGGAGGACCTGAGTTCAAATCCAGCCTCAGACACTTGACACTTACTAGCTGTGTGACCCTGGGCAAGTCACTTAACCCCCATTGCCCTGCAAAAAAAAAAAAATGAAGAGTAGAGGGGAAGAGAAAATAAATGCCTGTTAATCAAAAAAAAAAAAAAAATATATATATATATATATATATATATATATATATAGGAAGGGTGAATAGGGAGAGGAGGAAAGGAGAGAGGGGAAGGAGAGAGGAAGTAAGAGAAAAGGAAGGAGGGGGAGGAAATATAGGTCCAGACTCAGGTATGCTTGGGATGAGTGAAAGATTCATTTAGGCTACTTGATGGGTAGAAGGGTGATGATTCAGCAAAGAGTAGTAAGAAGCAACAGCCGAACAGGTAGAAGATGAATCAAGAGAGTTCAATATCACCAAAAAACTCAAAGAGGAGAGACCATCTATGAAGTAAAGACAAAGACCATTAAATATAGCAAATAAGAGATCATTGGTGAGTTTGGAGAGATCAGTTTCAGTTGCATGCTGAGAATAGAAGACAGTTTGCAAAAGGTTAAAAAAGAGGATGAGAGGAAAGTATGTTAAAATAATGTTTTTGTTTTTATTTTCTAGGAGTTTGACTGTAAAAAGGGTAGTTGTTGTCCTTCATTCTCTTTTTTTTTCTTTTTTTTTTTTGAGGCAATTGGAGTTAAGTGACTCACCCAGGGTCACACAGCCAGTAAGTGTTAAGCGTCTGAGGCCAGAATTGAACTCAGGTCCTCCTGAATCCAGGGTCGGTGCTCTATCCACTGTGCCACCTAGCTGCCCCACCTTCATTCTCAAAAAGAACCAAAAATGACATAATTATGTTAGAGTCAAGATATGGTCCATCCAACTGTGACTGATCAGACCAATTATGAGCTTAGAAGGCTCTACCACAGGTCAGGCACAAATAGTCCCTATGAACATTTAGGGTGGAGATGGCTCTTAATTTGCTCATTTCACATTTCTTTTGAGTTGCTACAGTTCTGCTTCACTCATAGAGTATCCAGTGCCTTCTTTGATGCGGGCACACCATGCTGGGTGGTCCTGTGCCAGCATCAACCATATCACGCAATCAATTCCAAAGTTCTTCAGAGAGACCTTGAAAGTGTCCTTGTATCACTTCTTCTGACTACCATGTGAGTGCCTGCCTTGCATGACTTCTCCATAAAATAGTCTTTTAAGCAAACATATGTTTGGCATTTGAACAACATGGCCAACCCATAAGAGTTGCACTCTCTGCAGTAGAATTTGAATGCTTGACAGTTTAGCTCAAGAAAGGACCTTGGTGTTCAGTACCTTATCCTGCAAGGTAATCTTCAGAATCTTCCTAAGACAATTCAAATGGAAGTAAATCAGTTTCCTAGCATGGCACCGGTATACTATCCAGGTTTCACAGGCAAACAACAATGAAGTAAGGACAATAGTTCTAAAGACCTTCTGCCTAATGCCTCTTCCCTCCCACATTTTTCTTTGGAGCCTGCCAATTACTGAGCTAGCTCTGGCAATGCATACACCAACCTCATCATCTATATGTACATCCTTAGAAAGTATACTGCCAAGATAAGTGAACTTATCCACAGTATTCAAAACTTCTTCATTTACTGTAACCAATGGTTCTACGTATTGATTGTGTGGTGTTGGCTGTTGGAGAACCTGTGTTTTCTTGGTATTAATGGTTTGGCCAAAATTAGCACAAGCAGCAGAGAATTGATCCATACTTTGTTGCACCTCAGTTTCAGAGGCTGCATTAAGTGCACAATAATTTGTCAGCAAAAGAAATCACACACCAATTCTCCCTCTACTTTAGTCTTGGCTTATAGCCTTTTCAAGTTAAATAATTTACACTCACTGAAGTAGCTGACCTTGATGTCATACTTGTCTTCATTGAAGGAGTCTGACAACATTGCTGAAAGCTTCATGCTAAAAGGCACGGGAGCAAGCAGACAGCCTTACTTCACAACTTTGGTGATTGGAAAAGCACAAGAGGAATGGTAGGATCAAGTGAAGGCTATTATCATTTTAAGATAGAGGGAATCTGGGTATATTTGTAGACAACAAAAAAGGAGACAGCAAACAAAATCAAATATTAGGAAGGAAATAATTGCAGGAGCAAGCTTCTGGAGGAGATAGGTGGAGATGGATCCTGTAGAAGGTGTTTGATAAATATATATTGAGAAGGAGCTAAGGTAATCCCTGACAGCCTCTCTGACCTTCAGTTTCCTCATCTGTCATAATAACTACCATTTAACAATAGACAGCCTTTATATAGCCTCAGATACTTAATAGCTGTGTGACCCTGGGCAAGTGACTTAACCCTGTTTGCCTCAGTTTCCTCATCTGTAAAATGAGCTGGAGAAAAAAAAATAGCAAACCATTCTAGTATCTTTACCAAGAAAACCCCAAATGGGATCACACAGTCATATATGACTGAAATGACTGAATAATGTGAGAAAAATTATTAATAATGGATTTCTAGGGGAGATCCAGAGATCAATTTAGTTATTCTCTCCCCCTCACCCCAGAAATTTCAGTTCCTGCCTGGGATGAGCCTAGGGGAACAAAGGAAATGCAGATTGATACTTTCGTTTAGCTAGGGGAAGAAAAACACATAGATGCAGGAATTTGTCCTTTTGTATACTCTTTTAGACCACCCTCAAGTCATGTCAATCAATGGAACTGAATGATGCTATAACCAATTAGCTTAGATCAGTGTATAATCACTTGCCTCTATCTAAGAAGGATAAAACCCCTGGCCACACCATTGGCCTTTTTTGTTCTTTTCTTGCCCTCTCTTGCCCCTCTCTCTTGGCTCTGAATGTTATGGCTTGGTGCACACTCTTAGGTATGTATGCCTGAAGGCCTGAGACTATGAGGAAGTTAGGGAAACATGCAGTCAATTCTTTACTGGTATATATGATACTAATTAATAATAAATTCTTATTGCCAAAATGGGTGCAATAGCCATTAATATATAAATAGCAATAATTTTAGAAAACACAGATTACCACAAATAATTTAAAAAACACAATAACAATAGAGCACCTTAAGGTTTTCAGTGTTTTATATATGTTAACCCTGTGACATAGGGGCTGTTATTATTTCAGTTTTATAGATAAGGAAACTGAGGCTGGAAGACATTAAGTGATTTGCCATGAGACAGGATTCAAACTGACTCCAGTGAGCCACCTAGCTGCCGCTGGAAAGCGAGGAGATTGGATTCAAGAGCAAGACATCCCTCCAGTGAAAAAGGGAAATGGTAGAGACATTGGTCCTGTGGTGTTTTTTTCAGTGGCAGATTGTCATCTAGAGCCTCTTCCTTGCATACTTAATTAGAGATCCTACAAACACATAATAATAATAATATCTAAAAGTGCTATTTTCCCTCAAGGCTGTTTTCCATTTTTGGTAAGAATACCTAAAGAGCATTTGTACCAAATGCAATTACATTGCAGTCAGTGTCTTGAAAACCTTTTTTGCCTGAAAATAGGTTGGGATGTTGAATGTCAGTCAAACTCTTTTTCATTTGAAAATTAAAAGCAAATTGCATAGGCTATGTGTTGCACAGCTGAGGAATTTAGGTCAGTCTGTCAATGAGTTTGTTTATGTGAGCTTCTGTTGTATATGGAAAAACCATGCCTTTCTTTAGGAGGGGATGTCAATGTGACCTGAGATGGTATTGGATGGGACCTAATCACAACAGGTCCAGAGCTCTCATTCATTGTCCTGAAGGATCTTTGAGAAAGTCTTCTGCTTTAGGCTTGTAAATAACAGAATTTGAAAAGACTCTGTCAGCAATCCTGATTCAAATGAGTCCATCTGCTGAACCCAAACTATGAGATTTTCATAAAATGCAGATGCAAAAACAGATTCAAAGCACAAAAGAGGACAGCATTTGTACAACCCAGGGGGAAAAAAAATTAAGTTAAACCCTTCCATTTGTAAGGAGAGGAAAAAAATAGAAATAGTCTTATGGCCAATCAACCAAGCCCAACTAGCTTGAGCTTTTGAAGTTGATGGATCAAGCATTCTTCCTCTGGTATGCTCAAAATCAAGAAGAACATTCTGATAATGAGACTTTTTGTCTTATGATCTTCTTTGATTTCCCGAATTAGGCCTAATGAAATAAAGGAGGCACTTTTGAAGCCTAAGCTCTCCATTATCCTGTGGCACATTTTAATTCAATGAGGTTCTTTATGAGAAATGAAAAACTAAATCTTCACAAGGGAAGCTAACTCAGTGTTCTTCCCACCCCCCCATACCACCCCGCCCCACTTAAAGGAGCACAGAACATTGGATCCAGCATTAACAAAGAACAGGACCAGGTAAGGCAGAAACCTTCCCCTTCTTCACAGATGAAGCTCTTAACTTAGACTCTGAGACCGTTACATGGGTAAATGAATTATACATTCTTTTTGGCTATTTGGTTTCAGAGGTGGTTTTGTAGGCTTTTAGGTCAGTGATTAATTACTCTTGTGGATATACAAGAAAGGAATCTGGGATTTAGAAGAAAAAAACAACAGGGGATTATGAATTTGTCTTCATTCATCATTTCTATTTTAATATTCAAATTTTAAAAGTTTTCTTTCATCATGTGAGATGGAAAGGAAAAATAACTATTAAAAGTGTCCAATAATAGATAAAAGCACATCTGATTCTCACTATTGGCATGTGAGTAATTCATATGCTGGAGTACTGTATCACAGGCTACAATTTTGAAATGGCTCAGCAGCATTGGTTTCTTCTCTGTGTCTGACATTAGGAAAAGTGAGCAAAGGAAAACATCTCACATTTCCATGTGTTTTTTTTTATTTTATTGTTTAAAAAAATTTTTTTTGAAGACCATAGAACTTGTTAGTAAAATGCTGGCTCCTTTCCTATTGTTGGGTCTGAAATGGGATGGGAGAGGTGGAATGACTGAAAAATCACTATAAGAACTCACTAAAATTTAGCAGTGAGACTACATGGTGTATTATTAAAACACTGGATTTACAGTCAAAGGACTTAGGGTCAAATTATGGCTCTGCTATTTACTGAATGTGTGACCTTGGATGAGTTTCTTTGTCTTTCTTTGAACCTCAGTATCTTTCCCTCTAAATTTGAGATAGTTTCACTACTGACCTCATGAAGTTGCTGTGATAAAAGTATATTATAAACCATGAATGTCTCCAATACTTCAAAAGATTTATAGGAGATCCTTGTTAACTGAAGATAATTGGTTCTGGGGGAAAAAATGTCAAGAGCAAACATTTCACAGAAAATTATGTTGGGCAGGGATAGAAGGAGAAAGTCTCACTGGTACTTAATTTTGAGAAACTGTAATTAAAACAGGTAAAAAGGTTTATTTGATCTTCTATTAAACAAAATTTAGTTTGTAATTATAACCATGCATTAACTCTTAGAGCAAATAAATAACATTTCAATAAAAATATATTATTGAATGATGTACCATGCTAGTATTAGAAATAGAATGCAAAGAACAAATTAATGGATTTCTCAGACTAACTACAAGATAGAGAGTGGTAGGAGGGGTGTGAGACTTGGAATAAGGGAATTTTAGTTTAAATCCCAGCTCTTCCATTTATTAGCTGGGATACATAAATCACATCAACTCTCCATATCTCAGTTTTCTCATCTATAAAAAAAGTGAATAATACTACATACCATCTAAGGCATCTTCCAATTCAAAATACATGATGCTATGATACTCAGCCCACCTTCACTGAGATAAAAACCTAAGTTTAAATCACCAAGAAATGTAGTTGCTGAATTTTTTTAATGTCTATGTCAATAAATATTGAAAGAAACCCCAAAAGACCTTTGACAATCAAAGAAAATCAATTTTAATGTCAAGGAATGTCTCATTCAAGAAATTAAAGAACTAGAATCTGATATACCAAAAAGCAATGGAAGTCATATTGCATCCCTCCTCCTCAAAAAACCATTCTGAAAAGTTGAACCTAATAATAAAAAAGTAATTATTTTAAAACAGAAGACTTAGAATTCTTTAGAAATTTTAGAATTTTTTAAAAGAGAAAAAAAACAAATGTGAACAGGGTATTACGCATTAAAAAACTTCAAACTATAGAAGAACAAGAAATACTGGGGATGGGGTGGAGTTAATAAGCCTAAGCAATGAAATCAGGGGTTTCTGCTTCTAGAAACAGGAGTGATTCTTGCTGAAATAATAATAAAAACTAAACTGTCATATTGGTCAAGGGAAAGAGAGAACACAAACATCTGGGGACAAATTTGTTCTAAGGAGCTAAACATTTAAGGAGTTTAATTGCTCTGAGAAGTAAAACTCATCTCCCTCACAAATGAATAAGTTTTCGTTGTTATTATTGTTTTGATATGAAGGAGTTTGGTATAAAACAGAGGGGAGTTGCTTGGATAGAGAGAGAGAAGGTAAATGAGAGTCACTCAAAACAGTAATTAAAAAGAGTCTCAGTCTGAGGAACTTTAAAACGAGACAATTGATTCCTCCTACACTTTTGAAACCAGAAATTATTTTTTTTAAAGCATTGCATAATGTTAAAAGTTTTGTTGTCCCGGGGCAGCTAGGTGGCGCAGTGGATAGAGCACCGGCCCTGGAATCAGGAGTACCTGAGTTCAAATCCGACCTCAGACACTTAACATTTACTAGCTGTGTGACCTTGGGCAAGTCACTTAACCCCAATTGCCTCACTAAAAAATAAAAAAAAATTTTAAAAAAAAGTTTTGTTGTCCCTTTCAAAAGATGAGACAATAGAAACAAAGGGTAATTAAGGATGCACTTCTGCCCAACCCAGTTGCTCTGTCTATGGTATGTAAGTGAGCAGTATGCTGGAGCACTGGGGAATCCAGAGTTGAGTCCTTCCTTAAGGAGAGTGAATGATGGGGATCATGTGACCAAGCAGTTAGGATGAACAATGTATTTCATTCAAGAGAAGTGGACACCTCAAGAGATCCTCTTATATCACCAAGGGTCATGATTTCCAGGATTACACCCCACTGAAGGAAATGGTTGTCTGGACTTTGGCTAATCTATCATTTGTGGCAGATTGGTGGAGAAGGTAATCTTCCAAAGTGATATTCCTAAAGCTCAGGCATGACCCTGTCACCTTCTTTCCTCAATGAGCTCAAGTGACCCCCTATTACCTCCAGGATACTCACAAAATTATCATTACTATTACTATTACTACTAATTGTAGTACTATTACTATTACTATTACTCCAAAATACTCATGAGATGCAGTCACTGTGATAAAGTTGTGCAGCCCAACTCCCCCACAATTACACCATCAACAATGTAAGAAAAAATATAGACCATGTATGGGAATAAGAAATAGAAAGAGAATAGGTCATCCCTTCTAACCCAAAAAAACAAATTCAACATACAGGTAAGTGACCAGGGCAGGAATTGTGGAACAAATGTGAACATGAATTCGGTGCCTTAGAGTTCCAAGGCAGGAGTGCAGGGACAGCCCAGAATATCAAGGATTTAGTCAACAAAGAATTCCTCATGGGGTGCCCAGAGATGCAAGCTAGCCCACCTCAGAACAGATTTCAAACTCAGCCCCTAGCCCAGACTGATAGATTTAGAGATGGAGAGCTCAGGGCGGAAAGTATAGTTGGGGTAATGCAGTACTATTGGCAGCGTCATCCCCAGACCCAAGCCAATGTGGGGCCAATAGCCTAGACACGGTACCTAGAGCTACAAGTTAAGCATTAAGAGGAGAGATATCCTGAAATTATTTGGATTCATCCCCAGACCAGATCAGCAAATCAGGGAGCACCAACTCAGTGCACCCAGCCCCATCACAGGTTCACCCAGATCAAATGGTCTCAGTACCCATCCAGAAAATCAACACAGCAGGGATCTTTCAGTGGGGCCTAGATCATAGACTTAGCCATAAAAGGGCTCCAAAGTAGAGCAGCAAGCAGGAAAAGATAAAAAGCAATTAAGAGACCAAAGAAGACCAAGATTCAAAATCAGAAGAGAATAACCCCAAAGCCTGAAATAAAAAGAGAGACTGCACAAGATCAATTAGAATTCCTAGAAGACATGATATAGGATATTTAGAAAATGAGTTAAAATTATATTATAAATGTAATGAGAGTGATAGAAGAAAGAAGTAAAAAAGAAATGAGTCGTGGAGGACAGAGTCAAAAAGAGAATTAGTTGACACAGAGATACAAAAATTTACACAAGTAATAATATTTTCAAAAATTAGAATGTCCCAAAAGAGAAATTAATAATGCCAAGAAACAATAATAAATATTAAAACAAATCAAAGGCTATTTTCCAACAGTTAAGTGGTCAAAGTATGTGAATAAACATTTCTCAAGAGCATAATTGCAAACTATTAACAAACACATGAAAGAATATTCCAAAATACTAATAATAATCAAATCAAAACAGTCCTGTTACCTCACATCCTGCAAATTAGAAAATATGAAAAAAGGGAATAGTCAGGGGGCAGCAAGATGGCACAGTGGATAAAGCATGGGCCCTGAATTCAGGGAGGACCTGAGTTCAAATCGGTCTCAGACACTTGACACTCACTAGCTGTGTAACCTTGGGCAAGTCACTTAACCCTCATTGCTCCACCAAAAAAAAAGGGGGGAATAGTCAATGTTACAGAAGTTATGAGAAGATAGGCCCACAGATGCACTGTTGGAGCAGCTGTTAATACAACCATTAAAAGGCAATTTGGAATTGTGGAAATTAAGTAGTGAAATTATCCATACGTTTTGACCTACAGATTTGATTACTAGATAGACCAAATATTTATAGCATCCCTTTCAAAGAATTGGAAGCACAGCGATGTACATCATTCAGGGAATGGCTAACCAAATTATGCTACATTGATGTAATGGAATATTACTGTGCTGTAATAAATTACAAATGTGATCAACAGAGTGAAGTAAGCAAAGACATGAAAACAATAAATACAATGAATACCACAATGTAATTAGGAAAAAACAATCACATACATATACATATCAAAACTGAATGTTGCAAAATAATAAAGAATAAGCATGGCTTCAAACAAGAAACAGGAGAAAACACTTCAACAACAATCTTTTGCAGAGGGGGTAGGTTCCCAAATATTGCGCATTGCTCATAATTTTAGACTTTTAGGGTGTATCAATTATTATAATTAATAATTATATTTATTATATTATGTTTATTTATAATTACTTAATTATGCTAATATTTGCTCTTTTTTGTTTTTAAAATTACAGTGTATCATAAGGGATGGCTCTCTCAGAAGGGGAAATGGAAGCATTCTGGGGGAAATGACAGTGATGTTAGAAAAAAGGACATTAATAAAAAACTGATTTTTTTTTAAATAAAATACTGAAAGTAAAAGGAAATGTAAAGGATCTCATATTTTTAAATGATTTGGAAAATAAGTCCAAAAAATAATTTAAGAATCCTTGGACACAGGGCAGCTAGGTGGCACAGTGGATAGAGCACCGGCCCTGGAATCAGGAGGACCTGAGTTCAAATCCAGTCTCAGACACTTAACACTTACTAGCTGTGTGACCCTGGGCAAGTCACTTAACCCTAATTGCCTCACACACACACACACAAAAAAAAGAATCCTTGGACTGCCTGAAAGTCATAAACAAGAAAAAAAAAAGATTCCAGACATCATATTTCAAGAAATCATAAAAGATAACTGCCCAGATCTCTTAGTACCAGAAGAGAAAATTAAAATATAATCTCAGGAATGTCATAGGAGTTTCTGGATCAATGAAAAAATACTAAAAGTCACCAAAAAGAGTTTTAAGTACTGAAGAACCACATAAGATTTAGCAGCTAATGCTATAAAGGACTAGAAAACAGACTATTTCAAAAGGCAAAAATATCAGCTTATAACCAAGAATTATTTGCCCAATAAATGGGAACCAAATGGCATGACATAGAAATTCATGAGAAGAAAATCTAAGAAAATTACAAAAAATGTATATAGAACCAGTATCTGTAGGAGACTTTAATGTTCCTTTTTTGGTTCTAGGTATACAAAAATGTATATATAAAGGAAAATAGTATATTTAAAAGAGCACTCAATTTAGGGACAGAGGGCCTAGATTTAGCGTCAGAAGTCCTAAGTCCTTACTTGACTATTAATTATGTGACCTTAAGCAAGTTAAATTGACCTCTCTGAGTCTCAAATCTTATCTGCAAAATGAAAGGGTTAGATTAGCTGGCCTATAAAGTCACTTCCAGCCCAAAGTTAGTTTTCATAGTGCTGAATGAACCATTAGAAAAGTGAGATTTGAATGACTTTTGGAATCTTCTGAATGGTCATGTTAAATAATGTAAGTAAGCATCCCATGAGGCCTTTATAAAAAAACAAAATAATCATGGGTAAAGGTACAGAGAAACTATAATTAAAGATGTTCAAAATATTAAACATTGGCATATGGGGGGGGGGTTGCTAGGTGGCTCAGTGGATAAAGCACTGGCCCTGGATTCAGGAGTATCTGAGTTCAAATCCGGCCTCAGACACTTGACATGTACTAGCTGTGTGACCCTGGGCAAGTCACTTAACCCCCATTGCCCCGCAAAAAAAAAACCAAAACATTGGCATATCCTTAATAGAACATAATGAAATGGAGGGATTCAGTATAGGAAACATGAGCAAAAGATAAGGATTCAAATGGGGGCTTAGTAATGGCATCCTGAATTCAGAATGCGTGGACCAAAAAACAAATATAGAAACTATAAATAACTCTGATAAAGAGGATTACCACAATGAGACACCATACCAAGATTATTCTAATGCAACTAAGTAAATCCTCAGAGGTAACACTCTATCTCTGAAAACACATATTAAGAAAATAAAAAGAAATGGAATATTCCATACCTAAACCCCAAAATTAAACAAAGGAAAAAAGCAGAGAAAAAAAATATTAAAAAAGGTTGTATATGAGACAGAAAACCAAAACTCTATAAAACTGAGAAGCAGTGTAATGGATAGAGTGCTCCACCTGGAATCTGGAAGACCTGAGTTCAACTCTAACCTCAGCCACGTATATAAGTTGTGTTGGACTCAGTGGCCTTTAAGGTTCCTTCTAGATGTAAATCTATGATCCCCAGATTTCTTATCTAATCATGCAACATTTTTTGAGGAAATTAATCATTTGAATCCAAGTGTAGGAGTTTATGCTTATTCAGGAGTATGCTGATAAAAGTCTTAACAGCTAGTTCTCTGAAAAAAAATGTAATATACACATTATTAACATTATTAACATCTCCATCACTTTCTTAAATCGAGACAAGTAATAACACAATAAATCAAGCCCTGGTTCATAGTGTTTGCTCATTTCCAAATGCTAACCCTGAATATTAACAATCAACTTCTTAGTTGGTTTGAGTTGACTCCAATACACTCCTGCACTAATTCCTGTTAAATTTCACATTGTATCTGGGCCATCAGTCTAGCCTGTTGAGAATCTTTTTTTAAAAAAATCTAGATTTGGGGGCAGCTAGGTGGCACAGTGGATAAAGTGCCGGCCCTGGATTCAGGAGGACCTGAGTTCAAATCCAGCCTCAGACACTTGACACTTATTAGTTGTGTTACCTTGGGAAAGTCACTTAACAGTCATTGCCCTGCCCTCCACCAAAATCTAGATTTTGCCATTCCTTACAATTTCATGAATTCTGCAAATCTGTGACTATGTCATCTTGTATCCATGTTTTTGATAAATATATTAATCAGCACAGAGGCAAGAAAAGATACTCCATTAGATTATTCAATTATTCCCATGCCATCTAACTATACTATAATCCACAGAACTATACATCTCAGTAATGTAATGGCATGAAAGACTTGTTGCAAGGGTATAGTATCTATGGAATTCCCATGATTATACCAGTCAAAAGTGGCATTGAAACCTAATCTAAAAGTTATATAATCTCTTCTTGAAGTTATGCAGATCCTTAATGATTACTGTACAGTTTTATAAGTAAACATAAGCCATTCCCTTAATAGTTGGTTCTAGAATTTTTTTTCCAAGCATTGAAGTTAAACTCATCAATATACAGTGTTCTGATTCCATTCTCTTCACTTTCTGCAAATCAGAACATTGGTCGGTCTTTCATTCTTGAAGCATTCTTCTGCATGAGTTTTCAAAGATCACTCCCAGTTTCTCAGTAATCATATTTCTTGGTTCTTTCAGTATCTTGGTTGTAATTTGAAGAATCCTAGTCTCATGAACTCTCTTATCATCTCTACATTTATCTTGACTTTCAACTCTGTTAAAACTTTTTTTCTATCTTTCCCAGTCCAAAATCAATCTCCTTGGCAGAGAAAACTGAAACAAAGCAAGATGAATCTTCTGCCTCCTCTTATGTGTCTCTTACTACCTTGGTATTTGATTAGACAGCAGTTTGTCAGTCCATAAACATTTATTAAGCACTTGTTATGTGCCAGGCACCGGGGATACAAAAAAGGGCAAATAAATAGATAGATAGATAAACAAACAAACAAACAAACAAACAAATAAATAAACAAATAAATAACCCAACCCCTGGTCTCAAGGAGATCATGATATAAAGGAAAAGACAATATAGAAATGTGTCCAAAAAGGAGACATATCCAAAATAAATTAGATATGATCAACAAAGGGTTGAGATTTTAGTTAGGACTTAAAGAAAGCCAGATAAACCAGGAGATGAAGATAAAAGAGGGAAACAATTCCAGATAGAGGTGATAGCCCGTCTGCATCCAAAAGATAAGACTGTCTTGTCTGAGAAGCAGCAAAGAGGTCAGTAGTAGTGGATCACAAAGTAGTGGAGGACTGTAAGCAAGAAGAAGACTGGAAAGGCAGTTGGGTGGGATGAAAGGCTCTGAATGCCAAACAGGTGATTGTATATTTGATCTTGGAGGTGATAGAAAACCATTGGAGTTTACTGAGTGGGGGGAGGGGGACATGTCATGGTCCATGGTCATATTCCTTCTCTGATTCTCCTCTTTATCTAATCAAGTCTCTTTTTTTTAATCCTTCTTGTTATTTTTGTTAACATTCATCATCAGTTGATTCTAAGTTCTATAGCTGATGGCACTATTTTTACAGGACTACAACACTGGTACTCTTTCTCCATTACTTTCCCTTGATTCCTTTTCTATCTGTGACTAACAATTCCCCTGTGCTCCTTTAACAGTTTCTTTTGACATCTCCCCTTCTCACCCTCAGTGGAATAACTTCTGTTTGTATCCTTCAGATTTAATTCTTGGGAGGTTCACATATCACTTAAGGTAGGTTCTCCTGTAGACATTTATGCCATGGGGCTGTCCTTTCCCTCAACTCTGAACATCTGCTGTCCCAACATCTAGTATATGTATCAGATTGCATTTCTCTGTCCTCCTTTTCTGTAACGTATGTAAATTGGAGCAGGGGGTCACTTTCTCCCATGTTTCCCATAACTTCTACATCAGAAGTTAGTTCCCTCCTGTGAGTCAGTATCTGATCCAGAATAGTAGTTCCTCTCATGACATCCTTCACTTTTTGAAAATTGATTTTTTTTTAAATTAAGATGACTCAAACTGGAGACAAAATGGGAAAAACATTAAACCTGGAAGGCAGAACACTGTGAAATTAATTTCCTGACTAGGCCATAGCTCTAAATCTGTGCACCTAAGAACCCATTCATTGTTCTGCCTTTAGCAGAGAGGGAGCTTTGATCGATACTTGATTATTTGGAATCCTTCAATGCTACCGTATCAGCCTTCATGCCCCATCTTTGATCTATTTATTAGCTATATAACCTGTCTATTTCCTCTGACTAGGTGGTCTTTATCATTCTCTAATCACAACATTGCTTCTATTTCTTTCTTCACTGATCATTTCTCAAATGTTCTTCATCATAGGTATCAAACTCAAGGCTGCTGGTTGCATATGTATTCCATATAACTCCCAACTCTGGCCCACCAAACATAATTGGGAAATGTTTAACAAAGTAAATAAAAATATATCATAGGTAATTTTAATTTATGGCTTTCTAAATGAATATGCACCTGCAGGAATCCAGTTCTATTTGAGTTTTACACCATTCATCCCCCTCTGTTTCCTTGAGTGAGGAAACCTTAATGTATAATGCTCCTTAATGTATAATGCTTATCAATGAACCCTTTTATCTATTCTGCTTCTTTTAAATGAAATAGACCCTTCTATCACCATATTCCATCCATAAATACCATCCTTACAATTCTCAGGGATACCTAACAGGTCAAGTTTGTTTTACTACATCTAATTATTTGTTGTTGTGTATTTATATATAGAAATCTGAAACCATAGGATTATTGGTCTTCTGGATTTTTACCTCCTTTGAATAATGGTACTCTTCACTGACATTCCTATATTTAAGTTATTCCTTTTAGGGGCAGCTAGGTAACAAAGTAGATAGAGAACTGGCCCTGGAGTCAGGAGGACCTGAGTTCAAATCTGACCTCAAACACTTAACACTTACTAGCTGTGTGACCCTGGGCAAGTCACTTAACACCAATTGCCTCACCAAAAAAAAAAAAAAGTTATTCCTTTTAGTCTTTGTGGTTGCTGGTCTGGTAGATATACTTATGAAAATTTCCCTCTGTCCTCCATTTTCAATTGAAAGCCCTCACTAGGATTCAAAAGATTTTAGACAAATATGCAAATATAAAATTGTATATACATATGCGCATATATACAAATATGTATATGTACCCGTATTTCAAGCAGGAGAAGCACTCTAATCTGTTGACATTAAGTCTTCTGCTTGTCATCTTATCTTGGGGCTGCTGTTTTTGTTGAATGTAAATATTTAACTTGGAGAGGATAAGTCTATGATCAGTCCAGCACTCTGTGCCACACATCACCTTCATCACTCTCACATTCTGTCTCCTCTCCTTATAATGATGTATGTTTGCTGCAAGGGTGCATCCATGAAGTTTTATTTCATTTAAGTAAATAGAAGACAGTGTTGGTGATGAAATGTTCATAAGATGCACAAGTCTTCAGTAGTAAGTGACTGTTGCTGTTTCTAATTCCATTTCTCCTGAGGACTCCCTGCCATGTCTGATAGTCTGTGCCTATTCTGATGTCAAAGTCACCCAAAATTACAAGTTTGTTCTGATGAGGCCATCCGGGTCTTCATAAAATTTTTCTTTGACTTCATCACAGTTTGTCATAGTGGAAGCACAGATATAGATGATAGTGGCATTGTACTTTCCTGCAAGGGGTAATTACATTGTTATGAGCCTGTCATTATTGTGTATATGTGTGTATCTATATATATATAATAAACATTTTTATTTAAAGTTTTAAGTTCCAAATTCTATCCCTTCTTCCCTCCCTCCTCTCCCCCTTCCCTGAGGTAGCAAGCAATCAGACATAGGTCATACATTCCTTTTGACTAGATTAGATTTTATTGTGAAATCTATGCCAGGTTCACAGTGTTCCCCATCATTGTGGCCACTCCAGAAAACTATGTATTCAGCTCTGACTTTGGTAAGCTGACCTTCATTTGCCAGTCTTGTTTCACTCAGGATGTGATACCTGCTGAGTTCTCTCACACCCTGAGATTCAGGTCTTTCGAGTCTACTGGATTTCATGCTGTCTATAAGCATGTGTACATTCAAAGTAACACTGCTGAGCAGAATCATCTTTCCAAAAGAACATAAGTACATATATGTATACAGACATATACATTTATACATGTGTGTATATATGTATACACACAAAGCAAATAGTAAATAATTTGGTTGGGAGAGGGAGACATTAGCAAATATATCCCCAAACAACTCATACACATAGTATATAACATGTCAGTAAATCATAAGGCCTTCTTAGCTCTCCTTGTATCTACTTTAGAAAAAAAATTCATAAATTCTTAGGGATTCTGTCTTATTTCCTAAAAGATGTAGGCTTCATTCACCTTGGTGCTACTTCTATCCTTGCCTTCCTACCCTGACTGCTTTTATTTTATAATAGTATTCTATTTTTTCCAATTGAATGTAAATGTCACAGGGAAATAGGGGAGGTCCTCAGCACATATGTATATGCAATTTTATCTTTGCATATTTGTCTAAAATCTTTTGAATCCTAGTGAGGGCTTTCAATTGAAAATGGAGGACAGAGGGAAATTTTCATAAGTATATCTACCAGCTTTAAAGAATTACAACTCTCGAACACAATCCAATTAGAATAAAATGGTCTTTTATTTGGGCACTGGAGAAAGTGACCAAGAGAGAAGGCAAAGACTTCACCTCAAGGGGAGAAAATGACTTAGAGACAAGATTCTCTGAGACACCTTTCTTGTCCAACAGAAAAAAGACAAAAGCTTTTATAGAAGATAGATAGGATGACTACCTGACAATGGAAACTTCCCTTTGGGGGTGGGGAAAGCTTCCTGAGAATGGGGAGGAGGGTTCTTTCAGAATGATAGTCCTGACCTCTAGAGTTATCTGTCTCCTAGCTCAGGTAGTAGCCATGTCTAACTGACTTTCAGCTATAGAACTTAATCTCCCCTTACTTCTCAGGTTTGTCCATCCTGATAGCTGGTTGACCAGTTTAAACTTTAATAATCCCTTAATTCCTCATTATGTCCCAACCCCATGTTATAAAGACATTTTTAAACACTGTTTTTAAATAAAATTCTGAGTTACAAATTTTCTCCCTCCTTTCCTTCTTTCTGTCCTGCCTAAGATGGTAAGCAATTTGATATAGGTTATATATGTGCAATCATGTAAAACATATTTCCATATTGGTCTTGTTGTACAAGAAGTTAAAAAAAAGGAAAAAAACTATGAAAAAATAAAGTGAAAATAGTAGTCTTCAATCTGCATTCAGACTCCAGTTTTTTCTCTGGATGAGTTATTTGGAATTGTCTTGGATCATTGCATTGCTGGGAAGAGCCAAGTCTAGCACAGCTGATCATCATACAATGTTGCTGTTACTGTGTATAGTGTTGTCCTGGTCCTTCTCACTTCACTCAGCATCAATCCATGTAAGTCTTTCCAGGTTTTTCTGAAATCCACCTACTCATCATTTCTTATAGCATAATAGTATTCTAGTATATTCATATAACACAACTTGTTCAGCCATTTTCCAATTTATATATTTCCCCTCAATTTCTAATTCTTTGCCACCACAAAAAGAACAGCTATGAACATTTTTATACATGTAGGTCCTTTTCCTTTTTTTTAATGATCTCTGTGGGACCTAGTAGTGGTATTGCTGGGTCAAAGGGTATGCACAGTTTGGTTGCCCTTTGGCCTTAGAGTTATCCCTTCCACATCTTGGGGGAATTTTTCCCAAGGGGCATGCCCCCACCTGAAAAATCCATGTAAAAAATTTTGACCTTCCTCTCATACCAGAGAAGTCTGAATATTTTTCTTTTTCTTTTTCTTTTTCTTTTATGAGGTATTTATAGTACCCCATACTGGGTAAACTTTGGGTGAAGTCATAAGTTCTATGCCATCTGCTGGCCTTCACATGTCATCTGCAGTTTTTGCAAAACTCCCAAAAAATTCCCATTGAATTTCTTATGCCACCCTGCAATATATCAAAACCATGATGAGGAAAGTCACAATGTGTAAGGGATAAATGTAGTTCCAAATTGCTCTCCAAAATAGTTGGATCAGTTCACAACTCCACCAACAGTGCATTAGTGTCTGACTGCTTTTCAAATGCCAAATGTCCCAAAAGTCTTAGGGTAGTTTTAAACTATTAAAACTTAAAACTACAGTTAGACTTTTGGATCTTAAACTATATATGATGGGAAAGAATAAAGAGTCTCTTCACAACAGTTTCATTAAGGAGGTATGCAAAAACATACCATCCTAGGGTTACAAAGCCTAAAAGCAAATCTAAACTAAAGCCTTGTGCCTGGCTACATTAGGGGAGACCAGCACCTGACTGTATTATTTACTCAGTTAGCAAACCATATGGAGTTTATTTTCCTAGAGTATGATTTCTCACTGACTGGGAGTGAGCTCATAACAAAAGACGGTATGTGGCACACAGTGGAAAGAACTCTGGAGCTAGAGTCAGAGAAGCTAGATTCAGATACTGCCTGATATTTCACTGCCTGGGTTGACTCCAGGGAACTCACTTAAATTCTTTCACTTGGCTTGATTTTGGCTAACATCTTCCTGGCCAGCCTGTCCAGTGAGGCCTCAGGTTGGGGAGGGGCCTCAGCTTGATATACTGTGAGTTTTAAAAGATCAGAAGGAGCCATCCCCAACACAGAGATACAAGATGAGTACATGGTGTTAGAAAAATGGTGTCATAGACTTACTTGACACGGGGTTGACACAAACCTTCAATTTTTTTTAAAAAATGCAATATCTGTAAAGCCAAGTGAAGCACAAGAAAACGAGGCATGCCTATAATAGACAAGACAAACAGAAAAGGCAGAGGCAAAAACATGTGAATTGAATGGCTTCTGAGCTTTCTTCTGACTCCAAATCTATGATCCTACTGGATCCGGGCAGGGCATGTCATTTAAACTCCCTAAGACCTCAGTTTTCTCAACTGTAAAATGAGGGGGTGAAACTAGATGACCTTTGAGGTCCCATCTATGTTTCTGATCCTGTCAATGTAAGGAACAGTCACAAGTGCTTTCCTTTGGTGGCCTTTGTACAGTGTTTGATTGAGAATGAGCTCCCCCCACCCCCCCTTTATAAAAATCTGCTTAGTTCAGTAGTATTGTGCTTCAGTCTATGGACAGGGGTTTTCACCAGCCCTTTCATTAGGGAATGCCTTGTGACTTAGAGATGAAAGATCGTCCAGACTCTGAATACCCCATGCTAGAGCTAATCCCTCTTCCCTTTCCCTGCTGACCCCCTCCCCCTCCACTGTCATTTCAGCTCTAACCACAGCGCCTTGTCTTCTTCCCCCTCCTAACACCGCTCAGGATTGAGATGGATTACTGCCGGCTTGAGCCACATAACTTCAAGCCTGCTGCTTCTTTTTCATCTGAGTTATGATTGGTACCTCATATGGGGGCAGCAGCTGAAATATGATCATATCCCAGGACTGATTCCCTGCTCCTGGACTTCACAGGGAATCAGGGAGGACAACTTGAGCCTGAAGGGAAATTCAGCAGCATTGGGGAGTCCAAAAGCAGACCTGATGCCAGGGGAGATAAATCAGCATGCCACGGTCTGAGCCAACACCAGCCTGAGAAGCTGAGGCAAGCCAGACCCCTCGTGGCATTAAAAAGAGTAGAAGACATTGGAGAGACACAGGTCAACCCAGGAGCAACAGAGAGGGAAGCACCTTCCTTCCTTCCCTCCTTCCTTCCTTCCTTCCTTCCTTCCTTCCTTCCTTCCTTCCTTCCTTCCTTCCTTCCTTCCTTTTCTCTTTCTTTCTTTCTTTCCTTCCTTCCTTCCTTCCTTCCTTCCTTCCTTCCTTCCTTCCTTCCTTTCTTCCTTCCTTCCTTTCTTTCTTCCTTTCTTCCTTTCTTTCTTTCTTTCTTTCTTTCTTTCTTTCTTTCTTTCTTTCTTTCTTTCTTTCTTTCTTTCTTTCTTTCTTTCTTTCTTTCTTTCTTTCTTTCTTTCTTTCTTTCTTTCTTTCTTTCTTTCTTTCTTTCCCAAACAGGGCTTGATCAAAGAGCACAGTGGAATGATTAGATTCAGGCTAAAGCACCCTTTAGAACTAGCGCCAAGGCTATTCAGTTCATGCCAGGAACATAGCGATTAGACCTCAATGAACTGATCAGCAGAGAGCTCCAACTCCCAGTACTGAAGGAGGTGTACTTTTAGAGACTACCCTGGAAGCCCTTAGGAAAAAAATCACCACAGAGGAATCCTGTAATGCTGCTAAGGCATCTGGTTCTGCTAAAAGAAACATTAGGGAGCAAACATTACCAGCACCCAATGATAGGAATAGAATTTCCACTTTGAAATCACATCCCTGGTCCTGTCCAAACAATGCAAAATAGTCAAGGCCTGGCAATGGAAGATACTATGTTTGTGGTCTTAACTACCATGAAATTTCAGAAAGGACCAAAGTCCTATCACAACTCTAGCCTAATGGGGAGCTTTCTTATGGAAAAGAATTCCTTACACGTGGCTAGCCTTCCATTTTCAGATCCTCTCCTTTTGGGCCAACTCATCATAAAATGTAGAAGAGATTGAAATGATCAGGCAGGGCAGTGTTCATTGGGGCAAAGAATACTTACTCTTTCCAAAAGCAATCAACAAGTAAATGTATCACTTCTAGAAAAGAAAAATACAAAGACTCACTCCAAGAACAATTGTATACAATGCCAACTGATCTTTAAACTTAGAGCTTTCAGTACCACCCCTCTTTTGGTTATGGGAGATTTTGTGAAGAAAGGCATATTTTGGTATTTTTAAATATCTTTATAGGTTAAAGTATTATTTCAAACTAAAGAACTCTAAGACTTTGGTAAGAAATTATATTTGACAACTAATATCTTAGGGAAATTCAGTTTTCCCCCTTCTTTGAAAGTCCTGACTCCCCCTCCCAATCCCCCACTTCTCCAGTTTTGTTTTGTTTTGTTTTTCCTTCTTGCTTAAATTAAATTAACTCTTTGGTAGGGTCCCATCCCAGCCTTTTTCCAGGAATTTAAGGTTAGGGAAGCCCATTGTGTTCTGCTCTAGCTTGGGAGGAGACAGATCCTTTTGTCCAGATAGCTGTAGGCTAGGAGTGGTCTAAGTAGAGATAGAATTTATTGCTTTGTCCAAGGGTCACTCTCATAGAAAGGAGTATACATGCTTTGAATTCATAGCCTAAAGCCATGGTGTAGAGATACTCAGCCCTCCATTTTAATATAGTCCACCTTTTGGATTGTACCCATACACGTGTTAAATTTTCTTCCAGATTAATAAAACTTTTCTTTAATTTCACAGGCATTGTCTTTCTTTGTTTTCCTTACCTTTTAGGAAGAAAGGGATTTAAATCTCAAGAACTGGTATTTGTGTTTTCCAGTCTTCCTCTTTGAAGAGAGATCTAAATTCAATCAAGAGAGCATTTGCCTCAGTTTACACTTTCTACATGAGACATACTCGTCTCAGTTATGTATTTTCACTATACCCTTTATCATGGCAGAAAATGACCCTCCTTCAAGTTCCTCCCCTCTCTGAGTCATTTTTTGGGAGTGGTGGGGGATATCCAATTGGTGTTAAGTAATTTGCCCAGGACCATACAGCTACTAAATGTCTGAGGCAGGAATTGAACTCAGGTTCTCCTGATTCCAGGACCAGTGTTCTATGCACTTCACCCATAGCTGCCAAATGAATCATCTTTTAAACAGCTGCCACTCCCACCCTTCAATAATATCCCTAATCTTCTGCCAATAACCATTGCTTCAAGTACAAAATACAAACTCCTTAGCTTGGCATTTAAGGTCCTTCACATTTTCATTCTAACCCACCTTTTTGTGATTTTTATTTAATATTACTTCTCTCCAGGCCCTCTAGCCTAACTGAACTACTATTTATCCTATAATCTTATCCTGTCATCTTCCACCTTTATGCACTTGTGGAGGTCATTCCCCACACTTTGGAATATACTATTTCCTCACCTCCACTAATGAAAATATCACTCTTCCTTCAATCCTCACTTCAAGTGCTACTTCCTTCATTAAGTCTTTCCTGACCACTACCCACTCCCCGACCCAGCAAAAAAAAAAAAAAATGTTTTCTTCCTCTTCTAATTTACCTGGCATAGTTTGTCTAGATTTCACATTTGCCTCATCATACTCCATCTTGTATTATACTTATTTGTATAAATGTCATTATGCCCCCCAGTAAATGTTTAGCTCCTTTGCATTTCAATGCTTTACACATAATAGGTTCTTAAGAAATGTTGGTTAAATCAGAAAGGGAAAATTAGAATATAGGCAAAGCATCTTTTCACTAATGGAAATGGAAAAGAGGAGAGGAGGAGAGGAAGGAAAGAAGAGAAAAAGACAAAGGAAGGAAGGGAGGGAGGAAGGGAGGGAAGGAGGGAGGGAGGGAGGGAGGGAGAGAGAGAGAGAGAGAGAGAGAGAGAGAGAGAGAGAGAGAGAGAGAGAGAGAGAAAGAAGGAACACCACAAGGGCTCCCAAGCAAGTCTTATTTATGCTGATAATAGTTTTCAAATCAATCCCATCATATTCTTCCCATGCTCAAGAATCTACGACAGTTCCCTATAATCATACCATGTAGGGAGGCTATCCAAATGACATTGGTCATTTAGAGTTCCTTAGACCAAAGCATAACTGGTAATTTTCGTTTCCTGGGTCAAAAGAAAAACAAACACTCATAGGGCAAAATAGTTGGGGTTGGGAGAATGAGAGGCAAGGAACCTCAAAGAGAAACCCTGAGCCTTTGGATTCAAAGAGAAGAGATCCTGACACTGTTCTCTTGGGAAGATGGATTCAGAACTAAGACATCTCCCCTATGGGCAGAGACCCTGGGGCCATCAAGTTGTTGTTTGATGTCCTAGGCTCCACCAGGAGAGGGATTAAGGTAGCATAGGTTGGAAAGAAGCTTACAGGCAGCCACCTGGTGAGGAAGTGGGCAACCTACAGTGCAGTAGATGGAGCACTGGAACTGGGGAAAAGACCATCTGTGTTTGAATCCTGTCTCAAATACTTGATTAGTTGTGTGACTTTAGGTCAGTCACTTAATGTTTCTGGGCCTCTGTTTGCTCATTGGTGTTGGACTTGATGGCCTCTTGTTGGGGGCACTGGATCAAAGGGCTAGCACACCCAAAGAAATGGCAGTTCATCATGAATCTTGTAAAATAAAAAGAGACTTATTATGAGAGAGAAATATATGGTCAGGGGACAGAATCACCAAGGATACTGTCCCTGTGTAAGAAAAGACCTGGTCTTTTTGTATGTTTACAAAACAAAGAAAGGGGAGGGAAATGCCAAACAACTGGGGGGGAAGGTTGAATCATGGGGCATCAGTAGGATAGGCAGCCCCCATCTTCATCTTGTATATCATCTTGCAGACCTTGTTATTGCTTATCAGCATACCAGGGTCCTGCTCAGCCACACCTTACTCCTGAGGTGGGAGGCAGAGCTGTTTTTTCCTTTGGGAAAGTTTAAGGATTCCTTGGAGGTTGGAATTTTTTGGTTTCTTGGTGTCCACTCCATTCCCACAACACTCTAAGTTCCCATCCAGCTCTACCTCGATGACCCCATAAGGATGATACAGTGGAAAGATGAATGGGTTTGTGTGTTCTGTGTTTTCTGTACACCTCTGTTGCTTTTTATCTGGACTATCTGATGGAATTTACTCACTCTCTCTGGCCTCAGTTCCTTATAAGGAAAATGAGGAGTTGAATTCAATGACCTTCAAGGTTCCTTCCATCTCTAAATCTGTGATCTCTGGTGCTTCCTTTATTTTTTTATTTGTTTTGTTTTTGTTTTTGTTTTTGGCGGGGCAATGGGGGTTAAGTGATTTGCCCAGGGTCACAGTGCTAGTAAGTGTTAAGTGTCTGAGGCTGGATTTGAACTCAGGTACTCCTGTATCCAGGGCCAGTGCTTTAACCACTGCGCCATCTAGCTGCCCCCTATGGTGCTTCCTTTAGAAACTGTTCTTGCTGACTTTGCAATAAACTTAGTTATTTCTGTATACGGTGAGAACCAGGGCGCCACCCTCTGTTGAGAAAGCATGAGGTGACTTTTCTGAGATTTCTAAGGTCATCCCAGCATCCCAGAAGTTCATGGACTGCCTGTAAGTCATGTCAATCAATGGACTTGAATGCTACCAGCCAATTAGCTTGGAGCTGTCTGTGGGGACCGCCCCTCTTCCAGTTAGACAGGGGGCTTTCCGTGGACTGAGTGGGGGATTCAGTCTTTTGGATAGCTAGGTGAAGGTGACTGGCGTGCCTGCTCTTGCGCTCACTCTCACTCTCCTGCTCGCTCTCTCTCTCTGTCTCTCTCTGTCTCTCTCTGTCTCTCTCTCTCTCTCTCTCTCTGCTAACTTTAATAAATGCTTAAAAGCCTAAACTGCTGCTGAATTTATAAGTAAACTTTAGCTAGTTCTCACCTCCACACTGGGGGGGCAGGTAAGGCAAACACACGTTAGATTTTAAACATCACAATATCAAAGAAGAATAAGGGCCAAAGGTGCGCTCCAACTTTTGGCCACATGAAGAAAAAGTCCTAGGGGTACAATTTTGATTAAGACAAATTAGAAAGCAACAATGACCATTTCTCAGTGAGCATTCCTTTCCAGACAATTGATAGACTCTTGTTATCAAATCCAAACTGCTCTGCTAAACATCTAAGGCTTTCCATTGAAAGCCCTACCTTCCCCACTTATGTTTCTCTAACTTCATCTCTCCATATTTGTCTATACCACTCCTCTGACCCAAGCAAATCAGTCTGTTGGCTATCTGCCTATCAATTGTAAATTTCTACCTAAATGTTTTCGCTTGTGCTATTTCCTACAACTAGAACTTGCTTCCTCCCACAACCCCTCCCAGCCCTACTTCCAACCAACAACCAACTCCCTACCACAAATATCCATCACCAGCTCTCAAAATACAGATCAATTCACCTCCATATTAAATTTCTTCAGATGAAACACTCCCTTTCCCTAATGTGATCATTCCTATATTCATGCCCTTGGCCCTTGTGCATCCAATTTATATTGCTTTGTTTTATGACTCTTGATAAGTTGCTTCATAACAGGACTGAACACATAAGGGTCAGTCAATAAATGTTGAATGGGTGGAGGTTAATACATATGTGTGTTTTGTCTTCCTAACGAGAATATAAACAATATCCTGTGTAACGATTGGAATGACGCCACCTGCTGGAGACTTACTGTGGAAGAGTTCTACCCATGAAGCGAAGGTCTTTGAGGGCAAGACCAGGAGTCTTTTCTTTGGCATCAGGAAGTGACGCGGGCTAGTGGGAGGAGGAAGGAAGAGACTGTCACTCGCTCTGACGCTCTTTCCTTTGGACTCTGGTGGAGAGCGGAGCTAGAAATGTGCTCTCCCTTTAATAGATAGGAATCTAGGCCTTTCTCTCTCTCTTTACCAAATTCTTATTCTCCTTAATAAATGCTTAAAAGTCTAACTCTTGCTAAAGCTTATAATTTATTGGCTACCACTCATTGGATATTTTAAACAGACTAGCTAGAATTTTAGCCCTTAACACCTGCAAGAAAGTGACCTTATCCTAGAACTTTTATATCCTCTCCTAGCACCTAATAGACTGTTCTGTACAGAATAAATGCTTCATGGTGTTTGCAGGTAGGCTCATCTTCCCTTAACCTCTTCCTCACCTGGACTTTTTTTTCAGGCACAATCTTTATTGTGCCTAAAATCCCTAGATATACACACACCATCACCAGATATACAATTCCCAGAAATACACACACACACACACACACATGTGATATAGTGGGAAAATGGGTACGGGTTGGTGGGAGTTGGGGTTCTTGGGAATTCCTCTTTAAAGAATTACACCCTCTTGCACACAAAACTTAGTTAGAACAAGGTGATAGTTTATTTAGGGCCAAGGGAAGGGAAGGGTGGGGGGAGGGAAACCATGAAAGAAATCCTTGGACTTCTCATGGGGAGATTTGGCACAAAGCACTTGGCTCAGAGGTACCAAATCTCCTAGAACAGGAGACTGGAAGGTACTTTTATAGAGGCCTGATGGGGGTGGACCATCTGCCTGTGGAAAGTTCCTTTAGTGAGGGAGGACCATCCCCCACTGGTGGTAGCTGGGGGAATTGGGTGAGCAGTGGAGGACCATCCCCCACTGGTAGTGACTAGAGGAATTGGGTGAGGGGTGGCTACAGATCCCTCTTCAGAACACAAAGGCCAAAGCCACACCCAAACTTATCTCCCCAGGGTAAGGGAGACCAGAATAAAGGGTAGTAATCCCAAACTAGCTCAGTCCGATTTGGTTCCTCTAGGCGTTATCTGTCCTCTGGTTTAGTTTCTCAAGGAGAAGATTCCTCGGTGTGCCCCAGAGAAATTCTGGGGTGCTCTGCGCCCCATGACACATGTATACATGTATACATGTATATGTATGTATGTGTATATGTATATAAAATAAGTACATAACTTTTTATTGTTGCCAAATTTTTCATCACCCCTACATTCAGTTATGTGACAGGACCCACAGTATAAGAAGCTAGAATCTACCAACAATTCTGGAGAGCAATTTGGAACTATGTCCAAAGGGCTATAAAACTGTGCATACCCTTTGATCTAGCAATACTACTTCTAGGTTTATAGCCCAAAAACATCCTAAAAAAGAGAAAAATACCTATTTATACAAAAATCTTTATAGCAGCTCTTTTTGTAGTGGCTAAGAATTGGAAATCAAAGGAATGCCCATCAATTGTAGAATGGCTAAACAAGCTGTGGTATATGATTGTGATGCTATAAGACAAGCAGGATGATTTTAGCAAGGTCTGGAAAGGCTTATATGAACTGATATATAGTGAAGTGAAAAGAACCAGAAGAACATTGTACAGTGAAAGCAATACTGTTTGATGAAGAACTGTGAATGACAACTATTCTCAGCAATACAATGATCCAAGACAAACCAAAAGGATTAATGATGAAGCATACTATCCATCTCCAAAGAAAGAACTGATTTTGATTGAACACAGACTAAAGCATGCTATTTTTCACTTTCATTTTTTCTTTTATTCAAGTTTTCTTGTAGAAAATGACTAATATGTTAATGTTTTATATAATTGTACATGTATAATCCATATCTGATTGCTTACCACCTTGAGGAGAGGGGAAGGGAAAAGGGAAGGAGGGATCGAATTTGGAACTCAAAACTTTACATAAAAATGTTTATCAAAAAAAAGAGGAAAAAAAGAAGATAGGATCTAGTTACTCCACCTATGTCCCCATTCCCCTCACCACAACCTTCTGGAAGATGACTGTCTAAATCACCCATGAATGGATAACAGAAACTTATGAATAGGCAGCATAATGCCCATGCTACAGTGAAAGCTGCTCAAAAGACAGTCCTATCTTCCTTTTTTCAATCTCACTATGGGGTATTTTATGTGTGTGTGCTTGGGGGAACAGCTATTCAAACTCATCACAATTTATTGCTTTTTTTTTCCCCATGGTGAGATAAAAACTTATTGCGAGATATGTTCACTTTTTAGCACTTTGGAGCTTTTCTGTTCTTGGGTGCCAATTACTCTCTAGCAGTAGGCTGAAGGTATCTGGGGAGCAGCTGCTGTCAAGGAAGCACACAATGTGCTCACCAAACAGATCATTGGGCTGCACCAGGAACCTGCCATAGAGGTTCAACTAAAGCAAAGAAATGAACGAAGCTGAAGCAGCCAAAGAGAAAATCAAAGGGGATCTAGGCAAGATTATTTATACACATGGATACTGGACAGTATAGTCTAAATGCCTCACAGCTGTTCAATATCTGAATGGAAAGAAATCACCTGTGGCTCTCTGGCAGCAGGATTTCTATGCCAGGTACATCTCTCTCCTATCTCCCACTATCTCCTTCATCTTTTTCATCTTCCTTCTTTCTGTTCTTTCTCTCTTATCATTCTTCTCCCTCTCCCTCCCTTTCTCCCCCTACCCCTCTGTGTGTGACTTCCCTTAACCCTTTCTCTTTGTGTCCCTTCTATATCTGTCTCCCATTCTCATCTCCCTCTGTGTATTGTTTGTCTGTCTCTCTCTGTCCCTGCCTCTCTCCTCATTCTTCCCCTGCCTCATTTCTCCATTCTGTCTGTTTCTCCTCCCATCCCGCTATTATTTCCCATCAGTCCTCATTAATTTAAAGGTTAGAGATGGCAACTTAAGCTTGATAGATCTGATATTGGGAGAAAGCACGTGGGTCCTTCAGATTCCTCTGTAAAGAATTACACTCTCACACAAGTCCTATTTAGGAATAAAAGAACAGGTTTATTGGGGTACAAGAGAAATTGGCCAAGAGGAAGGTTTAAAAAAACCACTTTCCTCCCTGTCTAGCTTGGGGAGCACTCTTTTATAGGGCCAAGATGGCGTGGATAAAATGTCCCTTATTGGGCAGTGGGTTGGAATTCATGTGGTGGTGGGTTGGGGTAGTTTGATGATGGGTCATGAGCAATCTGGTGATGGGTGTTAATTCCATCCTGGTGGGTCCAAGCAGTCTGCTGGTGGGTGGTTCCTGTGTCCTTTCCTGGTGTAGCCACACCTAACAGGATTACCTCATCCAGGTGGTGAGGAGGACTGGAATGTAGGGTGGTGGTCCTTGGGCTAGCTCAGTTTGATCCTGTGCTGCTTATCTCTTTTGGGTGTGTCTGTCCTTGGTAGAGCTCAAGGAGAGGCCTCCTTAATCTCAGGGGAAAACTCCTGGGGTTTCAAGGAAAAAGTTCCTTGACCTCCCCAGACAACTTCTGGGGTAACCGGGGCCCATAATACTCCCATAACAGATCCTTGAATAAACAAGCATTTATGAAGCACCTATTATGTGCCAAGGATGATGTTAGACACTGACGCTACAAGGACAAAACTGAAAGTTTCTCTCATCAAGAAGCTTACGTTCGGGGCAGCTAGGTGGCACAGTGGATAAAGCACGGGCCCTGGATTCAGGAGTACCTGAGTTCAAATCCGGCCTCAGACACTTGACACTTACTAGCTGTGTGACCCCCGGCAAGTCACTTAACCCCCATTGCCCTGCAAAAAAAAATAAAAAATAATAATAATAAAAAAAGAAGCTTACGTTCTATCAGAAACAATATGTACACATGTAAGTATATACAAAAATATACAAAGGAAATAAAAGGAAATTGCTTGGATGATGTCCTACCAACTGAAGAAGTCAGAGAAGTCTTCAAGTAGGGGGTGAATGTGTCCATATGCCATCAGGGAAGATATGAGAGAATGAGTATAGTGAAGGAAGGCCTTCATTAAGATTTTTCCAGGCTTCTTACACCTTCTCCTACACATACTCTTTGATCCAGTGACACTGACCTCTTTGCTGTTCCACAAACAAAATACTCCATCTCTTGGCTCTGGGCATTTTCCTCCATTCCCAACTATTTACTTGTGGTTTCCTTTAAGCCCCACCTAAAATCCCATCTTCTACAGGAGGTCTTCCCCAACCTCTCAAAATTCCATCACATTCCTTTTGTTAATTATTTCCTGTTTATCCTGTATATAACTTGCTTTGTATACACTTTTTGTATGCTGTCTCCCCATGAGAATGTAAGCTTTTTGAGAACAAGGACTGTCTTTTGCCTCTTTTTTGAATCCCCAGAACTTAGCACAGTACTTGACATAATAAATGTTTATTGATTGATTGAATAGGGCAAAAGTCACAAGAAGGTACACACTTTTTGGAGGGTGATAATGTAAGGGGAAGAAGGAAGAAAGGAGAGAGGAAGGAAGGAAGGGTCATGGGGTGCAGAGCACCCCAGAAATTCTCTGGGGCACGTCAAGGAATCTTCTCCTTGAGAAACTAAACCAGAGGACAGATAACGCCTAGAGAGATAAAGTGAATCAAATCCGACTGAGCTATCTTGGGATTCCTACCCTTCATTCTGGTCTCCCTTACCCTGGGGAGATAAATTTGGGTGTGGCTGCGGCCTTTGTGTCCTGAAGAGAGGTCTGTAGTCACCCCTCACCCAATTCCTCTAGTCACTACCAGTGGGGGATGGTCCTCCACTCCTCACCCAATTCCCCCAGCTACCACCAGTGGGGGATGGTCCTCCCTCACTAAAGGAACTTTTCACAGGCAGATGGTCCACCCCCATCAGTCCTCTATAAAAGGACCTTCCAGTCTCCTGTTCAAGGAGATTTGGTACCTCAGAGCCATGTGCTTCACGCCTATCTCCCCATGAGAAGTCCAAGGATTTCTTTCATGGTTTCCCTCCCCCCCCACCCTTCCCTTCCCTTGCTCCTAAATAAACTACCACCTTGTTCTAACTACTTTTGTGTGCAAGAGGGTGTAATTCTTTAAAGAGGAATTCCTAAGAACCCCAACCCCTAACCAACCCTGTACCCCCTTTCCCCCCATTATCAGAAGGAAGGAAGGAAGGAAGGAAGGAAGGAAGGAAGGAAGGAAGGAGGGAGGGAAAGAGGGAAGGAGGGAAGCAAGGAAGGAAGGAAAGAAGGGGGAGAAGGAAACAAGTAACAAATTTTGGGTTTTTTTTAAATGTCTGCTATGTGCCAGGCATTTTACAAGTATCTTCACAATAGCCCTGGGTCCTATATTACAAAGATCTCAGATTGTGAGTGATCTTACATACTAGGCTAAACTATTTGGGCTTGTAGTAATAGGTCACTGAAGGTAGGGTTTGGGGTTTTTTTGGAGGGTAGGGGAAAGGGTTGGGGTTTATATCTAAAGTGGCTCTCCCAGCAAGCTAGTAAAGCTTCCTTCTCCTCTTCCCCATCGTAGCCACATCATCTTGGTTAGTGTGAGAAATAGCACTCCAAAAATTTCTGGAACTCAGCATTGGAGATGTGTCAAAAAGCTCCTTTATTTTTATTCTCACAAGAATGGGCCACCCCCTAGCAGAGGGAACCCCAAGATGGAGGCTCCCAAGCCTTTTAAAGGAGATTGGCTCCTCCCCCTAGGGTTACAATACAGTATCCCTGCCCCTCCTCCGCACTGATTCTTCTTCTCATGGGAACCTTCCGTGAGAGGCCCTCTATTTGAATTAACCCCCATTTGAGTACCTATTTCTATTCTAATCTACTCTCCCAGCTGTATCTGAATCCACTCCCCAGACATTAAATCACCTGTAATTGTCTTCCCAGACAACTCCAATCCACTGAGAGGAGCCCACCTTTTTCCATAGTTAGGTATGCTAGTTAGTTCCCCTAATATAACATAATATAATATAATTATAACATAACTGTTATGGGAAAAATAGAGTAGGGGGTTTGGGGTCCTTAGGAATTCCTCTTTAAAGAATTACACCCTCTTGCACACAAATCCAATATGGGAGTATTATGGGCCCCGGTTACCCCAGAAGTTGTCTGGGGAGGTCAAGGAACTTTTTCCTTGAAACCCCAGGAGTTTTCCCCTGAGATTAAGGAGGCCTCTCCTTGAGCTCTACCAAGGACAGACACACCCAAAAGAGATAAGCAGCACAGGATCAAACTGAGCTAGCCCAAGGACCACCACCCTACATTCCAGTCCTCCTCACCACCTGGATGAGGTAATCCTGTTAGGTGTGGCTACACCAGGAAAGGACACAGGAACCACCCACCAGCAGACTGCTTGGACCCACCAGGATGGAATTAACACCCATCACCAGATTGCTCATGACCCATCATCAAACTACCCCAACCCACCACCACATGAATTCCAACCCACCGCCCAATAAGGGACATTTTATCCACGCCATCTTGGCCCTATAAAAGAGTGCTCCCCAAGCTAGACAGGGAGGAAAGTGGTTTTTTTAAACCTTCCTCTTGGCCAATTTCTCTTGTACCCCAATAAACCTGTTCTTTTATTCCTAAATAGGACTTGTGTGAGAGTGTAATTCTTTACAGAGGAATCCTAAGGACCCATGTGCTTTCTTCCCCTCCATATCAATAAGATAGTAGTTTATTTAGGGGCTGGGGAAGGGAAACAAAGAGAGAAATCCTTGGACTTCTCATGGGGAGAAAGGCATGACACAGAGCATGGCTCTGAGATACCAATCTCCTTGAGCAGGAGACAGGCAAATACTTTTATAGAGGTCTGATGGTGGTACAATGAGGTGATTGTCTGACTTTGGAAAGTTCCCCTATTGAGGGAGGAACATCTCCCACTGGTGGTGACTGGGGGAATTGGATGAGGGGTGGCTGTGGATCTCTCAAGCCATCTCTCTCCTCCTCCTGGCACAAAGGCAGCAGCCACACCCAAACATCTCCCCAGGGGTGAGGGACACTGGAATGAAGGGTAGGGGTCCTGGAGCTAGCTCAGTCCCATCTGGTTCCATTTATCTCTTTAGGTGTATCTGTCCTTTGGTTTAGTTTCTCAAGGAGAAGTTTCTTTGATGTACCCCAGAGAACTTCTGGGGTACTCTGGGCCCATAACAGTAACATAACATTGTAATGTAATATAATATATTATTTAGTTTACCTCAACCACATAGACAAACTTCTTCATAGGGTTCACAAAGGAGCAGTGGTACAAAAAAAATTAAAAAAACAACAACCCACCTTTGTCTTAGATACACAACTGAGCCCTGAGGCTCCAGATAAAGCACATAAACACACATAGAGGGAAGACAAAAGGTGGGGCACCAAAGAGATTTAAGGAGGAAACCAGTCTGACACAAATATTTCAAAAATGTATGCAGCCAAAGGGCATTTAAAGCTCAGTGCACTAGTACTAGAAATAAGAATAACAATAAACAACAACAATAATAACTAGCATTTACATAATGCTTTAAAGTTTGCAAAGTGATTTACAAATGTTATGTGATTTTATCCTCACAACAACCCAGGAAAATAGATGCTATTATTATTCCCATTTTACAGATAAGGAAACTGAGTCTTAGAATGGTTAAGTAACTTGTCCTTATCACAAAGCTAGAAAGTATTTGAGACCAAATTTAGTGATAGGGTCACTGTGCCACCTGACTGCCTTGAAAGCTTGGAGGAAGGGAGAAGCACTGTGGAGTCCATAATCAGTGGCAAAGAGTTGTCCCATACTATACTCCACCCCTAGATCAACACATCACCCAGGAGACAATGATAATGCATATAGCTCTTGTTGGTTTGTTTGTTGCTTGGGGGGGGGGGGCAATGAGGGTTAAGTGACTTGCCCAAGGTCACACAGCTAGTAAGTGTCAAATGTCTGATGCCGGATTTGAACTCAGGTCCTCCTGAATCCAGGACCAGTGCTTTATCCACTGTGCCACCTAGCTGCCCGCATATAGCTTTTGATACCACAGTGATTTCTATACAGTATATCACAACAACCCTGTGAGATATATAGTTAGATTATAATTTGATCATAGTCATCCCCACTTTACAGATGAGGAAAGTGATGTCCCATGAGGATAAGTGGCTGCTTGTCACAAAGTGACTTAAGTCAAAGCTTAAGGATCCCAGAATCAAACAGAAATTATCTAACTCCAAGCAAAACTGATCTTTCACAATCCATGCTTGAAGTTATGATGACATGAATGGAATAAGGTTGGTTGCATTCCAACTGATGGTTGGAATGGAAAGAAAGCAGGATATTCCAAAAGAAGAGTCAGCATGAATATGAATCACATCTGTCATTTTCTACCTATCCCATTGTGGACAAGCTTTCTGGGTCTCTGTTTTCTCTTTTAGAAAATGAGGTGCTTGGATTATACCAGGGGTTCACACTGTGTGTGTGTGTGTGTGTGTGTGTGTGTGTGTGTGTGTGTGTGTGTGTGTGTGTGTGTGTGTGTGTGCGCGTGCGTGCGCGTGCGCATGTGAGTGTGTGAGTCTGATGGATCTCTTTGGTGCTCTGATGAAGCCTATGAATCCCTTCTTAGAATAATATTTTTTTGTCAAGGAAACCAATTATATTAAAATTAAGACATAATACATTTCCCATCGAAATTCTTGGATGCCCTGAAATTTATCCACAAAACTCAACCCCAAATTGAGTACCCCCATATTGTTGTTGTTGTTGTTGTTGTTGTTGTTTAGCCATTCAGTCATGTCTGATTCTTTACGACCCCATGGACCATACTTTCCATGGGCTTTTCTTGGCAGAGATGCTGAGGTAGTTTGCCATTTTCTTCTCCAAAAAACCCATAGTTTAGCTAATATTAATAGTGCCCACAAATATTTACCTAAAAGATTTGGTGATGACTAGAAGTAAGAGAAGAGGAAGGATGACTTAAAGGTTTTGAATTATGGACCACAGAAAATAGAAGATAACCACTGTAAAGAGACAGTTGGGGCTGAGGGAAGAGATGACCAACTCAATTTTACCTTTTTAAGGCACATTTTTATTTAAAGTTTTGAACTCCAAATTATAGTCCTCACTCACTCCCTGAGACAGTAAGCAATTGGCTATAGGTTAAATGTGTGTAAAACCTTGCCATATTAGTCATTTTGTACAAGAATACTCAAAAAAAAAGAAAAAAAAATGAAAGAGAAAGTAAAAAACAGTATGCTTCAGTTTTAATTCAATCTGGGATAGTATGGGATAGTATGCTTCATAATAGTCCTTCGGGATTGTCTTGGATCATTGTATTGCTGAGAAGATTTGTCATTCACAATTCTTCATTGAACTGTTGCTGTGTACAATCTTCTGGTTCTACTCACTTCACTATACATCAGTTCATGTACATCTTTCCAGGTTTTCTGTAATCATCCTGCTTATCATTTCTTTTCTTTATTCTTTCTTTTCTTTTCTTTTCTTTTTTTTTGTGGGGCAATGAGGGTTAAATGAACTCAGGTCCTCCTGAATCCAGGGCTGGTGCTTTATCCACTGTGCCACCTAGCTGGCCCCTTTTTAAAAATTTCTGTATTAGTCATGTTGTGAAAAAAGAATCAAAACAAAAGGGACAAACCTCGAAAAAGAAAAAAACAACCAAAATGTAGAAACAGTATGGTTCAATCTGCATGTGGAGAACATTTTCCATCATGAGTTCTTTAGAATTGTCTTAGATCATTGCACTGCTGAGAAGAGCCAAGTCTGTCACAGTTGATCATGTTTCTGTTACTATGAACAATGTTCTCCTGGTTCTGCTCACATCACTCAGCAAGGGTCCACTTAAGTCTTTCCAGGTTTTTCTGAAATCTGCCTATTCATCATTTCTTACAGCATAACAATTTTCCATTACATTCATATGCCACAACTTGTTCAATCATTCCCCCATTGATGGGCATTCCCTCATTTTCCAATTCTTTGCCACCACAAAGAGAACTGCTATAAATACTTTTGTACATGTGGGTCCTTTTCCCTTTTCTATCATGTCTTTGGGATACAGACCTAATAGTGGTATTACTGGGTCAAAGGGTATGCACAGTCCCACAGCCCTTTGAGCATACTTCCAAATGGCTCTCCAGAATGGTTGGATCAGTTCACAACTCCACCAATTTTTCCACAGCTTCTCCAACATTTATTATTTTCCTTTTTTGTCATATTAGCCAATCTGATAGGTAGGAGATAGTACCTCAGAGTTGTTTTAATTTGCATTTTTCTAATCAATAGTGATTTAGAGCATTTTTTCATATGGGATTTCTGGGGTGGAGCCAAGATGATAGAGGAAAGGCAGTAAGCTCTCAGAACTCACAACAGTCACTCCAAAAAAACTCCAAATATTGCCATAGGACAATTCCTGGAGCAGCAGAACCCACAAAAGAATGGTCCAAGATAATTTTTCAACCAAAGATGGCATAAAAGGTCAGCAGGAAGGGGCTGCTGTGCCAGGGCAGGAGTGGAGCCCAACCCCATCATCACAGTGCCACAGAACTAGTCCCAGGTAGGTTGAGCTAGAGAAAGAGACCCCCAGAGTAAAAGATAGGCAAGATGAGCAGACAGAAAAAGATGTAGACCATAGAAAGTTTCTTTAGTGACAAGGAAGATTTATGTGCACCCTCAGAAGAGTATAACAACAACAGGACTCCTACATCTAAAGCTTCCAAGAAAAAATATGAATTGGTCTCAGGCCATAGAAGCACTCAAAAAGGACTTTGAAGTTAAAGTTAGAGGGAAAAATGGAAAGAGAAATGAGGGTGATGCAGGAAAGACATGAGAAAAATGTCAACAGCTTGAAAAGCCAAATTGGCCAAATGGAAAAGGAGGTACAAAAGCTCTCTGATGAAAATAATTGCCTAAGAATTAGGATTGAACAAATGGAAGCTAGTGACTTTCCGAGAAATCAAGACACAATAAAGCAAATCCAAATAATTTTTTTTTAAATGAGGGCAATGTGAAATATCTCCTTGGAAAAACAGCTGACCTAGAAAATAGATCCAGGAGAGATCATTTGAAAATCATTGGACTACCTGAAAATCATGATGAAGGAAAGAGCTTAGACATTATCTTCCAGGAAGTTGTCAGGGAAAATTTCCCTGATATTCTAAAAGCAGAAGGTAAAATAGAAATTAAAAGATTTCACCAATCACCTCCTGAAAGAGATCCAAAAATGAAAACTCCTAGGAATATTATAGCCAAATTCCAGAGCTCCCAGGTCAAGGAAAAAATATTACAAGTAGCCAGAAAGAAACAATTCAACTACTATGGAGCCACAGTCAGAATAACACAAGATCTAGTGGCTTCTACATTAAAGGACTGGAGGGCATGGAATATGATATTCTGGATGGCAAAGGAATTGGGATTACAACCAAAAATTAACTACCCAGAAAAACTGAATATAATCTTTCAGGGGGAAAAATGGGACTTCAGTGAAAAAGAGGACTTTCAGGTATTCATGATAAAAAAAACCTGAACTGAATGGAAAATCTGATTTTCAAATACAAGACCCTAGAGAAGCATAAAAAGGTAAACAGGAAAAATAAATTAAGAAGGATGTTAAAAGATTAAACTGCTTACGTTCCTACAGGGGAAGATGATACATCTAACTCATAAGAAATTTCTTAGTATTAGGGCAGATGATAAAAATAAATTTAGATAGAGGGCATTGATTATGAAGGGATGATATCTGTAAAGCATTTGGTTTTTGTTTATCTTTTTTTGTGGGATGGTTGGAGTTGAGTGACACACCTGTGGTTGTGCAATGGGTGACTATCTTGTGTCTGAGGCCAGGTTTTGGCTGATATCCCCCTGGGTCGAGGGTGGATGCTTTGTCCACTGTGTCACCTACCTTCCCCATGATGACATCTTTAGGGCAAAATTGAGGAGTGAGAGGATTGCACTGGGAGAGGGGGAAAGGGATAGGTAGAATGGGGTGAAATCCCACATTAAAGAAACAGGAAAAGGCTTATGGAGTGTGGGGAGAGATGGGGGAGGAGTGGGGGCAGTGAATGAGCCTTACACTCATCAAAATTGAATCAAAGATCCTAATCTCATCAGAGTTGGCTCAAGGAGGGATTAACATACACGTTCAATTGGGTGAAGTAATCTATCTAACCCTGCAGGAAAGTAGGAGGGGAAGGGGATGAGGAGAGAGGGGTGAAAGAAAGGATGAAAGATTGGAGAGGGGGCAGTCAGAAGCAAATCCCTTTTGAGGAGGGATAGGGTGAAACAAGATAGATAATAGAGTAAATATCATGGGGAAGAGAATAGGATGGAGGGAAACAATAATAATAACTGTGAAAAAGAGAAAAGGAAAAAAATGTACAAAAAATATTAATAGCAACTCTTTGTGGTGGTAAAGAATCAGAAATCAAAGGAATGTCCATCAATTGGGGAATGACTAAATAAGCTATGGTATATGATTGTAATAGAATATTATTGTGCTATAAGAAATGACAAGCAGGATGATTTCAGAAAGACCTGGAAAGACTCATATGAACTGATGTATAGTGAAGTAAGCAGAACCAGGAAAACATTGTGCACAGTGACAGCATTATTTTTCTATGAGCAATTGTGAATGACTTAACTACACTCAGTAAGACAATGATCCAAGACAATCCCAAAGGACTAATAATGAAGCATACTATCCACCTCCAGAGAAAGAACTGATATTGATTGATTGAACACAGACTGAAGCATGCTATTTTGCACTTTCTTTTTTTTTACTTGTCTTTTTATATAAAATGATTAAAGTTTTACATAATGATTTACATAATTGCATGTATATAAAACCTATATCTGATTCCTTACCACCTCAGGGAGGGGGGAGGGCAGGTAGGGAGGGAATGAGAGAGGGATAGAATTTGGAACTCAAAACTTTATCAGGGGAAGCTAGGTGGTGTAGTGGATAGAGCACCAGCCCTGGATTCAGGAGGACCTGAGTTCAAATATGGCCTCAGACACTTAACACTTACTAGCTGTGTGACCCTGGGCAAGTCACTTAACCTCAATTGCCTCACCAAAAAAACAAACAAAAAATCTTTATCAGAAACACTGGCTGTGAAAATTGTTTCCCATCTTTCTCCTTCCCTTCTAATTTTAGCTTCATTGCTTCTGTTTGTACAAAACCTTTTTAATTTAATGTAATCAAAGTTTTTCATCTTGCATTTCATAACATGCTCTATCTCTTGTTTGGACATAAATGGCTTTCCTCTCCATAGATCTGGGAGGTAAGCTATACCTTCCTTTCCTAATTTATCTATGGTATCATCCTTTATGTCTAAATCATGTACCCATTTTGACCTTAGTTTGGTATATGGTATAAGATCTTGGTCTATGCCTAGTTTCTGCCATACTATCTTGCAGTTTTTGTCAAATATTGAGTTCCTATCCCAGAAGCTGGAGTCTTTGGGTTTATCAAACAGTAGATTACTATATGCATTTACTACTGTGTCTCCTGTGCCTAAATATTCCATTGATCTATCATTCTCTTTCTTAGCCAGGACCAAATTGTTTGATGACTGCTGCTTTATAGTATAGCTTCAGATTTGGTATGGCTAGTCCACCTTCCTGTGCATCTTTTTTTCATTAGTTCCCTTGATATTCTTGACCTTTTTTATTTCCAGATGAATTTTTTTATGATTTTTTTCTAGTTCTACAAAATAATTTTTAGGTAGTCTGATTGGTATGGCACTGAATAAGTAAATTGATTTAGGTAGACTTGTCATTTTTATTATATTAGCTCAGCCTACCCATGAACAATTGATATTTTTCCAATTATTTAGATCTGATTTTATTTGTGTGAAAAGTGCTTTGTAATTGTGTTCATAGAGTTCCTGGATTTGTCTTGGCAGGTAGACTCCCAAGTATTTTATATTGTCTACAGTTACTTTAAATGGAATTTCTTTTTCTATCTCTTACTGCTTAGCTTTGTTGGTCATGTATAGAAATGCTGATGATTTATGTAGATTTATTTTATATCCTGTAACTTTGATAAAGTTGTTAATTGTTTCAAATAGATTTTTATTTGATTCTCTAGGATTCTCTAAGTATATCATATCATCTGCAAAGAATGATAATTTTGTTTCTTCCTTGCCTGTTCTAATTTCTTTAATTCCTTTTTCTTCTCTTATTGCTAACTGCTTGTCATTTCTTATAGCATAATAATATTCTATTATAATCATACACCACAGCTTGTTTAGCCATTCCCCAATTGATGGGCATTCCTTTGATTTCCAATTTTAGCCACCACAAAAAGAGCTGCTATAAATGCTTTTGTACAAATCCAACTCAGTTTTAGTTATATGGAGCTTTAGGCATTGATGGATTATCAGGCAGGCCATTCAGGATGTGATGTCATGTTGGAAGCTGTACTTGTTGCCCCTAAGAACTGAGAAAAAGTCTTCATATTTTATAAGTGGAACTTATTGGTGACTAGAAAAGGCACCTTCCATTGAGTGATAAAGTTAGAAGTCAGGATTGAGGTGTTCCCAAAATTTTAGTGCAACCTTAAGTTTAATAGAAAAGTATGCTAAGATTCTTGGAACATTGTATTTAGAGCTCAAAAGGACCGCTGGGTCTAACTCCCCTCATTTTCTAGTTGATGAAGTTGAGACTCAGCTATTTGACTTGCTATGCTTAACATAGTTAGGGAGGCTCAAAGGCAAGATTTGAAATTAGGTCCCTTGACTACAGATTCTAGTACTTTTCTTTTGTACCATGATGCTTTGAAGAGGTTAGGAGGTCATGGTCAGGATAGCCAGTGGGGGAGTCTTATTGTCTCTTTCCCCAAAGTCTTCTGGGGAAAGAAAAGGAGAGTTATACTAGTGTTATAAGGCCAAAGCAGGGTTGAGGGAAGCTTTTTCTTTATGGGAGACAGACTTTAGTAGTCATGGAGGCAAAGATAAGCATACTATTTTTAAGTGGTTCCAACCAATTCTGATTTCTTTCTCATCTGAAATATAAGTTTGGGAAGTAGCATGATCAGCTGTGTCCTTTTAATTAGGGAATAGGGGAACTCTTAATCTTGATTATCTTTGGGATAAGGAATTGTGAAAAACTACACCAACTAGTTTCTGAAAAACCCACCCAAAAGCATGTTCAGCAAATGGAAGACACATCAGAACACAAGTCATTATTTCATTATGAATAGAAAGGAAGAAAAAACTAGTCTAATTACTGTAATCCTTGGTAAGACCACAAAAAATAGACCAGAACAAGAAATTTGTCAACATGGTTTCCTAGATTTGTATATAACGAGTGTTTAAGAAATTATATGATGACAAAAAGAATGTCTGGGCTTACAGCTACTTTCCCACGATAAATGAACTAGGTCACATTAAAATATTAATAAGCTATGTAGCAAAAAATAATTTAGGAGGATAATACGTAGCTGACAGTGAAAATAATGGTACCTAACAGATGCCTCACAGTAACTTGAGTTGTGGCTGTGTTTTTTCATAGACAGAGCTGCTTGTGGCTGCTGAGTTCTCTCACTGGCCTGGCTCCCTGGTCATGTCACCAGAAGCTAAAGCCCCTTGAAGTTACAGCCAGTGCCTACATGATTAGGAATTTCCCCATGCTGCTGCCAGACATAGTCTGACCCTGGATGTTCTCTTTTATTTGTACATAGCAGAGAAAATGGAAAGACTATAATTCCATGCCTACACATTCCACCATAATAAAAAATACCACATCATCCTGAAAATTCTTTCCTGAGTGTAGAATGCTCTAACACAGCAATATTCCCATGGATCTGTGCTCTCACTGATGTGGGTACACATTGCAGTGATATAACTGTTATTCATCCATTCCTGCTGCCCATCTTATCTGACTCTCCTCCTTGTTCTCCTATAAAACCCCACCATAGAAGGCCCATCAAATTCATTGGATGCTTTCCTTGTGTTCTATTGACATTGTGTGGAGACCTATAGAACATATAGGTTGTCCATTAATAATCCATCTCTCATTCTTGCTAGTTGAGAAATCTACTTTCCCCCTAACATCTTTCTCTAACAATATTCTTCTATCATTTCATTTCTCCTGAATAATTCCTTTCACATGAAATAGACAGATTCTAAATATCTGATATTTTCCCTTCTCAAATAAGATGCCTAGTAGGAGTGAGAAATAATGCCAGCAGAGAAAAAAACAGAGCCTTTCAGCTGGAGCCTACATAAATAAGTCACTTCTTTGTACAAATTTGGGATAACTTTTGTAGTCAGCAAGTAAGAGCAATTCCCTCTGGATGTGGGCAGTAGAGCCTTTGAGCTATCCAGACCTTGATTTCTGTAAAAGGGAGGTTCAGTTGAAAAATGTTTGTAGAATATCCCTAAAGAAGTTAACATCAGAGTATGACTCACAAAGGAACCAGAAAAGCATAACCCTAGAGTCAGAATTAACTGGGTATGCTACACTTCACCACTGTTTTTCATCTAGGATGCCCTGACTGCATTTTTGAAAATGATGCCTACAAAGAAAGTACATGCACACCTGTTGAGGAATGACTGGACAGACTGTGGAAAATATTACCATGCTATAAGAAATGATAAACATGGAGAATGCAAACCATAGGAAGACTTATATGAACTGATGCAAAGTGAATATAGAAACATCAGGAAGACATGACTATGAGAATACAAAGGAAAAGGACAACAAAACACAAAAACAAAAAACCCTGGAGATGTATGAAAAGTCATTTCCCTTCCTTCTCACAGAGATGGATCACTTTGAGTGTGAAACACTGCAGATACTGTCAGACTCAATTGATATATTGATTAACCTTATTGAACTGATTTTTTTTCCTCTCTCCTTATTCTTTGTTACTAGGATGGCTCTCTGAGCAAAGACAAAGGAGATATTGGGAAATGAAGGTGAGAAACAAACTAAATATATCTATAACATTTTTAAAAGAAACAATAATTTGAAAGGAAACAAGTCTCTTTAACTGTTTACAATAAATAATTAATTAAACAAAGGAAATTGTGTTCCTTATACCTTTAGAACATCCTGCTGAGACTATGTGGGAACATGATGATGAGGCCAAGTGATGCTCAGGAACGTCACAGCAAAAACCCAGCAGCTCCATAGGTACTCTTGGCAATATGCCACAACTTTGTCTCTCCAACACCTACCAGGGATGGATGAAGGTGAAGTATCCAGATATACTCCCTTCTTAATCTATTCCTGGAAAGCAGCTAGTTTTTTTTAAGAGAAAACAAATCTGGCTCAATTTTCCATTCAATGAAAGATACAGATTCCCAAGGTTGGATGGATGAAAGGGTAAACGCTGTCTTGGATGCCAGATGGAACTGGGCCCTTGCTGATTTGGGAACACCAGGCTAGGTTGTATTTTGCCAAACAAACAAATCAATAAATAAATGGAATCCAACAAGTCTAATGGTATGGGCTTCTTTAAGAAAAATTACTTCCCAAAATACACATTTTCTTGAACAGGAGTGAAAAATTGCAAAAGAATCATCAGAGACATTTCATGTTAGCTTGACAAAGGCAAAAAAATATTAGGAAAGGTTACTACACATGACAGATGTACCCATCTTTAAAAGTCTTCACAAAACTGTCCCATAAAAAACCAATAAAATCTACTAGAGACTGGTCAATAGTGGGCTAGATTTGAATTGTTGTTTTGTTTATGGGTTTCTTTAGTCTTTTGGGTAGCACTGTAAAAGAGCAAACATCTTGATTCAGAAACACCAAGGAAACGCTTAATCACCCTATGCCATGACCATGTTTACAGGACAAGGCATTGGCATCCCTCACTGTCAGTCAGTTGGAAGATTCAAACAATGACTTCAAGCAAAGGCCAGAAATGGTAGATTCTTTCATGAACCTTGGCCAAAGTGACTACTGTGATGTTTAAAATCTATATTGTGGTTGCCTTAAATCAGAAGCTTCAGCACCAGTCTAGCCTAGAGTTCCAGCCTGGTTGGGTTCTTCCTGAAGTCCTCCTCCATGAGCCCGCTTTAATCAGGAACACCCTAGCAAGCTATTTGTGGAAGCTTTTTATAGATCTGGAACAGAGGCGGTCCTTACACACTGCTTCAAGGAGATTGGCTGGCATCATCCAAATCCATTAGCTTTGAAGGTGTTCTGAAGTTGAGTTCAGTCTAGTTTCTGAGAACAATACCTTCTTAAGGGATAGCCAGGTGTAATGATTACAATCCAATTAGCTTGAAGTAGGCTTAATCAGCAGTCAATCACTCTCACTTGATTCAATCAGTCTAGATTAATCTCCAGGTGGGTCTTTGAGTATCTGCTAAATCCCATTATTTCATCACACTACACAAAATGGCAAGGCATTGCCATTGCAAATGAAGTTTGGAAAGTCCCTTTTTAAAAATGAATCATGAAGATGAGAAAAATGCCTTTAAGTGTTCTCAGTGTGTCCAGGAAGTAAAGAAAAAAAAGTCTTTTCAACAAACCAAGGGTGACTCAGAAGCAGATTAGACTACGTTCAGTCATTTTTCAGTCCTGTCTGACTCTTTGTGACTCTGTTTGGAGTTTTCTTGGCAAAGATACTGGAGTGTCTTGCAATTTCCTTCTCCAGTACATTTTACATATGAGTAAACAGGGTTAAGTGACTTACTGAGGGTCACATAGCTAGTGTCTGGGGTCAGATTTGAACTTAGGTCTTCTTGATTCCAGGTCTGGTACTCTAACCACTGTGCCATCTAGCAGCCCCAGATTAGACTACATCAGTTCTGTTGTTTTTTTCTTTCTTTCTTTCTTTTTTCTTTTTTTTTTTGCAGGGCCCAGGGTCACACAGCTAGTAAGTGTCAAGTGTCTGAGGTCGGAATTGAACTCAGGTCCTCCTGAACCCAAGGCCAGTGCTTTATCCACTGTGCCACCTCGCTGCCCCCGACATTAGTTCTTAATTCTTCATTTTAGTGAAGGAGAAATATAGCATTGAGAAGACACAGATAAGCCCAAATTCTCCCTCATTTGTTGGTGGATTCCAACTCCTCCCCAATCAAACCTGTTTTACATCTGCTAGAGAATGTCTCCCTTTCACCTCTCTTCCATTTTCTCCTTCCTCCTCCTATCTCCCTGGCATATATCACAGTGTAAGGGGCTAAAATTCTAGCTGTACTATCTAAAATCTAATAAGTGATTGCCAACAAGTTATAAGCTTTAGCAAGAGTATCTAAGTGTTTAAGTATTTATTAAAGAGCATTAGGATCAGAGAGAAAGGTAAAAATCTAACTATTTCTAAGAGATCCCATCATCTGACCCACCATGGCAAGGTCAGGAACAAAAAGAGGAAGAACCCCTCCACCAGTGTCCACTTCCTACTTCCTCCTCCCAGACATGGGAGGCTCCTCAAGTTGATTGGCTGGTAGCTTTGATAGACAGTACCCACTAGCAAATGTCACTTCCTGACACCAAGGAACTGACCACATGGCTTGCCCTCAGATGCCTTCTCTTGGCGGAGCTTTCCTACAGTAGCTCTCCAGCAGGTGGCATCATTCCAATCGTTACAACAGGATCATGGATTCTGATGTAGAGCTGACATTCTCTTATTTAATAAATGAGGAAACAGGCCAAGGGATGTTGAGCAACTGTCCTGTGGCACCATAGGTTGGAATTTGAATCCAAGTCACCTGATATGAAAGCTAGAGTTTTTTCTGCTATATCATAGTAAGTCAAACTGTGGAGAGGAAGAATGGACCAGACAAGGTAAACAGATAACTCCATACTGAAAATATTTTTTATTTTAGTTTAACAAACGGCAATTAAGTGCCTACTATAGGGCAAGCACTTTTAGAAGTTTTATGCCATTTTATCCTCTCAACAACTCTGGGAAGTAGGTGCTATTATTAACCCCATTTTACAGATGAAGAAGCTGAGACAGAGGTTAAGTGCAGAGTCACATAGTAAGTATCTGAGGCCCATTTGAACTCGTTGTTGTTCACTCATTTCAGTCATGTTTGACTCTTTGTGACCCCATTTGAGGTTTTCTTAGCAAAGATAATGGAGCGGTTTGCCAATTTCTTTTCCAGTTCATTTTACATATGAGGAAACTGAAGAAATGGGATTAAGTGACTTGCCCAGGGTCACACAGCTAGCAAGTATCTAAGGCTAGATTTGAACTCAGGAAGATAAGTCTTCCTGACTCCAGGCCAGGGGCTCTGTGCACTGAGCCAGCTGCCCAGCTGAACTCAGGTCTTCCTAAAATTCCAAGACCAGGGCTCTATCCACTATACCACTTAGCAGCTGAGCAAAATACCATTAGATGTGTAAACTTTTTGGAAATATTTCCCTCCTCATACCACCCCCAGCCCCAAAGAAATGTTATTGGATACTTAAACTATATTACCATCTTGAATCATTTAGCCTTAGTTTCAAGGGGAATCTTTTGAAATATGACCTCGAAATGTGAATTTCTAACGTTAGAGAACACAGGAGAATTTCTTTATCTTTCAAAGTATCTAGGTATAGCACTTAACAGTCATATTGGAAACAACTTTTGAGGAGGCATAATTTAGATGTGATATAAGTGAATCAAAGAAAAGTCCTATTATTACATAGTTTTATTCCATCATAACTTCTTTGAGTTGGAAATCATTTCAGAAGTCACCCAGTCCAACCCTATACCAATCATGAATCCTTTTGATATTTAGATTTTGACACTGAAGCTAAATGACCTAAATATTCCTAGATCATCTTTGCAATTCTTTTTATCTTCACAGAGGTAGATTCTAGGAGTCAACAATTTCAGGTACTATGCAGTTGCCAAAAGTAAGCCAGCCTTGACATCTTATTGGATCACCCTTAAGAAGCAAGCATCTCCTTTTCACAATAAAAGCACACAAGTCAACTTCCAAGAAAACTAGAACTTGAAGATCACTGAAAAATTATCACAGAAACACAGAGAACTACAAGATTTTAGAGCTGGATGGAGCTTTGGCAATCATCTCATCCAACTGGTTCATTCTATAAAGGGGAAAACCAAGTCCTGGCAGGATGAAGGGATTTGTCCTGACATCCACTAAGAGACAAAACCAAGATGGAAATCTGGTCCTTCCCAGGCCCTACATCCTATGATACAACTTAATTAAATGAAATATGAGTGCCATGAAAGCAAGAAATGTTTTCATTCTTGTCTTTTTACCCCAATACCTAATAAAATGCCTAGAGTTTTATAAATGGCTACTGAATTCAATTGGCTTGACCAGATGTGTTAAGAATGGAATTGAATTATATTAAATTAACACTGAAATGTAATTTATCTGAAAACCTTTTCTACTCCATGATTATTATTTTCCTGACTACTAAAGTACAAAGCTTTTCACCAGAAGAATGTTAAGGGCCTTGATTATATCTGACCTAAGGAGAGACCAAGTGGTCAGAGAATCTAGAAGCTGACCAACAATGGAATTAATTCTTTAAAAAGTATTCTTCTGGGGCAGCTAGGTGGCACAGTGGATAGAGCAATTGCCCTGGATTCAGGAGGAACTGAGTTCATATATGACCTGAGATACTTTATACTTACTAGCTGTGTGACCCTGGGCAAGTCACTTAACCCCAATTGCCTCACACACACAAAAAAAGTATTCTTCTACCTGAGGTAGGCAATGTGATAAGGTGGAAAAAAAATACTAATTTGGGAGTGCTGCATTTGGAGTTGTGGGCCTTGAGTTCAAATCTCCGTTCTGCCACTGTGACTTTGAGTTGTTCACTTAACCTGTCTGGTCCTCAGTTTCCTTGTCTATAAAATGAGGACATTGGTCTGGATAACCTCTAATGTTCCTTTCAATTACAGATCTATGATCACATGATTCTGTATGTAACTTGTAACGATTGGAATGACGCCACCTGCTGGAGACTTACTGTAGAAAAGCTCCGCCATGAGGTGAAAGTCTCTGAGGGCAAGACCATGCATCTTTTCTTTGGTGTCAGGAAGTGACATTGGCTTGTGGGAGGAAGAAGGGGGAGCCTGGCACTCTGACTCACTCTCTTTCGTGTGGACTCTGGCAGAGAACTGAGCTAGGAATGCTCTCTCCCTTTAATAGATAGATGAATGTAGTCCTTTCTCTCTCTCTTTACCAAATTCTTATTCTCCTTAATAAATGCTTAAAAGCCTAACTCTTGCTAAAGCTTATAATTTATTGGCGACCACTAATTAGATATTTTAGACAGTATAGCTAAAATTTTAGCCTTAACAAACTAAATTTGGAATCAACATTTCTTTAGATTCCTGAGCTTCCTTTCCTCATTGTTGCCTGAGGCTGAAGGAAAGTTGATAATATGCCCTTTCATTTTTGCTTTGTTTTGTTTTCAACTGACTTCTCCTTTTGGGTGGCCCAACTGAAAAGCCCAAAAGGTGCTGCCTTTTATCCCTGAAAGAAGACTTCATTTTGTAGCTAATGGTCTTGCAGAAATGACATTGAACACTGCCAAGGTGTGAGGGTCCCCTATCATCAGTTTTTATGTACTTCCATACCTTCCATTAAGTTCAACATGGAAATTATGGACAAACATATGCTTTCTACATGGAACTGTAAATTGACATATAGAGTGGATTGCTGTCTCTTTATTGTTTTTCAGTGTATAGGGAATCTGCACATATGGGTTAACCTGCTCATTTTTAATTAGACTCATCCCTGTTTTCCAAAAGAGTTCACTGATTCTATTAAGATAGCTATTAAGAATTAAGATAACTATTAAGAATTTTTAGCTAATTTTCTAATCTCAAGGTGAAACTTAAATAAATCAGTAATCCTTCTGAAAATCAGTCATGCACTCTGCTTCATCAATAGTGTTATTTAAAACAGACCCATTTCTACCACAACAACAATCTGTAATTACCAAGAAGGAAAATCTGACACTACCCTCCTCTAAATTATTGGACCTAGATCTCCTCTTTGGAAGAAGACTGAGATGCAAGCTTGTTTCCATTACCTGACTGGAGCCTAACCAAGTAACAAAACCATTTTTCCTATCTATATTTTACATCCCCAAGTCCTGGTCACACCTGTTTCTGACTTATTCCCAGAGACCTGGGAAGACTTGAGCACAGCACTCTGGATCCTCTCTTATTCAAAGAATGATGAGAATTTAAATGAGCTAATAACAATGTTCTTAATTATCAAAGTGACATTGGGGGCAGCTAAGTGGTACAGTGGATAGAGCACCAGCCCTGGAGTCAGGAGGAGCTGAGTTCAAATCCGGCCTCAGAAACTTGACACTTACTAGCTGTGTGACCTTGGGCAAGTCACTTAACCCCAATTGCCTCACCAAAAACAAAGCAAAACAAAGTGACATCGATTTAATAGAAGGATTTATTCAGCCCAAGTTCCTCCGTCTTCATTTAAGGTTTTCTCTGCAAGGTAATTCAGTCAATGAGGTCAGTGCCTCCTTTGTTTTCACAATTCAATGTGAGATAAACAGAGCCTTCACTCTAGGATTAATTTAAGATTATTCCTAATGGAAAGAATTTCAGGTGAAACACCTGCTGTAGCTGGAATCACAGGGGAAGTCTCTCTACCAGATACTTCTTTACCCCTTTGCAACAAAATCTACAACCAAGGGGGAAATTAACTACTGTGAGAAAATAATTATTAAAAATGGGTTTTGGGGGGCCACTAGGTGGCGCAGTGGATAAAGCACCAGCCCTGGATTCAGGAGTACCTGAGTTACCTCAGACACTTAACACTTATTAGCTGTGTGACCCTGGGCAAGTCACTTAACCCCAATTGCCTCACCAAAAAAAAAAAACGGGTTTTTGGAGGAGAGTACCCCCCACTCAAAGGTTTAGTTCAGGAACTCTTGACTGGTCTCTTTCAGAGCCAGCCCAAAGGTGCATTAGAGACTCTTTGTGACTAGCTCAATGAAGAAAGGAGAGTAAAACCACACCTACTTGAATGTCCCTTTGCCCTCAGGGGGTCTGCCACTAGACCCTAATATTATCATGCAGGGTACAGCTCATTTTAATATGGACCACCCTCAGATCCTATCAACCAATGGAATTGAATGATGCTAGCCAATTACCTTTGATCAGTGTATAAGAGCCACCTCTATCAGAAGAGGAAAAGTGTGGGATCACGGGTGAAGACCATTCTGGGTCGCTTGCTAGGCAAGGGAGGCTATCCAGTTGGTGAACTCTCTCCTCTTTAAGTAATGGAGGGCTTCTGAACTCTGCTTGGGGCCATGTATTCTCTCTTAGAGACAATATAGTGCTGGTGGGGTTTTCAGCTTGTGTTAAATGTGGTCAATGCTCTCCTAACATTCAATGTGATTTAATAAATGCTTACTACCTAAATGGGTGCAGTAGCCATATCAGTACCAATATTTTAGAAACCCCAGCCTAGTTCCCCAATAATTTAGACAGAAACAGCTTAGTACCACAATATTTTAAATGACACACTACCACTATTCCCCCATTACTCTCAGTCACCCACAGCTTCCCATTAAACTTTATGATTCCCATATACAACAGGCTAGACCAGAATATGAAATAATCCTAATCTCTAATACATGGAAATATTTCTCAGAGAACATCCTTTAAAGTTGGTTCATAATTTCCTATAATCATGGTGGGATAATTATATGAAAGTCTTGATCACTGGTATCACAGTGTGAATGAACTAGTTCCTTATTAAGAAGCATCTTTGTTATTCTTTGCAGTAGCAAAAAGTTTCATTGCCTCCGTGCTTCTCCATGAATGAACCAGGTGATACATCCACAACAGACTATCTAGGACTATTTCCCAGCTGGGGGTGGGGGGGGCGGGGGCGGGGAATATCATTGTCTTCAAGAAAACATGGTGAACACATAGCTTTGATAACTATGTTAAAAAAAAATTCTGAAAAGTACTTTGCACTGATTCCTGAGATGTTTTGTTTTTCTTTGCTTTATGGGTTGGAGCATTGTAGTGTAGATGGATATATCACCAATAAAGTTGTCTTTATCTTTCAACCCTAGTCATCATGAGAAGAGTTATCAGGACTTCCTCATCAGATACTTTCTGAGTAGGACACAACCATTGGAATTTTACTCTTTTGTGAATAACTAAGACCCCCTGAGGATGCATTATGTCACTTAGCATAACTGCCCATACAGATGGGTTTTTAATTTTAATTACATAATTTCACAAGTTGACACTGCTTCTTGAAGAATCTACTCATCCTCAAATCTGCAGTTGGAATATTGGCATAATGTACCACAGCTTGAGGAGAAGTTCATGTATCTGAATTAATCCACTAAGGTTTGTTGTTCAGTCATTTTTCAGTCATGTCCAACTCTTTGTGACCCCATTTGGAATTTTCTTGGTAAAGATACTGGAGTGGTTTGCAATTTCCTTCTCCAGCTCATTTTACAGATGAGGAAACTGAGGCAAACAGCATTAAGTGACTTACTCAGGGTCACACAGCTAGTAAGTGCCAAGTGTCTGAGGCTGGATTTGAACTCAGGTCCTCCTGAGTCCAGGTATGTGCTCCATTCACTGTGCCACCTAGCTGCCCTATACACTGACATTATGGACTTTTTATTTTACTGCATTGTGCTTATTCCTTTGTCAAAAGCTCTTTGTGTCTTATGGATAAGGTTTATCTTAGAAGTTAGAATGGGGACAGCTAGGTGGTACAGTAGATAAAGCACCAGCCCTGGATTCAGGAGGACCTGAGTTCAAATCCAGCCTCAGACACTTGGCACTTACTAGCTGTGTGACCCTGGGCAAGTCACTTAACCCTCATTTCCCTGCCCGCCCCCCCTCAAAAAAAAAAGTTAGGATCAGATCATAGCATCATGGAGGTATTTCTTGGAGAACAGTCTTCAAAATAAGTTGACAGTTTTCTGTAGCTATGCTGTGCTGTGATAAGAAAACCCTGGACACTGATTTCTAATGGTGCAAATGAATCAGTTCCTTTGTAAGACATTTTTTCTTTGCTGTTTGAATAGGAAAAAAGTTTTGTGGCCTCCATGCTGTTCTATGAATGTACCACGTAACAGCACACAATCCAGAAATATTTCCTTGGGGGACTCATCATAATCTTCCATTCATAAGTAGATAGGTCATTTGAGAAACCTTAGCCTGGCCCTTTCGGGGTTTTTTTGGGGTTTTTTGGGGTTTTTTTTTGGTTTTTTAGTGAGGCAATTGGGGTTAAGTGACTTGCCCAGGGTCACACAGCTAGTAAGTGTTGAGTGTCTGAGGCTGGATTTGAACTCAGGTACTCCTGACTCCAGGGCCGGTGCTCTATCCACTGCGCCACCTAGCTGCCCCCCTTTCATTTTACAGATGAAAAAAGGGAGGTGGAGGGACTTATCTAAGGTAATAAAGGAACTGGAATCAGGATTTGAACCCAGGTCTTCTGACTTTAAATTGAGTATTCTTTCCACTGTACAAGCTTTTGTTGTTGTTGTTGTTGTTCTTGTTTTTTAGTGAGGCAATTGGGGTTAAGTGACTTGCCCAGGGTCACACAGCTAGTAAGTGTTAAGTGTCTGAGGCCGGATTTGAACCCAGGTACTCCTGACTCCAGGGCCGGTGCTCTATCCACTGCACCACCTAGCTGCCCCCTGTACAAGCTCTTTTAAAAAGTAAAAATTAACTTTTAAAATTCAGTAAAACAGTTAAAGAGTAACTTCATCTGAAAGTCCATGCAACATTTCACATTTCTGTTCATCGTACTCTAAGTTTCTAACTTACTTTTGGTGTAGCAAAGTAACGTTATTGGCTAGGGCTTCATCTGAGTCCATTCCAAATGTCAAATTTCATTCAACCAATTGCTAACCATTGAAGAGATCCATCATGATCTCCACATGGAATGTGATCCCTCAGCATGCCTTCTAAGAAATTCCCCAAACTTCAGTGCTGAGGCACTTTGGCAAGTCAACATACTCACCAGGCTGATGATTCTCATTGTGAAATGTAAGTCTATAAAGAATGATTTATGGTGTTGATGAGAGATTTTTTGTTGTTGTTTTTTCTTAATGTCACAAACTTATCATTAGAGAAAATGCAGTGTAGTGAAAAAGGAGCTGATCTAGAAGTATGGAAGACCTGGACTCACATCCTGCCCGGGGCACATGCTAGCTGTGTTATTTGGACAAGTCATTTAACCCCTCTCAGCATCGGTCTTCTCATCTGTAAAATGAGGGAGTTAGATTTGATGACTTGCATGGTTCCTTCTAGCTCTGAACTGAGGACCCTGTGAGGATTTAGTTGCACATGGACTAACAGGTAAATGATGAATTCTGATGTTCTGATTCCACAATCTGTAGAGTGTACAAATGTTCAAAGACCTTTAAGTTGCTGGTTTCAAGAGAGGAACAAGGTGTCTCTATGAAGTAATCCCTGAAAGCTGACTAAATGACACCAAACTCAACTCTTCAGATGCTCATATGCCACCAACAGCCAGATCAAATTCAGGTTCTGCTCAAATTCCAGGGTGGAAGCCATGTTTGTTCAACAGCTAAACTTCGAGTTATGCTGTCTGCAATTTTTCAGCTTTAACAGAATTCTGGCCTTATTCCCAGGAGTGTGTTTTGTCAAGTATCAGTAGAAAAACAAAACAAAACTAACTAAACAAAACCCAAAAAACAGAAACCCAAGGAATGGTCCAGTCTTTGACATGGCAGTCCTTTACTCTTACAAAACTACCCTGGGCTAACCCAACTCAAAGCACCACAACAGTAGGAATCTAAAAAAATTAAAAGCATGAACTCTGGGCTCTAGCAATCTCTAACATATACAGCACAGGCACAGCAATTCATTATGCAAGCAAGTTAAATGTTATCTAAGTAAATGAAAATGTTTCTGTTTTTAAACATCAAAGCTAGCAATTACTTATTGACCTATACCTTCCTTTGTGGTTATAGAAACCCAAGCCTTTGAAGTTAATATAGGAAAAGCAGAAAATGTAATTGTTCGGGGTATTAAACCAATCCTGTTATTTAGGATGGCTGTCTCTGTGACCGAAGTTCATAAGCAAATATGAACTCTACCCAACAGAAGCTATTAGCCCTAGAAGAGAATGCAGGTTGTGTTGATCCCATTTGGATTGATTTGGGGGATTTCAAATCGCCTCCAAGGAACTTACCTTCTGGGGATTATTCTCCTAATAAAAATCTGTCACAGGAACAGAACATACATCATTGGTTGGTAAATGAAACATTATTACATGGTGTCAGTTAATTCCATAGAAGTAATGTAATAAATGAGTAACCAGACAAATAATGTCAAAGCAGAGTTATCTGATGTTATGGGATCTGATCATAATGTTTCATGACATTACTTTGAAGTGATCTTGGACAAAGTTATAGTGGGATATAACTCAACTAGTCCTCCTCATTATCACTTGCATAGCATTTAAAGGTTTACAAATACTATCTCAATCTGATTGCACAACAATTTGGGAGGTAGGCGCTATTATTATCCCCATTTTACAAAGGAGAAAATTGAATCAGATAGAGGTTAAATGATTTCCCCAGGATTAGACAGCTAGTTAAGTATCTGAATAGGAATTTGAACTCAGGTCTTCCTGACTCCAGGTCCAACATTCTTTCTACTGTGCCAACCCAGGTGTCTCCAAAATTGTTCAAATTTCAAATGTCTACTAATCTTCAAAAATGAGTGTTCATTCCTATGCCATCATTAAACATTATGTTAATTTTCAGGAAGATCTGAGTTCAAATCCTGATTTAACCATTTATTTGCTAAGTGACCTATGTAGGTCACTTAGTTTTTCTCAGCATCAGTTTCCTTTTCCTTTAAAATGGGAATCATAATAGCACCTACTTCCTGGGGTTGTGAAGAGCAAATTGGAAAACATGTAAAGCACTTTGCAAACTTAAAAGCCCTATATAAATGCTACCTGTTTTTATTGTTGTTGTCATATTATTGACAGAATGTTTCCTCCCGCAAAATAATCATTTAATATTTTTAAAATCAACAATTATTTTGATCAAGGTTAAGTCTAAATGTTAATCCAGATAGTTTTCCTTTAAGTTATGTAATAAGTTGGAAACAGGTAATTAAATTTCTCCACTTAGCCAGTCTAAGCTTCTATGTGTATTTGGATGTATGTAGGTATATATGGGTAGTGTGTCCCCAAAGTCTTAGGGCAGGTTTATGCTTTAAGAATTTCAAAAGCACCAATGATACAAACTTACAAAGAATATAAATTTAAGTGTTGATTATTTATATTTATTACAACCTTATTTAGTTTTATGAATGTTGGATAACCAATTTTAATTTTAATTTTAATGAGACAGGACATCCATTCATTATATAGTGATACTCACCTGATCTCTCTGTTAGATTTTTTCTTGTGAGGTAACATCAAAACTGTCACATACACATCAAAAACTTGTTCTTTGAATGACCTGAAGACCAGGATTACAAATAAAAGTCCCTGAATAGCACCTGATGAAAGTTTTTACAAAGTTCTAAAATCAACTAGAGCAATGCATAAGATGTTCAGTTGTTTCAGTCATGTCTCACTTTTCATTAACCCCATTTGGAGTTTTCTTGGCAAAAATACTGGAGTGGTTTGCCAGCTCCTTCTCTAGTTCATTTCACAGAAAAGGAAATTGAGGCAAACAGGGTTAAGTGACTTACCCAGGATCACACAACTAGTATCTGAGGCCAGCCAGATTCAAACTCACAAAGATGAGTCTTTTCAACTCCAGGCATTGCACTCTATCCACTGTACCACTAGCTGCCCCATAGCGCAAGATAGTTACATTGATTTTTTTTTTTGTGGGACAATGAGGATTATATGACTTGCCCAGGGTCACACAGCTAGTAAGTGTCAAGTGTCTAAGGCCAGATTTGAACTCAGGTCCTCCTGAATTCAGAGCCAGGGATTTATCTACCGTGCCACCTAGCTGCCCCCAAATTTTAATAAAAATCATATCACTGCTTCGAAATGTTAAATGATTCACCATTCAAATGGTGTTTTCATAAGTTTGTAGCCTTTATATGTCAGAAGTTATTGAAATTTAAAACTGTACTTTGGGGACAATCTGAATATGTGTGTTTATATATGCATATATACTTGTGTATATGTATACATATGTATGTGATTTTTCAAAATGAACTTCTATTCTTTTTTCACTCATAAGTACAAATAGCTGATCTATGTTTGATTTCACTATGAATCCCCAAACACTCTTCCTATTCTTTGTCTCCTTTTGGAGAATCAAATTCCCCAATGTTTTTCTTCAGAATGATTAACTTCTAAACTACTTATAAGCTGATGGTAATGATAACTAATGTCTCAGGAACTAATGGTGAAATGAAATACGCTTGCAATTTCCTATTGGGGGGGAGGTCTGTTTTTTTCTTCTTTCCAGCTGGTTTTTTTTTTCTTCTGTCTTTCCAGAGCATCCGCATCAGCATCAGCTTTCCTCGGCTTTGTTTCACTGTTGGACTCCAGCCAGGATTCATCATTTCCTGCTTCTACAGCCATCTGAACCACTGTCTAATCAGCTGCTCTGCTGTGAAGCCTCTTCTCTATTCTTTTACCTAAGGCTCAAGAGATTCTTGTTAGGAAAACCAATGGTTTATTTCCATTTGCTTTTCTTGCTTCCCTCCTCTTTTCACATAGTCACATATGACTATTAATAATAAGCTTAGCTCACACTTAGATATGCAGATAAGGAGAAAATTCCTTGTTTTGATTTCAATCAGAAAAAAAAAAGGAAACATGGAGACATTTTTATGAGGGGTTGCCACCTTCCAAAACAAATCTAATAATGGCAGCTTTTAAATAACTTTTAAAAACTCTCTTTTCATCAAGAAGTATAAGATTCTTTTTAAATATCTAACATTTATACAGTTTTTGCAGTTCATGAAGTATTTTGTATAAATGTTCTCATTTGATTCTCAGAATAAGCCTATAAGATAGGTGTTATGATTATCCCCATTTTACTGATAATAAAACAGAGGCAGAGAGCATATTTATTTCATAAATAATGACAAGGTAAGATTCAAACCCAGGTCCTTCCAACTCCAAAGCCCAGTACCCATATTCATTGTACAAACAGTAGGGAAAGTCCATGGGCAGATTGGTATTCCATTTATGGTCTGTGACTAGCTCTGCTGCTTAAAGTCATAATGATGAGATCAGGGTCACATTTTTCCTCAGGGATATGGACCACATGCCTTTCAAATATAACCCAATAGTCAGAAAATCAGAATTGGATAATTGGGGATAGATTGGTCTACAAATGTTCACCACCACTTCTGGAGAAAAAAAAAATCCTTATCTCAAAGTGTATCCTTTGTAGCCCAGCAATATATCTGTATTTAAGAAGGAAAGCACATAAATGAAGTCAAATACATTATTGATAGAGTATAATCATTAAAAATAATAATGTGCCAGTACTTAGTTGATCTATTTCCCAGAAAAATTTTCCTGTACTTATTTGTATGTTTTGTTGTTGTTGTTTTTAAAGATGTGAAAAGTGGTCTCTGAGTGTTTTCTTTGAAACTAAAATGCTGTAGTTTAACATTCTTAAAGAGAACGTGGTTGTGGACTCACCATAAGATCCAGTGAGGGGAAAAGCATGTACTTCATTTCAGATGTTTACTGCATTAAGGAAGGCTACATTTCAGAGCAATTTCAAGATCAGGAAACCCAATACTAACATTTCTAGCATCTACCATCAACAATTCACAAGGAAAATGAAACCAGGATCTTCCTGCTCTTGCCATTTAAATAAATATTTGCTAATTGGAAGATACCCTATTTCAAATGAAAGATTTTTTTTTTAAATTAGGTAAAATGTTTTTTATAACAACAGGCAGCAAGTGTTTACTTTTTATTAGGTGGTAGTTTTTTTGTGGGTTTTTTTTTCAGGGCAATGAGGGTTAAGTGACTTGTCCAGGGTCACACAGCTAGTGTCAGGTGTGTGAGGTTAGATTTGAACTCAGGTCCTCCTGAATCTAGGGCCTGAGCCACCTAGCTTCCCCTCTAGGTGGTAGTTTTAAGTTAAATTTAAAGTTATTCATGGTTTTCATGGGATTTTCTTTGGTTAAGATTAGGCACTACTTTAGCCAAATTCAAACTGATACAAAGGAATATAGTGCACCTCTCATCCTTAATCAATTTAGTGAAATATGTTCCAGAATTAATATATAGAATATATAAAGGTTGTGTGTGGTATAGTGGTATAGCTATTCTTAGAGGAAGAACTAGGTTCAAGTACTTGCCTCAGAAATATGCTGTCTGTATGACACTGAATAAGTCACAACCTGTGAAAGTCCTCCACCAGTGGTGTCAAACTCAAATAGAAATAATGTCTGCTAAATCTTACATAAAGATCCCTGCATCTACATGTTGACTTAGAAAACCACGTTAAGATTTCTATTCTGTTGTCATTTGTTCTTTTGTTTAAGTCATGTCTGACTTCATGACCCCATTTAGGGTTTTCTTTTCAGAGATACTAGAATGGTTTGTCATTTCCTACTCCAGGTCATTTGACAGATGAGGAAACTGAGGCAAGCAGGTTTAAGTGACTAGCCCAGGGTCAAACAGATAGAAAGTATCTGAGGCTGGATTAGAACTTAGAAATATGAGTTTTCCTGACTCCAGGCATTTCATTTATTTATTTATATAGCTTTTTTGGAATTTTTTGAAAATATTTATTAAATATTTTCAATTATATTTTGTTTTTGTTTGGTTTTTTTTGTGGGGCAGTGGGGGTTAAGTGACTTTCCCAGGGTCACACAGCTAGTAAGTGTCAAGCATCTGAGGCCGAATTTGAACTTTTGAATCAAGGTCCAGTGCTCTATGCCCTGCGCCACCTAGCTGCCCCCTTCCAATTACATTTTAATCTTGTCAACTAGCATTGTAGCTCCTGGACCACTCATTTGACATCTCTGACCCCAAGCAACTCTTGAAGGCTTTAAGTTAAAGGGAAGATACTGGCCTGCATCTATAAAGGTAATTTCTTCATCTGAGACTTCCCTATACCAATGAAATCAGAGACAGAGGGCCTATCCTATCCCTAATATTCAGATAAATAAATATGTCATCCAATTGGTTCAAGCAGCAGAGATTTTTCCATTTTTCTTCCTTTATCAATGATACTCTACAATAAACATTTATTGAAGTCTTATCCAGTGTTCTGTATGCCATGAATCCATTGTTGGTGGATTGACTATGAGAAAGATATTCTTTTTTATCATAAAAAGTATTTTATTATTTTCCATTTACATATAGTTTTCAGCATTTGTTTTCATAAGATTTTTAGTTCCAAATTTTTCTCCCTCCCTTCCTTTCCCCTCCTCAAGACAGAAAGCAATCTTATATAGGTTATATATGTACAATCACATTAAACATATTTCTGCATTAGTCATGTTATGAAAGAAGACTCAGAACAGAAGGGAAAAACCTCAAAAAAGAAAAAAAACAACAACCAAAAAGTAGAACCAGTATGGTTCAATCTGCATTCAGAATCCACAATTCTTTTTTTTTTCTGTATGTAGAGAACATTTTCCATCATGAGTTCTTTGGAATTGTCTTGGATCATTGCACTGCTAAGAAGAGTCAAGTCTATCACAATTGATCATTACACAATGTTGCTGTTACTGTGTAAAATGTTCTCCTGGTTCTACTCATGTCACTCACTTAATGTCACTTACTCATGTCACGTCCATTTAAGTCAAGAAAGATATTCTTGATTGACCAATGTAGGAAAGTTTCCTGGCTGATTACCTTCATCCGCACATCAACCCCTGAAAAGACTTCCATTCCATGACTACACTCAGAGGACACCCCAAGAATCATCTGAGAAAAGACTTTTAAAAGGCTTTAAATGAACAGTTTTGTTTTGTTGATTTTTTTCCCCTTCTGTTATTATATACACCATTTGTAACATGTATTCTCTATGGAGGCCATCCCTCTGCAGGCAGTGTCAAAGCACCAGTTCATGAGGGACCACCCCTCTGGACAAAATTTCCCCTTTCTCCCTTTTCTATATTGTTATTGACATATTGTTTGTTAGCAGAGGGTATTATATTCTGTTGTTTTTTACTGTTTCATCAAGGAAATACTACAGTGTTCCTTGAAGAAACAAAGGGGGGACTGTAATGATTGGAATGATGCCACCTGCTGGATAGTGACTGTAGGAAAGCCCCACCATGAGGAGAAGGTGTCTGAGGGCAAGTCATGCAGTCAGGTCCTTGGCATCAGGAAGTGACATTTGCTCATGGATGCTGTCTATCAAAGCTTCCAGTCAATTAGCTTGGAGCTGTGTGTGCATGTTGGGGGGATGCTCCCAGCTTCATGAGAGATATTGGGTCCTTTTTGGTTCCTGACCTCACCATGGCAGGTCAGATGCTGGGGTCTCTTAGAAATAGTTAGATTTTTACCTTTCTCTCTGATCATTAGATCCTAATGCTCTTTAATAAATATTTAAATATTCTTGCTAAAGCTTATAATTTATTGGTGACCACTCATTAGATATTTTAGACAGAATAGCTAGGATTTTAGCCCCTTACACCAATTAATCCATCTATTCAGCATTTATATTTATATCAGGAGAAATTCAGAAAGATGTACCATGTTTGTGATGTTAGAAGAAAATAAACATTATTTTATCTCTCAAGAAATATGGTTCAAACTAGGGTAACTAGGCAAATCATTCATTCATTCAATGTTTACTGATCACCTACTACATGGGAAGTACTTGGCTAAACACTGGAGAGAGAGAAATATTTTTAAAAGCTATATTCCTAAATTCCTTAAGGAGTTTTTAATCTCTATTGTTAAACATTTAATAGAGGCTATGACTACTATTACAATAATAATAATAACTGACTTTTAAATAGTGCAAATTTAAATAGATTTAGATCTGATTTAATTCTCACAACAATCTTGTGAAGTAGGTGCTACAGGGATTTTTATCCTTATTTCACAAATGAGAAAACCAAATTAAATAACTTGCTCATGGTCACATAGTCAAGGAATTGTATTAAGTGCCTAGTGCCTACTCTGTGTCAGCCACTATATGCTGAGTTCTGGGGATACCAAGAAAGACAAAAACATTCCCTTTTTTCAAGGAGTTCACAGTCCAATGGAGGAAATAGCATGACAGAAACTACATACAAATAAGATGAAGAAAGGATAAATTGAAATAAAAAAGAAACATAATAACAAAGGAAAGGCACTACCAGAAGCATTAGAAAAGATTTCTTCTAGAAGATGAAATTTAACTGAGAGTTGAAAAAAAAAAAGCCATGGAAACCCAGAAGCAAAGGTGAGGAGGGAGAGAATCCCAGGCCTGTGAAAATGCCCAGAGTCAAAAGAGAGATTCATGTCATGCTAAGAATCACAAGGACACCAGTTTCAATAGATCACAGAACACATGTAGGGGAGTAATCTATAAGAAGACTGGAAAAGTAGAAAGAAACTTGGTTATAAGGACATTAAAAGCCAAAGAGGATTTGTTCTTGGAAGTAATAGGGAGTCACTGGAGTTGACAATGGGAATAGGAAGTGACATGGTCAAACCTGCACTTTAGGACAATCTGTTTGATAGTTGAGTAGAGGGTAGACTCCTGAGTAGAGTGGGGAGAGAATTGTGGAAGGGAGACCAGAGGCTACTGCAGTAGTCTAGGAGTGAGATGATGAGGACCTTCATAAATATGGTAGCAGTGTAGGAGGAGAGAATAGAGGGTCTTAAGAAGGTAGATTTGACTGTACTTGGCAACTGATTAAATATGGAGAGGGAGAGGGAGGAATCAAAAATAGGTTGCAAGCCTGGGTGACGAGAAGGATGGCAGTACCCTTAGCAATAATAGGGAAGTTTGGAAGACGGGAGAATAGAAGGGACTAGGCGACTAGGGGATGGGAGTGTCCTTGACCGTAATAATTAAATTTGGAAAAGAAAAGGATTTGAATGGAAAGATAACGAGTTCAGTTGTAGACATGTCAAGTTTAAGATGGATGTCTATGAGATATCCAGTTCAAGATGATCAATAAGCAGTTGAAGATGCTAGACTGTATGTCAGGAGAGAAGATAGGGCTAGAGAAACAGATCTCAGAATCCTCATTATAGAAATCACAATTGGCTCCATGGGAACTGATGAGAGGGAGATGAGGGCCCAGAACAGACACTTAGGGGAAATCAATGGTTATCAGGCAAAACCAGTAAAGATGACTGAGAAGGAGTGATCTGACAGGAGAGGAAGGAGAACCAGGAGAGAACAGTGTCACAAAAACTGGAGTGAGGAGAGTGTCAAGAAGGATGTGGATTGAGAAAACATCTCTTTAATCTGGTGATTAAGAGGCCTTTGTTAACTTTGGAGAAAGTGGTTTCAATGGAATGGTGAGGTCAGAAGTCAGAGTACAGGGCAGCTAGGTGATGCAGTGGATAGAGCACCGGCCGGGGAGTCAGGAGGACCTGAGTTCAAATCTGACCTCAGACACTTAACACTTAGTAGCTGTGTGACCCTGGGCAAGTCACTTAACCCCAATTGCCTTACCAAAAAAAAAAAAGTCAGAGTACAGGTTGCTAAGAAGAGGAAGATGGAGAGGGAGAGAGAGAGGGAAAGGGAGAGGGAGGAGGAAAGGAACTGTAACGATTGGAATAACGCCACCTGCTGGATACTTACTGTAGAGGAGTTCTGCCCATGAAGGGAACGTCTTTGAGGGCAAGACCAGGAGTCAGGAAGTGACGCGGACTAGTGGGAGGAGGAAGGAAGAGACTGGCGCTCAGTCTGGCGCTCTTTCCTGTGGACGCTGGGGGAGAAGGGAGCTAGAAATGTGCTCTCCCTTTAATAGATAGGAATCTAGGCCTTTTTCTCTCTCTTTACCAAATTCTTATTCTCCTTAATAAATGCTTAAAAGTCTAACTCTTGCTAAAGCTTATAATTTATTGGCGACCACTCATTAGATATTTTAGACAGTTTAGCTAGAATTTTAGCCCTTAACAGATGGCTGACCACGAAGAGGAAAACTAACCCTCAGTCTTCTTCTGATCTGCTGGTTGGGTAAGAAATTTCCCCTCCCTCTCCCTTTAACTGCTAAGTACTGGTGTACTGGCTGTGTTTTTCCTTTGAATTTTTTCGAATGGACCTTTTAAACTCCCTAATTATCCTATTTTTGATTTTGGTCTGTTTAACCAGACAAATGGGAGATAAGATCATGTTAATGCTTTGTTTTTGTGGATTTTCTATTTTTCTTTTTATTTTTGTTAAAAGAGCCAGCAACTTACTCACACAAGGAAATATCTCTCCCTCTCCCAACCATGCTTTTTCAGAGAAACCTGAAGAGATTCCCGCAGCTTTTCCCAGTTCTAACACTAATTGTTGCTCTAATTTTGCATGCCTGGAGGCAATGACCCACCCTCTAGAAGCTTTTAATCCCCTAGCACCTGGAGGCAAAGTGGGGGAAGAGGAATCCAGGCCTGAGTTCAAAATCAAGTCTGATTCAAATTGCTCTGGTCCCTCCCCTCCTCTCCAGACCCCACCCTCTACTCCTCCTATGGCCAAGCCCATTGCTTCCCCTGCCTGGGAAGTCCAGAGATCTGATGCGCATGCTCAACTTTTTCTACCTGCATTTGCAGCTTCAGGCTCAGCCCTTCCCCGGCCTGGCTGTGCTTTTGAGACAATCTTAGAAAACTCTTTAAATTCCAGATATGCTTGTTTTGTTCATAATTTTGCTAACCTGCTTTTGTCTTTAATTAGTAATCTTATAAAGCATTTGTATGGTGAAAAGACTGACAGACAATATAAAGGGGTTAAAGAAGAAAAACTTAAACTGAATAAGAATGACAACCATCAACATAGTTCAAGACTCTGCTTCTTTTGCCATGGAAGGGTATATATTTTAGAGAAATGTAGAAGTAAGCAGCAAGGTATTGATACGAGTGTTGGGGATTTTAGATATCGGAATCAAAAGTGTTCTGAATTCACTCAGAGTATTAATGTCAGTTCAGAGGTTACATAGGATTTCTATGCTATTATATATACATTTTGAAATTAATGGTATGGGTTTATTTTCATAGAGATTTTCATGCTTTTGAGATTGTGTCTTATACTTAGTTTTTAAAACAAGGAGAATATTTGTAAAAGCTTTTTATAGTCATGTGATCAAGTTTATATTTTATAATACTCTTATTGATATTAAGTTCATATTCATTTAGATTTCCTTAGTTTGAATTTCACTGTCTTTTATTGTTCCATTTGTATTTTCTTCTATTCATTTGTCTATCTAATTTTGAAACATGGCAAGATGGTTTTGATTTCATAATACAATGTTAATTCTAGGAGTATTGTGCTCCCATATTCTGAGTTGTTTGTTTTTGTTATTTTTTCTCAACTGATTATTTGATCAAACTCTTTAAAGCATTTCCCTGGCAAATTGGTTGCCATGGCAAGTGTAAATTGATTCTAGAAGTATTATTTTTGATAATCATATTCCAAAAAAAAAAAAAAAAAAAAGAGGGGAACATTTGTAAAAGTTTTCTTTTTTCAAAAAAAAAAAAGTTCTTTGAGATTCTGTTGTGCTTTAACTTGTATTTAAGTATGTTCTGATTTTTCACAAAAGTAATTGTATACTAAGTAAAAAAAAGGGTATTATTTGAAATTGTTGCATAATTATATATTATATTTTGAGTCAAGATGTATTCACATTTTTTGCAATCATTTATTATCCTCAATTTTAAATCCATATGAGACTTGGATTATGGGAACTTATCATTTAAGACAATTAATTGCCTTTATTCTGAGTTATCAGATGCCAGTTGGCCAAGATGCCATCCAATCACAAGAGGAATACATGCAAGAGCAGACACTGAACTGTCACATGAGGGGAGACATGCATGAAGTCAAGGTATGGCCGAGGGAACGGCTTTTGACAAATGTTGAGGTTGGATTCTCTTGGTTTAATATTTTATTCTCTTTTTCCCCACAATATTGTACAGATGGCTGGAAGTATTCATCCCACCCATCTCACTTCTACACCTGGCTTCTATGCTCCCTCCTATATGCCTGATGCCATGGACATCTCAATCCCATGCATCTGATTAAGTCTGACTCAGTTTCTTCCAATATGTTTGGTGGCATGGACATATATTCCATCCACCTATTTTAAGCCTGGCATACTGTATGGGCAGTACATATCGCTCAAGTGTGGGAATGCTCATATCCCATCATTTCTCTGTTCTTTTATGGTAACCCCCATAATTATCTCAGGTGTCATGATAAATACAGTGTTGAATTTGGCCTTGACACCTGTTACCAATTATATTAGATTTTTTAATTTCTCATAATGGCATGAGGATAATTAGGCAGATGATGCAAAAAGTGATGAAACAAAGATAAAAAATTATTTTTAATAATTAATATCGCAGCAATTGTCTTCTCAATTACCCTCCATAAGGGGGGGACTATAGTAATATTATAATTTTAAAGAATGTTTCAATTTTTGTTTTATTATATGTTTCATGTGTAACAACTAAGATTCTGAATTCCCTTAGACATGTTTTTGAGAACTTTCATTGTTTGATTTGATTATTGACAAAGCTATTTTAAAGTTGTGTTAAGCTCAATTTTGTAGGAAATTTCCTGGCTGATTACCAGTATCCACACATCAACCCCTGAAAAGACTTCCATTCCACGACTACACCTAGAGGACATCTGAGAAAAGACTTTCAGAGACTTTAAATGAACAGTTTTGATTTGTTCTTTTTGTTGGTTTTTTTCTCTTTCTGTTATAATATGCACCATCTGTAACATGTATTCTCTGCAGAGGCCCTCCCTTTGCAAGACTAATGTCAAAGCGTCGGTTCATGAGGACAAAAAAAATCGCCCCTCTGGACAAAACTTTCCTCTCTTCCTTTTCTATATTGTTGTTCACATATTATTAGTTAGCAATAGTTATCATATTGTTTTTACTGTTCCGTCAAGGAAACATTTTGTTTCTTGAGGAACAACAGGGGGGACTGTAACGATTGGAATAACGCCACCTGCTGGATACTTACTGTAGAGGAGTTCTGCCCATGAAGGGAACGTCTTTGAGGGCAAGACCAGGAGTCAGGAAGTGACGCGGACTAGTGGGAGGAGGAAGGAAGAGACTGGCGCTCAGTCTGGCGCTCTTTCCTGTGGACGCTGGGGGAGAAGGGAGCTAGAAATGTGCTCTCCCTTTAATAGATAGGAATCTAGGCCTTTTTCTCTCTCTTTACCAAATTCTTATTCTCCTTAATAAATGCTTAAAAGTCTAACTCTTGCTAAAGCTTATAATTTATTGGCGACCACTCATTAGATATTTTAGACAGTTTAGCTAGAATTTTAGCCGTTAACAGAACCCACATTGATGAATTCACAGAAAGACCGAAGTATGGTCATTATTTTCACTAAGACTACAAACATCACCTTTCTTCTTTGATCTCCAGTTTTCTTCAAAACTCAGTTCAGGTGCTACCTTCTACCCAAGGTCTCTCCTGATCCCTACCTCAGTTATTTATAATTTCTCTCTCTTAAAATCAGATTACAGGGCAGCTAGGTGGCACAGTGATTAGAGCACCGGCCCTGGCGTCAGGAGTACCTGAGTTCAAATCTGGGCCTCAGACACTTAACACTTACTAGCTGTGTAACCCTGGGCAAGTCACTTAACCCCAATTGTCTCACTTAAAAAAAAATCAGATTACATATGCCTTATTGGTATACATATTGCAACTTTTAAGAATAATGCAAATAGGAATTATTCCTTTCTGTCTCTATACTCACATAGTCTAGCATATAGTATAGTTAATGCTTAATACATTTTTGTTGAATTGTTACATTGATCCATGATCAATACTGGTAGAAGAAAGGTAGAAGGGGAAAATTAACATAGGTTGAAGTCATTCAGTTAGTGGATATTTTTTGGACACCTGCTGCATGCAGTTAGAAAAGAAATAGAAAAACAACATTGTTCTAGAAGAGGAAGAGCCAAAGACAGCTTTGGAGTTAGAAAAGAAATAACCCCAGAGGATAAAAAGGGTAAAGATGGTCCCAGTAAAGTAGAGTTAAAATAGTAATTTAGGATCAGAGATGTAGAAGATACCTCAGAAGAAGCTGAGCGGCTCAATGGATGGAACCTTGGGTCTAAAGTCAGAAAAACCTGAGTTCAAATCCTTTCTCAGACACTTACTAGCTGTGTGACCCTGGGAAAGTCATTTAACCCTGGTGTGCTTCAGTTTCCTCTGCTGTCAAATGGGAATAATAATAGCATCTACTTCCCAAGGTTGTTTTGAGGATGAAATTATATTTGTGGTACTTGGCACACAGTTGGTGCTTAATAAATACGTATTCCCTTCCTTCCATCTAGTCCAACCCCCTCGTTTTAGCGATGAAAAAGCCAGGCTTAAGGGACATTAAGGAACTTGCCAAACATCACAGAGGTTGTGGAAGAGGCAAGATCTGAACTCAGGTTCTCTTAGAGCAGAGTCAGTTTTCTTCCATACTTTTTTTTTTCTTCCATATTCCAAGCATGTTTTTGCATTAGATAATATTTGTAAAATTTGCTGACTGGCACATACTGAACACATAATAAATACTTGTTCCCTCCCCCTTTATTCAGAAGCTATTTATTGAACATCATTTATGCCTAAGGGGTCATACAAGGACTTATAGGGGTATAGAAAATCAAAAATGACTTGGTCTCTATGCTCAAACGTCTCAGACAAAACTCATCAGAGAAGAGCAACTGGAATGAAGGACTTGAGAGAGTAGGCATGTGTAAAGACACCTGGAAATAAATGGAAGTTACAAATGGAACATTAATTGGAGCCAAAGGATAATTGCTCACAGAAATATTGGAGCCCATTTCAAATCAGGGGCTGAGAATGGAACCGAAGTAAGGGATTAGATTGCTGGTCTCTACGTTGAATCTGGGATAAAGTGAACAAAGGAATGTCCTCCCTCAGGAAGGAAAAGGGAACCAAAGGATAATTGAGAGCTCTTGGATCTTTTTCTCAGTGGGGAACTGGTGGGTGAGGGAAAGGGAACACGCTGGAGGAGGTGTGGAAGATTCCAGGGGCTTTGCAGGCAGGGGAAGGAAGCTTGCTCAGCCAATCGCCAATCAGGATTGTAAATTCACTTGAAGTGTATTGGGAGAGGGCAGAGAGGAACTGTTGTTTTTTGAAAATCATGCATGAGGTGCAGCAGATAGAGCACTGAGTCTGGAGCCAGGGAGCATGGCTTTGCATCCCCAGCTATGTCACTTATTATCGATGTGACCTTGGGTAAGTCACATGAGCTCACTCCATAGGGCTTGGTTTCTTTATCTGTAAAATATAATTAGATTACATGGCCTCTAAAGACCTTTTGAGCTTTAAATCTATGTTGCAATGATCCTTAAAGTACGTAGGTCCTTGAAAGCACAATATTCCCTCCTCTACCCCACCCCGCTTCTCATAAATGGGACCAGCTGTGGTACAGAGGAAAGAGTGTTTGTTTCTGGAGTTAAAGGCCTGGATCTGAGTTCTGCCGCTGTTCAGTGGTATTAATAACAGCCAGAGCACCCACTTCATCAGGTTATTGTGAGTTTCATTGAGTGTCATAGATCTAGAGCTGAAAGGACTCTCGGAGGTCATTTAGTCCAACCCTTTCATTTTACAAATGAGAAAACTGAGGCCTAGGAAGAGATGACTGACTCCAAGTCACACTGAGAATAAGCATCAGGGGCAGGGCTTGGAGCCAGGCTCCCTGACCCTAGACCCATTGTTCTGTCCACTCTAGAGCATGGGCTTTATAAATGATAAAAGACCATATAAAATCAGCCATTTATTATTATAGTAGTGAATCAAAACAAATATTAATTATTACAGCAGAGATTATGAAATTATTTGGAACATACCAAATAAATAATTGCCATTTGAACAGTTTGGTGGTATAATGGATAGAGTGACATATCTGGAGACAAGAGGATCTGAGTTCAAATCCAGCCTCAGATACGCACTAACCATGTGACCCTGGACAAATAACCTCTATATGTTTCAGTTTGCTCATCTATAAAATGAGGATAATAATAGCACCCACTTCCCAGAGTTGTTGTGAGGATCAAGTGAGATCATATTTGTAAAGGATCTTGCAAATATTAAAGCACTATATAAATGCTAGCTATGAAATAATAATTTTATTATATATGTCTTATTATTTTGATTTTTATTAAGCAGAACCTGGGACCCAAACAGTTTTCATTCACAAGAGTCTTCCCAGTGGACCTCCCTAAAAATCTTCAGCATTGGCTCATTTCTTCACAGTTTATCTGCATTGGATTTTTGGAACCACACTCAATTTGTGGTTTATGTTAGAAAACTCAAGTACTTCTACAAAAGAGTCCAACAACCTACCACGAGCCTCTTCTTCACAATTTCTTTGGGATTGTACAATTGGACCTTAGCCAAATGTCAAGGGATTTCAACCACTTGAAAACTGGTCCTATAATGCCCTTGAAACATACATCATGGACTTTTTCTGATTCTTCTTCAGTGATCTCAGTAATGTATAACTCTTCATGACCCCATTTGGGGTTTTCTTAGCAAAGCAGTTTGCTATTTTCTTCTCTACCTCATTTTATAGATGAGGAAACTGAGACAGAGTTAAGTGACTTACCCAGTGTCACACAGCTGGTAAATGTCTGAGGCCAGATCTTAACTCAGGGAGATAAGCCTCCCTGACTCCAGGCCCAGGACTCTATACACTGCCACCTAACTGCTCCACATACTGAACTCCCTAATTTCTAATCGTGAGGAAGAAATTCTGTGTATGCAAACCAAAATCAGAGTCAAGGACAAAAGGGCATCCATTCACAATGAATGGAATTAAGAGACTGGTTCTGACCTTACTAACCACCAATGACGAAGTCCAAGATTTGTCCAGCATCCTGGGGCTGACTGGTAATTTACATGACAGGCACATAAGTATCATAAATTGATATGGAATTAGGAAAGATGTTGATGACTGTCATAAAACCCATAAACTCTCAATGAATCTCTTTGAAGTGATTTGTGTTACCCTGCTTCCCCCAGAGTCATTACTTGTTTACTTGACATTTAAGGCAACCCAAAATTCAAAGGGACTGTGGTTGCTTATGCAGCAAGAATATAAGAGAACATTTTCTAGAATACCAGGGGTTTTCTCTCCTTCCTGGAAGCTAATGAGCATTCTTCTGCTTTGGTACCGTAGTGTCTGCAAAGAATTAAACTCTAACCCTTTTATCCACACACGTGATTCTCGTTAGGCTGATAGCAAGTGGTGAGAGAGGCCAAGCACAGTATTTCATTCTACGTTTACAGTCAGCATCAGGCCTGGGTAGAAAGCAGAGACAGTGACCTATTTCAGCAGCAATTTTGTCTGTATATATTTCTAATCAAGTATCTTTGCTGTGAAATAGTCCAATAAGGATGTGTTTGCCCAAAAGGCTAAAACTAATGAGGTAACTGAAGACCCTGCCATAGTCAGGATAGCTTTGCCGATGAATTTGAAAATCTGTTCAATTATGTCATATTATGTCACATTTCACTGCTCTAAAAGAAAAAAACCAAAGTCTGGCTGAGGAAAAAAGATCATCCAGAAGCAACTCTGACTTCACAGGATTGATGCAAAAATTATTGATTCTGGTAGAAATATTCCAAAGATATATTTTATTGTTTATATCTAAGATTTCTGGCTTCATAGAACTAGAACATATGCCATTATATAATCACTCTCCACAGTAAAAGAAAGAAAATTAAAAATAAGTGGTCGAGAATGCATTTCCTAACATTTGTAAATAAGGCAGAGAAAGGAGACAGAAGACATCTGCCTCCTTTTCTGTGCTTGTCAAAATCCACCACACTTTTCATAAGCCCATTCCTGAATTCCAACTACTTTATGAAGACTTTCTTGAACAGAATCACCCCCTCAAGACTATCTTCCCTTCCCCCCTCCAGAAAATTCAGTTCATCCTCCTGACACCCCTACATCTGTCATTAGCACTATAATTCTCCTAGTTTCCAACATTCAAAGCTTTGGGGTAATCTGCTACTCCTTTTCTCTCTCACTACCACTATCCAATTACTTTTTGGGTCCTCTTCATTTGATCTCTTCAATATCCTATCAAAGAATGTTAGAATTGGATGGTACCTTATAAATGATTTAATCCAACATTCCCTAGTGAAAGACCAAGTTTTCATTCCCTCTTACCTGGATAATTTCCATAAATGCCTAAACCATCCAAACCAGCCCACACATCATTGCCAGATGAGCCTTCCCAATGAGCATTTGATCATATTTCTCCATTGCTTCAAAGCCATTCTGGCTTCCCATCATTCATTAAATGACATACAGCATGTTTACACAGCTATTCTGGGTCCTCAATATTCGTCTCCAATCTACCTTTCCAGTCTTCATACATATGCCCTCCCTTGAGATATTCTACACCAGGGGCCTCCAAAGCAAATAGAAAAGGCAGCCACTAAACCATACATAAGAATGCTTTCAAGTTACACATTGACTTAGAAAAATTAGCATTATCTATATTCTGTTTATTTTTATTTGCATTTGCCAGTTCTATTTTAATATGGGTCAGGGTACTTGGGAGTGTTGCAAGCCCTGCCACATGTGTGATACCTGTGCTCTCCATAATAGCCAATCCAGACTATTCTTTCCTTCTTACTTAAGTGCCTTTGATTATATCATTCTCTATGCTTAAACTCTCACTCTTTCCATTGTCACCTGTTAAAATCTCCAACTTTTTTCCATATAAATTTTTTATTATTTTCCAGTTACATTTAGAGATAGTTTTCAACATTTGGGTTTTTGGTTTGTTTGTTTGTTTGGTTGGTTGGTTTTAGGTTTTTTTGTTGTTTTTTTGTGGGGCAATGGGGCTTAAGTGACTTGCCCAGGGTCACACAGCTAGTAAGTGTCAAGTGTCTGAGGCCAGATTTGAACTCAGGGCCTCCTGAATCCAGGGTGGGTGCTTTATCCACTGAGCCACCTAGCTGCCCCCCAACATTTGTTTTTATAAGATTCTAGTTTCAAATTTTTCTCCCTCCCTTCCCTTCCCCTTCCCCAAGACAGCAAATAATCCGATATAGTTTATATCTGTACACATAATACTACAATCACATTACACATATGTCTGCATTAGTCATGTTATGAGAGAAGAATCAGAGCAAAAAGGAAAAACCTCAAAAAAGAAAAACAACAACAAAAAACAATAGAAATAGTATGGTTCAATCTGCATCTAGATTCTACAGTGTGGTTTTTTTTCTGGATTTGGAGAACATTATTGATCATGAGTCCTTTGGAACTATCTTAGACCATTGTATTGCTTAGAAGAATCAAGTCTATCACAGTTGATCAACACATAATGTTGTTGATACTGTGTACAATGTTCTCCTGGTTCTGCTCATCTCACTCATCATCAGTTCATGCAAGTCCTTCCAGATTTCTCTGAAATCTGCCTGCTCATCACTTCTTACAGCACAATAGTATTCCATCACATTCATATGCCACAACTTGTTCAGCCATTCCCCAATTGATGGGCAACCCCTCAATTTCCAATTCCTTGCCACCACAAAAGAGCAGCTATAAATATTTTTGTACATGTGGGTCCTTTTCCCTGTTCCATGATCTCCCTGGGAAAAAGACCTAATAGTGATATTGCTGGGTCAAAGGGTATGAACAGCTTTATAGCCCTTTGGGCATAGTTCCAAACTGCCCCCCAGAATGGTTGGATCAGTTCACAGCTCCACCAACAATGAATTAATGTTCCCATTTTCCCACAACTTCTCCAACATTTATTATTTTCCTTTTTTGTCATATTAGCCAATCTTATATGTGTCAGGTGGTACCTCAGAAAATCTCCAACTTTTGAGAGTCAGTTCAGGTACTATCTCCTTCATGAAGCTTTCCCCGATTCCCTTAATCAAAAGTGACCCTTCCCTTCTTAAATAAAACTTGTTTATACTTTTCTCATAACACATATAAGAGATAGCATGGTGTAATGGACAGGATATTAGATATGGAATTAGAAATGGGTTTAAATTCCACCTCATACTTATCTATAAAGTGGGAGGAGGTTGGACTGGATAACCTCTGGTGTAAAAAGAAACAAATTTAAATGTTTAAAAGACCATTGGGGGGGGGGAAGACCATTGTAAGACTAGCTGAGAGAATAGCAAGTGTGCTATCTCCAAAGAGATCTCGAGTCTCAATTAGGGAGGTCTTTTATTTTTCCCCCTGGGGTGCCTAGGGTCACATAGCTACTAAGTATCAAGTATGAAGCAGGATTTGAACACAGGTCCTACTGAATCCAGGGCCAGCACCTTATTCATTGTGCCACCTGCCCCTGAAAGTAGAGGACGTTGTAGAAGATATGGTCTCAGGGGTGGCTAGGTGGCACAGTGGATAGAGCACTGGCCCTGGAGTCAGGAGGACCTGAGTTCAAATCCGGCCTCAGACACTTAACACTTACTAGCTATGTGACCCTGGGCAAGTCACTTAACCCCAATTGCCTCACTAAAAAAAAAAAAAAAAAGATATGGTCTCTGTGGACAATACCTCAGACATTTTATTGCTTCAGATACATATTAGCTATGCAACCCTGGGCAGCCTCAGCTCCCTTATCTGTAAAATAGTTATCTTATCAGCACTTATCTCATAGGGTTGTGAGGGTCAAATGAGACAATACATAAAAAATGTTTTGCAAACCTGAAAGAAGGATATAAGTTGTCATTCTATTGTTGTCATTATTACCTAATATCTAAATTAAAAAAAAAAAAACTAGAGAAAGTAATGAGGTACAGTAAATATTGAGATGCAGGGAATATCAGGGAGATGTATACTGAGATGTTTCCTTTGCATGAAATGGTCTGTTATTGGTATTGTTTGTGTGAAGTATCTATTGTAAAAATGCAGTGGTAGGATTCTAGAAACCAATTCCCCGGGGAGAATGGGATTATCATGGAGTGACCAGCTAGGGGAATGGAGTAGGAGATGGAGAGGACATTGACTGGATATGGCAATAAGGAGAAATTACAGAAATAATCAAGGCTGAGCATATGATAGGTGTTATCACTCCCATGGCTTAGCATCATGCAGTCATCCATCTCTATTGTGCAGGTGAAATACAAACAAGAGGCAGTCCTCAGGTAGGAAATCCAAGAGTGGCAGAGAAGAGATTGGTAATGAAAAGAGATTAGTTGACTTCCTTGAGGAAGCAGAACTCAAGTCAGCTTTGGGGGGGTTTGTTTTGCTTTGTTTTTACTAGGCCTATAATTTTATTGGTATGATAACTCACATTTATACATTTACACATATGATCACATTTGCTTCTCATAACAATTCTATGAGGTAGGTGCTAGCATTATCCTCATGCTACTGATGAGATAACTTCAGTTCAAAGAGGTTTGCCTTGGCTTGCCTTGGGTCACATGGATAATGGACATCAGAGGTGGGATTCGATCAAGGTCTTCCTGACATTTATGCAGTGCTCTCTCCCTTAGATCACCCTCCTGATGAGGAAACCAATACAAGTTAGTACCTGAGGCTATGTAGTAGTGCTAAGTGGTAGCCTGGATAATAGAGAGGTGAAGACTTATGAATCAGAAAGCTAGGGACATTTTTGATTTCTGTTCCTTTCCAGAGTCAGATTTTTCCTTAAGATGAGTACATTGATTTGGATCAAAAACCTGCATCTTGGGGGCAGCTAGGTGGCACAGTGGATAAAGCACTGGCCCTGGATTCAAGAGGACCTGAGTTCAAATCTGGCCTCAGACACTTGACACTTACTAGCTGTGTGACCCTGGGCAAGTCACTTAACCCCCATTGCCCTGCAAAAAAAAAAAAAAAAAAAAAAAGCCTTCATCTCAGAAGTATCCCCACCCAAACCCTTTTCCATTTGTCTTTCTCAGTACCACATGCTGATAGTACTTTTATTGATTGCTTCCCATCTGACCCAAACAGGGCTGCCAGAGTTGATAACAACACAGTTTGTAATAATCTTTTTTGTATCATGGACCCATTTGAGAACCTGGAGAAGCCTATCCATCCCTTCTCAGAATGTTTTCAAATGTTGAAGACAAATTATATAGGATTTTAAAAGAAATTAATTATTTTGAAATAAAGATGGGGCGGGCAGTTTCCTCATGCAAGTTCACAGACCCTCTGACCAAGCTACTACCTTACACAATCAACTCCAATAATTCCCTGTTACCTTCTGAATAAAATGGCAACTGATAATCCCCTCAAATGTGAGTATCCTCCCAAACTATTTTGTTTAACATTTGGAGTATATTTTTATTACTTACTTTATATTTGTGGTGTATATACTTACATATGTTGTCTCCTCCCATAAGAATCTAAGTTCCTGGAGAGTAGGGATTGTTTCATTCTTTGTATTTATATTCCTTATGCCCAACACAGTATCTAACACAAAGGAAACAGTTATTGATTGATTGATCTGCCCACTTGTATGGAGTGGGAGTTAAAACTCCATATGGCAAAACTTAGAGTATCATAAAAGCTATAAAGATGATTAGAGACCTTAGAGATGGTCTAATTCAACTAATTCATTTTACAGATGAGGAAACTGAGTTTAAGAGGTTAAGTGACTTACCCAAAGTCCCATAGCTGATAAGTAGTGAAGCTACTAAGGGGTCAAACTCAGGTCCTCTATACTCCAGAGCCAGGCCTTTTCCCTGATGCCATACTGACTCTTGATGGCCCAGCCAGGCTTCCCATCTTTCCTCTCCTACACTCAAATTTTGAATCAATTATGTTGATGTGGGCAAATATCTTCCCTCCACTGAGTCTGTTTCTTAATCTATAAAATTAAGAGGTTCAACTCTCCAAAATCTCTTGGTACCTATAGACTATGATTCTCTAAGTTAGATGAGTTATCTCTAAGGTCCCTTTAAGCTTTAACCTTCTAGGAAACTGAAATTCTCAAGAGTTCCATTTCTTATTTCTCTGCTAACCCTACATTGACCCCAAAGATAATAAAAGGTAAGATAGATTGTAGAGTATTAAGGAGGGTTTAGGTAGAGAGGAAATGGACACAGCAGGTAAAGCTCATTCATTCAAGGAGTTTGGCAGTAAAAGAAAGGAGAAAAATCAGATACTAGCTAGAAGGATAAATAAGGCCCAGTGAAGTTCCTCCTCCAGGACAGAGTTGTACATATTCAAAGACACATGAAAAGGAGCCAATGGAGAAGATCATGAAGATGCTGAAGGGAAAAGGAATACATATAGAAACAAGGTTCCTTAGCAGCCAATAAAGTTCCCAGAGGATGGGGTACCTCTAGGATTCCAGTGGAGTCAAAGGACCTGAGTTCAAATCCCAGCCCTGTCATTTCCAAGCTGTGTAACCTTGGAGAAGTAGTATACCTCTCTGGGCTTCAGTTTCTTCATCTGAAAAATGAGAGGTTTGAACTAGATGACACCACTGTGGTCCCTTTCTGCTACAAATCTATGATCCTATTATTCTCACGATAGCTGTTGGCACTGAATTTACATTCTCTGTGTGAATCTATATAAATCACTTTAATTGTTTTTTCTCGCTTTTAAAAATAGATATTTTCATCTGCCCTGAATTTATTTTACAGGATTATTAAGAAGATTAATGAACTAATAAGTGTGTAATACTTTACAATTCTCCAGAAAGGTTCCCCTAGCAATCAACATGGTTCCTGGCAGTGTTGACTTGAAATAAATTATTTTATGAAAAATACATATTAGGGTATATAAGAAATGTTAATTTCTCAAGTATTCCCTAGGGTAAAATTTTGGATACTATGACTTATTTTGTACTAAACATCATTGATTTACCAAACAATGCCCTAATGTTCTGAAAGAATTAATTGACTTGAGTTCTTCCCTCTTTGAGTATTCCTTCTAAAAATCACAAAAAGAAAAAAAAATTCAAAGGAATTCTCACTTTTTAAACTTTTTTTTTTAGTTTGTGTACTATTTCCATGGTGTTCTATGTCCAATTGAGATTGTGAAGCCCTGAGGCATAGAAGATGTCATCCCTTTTGTACTGTGTGTGTGTGTGTGTGTGTGTGTGTGTGTGTGTGTGTTTTAGATAGTACACAGCTTGTACTCAACAAATAATAAATAGCAATCACAGGGTTTCATTTGCAGGTGGGACCATTTGAGAAATGGAATTTGTTATGTGAGCTTGCCAACAAATTCTTCCTCCACTCAGGGAAAAATGTACTAACATAGTCCTCCCCCTGAGTTTAGGTTAATTCTTTATTACCAATTGCATAACTCCTAGGATTCCTTGGGGTGACTTTATTAGAAATTACATAACTTCCAGGATTCCTTAGGGTGACTTTATTACCAAATGCATAACTCCTGGGATTCCTTGGGGTATGGAAAAAAATTAAAAAAAGAACCACATGTTTGTGAAAGATGGTATATTGGATGATAACATGATCATGGAGGCAGAATGATCACTATTTGCATGACCACTATTTCCCATGATCCTAGACCACTAGATAGAGTTTATCAAGGCCAATCAACCAATGTTACTACCTTCTCTGGTGATGTAAAAGTACAAGGGCAGATGTTCGCTTGTCTCTGAAGTTGTGCAATTTTTAGGGAAGTGACAAAATGCTGAATCTTAGAGTTGGAAGCGATCTCACAGATCTCTCCCAAATCTGAACAGAAATCATCTCTACAATTTCCTTCAACAAGTGGTCATTCACCCTTTACCTAAAGAACTTTAGTGAAAGGGGAACACACTGCTTTCAGAAGGCAAGCCATTCTATATTGTATGTTTGTTATTCATTACTTGATTTGTTTTCTTAGTCTTACATATGCAATGAGATCAATATGCTGTAATTGTATATGATTTATTATTTTAATATATAGTATGATTAACTACATGCAGTTCTAATGTAAATTTGATGGATTAGGTACTTTCATGTTCAATGCACTATGGTTATAGGTAATTATATGATGAGAATCATAAAAAATGAATGCAAGAAAAAGGCAGTTATTAAGTGATTACTATGTGCCAGGTACTTTGCTAAGCATCTGGAATACAAACACAAGTAAGTCAAACAATTTCTACTCTTGAGAATTTTTAGTCTTTTTTTTTTTTTTGCAGGGCAATGAGGGTTAAGTGACTTGCCCAGTGTCACACAAGTGTGCCACCAAGCTGCCCCTGTGAGTCTTTTTTAAAAATCATCATGAAATTGCATTTTAAATTTATACAAATATACTACATACAACTTGATATTCCTTTCAAATACACAACAAAATTATCACGTGAATTTCTTTTTTTCCTTCCCTCCCCCCCAGATAGCTATCATTAGACACAAATAGATAAATATGTAAAGTTATTCCATGTATATTTCTATTTATAAGTTCTTTCTATGGATGCAGATAGCATCTTCCTTCATATATGATATATAATCTTCCTTTATAGTTCATTTATAATAGACCAAAGAATTTATTCATGCAGTCTTTCCTCTGCCATCTTGGCTCTGCCCCCAATAAAATCTCATGCAGTTTTTCTTAAAATAATATTGCCAAGGGGCAGCTAGGTAGCACAGTGGATAAAGCACCAGCCCTGGATTCAGGAAGACCTGAGTCCAAATCCGGCCTTAGACACTTGACACTAGCTGTGTGACCCAGGGCAAGTCACTTAACCCTCATTGCCCTGCAAATATATATATACATATATATATACATGTATATATATATGTATATGTATATATATGTGTGTGTATGTATGTGTATATATATGTGTGTGTATGTATGTGTATATATGTATATATGTGTGTATGTATATGTATATATGTATATGTATATACATGTGTGTGTATATATATATATATTACTGTTACTGTGTACAACATTCTCTTGGTTCTGTTCATTTCACTCTTCCTTATTCCGTGCAAATCTTTCCATGTTTTTCTAAAAGCATTGAGTTCATCATTTCCAATAGCACAATATTATTCCATCATACTCATATACCACAACTTGTTTAGCCATTCCCCAGTTGATGGGCATCTGTGTAATTTCCTGTTCTTTGTCACCATAAAGAGAATTGCTATAAACATTTTATAACATATAGGTTCTTTTCCTTTTTTAAATTATCTTCAGAAATAGATCAAGTAGTGGTATTGTTGGGTCAAAGGGTATAAGTACTTTAGTTACTCTTTCAGCATAATTCCATATTGCCCTCCAAAATGGTCAGATCAGTTCACCAACAATGAACAATTTTTTTTACATATCCTCCAACTTTTGTTACTTTCCCCTTCTGTCATTTTAGCCAATCTGGTAGGTATAAAATGATACCTGAAGGCTGCTTTAATTTGCATTTCTCTAATCAATAATGATTTAGAACATTTTTTCATATGATTATAAATTATTTTGATTTCATCAGAAAACTGCCTGTTGATATAGAACTTTTATTTTAATGGAGAAGAAAATGATGACCAAGGAGAATTCTTTTGGATAGGAAGTCAGAGGAATGGTGACTAGGATGATAGGACAATTAATATTGAAATCTCCTTTCCAGGAATGGTAGCTTTAATTTGATTATTATTCTCAGAGCTATAGTTTCAAAGCAGGAGTGGAGAGGGAGGTTAGGTAGAAAGGAAAAAGGTTATAAGCAGGAAATAGTATATGTATTGGGTCTGAGTCCAGGAAAGATTAAGTGAATCTTCACCAATCAAGAGTCTATGGCCCAGGAAAGTTCCAGGTCAGAAGTGAAGGCTAGAGTGCAGGAACTTGGTAACTCCATGATGCCTGAGTTTCTATAACTTTGTGTTATGTTCATTTCTATATGCTGCAAATTTTTCCTTGGGAAGGATGTCAGATTGTTCAAAACAAGGAAGCTTGTTGTTGAGTATTTATATATAATAAAGGCAAAAGTGCAAGTCATGGTGGAGTTGAACCTTCTCTCTTTTTCTTAGCTTTTCTTCAGTTTCAAATTCACTTACCTATCAAGCCAGAGAGAATTGTGAGAATCCTAGCTCTAAGACAGCTGCCAAGGACAAGGTCTATGATTTAGCACTAATACAGAAGGTTCAAAGTAAGTGGCAAAACTATGGTTTTTGAAATATATTCAAATATATGTCCTCTATGTGCAGATCCAGCCCTCTCTAGTGTCCACTTGTAGGAAAGATGTAGCACATGAGCTGAGGACTCCAGCTGAAGTCAGAAATCAGAGGCAGACACAAACTCTTCAGTCCTATACCCAAAAGATCCATGTCAGTGAGCTGACAATGAGCTCAGCAGAGCGTGCTCTATGACCATGGAAGAACAGACCCAGAAGGTATATCATGGTGACATCACAGAAGATATCAACAACTCTCCAAACCTGTAACCATCCAGACATGCACCTTGGCCACATGTGTCTTGAGTGCTTGCCATTCCATACTATATGTTCCCCTATATAAGTTCTCATTTGCCCACACATATTCCCTATGCATATGTCTTTCTACAGGTATCCTCTGCCCATATATGCCCCTGACCCTTTTCTGATTATGCTTCTTCATTAAATGTTTTTACTTTGAAATAATTGTATCTTTTCTGGCAGATGAGTAAAAACAGACTAGTGGGGGCTCTTGAACCACGATCTTGAGTCTGGATCTACAGAATACCTTAACACCTTGAATAGCTTATCTGGGGACCTCACACATGAGAAGGTCTTGAGATGTAGAGCTAGAAAGAATCTTAGAGGCTATCTGATCCAACCCCTCATTTTACTAGACTATGATCCACCCTTCTTTATGCAGAAAAGATAAACCAAGTGTTCATAGGCCAGAAGCCCATTCAACCCTTTAGGGGAATGCTCAAGGAAGGAACTGAGTAGTTCCTAAGTGACCACTGATTAAGCAGAATGTTAACCCCCAAAGCGTATTTCAACATATATTTTTTTCCTTGTTCAAGATTTCTACAAATGTACCCCAAATCATCTTGGAATAGAGAGGTGCTCAATGTTATGGAGATCAGTTTGTACATTTCTCTCTTAGCTAGAAATTCTTGAATTTAGAAAAATGCTTATTTTTTTTTAAAGTCTGAAAGACTTTTGTCTAAAAATCATAAAACACTAATAACATTTTTTCTATCATACAGAAGAACCAGAGGCCCAAAGAGTTGAAGTCACTTAATCAAGGTCACATGGTTAGGAAGTGGCAAAACCAGAATTCGAATCCAGGCCCTTTTACTCCAGATCCAGCCCCCTCTAGTGTCCCATGCTGCCTTTCCCTTTATGCTTTTAAATGAGTGTATTTTTAAGCATATGCATGGAGGTAGTCTAGATGGCCCTTTAAAGACCCCATTAGCTCCTTGACTATGATTCTAAATTAATGTTTTTAATTACTGTATTAGCCCACCAGAAACTGTGATTGGGCCCTTGGGGGGGGGGAGGAGAAGAAGCAAAAACTGATTCTGGAAAAAGTCGTGCCAAAAAAAAAAAAAAAGGTGACGCAATTCTGTTGGTCGGTATTGTTAAATAGTTGCTCTCTGTAATTCTAGCTAATCTTTCTAAAAAATCTAATGAGTGGTCACCAATAAATTAGAAGCTTTAGCAAGAGTTTAGACTTATAAGCATTTATTAAGGAGCATAAAAATTTGGTGAGGAGAGAGAAAGAAGGCTAGATACCTTCATCTATCAATCTCGGGGAGCAAACATCTCCAGCTCCATTCTACCCAAGACTCTTGCCAGAGAGAGAGAGACAGACAGACAGACTGACAGACAGACAGACAGACAGACAGACAGACAGACAGACAGACAGACAGACTTGCCCCTTCTTCGTCCCAGAAGCCTTCTGTGAAACTGGAAACAGCCTGTATACACATACACACACACACACACACACACACACACACACACGCACGCGCATACACACGCCCCTCCAAGCTAATTGGCTGGTAGCTTTGATCAACAGTACGCATAAGCAAATGTCACTTCCTGACACCAAGGAACTGACCACATGGCTTACCCTCAAACGCTTTCTCCTCGTGGCAGAGCTTTCCTACAGTATCTCTCCAGCAGGGGGCATCACTCCACTTCTCACATTGTGTTTGGGACAATGTGCTAAGCACAGAAGATGCAAAGAAAAAACAAAACTAGAACTTGCCCACAAGAACCTTACAAGTCATAAATCAGATTCATCTTCTATGATTATAAACCCAAAGGTCGGGGCAGCTAGGTGGCGCAGTGGATAGAGCACTGGCCCTGGAGTCAGGAGTACCTGAGTTCAAATCCGGCCTCAGACACTTAACACTTACTAGCTGTGTGACCCTGGGCAAGTCACTTAACCCCAATTGCCTCACTAAAAATAAAAATAAAAAAAAAATAAACCCAAAGGTCAGAATCTTTAGTTTATGAGTGTCCCAGCTAGAATTTGAACTGAGATCTTCTGACTCAGAGGACACAACTAGAAGCAATGCTTGGAAGTTTCAAGGAGGGTTTGGGGGGGGGGGAGTTTCTTTTAAGTGAAAAAAAAAAAACAAGAAAAACTTCCTAATCATTACAGCTATCCACAAGTAGAATGAATAGGCTGCCTCTAGAGAGAGAATGTTCTCCGTCACTTGAGGTGTTCAAGCAAAATCTAGATCAGTAGTTCTCAAACCCTTTGGTCTCAAGGCCCTTTTATACTCTCAAAAATTATTAAGGATTCCAAAGAGCATTTTTTTCTAATGTGGATTATAATAATTAATACTTACCATATTGGAAATTAAACCATACTTTTAAAAATATTTTCATTCATTTTAAATCACAATAAGAAACCCATTACAGGGGGCAGCTAGGTGGCACAATGAATATAGCACTGGCCCTGGATTCGGGAGGACCTGAGTTCAAATTTGACCTCAGACACTTAACACTTACTAGCTACATGACCCTGGGAAAGTCAACCCCAATTGCCTCACCAAAAAAAAAAAAAAAGGAAAGAAACCCATTACATATTAACATAAATAACACATTTTCTATTTTCCAAAACAAAAAGTTAGTGAGAAAAGTGTTGTTGTTTTACATATTTTGCAAATCTCTAAAATCTGGCTTAATAGAAGATATCTGCTTCTGCATTTAATCTGTTGGAATATGTTGTTTTGATTGAAGTATATGAAGAAAAGCCAACCTCACAAAGATATGAAGTTGGAAAATGGACAAATTACATTTTAATATTATTACCAAAATGATTTTGACCTTGAGGATTACCTGAAAGGGAACCCCCCCCTCCCCGAGGAGGGGAGGTTGTCTAGAACCACTGGTCTAGTTGAGCAGTAGTTGATGTTACAGAGGAAAGTCTTCTGTTCATATTCAGTGGACTAGATGGACTCTGGGATCTCAGACTCTTATGTCTGAGCATCTATGACTCCAAAGCCAGGGGCTCAGTTCACAAATTAATCTGTTTTCACCTAATGTGCAAAATGCCCAACACACTGACCTTCTGTTTTTCAACCAAAATTACAGCCATGCTTTTCTGCTCTCGTATTCATCTATTGGTCCAATCGGAAAAACTCTCCAGACAAAAACTGTACCGAGGTCCTTGCCCCAAACAATCTACTCCCCAGAGGTTCCTGGGGCCTTTTCCGGCTTGCCCCAGCTGCTGTTCTTAAAACAGTAGAGTGCTTTGCTCATTAAGTCAGCACATCTAACAGCTGCGGGCAATTTGACTGCCTGCAAACCACAGTGATTTCTTATGACCCACATATAAGTAACCATAACCAACCATATAACACAAATGAAACATATAATACAGGGGTGTGTGTGTGTGTGTGTGTGTGTGTGTGTGTGTGTGTGTGTGTGTGTGTGTGTGTGTGTGTGTGTGTGTGTGTGTGTGTGTAAGAAATAGTAGCCAATCTCTTGCCCCAGGGACACATGGGTCTTTTGACCTTTATGTCCAGCCCTCAAAGCAAGAATGAAGAAAAAAATTGCCATTACAAATTGTGTTTATGCTGTGATTAAAAGCAAGATTGTATTTTTTGAATAGTCTAATTCACTCACTTAAGTGCCTGTGTGCTTCTAGGTGCTTCCAATAAAAAGCCCCCCCCCCCCAAATTCCTGCAATCATAACAAAATAAAATATAGAAACATAAACTAATAATCAGTAGCAGAGAAAGAAACTTTTGATAGGAATACATTAAAATTTGAGGACAGTGGGAGAGGGGAAATTGAGGCTCTTTGTCAATGACACTGACAAAGAGTGGAAATAAAGGCTACAAGTTCTATCCAAGTAGGCTAAACACAACGCAAGCCTATGTGTTCATTTTCAGTGTTTCCTAAAGCATCCAGAAGACTTGTCCCTTGGAGACTATTTCTTTGATTGGCAAACCTAAAGGAGCTGAGAATGTCAAATTAAAATGGAACATGGAAACCATCATATTGTGTCTTCCAAATAACTGGGATTTAGTAATTTAGCATTTAGAAAAGTAGGAAAGTGTCAGATAAGATAACTCCAATGGGATTGGGGTGGCGTGGGGGAGCAGTGTTTCCTAAGGAAGAGGGTTATATGTGTCCTGTAACAGAGGGGAAAGAGGAAAATCATATTTATTGTGGAAATCATTATTACTGATGAAAGGTAAGTATCTGAGAGCAGAAAATAAGCAAGATCAAAAAAAGGAATTTCAGGAAGGGAACACATTTATTAAGCACCTACTGCTTTTAAGTGGACAGCTAGGTAGCATCCTAGATAGAGCCACCAAGGCTGGACTCAGGATGACCCGAGTTCAAATTTATTCTCAGACTCTTACTAATCATGTGGTTTACCCTGTTTTCCTCTATCTCCTCATCTGTAACATGAGCTAGAGAAGGAAATGGCAAACCACTGCATTGTCTTTGCCAAGAAAACCCCAGAAAGAATCATGACTGAACAACGACTGAACAATAACGTGTCAGGCACTGTGTTAAGGGCTTAACAAATATCATCTCATTTAATCTCGTTATCAGATTAATTATTTCCAAAGCTATAATGACTAAGTGAAGTGAATGGACAAGATTCAGTCTGGAACTATGAGGCAGATAAAATAGCCAGCTAGAAAGATTACTTAAATTTCCGTACCAAAAACACAATCCACTAATGATTAGTACTCCACCCTCAATTATGCTAGCTTAAGTATCCTGTGTGGGAAGTGCTGGCCTGTAGACTTGCTAATCACCTCCTCTTTCAACACCCAAGTTACCTTTTCATTGCTTCCATGTGCAGTTGTCATGGCAATTGAGTTTGGATTAAAACTTTTACTCTTAGGCAGTTTTCCCCAAGGTTGAATTGTTTCAAACAAACCAAATAAAAATGTATACTTGATTTATAATTTCTAAAAGTCTTTTAGTACTGTTATCAGTCTTCAAATGGGAAAGTTTCTTAACTGCTCCTTTCATAAGAGAGCTAAGAAAAAATAGATTAATTGTTTATTTATTAGCTTGCATGTTTATATACAACATGCTGGGTAGATCAACAGACTGTCAGGCAAGAATGGATTGCCGCCTTTATTATTATAGGAAATTTTCATGTTGATGAGATCACAGATCCATCTGAATACATCTATCTTGTACACATGTGATAATCAACATAGATGTTATGGGCCTAGCACCCCAGAAGTTCTCTGGGGTAAATCAAAGAAACTTCTCCCTGAGAAACTAAACCAAAGGACAGACATACCTAAAGAGATAAGTGGCACTAGATCGGGACTGAACTAGCTCCAGGACAACCACCCTTCATTCCAGTCTCCCCCACCCCTGGGGAGATAAGATTAGGTGTGGCTGCTGCCTTTGTGGCAGGAGGAGGAGAGATCCGAAGCTACCCCTCACCCAACTCCCCCAGCCACCACCACTGGGGGATGGTCCTCCCCCAATAAGGGAACTTTCCAAAGTCAAAAAATCACCTCATTGGACCACCATCAGTCCTCTATAAAAGTATCTGCCCATTTCCTGCTCGAAGAGATAGGTATCTCAGAGCCTCAACTCTGTGCCATGCCTTCTCCCCATGAGAAAAAGTCCAAGGATTTCTCTCTTGGTTTCCTTTCCCTAGCACCTTAATAAACTATTATTTTATTCTAATTGGATTTGTGTTCAAGAGGGTGTAATTCTTTTTTCTTTTTTTTTTTTGGTGAGGCAATTTGGGGTTAAGTGACTTGCCTAGGGTCACACAGATAATAATTGATAAGTATCTGCGGCTGGATTTGAATTCAGGTACTCCTGATTCCAGGGCTGGTGCTCTATCCACTGCACCACCTAGCTGCCCCAAGGGTGTAATTCTTTAAAGAAGAATTCCTAAGAACCCCTACCCCAGACCCCCATCACAATAGACATTGAAAATCTACTAGGGTCCTGAAGACCCTAATTTCTTAAACTGTGTGTTGCAACCCTCTATGGGGTCCTGTAACTGAATGGGGGGATCAGGAAAAATTTGGCAACAGTAAAAAGTTATGTATATCTAGTTTATATACCAATAGAGCTTGAACCACATAAAAATTTCTCAGGCAAAAAGGGGTCACTAGTGGAAAAAGTTTAAAAATTCCTACTGTAGATAAAGTCTACTGTCTTTTGCCTCTTTTTTGTATCCTTAGTACTTAGGATAATGCCTAGAACATTTGTTGATCTTCAGTTGTATCCAACTCCTTGTGACCCTATTTGGGATTTTCTTGGCAAAGATACTGAAGTGGTTTTCTATTTCCTCTGCCAGCTCATTCTACAGAGGAGGAAAGCAAGATTAAGTGATTTACCCAGAGACACACAGTTAGCAAGTGTCTGAGACTGTATTTGAACTCACAAAGAGGAGTCTTCCTGCCTCTAGGCCAAGCTCTCTACCCACTGCACCACCTCTATTCCTACCTAGTACATCATAAGCTCTTGATAACTGTTTATGGACTGGCATCTCTCTACTTGAACCTCTATGGACCATGAAGCTATAACTGATGAGATAACTTCCTTCTCCCTTCCCAATCTTTTGGGAAATAGAACCTGAAATCTACTGATTTGATGGGTAGTTATCTATCAGAACCTCCAGAAAGATAGTGTCAACTAGCAACTGAGATCATCTGCTAGCCATGGTGTGGGAAGAGAGGGAGGCAACCACGTACCCACACCCAAGTAACTTCAGCTGCAGTATGACCAGAGGGAGGATGAGAAGTGTACAAGCAGTGTGCTCAACACCATCTGCTGCTATGGCAGCCATTAACACTGTCCTGGCCAGGGTCAGGATGGTGAGAAGACACCTTAGTTGAATGATGCTCATGCAAAATGGCAAGACTGTCTTGGATGCTGAAGACAAAAACTGGTTAAAACTCCCATCTTCCCATGTATTGTTGTTGAATTGTTTTTCGGTATTGTCTAATTCTTTGTGACCCCCATTTGGAGATTTCTTGGCAAAGATACTGGAGTGCTTTGCAATTTCTTTCTCAAGAACATTTTAGAGGAGTAACTGAGGCAAACAGGTTAAGTGACGTGCCCAGGGTCACGCAGCTAGTAAGTGTCTGAGGTCAGATTTGAACTCAGGAAGACAAGTCATCCTGATTGCAGGCCCAGCACTCTATCCACTGTGCCACCTATCTGCCCAGTCTCTTACCTTGATCTATCTTGGTTGTCCTGCATTTATGTGAGATTCCTCATTTCCTCAAGAGTCAGTTCGCCCTTTCTGTATTTGCCATGTGTTCTCAAAAGAAACTAGTTTCTTTAAGATACTATTTATTATGTATATGTGTCCTTGGTGGGGTGAGAGGAAGAAGTGGATTAAAAAAAACAACAACCAACAATTGAATGGAACTAAGGTCATCCAAAAATACAGAGAAAGGGGGTGCAGGGATGAGGAGAAGTAGGAAGAATATTTTTCAAATTGTTGAGTTTTTTCCATAGCTGGGGGCTCAAATCAATCAATCCATAAATATTTATTAAGCACCTACTAGGTGCAACAACAGAGAAAAGATGAAAAGAAAAAACTATGTAAAAGAAAATGTTAAAGAGACAACATGCCAAAATTTTGGAGAAGCAATTAAAACATTCCTTGGAGGAAAAATTTTATCTCTGAAAACAAACATTAACAAAATAGAGATTAATGAATTGGGTATGCAATTAAAATAAATTAGAGAAGCAGCAAATTAACAAACTCTCCCAAAAACACAAAGGAAGAATCTTGAAAAGTAGGCAAGAAAGATAACTAAAACCTGGTTTATTGAAAAGACTACAAGTTAATAAGCTTTTAATTAACCTTATAAAAGCAAAAGAAAATGTAAATTACAAAAAAAAAAGTTGATGTGAATTCACCATGGAAATTAAATAAAAAGAATTATCAGAAAATTTATTAAATATAACTATATCATAGGGTTTAGGAGTAATAGAAGCTTTTCTGTAGAAATATTTAAAAACCTCAAATTAATGAAACATGAAATGGAGATCTTAACCCAATCTCATACAATGAAATTGGACGAGCCATAAGAATTTAACAGCTGAAGAAAAAAATATAGGAGGAAAAAAGAAAAGTTATTTTGGGGAACTACTATCATGTAAAAACAAAAGGCGTGAAAAAAAAAAACCCTTCAACAAGAAGGAGTAATAACTTCAGTCAGTCAACAAGCATACTTTCAGTGCTAAGTAGGAGATAATCAATAGAAGGAAGGCATTAGCATTAAGGGGCATCTGGAAAGGCTTTCTGTAGAACAGTGAGATTTTAGAAGGAATCCAGGGAGGCTAGGAGACAGAGATGAAGAGGGATAGAGTTCCAGATGTGGGAGACAGCCAATGAAAATACAGTATGGAGCTAGATTACTGCATATTGTGCAGGCAAGGAAAAGTAGAGAGGTGATTTTCACTGGACTGCCAAGTGTGGAGGAGTAAAGTGTAAGAAAGCTGGAAAGGTAGAAAAGGACCAGATTATGGAGGACTTTGTAATAGACTGATTAGGGAAGAAGGGGTGGGAAAATGAAAAGCCAAACAGACAACTGAGGGAAGTTTGGTCACTGTTTCTTGGAGTGAAAAAATTGTCTTTTCTCATAAATCCACAGTACTTTAATGCACTCTAAAGGCAAATTATCCTGTCCCTTGGGCTTTAATTACCTTAATTTCTGAGAGCAGAAGGGAAAGGAAAAGTTTTAAATGGGACAAATTTTATGCTACTACTCTATAATACTCTATACTCTATAATCAATTCTATACTCTATATTCCTATACTACTCTATATTCTATACTACTCTTACCCCCTTTCCTCCATTTGTAAACAAATATCTTGGAAGACTCATTTCAAAGCAACCTATGGATTTTAAAAGACTCCATCTCATAAACTGTTAGCAGAATTAAATCTGGCAAGTCTAATACATTTGAAGGAGAAAGTATCTCTGGGTAGACATGCCATACTACTGTTCTGCCCAATTTGTAACAACGAAGGGAAGCTGACTGAAGAGAGGAGGAGCAAGTCAGTGATGCCCTACTCAATAGAGACAGGTCTACGTGGCTATGCTGAGATATCAAAGCCTGCTCATCTTATCCACTGTCTTTCTTCATGCTCCTACACTTCCCACAACATGCTTACATTTCTGTTTGGCAGTAGAGTTTCTGGGTTTTTCATTACGTTTGGACTTCTGGCTAAATCATACTGGTGAGAGCTATTTTACATTACAGTGTTAAAATTACATTACAGTCCCAATTACACTATGTCAATGCAATTTTCCACATAGATAGTGTTGACAGCAGTTGATATTGTAGGCCCAGGGCTTTAGAAACATACAAACTCCCAACCAAGGGATTCATTCTCCCTCCTCCCTCCCACTCCTAATTTCTGTAAATGAATCTGCTGGTCCCCTCCTGGATTTTTTGCTGCCTGTTTGCCCCCTCTTTTTAGAGGTCAGTCAAGCTGAGCAGCACCCTGGGCTACAGTGAAGTGGTTGATTCCAGGGAAACAAACAGTTTATCTAGAAAACATGAGGCTACTCCCTCCCATTATTTACACTTAATGGTCTGATCTCAGACATAACTGAGAACATAAACAGTTAGCCCAAAATTTGGATTATTAAAAAAAATTCAGATATAAAGATTGAAACTAGAACTATGATTGCATCTGGTACAGGGAGTTCTCAAGTCAGAGATGCAGGTCAGCACCATCTCTGCTACTTAAAATAAAGTCTCAGGGACATGACCTGCTAGTGAGTATATGGCAGGGGGCATTCTGGCTCTCTTGATATTTCATCATACGAATGAATTTCCTTAGCTTTTTCTTTGGGATATTATAGCTGGCCACTGCCTTTATGTCCATAGAAGCATTGCAGAACACCAGGGCATTAATGCCCAGGAGATAACTACAACAGCCCATGTTGCTAGAAATGGGCATCATCTATGGAAAACTTACAATTTTCACAACACTTCCCAAGTTGATGTTTCTAAGACTTTTCAACAACATTTTAATGTTCTTTTCAATTAAATGGACAGATATTTTTCCTTGAATTATGAAATTTTTTCAATTAAAATTATTTATGTTTGTAGACAGACTTTTCCTCAGACACACTATTTGATGCCTCACTGTGCGGTGGAAGTAACACTGGACTTCTTTCTTTCTTTCTTTCTTTCTTTCTTTCTTTCTTTCTTCCTTCCTTCCTTCCTTCCTTCCTTCCTTCCTTCCTTCCTTCCTTCCTTCCTTCCTTCCTTCCTTCCTTCCTTCCTTCCTTCCTTCCTTCCTTTCTTTTGTGGGACAATGAGGGTTAAGTGACTTGCCTAGGGTCTCACAGTTAGTAAGTGTCAAGTGTCTGAGGCCAGATTTGAACTCAGGTCCTCCTGAATCCAGGGCCGGTGCTTTATCCACTGCGCCTCCTAACTGCCCCAACATTGAACTTTCAAAAGCTATGTCAGCAATGCTTGAGTTCCAAGCAGACTATACTAATCAAATCAACATCATCATTCCTGGAGACGTCATGCCAATTAACTAACCCATGATTCTACTTCCCAACCCTGTAACTTTTCACCCCCAAACACCATTCCCTGGCCACCACTGCCCTATGTAACTTTTCTTCTCATAATAAAATACAAGCTTTGTGAGGGACTTGCTTTCTGTCTTGCTTTCTGAATTTGTATCCCTAGCCTTGGCACAGTGCCTGACTCATGGTGAACACTTAATTGATGCTTTTTCATTCATTCATACTAAAATGAAAAGGGTTCTCATGCAAAATACTCAGCAGGCTATTTTGCCTACCCAGGCTAAGTTTGGATATCCTGTGGGTTAGTCACTATGTGGAAAAAAATTTTCTTTTGGTCACAGCAACTCAGGAAACTGAGGCATAGTGGTCACAATGTGCATCATCACAGGGAATAACTACATGGGTGGTGAGAGGAGAGAGGGAATAAACATGTATATAGTGCCTACTATGTGCCAAGCATTGTACTAAGCACTTTTAAAAAACAATTATTATCTCATTTGATTTGGTAAGATGCTCTTATCTCCATTTTGTAGCTGAGGAAACTAAAGCAAACAGAGGCTGTGATAATTGTAATACTTAACATTTATATAGTGCTTATTATGTGTCAGGCTCTGTGCTAAGTGCTTTACAATCATTATCTTGGGGGCAGCTAGGTGGCACAGTAGATAAAGCACCAGCCCTGGATTCAGGAGGACCTGAGTTCAAATTCGACATCAGACACTTGACACTTACTAGCTGTGTGACCCTGGGCAAGTCACTTAACCCCCATTGCCCTGCAAAACAAAACAAAAAACAATCATTATCTCATTATTGTGGAAATTTATTTTGATTTGGGGACCCTACCTTTAGGCTGAGATTAGAAAGCCTTAGGCCCTCAGGGTCTCTTCTGTGTGGGAGGTGCTGGTACCCCTCCCCCTCTGCTTCAGCTGAGCCAAAAAGCCAGGTGGGCTGTACAAGATCCCAGGTCAGACAGCTGGGGAGAGGGATCCCCAGCTCCCTCCACCCTGAGCAGAGCTATCCCAGAGATGCCGGGCTTGTCCAGGCCAGGCACGTGAGGCTCGAGCACACACACCCCACACACCCCGCCCCCCCCACCAGCCGCAGCCTTGGCTGGCAGATTAGATTGGTCTGTGGGGGCGCAGGAAGCCCCGAGATTTAGGTGGAGAGAAGAAAAGATATATATAGACCTGAGAGTGAGACAGGGCGGGGCTAGAAGGATGCAGGAGAAGGCTAAAGGACTAGGAGCAAGTAGGAAAGGCCTGTGGACAAGATTGAGAGGCTGACAAGATTAGAGGGGTGGCAAAGGCGGCAGAGCGCAGACTGATGGAGCAGACAGACAGACAGACAGACAGAACAGGAGGCAGTGGAGAGCACAGAAGCAATCAGCACAGGGTACAGGTTGGAGAAAGCAAAGATTAAGAGGAAAGTTAGAAGGAGAGCAGTGAAAGTATAACATACCCTAAAGACAAGAGGCAGCAAAGGCCCTTATTGTATTAAAAAAGTTCCAGGGGCAGCAGGTGGAAGCACCGGAATGCAGTCAGGTTGTACATTTTATTTCCCTGTATTCTTAATTTTAAATAGTGTCTCATAAATAAACTCTGCTTTGATTATTTAGTTAAAAGGCTTCTTAATCCTTTGCTTATCAACTTGGGAGTTGAGCAGTGAACAGTCCCCAGATTAGTCCTCCAGTCAGATTAGTCCCAAATTAGACTCAGTCAGTCAAGATATTCTTACATTATATTTCATCCTCAAAACAAGACTGGGAGGTGGGTGCTATTATTATCCTCATTTTTAGAGATGAGGAAACCGAGGTAAACAGAGGTTAAATGACTTGGCCAAGGTCACACAGCTAGCAAGTGTCTGAAACTAGATTTGAACTCAGGACTTTCTAGTTCCAAGTCAAGCACTTTACCCACTGTGCCCCGTAGAGGCCTCTGTTCTTGCCAAATGTAGATGAAATCATGGGCTTTGAAGTACCAGGTGTGGTAAGAGTGGATTGATTAAGCCATGAATATCCTAAGGGTAGGTGCTCTTAAAGGAGCTGCATGTAGACCTGAGTCACCTAAGTTGTCTCATGCCCCCTTACCTCAGAAGTGCCAACACTGTTAGGCCATAATGGTCACATGTTCATCATGGTGGAGCCAACATTTGTAGGAGAAGAAGCAGCAGCCTCTCCTTGTACAATTGTCCTTCCTCAATCTCAACAACAATGTAATCAGTTGTGTGGGGCAAGAGGGCAATTCACACTCAAGGGTCAGGTTGTCCATTCCTTTGTCTTAGCAGCTGTAGACCTGATAGATGTCACAGCACAGCTATTGAGTTCCCTGACCTCATGGATAGAGAGTAGGGCTTGGAGTTAGGAAGACCTGGATTCAAATCCTGCCTCTGACACACACTAGCAGGTAGTTGGACCTAGAGTCAGGAAAACCTGAGTTCAAATCCTACCTCAGACACTTACTAGTTCTATGCCCTTTCTTAGTATTATCAGGGATTAATAATAGCATCTACTATTGATCGGATCCAATAAAATAATATATGGAAAAGGCTTTGAAAACTTTCATGCTAGCTACTTATTATTACTTAATACTGTTCATGTTACTGCTACTACTACTACTACTACTACTAACATATTAGGGGAAGGAGCATATAATAACTGATTGGGGCAACTAGGTAGCATGGTGGAGAGTGCCAAGTCTGAAGTCAGGAAGACTCATCTGTGTGAGTTCAAATCTCTGCTTCAGACCCTTACTGTGTTGACCCCTAGCAAGTCACTTAATCCTGTTTGCCTCAGTTTCCCTCACCTATAAAATGATCTGGAGAAGGAAATGGCAAAACTACTCCAATATTTCTGCCAAGAAAACCCTAAATGGGGTCACAAAGAGTCAGACATGACTGAAAAATGACTGAACAACAACAAAAAAGGGAAACTAGGTAGCACAGTGCTGGGTCTGGAGTTAGGAAAACCTGAATTTATATCTAACCTCAGACACTTACTATCTATGTGACCTTGGACAAAACACTTTAACCTCTGCCTCAGATTTTTCATCTGTAAAATGGAGATGATAATAGCACCTACCTCAGAGGGCTGGAGTGAGGATCAAATGAGATAATAATTATAAAGTGCCTAGCAGATGTCTGGCACATAGTAAGTAATATAAATTTTAGCTATTATTATGACTAATAATAATACATGTAAAGGGTTTCCTATCACAGTAGAGCCAAACTTAAAAGAACCATATAAATAACGGCTACTTTTTGGGGAGGCTAGGTGGCGCAGTGGATAAAGCACCGGCCCTGGATTCAGGAGTACCTGAGTTCAAATCCGGCCTCAGACACTTAACACTTCCTAGCTGTGTGACCCTGAGCAAGTCACTTAACCCCAATTGCCTCACAAAAATAAATAATTAATTAATTAAATAACGGCTCCTTATTTACTACTATTACCGCTACCAACCACCACTATGACCACTAATACTACTTACACTGCCACTACCCCCACTACAACTACCATTACCACTACCACTTTTAGCTATGTGACTTGAACAAGTACTTCAATTCTCAGTGCCCCAGACCTCTATAAGCTACAGAGAAGGCTCAAGTCTTCCCCTATCGATCAGCCCTCCTCACCAAACACAGCCCTAGTCCTATTCCATACTCTGATCTCAAAGGACTTAGAGTATAATGTAACATAATTCAACCTGTGGAGCAGCCAAGTTGCAACTCTAAATGTAAAGTGTTCCAGTGGACTTCAAACAAAATTGGGATTAGGAATCATGAATTAGGAAGGATGAAGGGAAACTTGGGAAGATTCTCTATCACATACACCCAGGCCAAAGGGCAGATCTCTGCAAAGCAGCCTAAGCAGTGAATTACCATCTGACTCAAGATATTTCGTGTGTTTCACTTACATCCTTTTCCCCATTCGCAGAGGTATTATTTGGCTTGAGATTTTTCATATTTTCTTAGGAGAAAATGTCTTTCCAGATTCATTCAAATCCTATCAATTTTGAGCATCAGATTTCCTGACAGAAGAAATTGTATCCCTCTGCCACCCCTGGCTATTTCTAAGATTCTCCAATGAAGCTAAAAATAATACTCATCCTGAAGAGTGTGTTCTGTGGCAGCCAATGAATAAAAGACCCCAAAGTTAGAATGACAGGCAAAGCTAGTTTAGAAGGTGATGGTGGATAAGGACTATTAATTGGGATACTCTGTGATTTCTGGAAGCTCCAGATCTGGTATATGTGAAAGATTTAGAGAGTGAAAAGTATCCTGAAGGCTAGTCCTCCATTGGCATATCTATCCTCCATAGGAAGCAATCCCAGGCTCCCCACCCATGGGAGATAAATACAGGGAGCAGGAAATGAGGCCCTTACATTGCTCCTGGGATAACTTCTCTTGTTTCTCTTTCCCATTCTAAAAGCTCTGCATTGCTTTATCTTATGACATGAGATATAGACAGAGAAAAGGAAAACAGAAAATGAGATCCACAGGCAGAAACATATTTGAAAGGGAATGTGGGTCTGATTTTTCCCCCATAAAGGATCAATAAATCTTTAGAATGGTACAATAAATTCCAAGAGAGAAAAAAAAGCACAACTGAAAAAAGGTATCATCACTTTACTAAATCACTGCCATCATATTTTAAAGATGATGATCAACAGGTGTCTAAATGTGATTTTAAAGACTAATGAATCACTATTAAAATGAAGGGTTACCTGGGTGACCTTTGCTGGGGTACTTCATCCTTTCTGTGGGTAATTTTCTTTATATGTAAAATGAGTGGGTTGGATTAGATGAATTTGAGCCCCCTTTTAGCTTTAAATTCTGTTATTCTATTATTTTATTCATTTCATGAGCTGAAATTCAGCACTTAGAGAAAATAACCAGGAAACCTTTACAGAGAGCATAAAAACAAAATTGTACAATTATTCCTTTTAATCCCTGAATCTCTAGCCCCAAGATTAATAGTTTTGTTGCCATAAACCTACAAATGGAAATTTGTTGTTGATTTACATGGGAGTGAGAGAATTCACATTCCCTTCTACCATGGGAACAGTGGAGAAATAGTTTGCTTCTCTCTACAGATGCAAAGGGTCATGGGATCATAATTTTAGAGATGTAAAAAAACCTTTAGAAGCCACTGAGTACAACCTCCTCATTTTACAGATGGGGAAAAGGAGGTTAGACACACAGAACACGGGCAGGGTGTGCTGACACACTGGATAGCACTACTCTGTACACTGTACTTTCTAATGTGGAGACAAAGAGGAGGATCTGGCTAAATAACAAAAGCATCCAAGGAACCATGTCACTGACATGTCATTTCATTGGCATAGGGAATTCCTGAGCAAGGAAACTAACTTCACCAATGAAAGCTGGTGCCTTAGCTTCAATATATAGTCAGCATTTTGAGAGCACAGATGTTAACTTACTGGGATTGTACAGCCTCTGTTAAAGACAGCACTTGAATTCACATCTTTCTGGCTCCAAGACCAGCTCTCTGTTGAGGCTGCCTCTTTGTCTCAATGTGACATTCCTTGAATTTAACATTAATGTCATAAACCTTTTATCAGAACATTTCTTGCCACTGATAATCCTCCTACCTGGCCACCCTATCCCACAGAGGATCCCATATCAAGTCTTTCCTCACTTTCATTCATCTTCAGTCTTTCCTTTAATATTTACAATTACAATTCACAATTTACAACTCCTCAACCTAAAAACATAATCTTGTCCTTCTTAAAAAAAAAAAAAAGAAAAACCCACCTTTCATTGGTTTTACTAGCATCATAATAGTTCTCTCTTCTCTCTCATTCCTTGTATGCTTTATTTCCAGAAAGTGAAGTTAATTAATTGCTGCCTCTACTTACTCAGCCCTCCCCCTTGAAATCTGGCATTACAAAGACAGCACTCTACTAAAACTGGTCTCTGCAAGGTTACAAATTAACTTTTTTTTTTTTTTTTGCTGGGCAATGAGGGTTAAGTGACTTGCCCAGGGTCACACAGCTAGTAAGTGTCAAGTGTCTGAGGCCGAATTTGAACCCAGGTACTCCTGAATCCAGGGCTAGCGCTTTACCACTGCACCATCTAGCTGCCCACAAATTAACTCTTAATTGCCTGATCTAATGGCCCTTTTCCCCCTAGCTTCATCTTTCTTGACAACATTTCAAATTCCAATTCAAAGGTACCTTTTGTACCTTTGCCAAAAGCCCTGGATACAAAGTAAGGATTAGTGAGGCTGGCTGCTAGCAGACAGTCCCCTTCCCAGTATTCCCTAAATTCGGAGAAGATTTGAGAATGGAAGACTACCCAGGGTATCGCAAAGTTTGACCTTGAAAGAAGGGGCTTATGGAAAACAAATCTGGGGAGCTAAGCAACTGACAATCAAGCATGAAGGAGGGTGTAGTAGACTTTATCAGATGCAAGAAACACAAGTATAGCACCATAGTACCCAGCTTCAGTGGCTTCAAGAGGATGGGTTAATTAAGCACAAATCATGCCCTGGGGGCAGCTAGGTGGTACTGTGGATAGAGCATGGGCCCTGGAGTCAAGAGGACCTGAGTTCAAATCCGACCTCAGACACTTGACACTGTGTGACCCTGGGTAAGTCACTTAACCCCAATTGCCTCACCAAAAACAAAAAACAACAAACAAACAAACAAATCATGCCCTGGATGAATCCTGTAATCCTGATACAACTCAGTTTGGGAACAGAGATGTTTCTTCTCTCTTCTCTTTTCCCCTCTTTGAAAATGATTACATGAATGCATGGTTCCCTTTGGACTTGGAGCATATTAACCTTTGTTATGGACATTTGCTTTTGTTTAGTAAGTCAGCAAAGGGTATAAACCACTGATGAACATAAATTCAAAGCTTCCCATTATGTCTTAGTTAAGGCTTAGAGCAGAAATAAGAGAGAAAAAAATATTCCTTATTTTAGAGAGATTAAATACTTGGTATAGACAATAGGGGCTTGGTGCTAATTTGGAACAGTTGGGCAAAGTAGGAGACTGGTATAGAACTGAGTGAGGGAGGGGCAATATATAGGTGTAACACTCACTCTAGTACTCTTCAAAATGGCAGGTTATATATCCTAAAAGGTAGCTGACTGCTCTCAAAGATTCCTGGGTAGCTTTATGGGGTTATACTTCTAACATCCCCAATTCTTGCACTTTCCATTAACAATCAGCCAGTAAATTTAGTTTTCAACTAGGGCATTTTCTAAATTGATATAGCAAAAACCAATAGATATGAAGCATTTTAAATTGGTACAAATACACAAAGGTCCTTGAGAAGAGCTGTTTCAAACTTACAATGTTATTGAGGCATCCATGTAAGGAACACAAGGGTTACTCATACATATCTCCTGGTGTTGGAAGTGCCTTTGTATAGTCTTCACACAGCTCCTCTTGAATGAAGCTGTTTGCCTCATGGTCTACTAAACTGAGTTCTCAGAATTGGTTCTTTTTTTGAGTCCACTGCCAGTACTTTTTTCACAGCTGCCACCTCACAAGCCTTCCTGAGACCATCAAACCTTTATAACTCAGAAGATTGCCACATACCCACCCTGGGATAATTGTTCACATGAAATCTGGGTAGCAAAAACATAAAATAAGAAGAGATGGCCATGTGCTCCTGACCACATGGAGGCCAGATGGGAGACAGGGTACCTGCCATTTTTCCCCACTAAATTCTTGGAACCAGCTCAAAATAGTCCATTTGGAAAGAAAAATAATCCCCAAAGCTCAATAGCTTGCCTTTGTATAAACCTTGAATAATCAATTCTTCCAGTCCAGCAGATAATTAAAGCACTCTTCATCATCACTAAGCCCTTTCACATGGCCAGAAGTAACACACACACACACACACACACACACACACACACACACACACACACACACACACACACACACACACACACCCTTCCATACTGTGTATTGGAACTATCTGTTCCTCCTCCATGGAATCACCCCTATAGTATAGAACAGAGAGCTATTTTGACTTGAAAAGGCATAGATGAGAGGAATCAAGCAGTGTCAAGACTGATTTGTTTACTATTCTAGAGCTGGAAATAGGAAGAGAGAAAAAAGGTTTAGTAGCAAGGAGGATGACAAGAAGATGGCCAAGGCAAAATGTGAAGCATGGCTGGGAATACTTGAAACTGCTGACCATGCCTTCTTTGATATATTCTCATATCTTAACATCTATAATAACACACTCTACACCTATTTCTTAAAGGTGCCAACCCTAAAATGTGGGCTAAACTTATCTTCCCTCTCCCACCCCAATTCATCAATTCTCTACTTTAGTAGACGAAATATGTATCTTTCCTATTCCCCACTCATACTTATGACTACATTTTTGGGTCATTATGAATCTAGAGCCATTTGTTTACTTCCTTCGAGGTTTTAAAATCTTCCCTTTAGAAGAAGCCATTCTATAGTGATCGGCTCTAAATGTCACCACAGAAACAAGTCATCCAGATGCCATAGGTAGAGGTCTCTTGGAGTAATAACAACAACAGTCTCAATTATATGGAATTCATTTCATCTTTACAATAACCCTCTGGGGTAGGTGCTATTTATTATTATCCCCATTTTACAAATGAGGAAACTGAGGCTAAGTGGTTTCCCCAGGGTAACACAGACAATGACTATCTAAGGTAGGATTTCAGCTCGGTTCTTCCTGACTCACAGTTTAACCATAAGTGAGCAAGTGGTTAAGCTACCATGTGACCTAAAGGCAAAATAGTGGGATTTCTAATTTTGAGAATGAGGCTTCACCATTGAACCCTATGTCCTTTATGATTTAGAGGTCATTTAATAGGGTCCATTCTCTTTGACCCAAAGATCTCATTGCTAAGCAAATACACCAAGGATGTCAATGATGATAGATCCAAATATTTATAGCAGTACTTGATGTAGTAGAACAGCACTAGAGACAAAGTATTCACCTATAGACGGGCAGCCAGCCTTTACAAATAGGACATATTCCCATTTGGGTAAGAAAGGAGGATCCTTATACGTGGTCCTATTCAAAGATAACAATATGTGGTAGGTTACTTCTCATTGCTGATTCCAGCTTTCCAAACCTTGTTCTTTTCACATCCTATGAAGAAAACTCCTGGAAATGCAGCCTGACAAATGTTCGTGCATGTCCTGAAGATATAGTTACTGAAGACCCAGAATAGAAAGCTTTTTGCCACCAAAGTCTCTGTCACAGGAAAGTGCTTCTACATCAGAAACTGTGGTGATTTGATCTGTGGAAATGACATTAAGGAAGAAACATTGCCATCTTCTTAGCTGCTACACCATAAAGACTAACACCTTTCCATAAGATGTGCAGACAAATCTTTCTGTATGTGTGGCTTCTCCCATTAGAATGTAAGTTCTTTAAGAGCAGGGATTGTCTTACTTGTGTATTTGTATCTGGGGCACATAGCACAGTGTTTCACACATGTTGTTGTTGTTGAGTCATTTCAGTCATGTTTGACTCTTTGTGCCCCATTTGGGCTTTTCTTGCCAAAGATACTGGAGTGGTTTGCCATTTCCTTCCTCATTTTACAGATGAGAAAATTGAAGCAAACTGTGGAGCGACTTGCTCAGGGTCACAAAGCTAATAAGTGTCTGGGGCTGGATTTGAACTCAGGAAGATGAGTCTTCCTGGTTCCCAGCCCAGTGTTATATCCACTTTGGCACCTAGCTGCCCCTTCACACATAGTAAATGCTTAATAAATGAGTTTTCATTCATTCATTCATTCATTCTACCAATAAAACATGGTCAGAAAAAAAGAGTGTGCTTCTGGTAAATGTGCTGCTAGGAGAAAGGAGGGAAGAATGAAGAAAAGAGTAAAAAAGAAAGATGCTCCAAAGGAAAGCCTTTCATTGGTGATGTACTAACTTACAAATACAGAGCCCATTTCTGCCTCCTATACTGATGGCACTGTCATCTTTGGGCTGCCTTAGGGACTACTTTTGCCAAGACTGGTACTTCGAAAGTTTCCATTTAATTGTATGAATCTACCAACATAAAGTTTAGACAAATGTCCTTACTAGATCATGAAATCCAATTTTTTGGATTTCTGTGGCTCCCTATTGACCTGGAACCTTGGGGTTTTTTTTGTTTTTGTTTTTTTTAGATGAACATTATACTAGAAACTATCTCCCTTCTGAGATTCTCTTCATCTAGCCAAGGAATAAGCAATTCATGTTAAATAGCAGTTATTCAAAAAAAAAGAGAAAAAGACCTATTCGTTTTTTGTTTTGTTTTTGGTGAGGCAATTGGGGTTAAGTGACTTACTCAGGGTCACACAGCTAGTAAGTGTCAAGTGTCTGAGGTCAGATTTGAACTCAGCTCCTCCTGAATCCAGGGCCGGTGCTCTATCCACTGTGCCACCTAGCTGCCCTGAAAAAGACCTATTTGTACAAAAATATTTATAGCAGCTCTTTTTTTGTTGGCTAAGAATTGGAAATCAATGGGGGCAGCTAGATGGAGCATTGGATAAAGCACCAGCCCTGGATTCAGGAGGACCTGAGTTCAAATCAGGCCTTGGACACTTGACACTTACTAGCTGTGTGACCCTGGGCAAGTCACTTAACCATCATTGCCCTGCCCCTCCCCACCCCCACCCCCATCCCACCCAAAAAAAGAATTGGAAATCAAAGGAATGCCATTCACTTGGGAAATGGCTAAACAATCTGTGATATATGATGGTGATGGAATATTATTATGCTGTAAGAAATGACAAGCAGAATGATTTCAGAAAGGCTTGGGAAGACTTGTATGAACTGATGAATAGTGAAGTAAGCAGAAACAGGAGGACATTATGCAAAAACAGCAATATTGTTTGATGAAGAACTATGAACAACTTGACTATTCTCAACAATACAGTGATCCAAGACAATCCCAAAGGACTAATGATGAAGCGTACTATCCACCTCCAGAGAAAGAACTAATATTGATTGAAAACAGAATGAAGCATGCTATTTATTACTCACTTTCTTTCATTTTTTCTTTTTTTAAAGTTTTCTTATATAAAATGGTAATGTTTTACATAATTGCACGTGTATGACCTATCTCTGATTGCTTACCACTTCACAGAGGATGGGGAAGGGGAGAAAAAGGAGGGATAAAATTTGGAACTCAAAACTTCAAAAATGTTTATTATTAAAAACAAATAAATAAATAGCCTGTTATTCTGTATGTTATCATGGATGGATGATGACTAAATGGTAGCAAATGACTATAAAGGATCATAAATTGGGCAGCTAGGTGGTACAGTGTAATATAAAGGAAGAAAAGCACTGAAATCTTTCAGAACTGTCCTTGATCAATGCAGTGATGAATCATGATTTCAGAAGAATGACTGATGGTGAGCCTGCATCCTTTCTTGTGTCAGAAAGGTGGGGAACTATAACTATAGAATGAGGGGTACGGTTCTACAAAGAGTCAATTGTTTTGTTTTATTATACTTGCCCCCAGGCAAGTCATTTATTCTCTAATTGCCTCAATTTCCCATAAAGTGGGTATGTACCTTTCAGGACTGTTGTGAGATAATGTTTGTAAAGCATTTTATAAACCTTAAAGCACTATAAAGTACTAGCTATTATTATTATTTTTATAATTAGTTATTTGGTACAAGGGATCATTCTGTTATGTTTGAAAGGGTCTAGGAGGGCAAAACTCATTGGTAAGTGATAGACATAGTAAAAATAAGGAAAAGAAAAGAGAAGTAATGAAGCACTTAAAAAGAAAAAAAAATGAAATGTTTCTTTTATTACTGAAGATCCTTTGCCAGAATGTCACAAAGATTGCCACTTCTTCATCTCCTTCAAATACTCTTTTTTTTTTTTTTTTTTTTTTGGTGAGGCAATTGGGGTTAAGTGACTTGCCCAGGGTCACACAGCTGTCCGAGGCTGGATTTGAACTCAGGTCCTCCTGAATCCAGGGCTGGTGCTCTATCCACTGCGCCACCTAGCTGCCCCCAAATACTTTTTTTTTTTTTTTTTGCTGGGCAATGGGGGTTAAGTGACTTGCCCAGGGTCACACAGCTAGTAAGTCAAGTGTCTGAGGCCGGATTTGAACTCAGGTCCTCCTGAATCCAAGGCCAGTGCTTTATCCACTGTGCCACCTAGCCACCCCGCCAAATACTCTTAAACATTCATTATTCAACCCTTCTCATTTTGCTAAATGTCTGTCAGCCTTGACTTCCCTCCCTCCCACTGCCCTTGGCCCTTCCTTCATTCAGGCACAATCATATATAGAAGTTTGTTTAGCCTGTTTCATTTTGATCTTCCAGTCTAGGGTCTAGCATGATGCCTAAAACATAGTACATGACTAATAAATGTTCATATAATTGAATTCACAGTTCACATCAGGCAGTGTCACTTGTAATCAGGGGGCAGGATTCCAATTCTGGCTTTGCTGATTATCACCTATTTAACCTTGAACAAATTGGTTGACTTCTGTGAGCCTCTGTTTGCTCCCATGTAAAATATGTAGAGGTTAGACTAATTGATTTCTGAGGTCCTTACTTGCTCTAAATTCATCATCTTATGAAGTTCCACCTCTTGGGTGAATCTTTCTTCTCATGACTGAAGGTAGATATCATGCAATCTCACTTATCACACCTTGGGTAAAGATACTTCCCCAGTGACTTCCTATGCCCTTCAGATTTCCCCTACCCTTTTCTTTGGACACTAACCCCTTTTACATTTCATAAAACATAGATTTTAACAAAAATTTCGAGGTTAAAAGGAACCTTAGGGGGCAGCTAGGTGGCGCAGTGGATAGAGCACCGGCCCTGGATTCAGGAGGACCTGAGTTCAAATCTGGCATCAGACACTTAACACTTACTAGCTGTGTGACCCTGGGCAAGTCACTTAACCCCAACTGCCTCACCAAAAAAAAAAAACACCAAAAAAAAAACAACCAAATAAAAGGAACCTTAGGAATGATCGAATCCATCTCTCTTCATTAGCAGATTAGGGAATTGAAACTCAGAAAGATTTTTTTGGTTTGTCCAATTTCATAGATATAGTTAATAGCAGAGTAAGGACTAGAATAGACTAGATTTCTTGAGTCCTTCTGGTCTGAAGTTCTCTCTGGAGAGACACACCATACTTCTTCCTTATCGATACTTTGTTTACCTATACAAATTAGCTGGGTGAGAGTGAAGTGAGAGGAAAAGATATACAAAATGAGCAACTGAAATGCTGGTTCTTTACCAGTCAATCAACAAGCATTCATTAAGAAATTAACATATGCCAGATATTATGCTATAGAATATACAAAGAAAAGAGGGAACAGTCTCCTCCCTCTAGAAGTTTATATTCTAATGCAGGAGACAGCATGTACATGCAGGTATATACAAAACATATGTTCTGTTGCCCCAGTAAATGTTGTTCTGCAATAATATTGAGTCTATTTCAATCAATCTATAAACACATAGGATCAACATCACTCTCTTCTCCTTTACTCCAATTTCTGGTGATTATTTGGCCCTTCAGCTACATGTTTACATTATTGCTCATCCTTCATTCTCAAAGAGGACTAATGACATTACAGGGTGATGACTTGAGTGTGAAGTGGATTTAAGTGAGGCAGAGTTGCACAAAGTCATCAGCCTCATTTGCTCTTCCAGAGTCAAAAGTCAAGATTTCTAGCAAAGGCCCAGGATGCAGCAGATGGCTTTGGCATCTGGGATGTCTGACCGAGCTCTAAGCATTATATAGCACCTGTCTCAGCCATTAGAACAAATCATTCTCCTCCACCCATCCTGCTATGGGAAGTCTTCACATGCTTGGGATAGATATCCCCCTAACTCGCCAGCATGTTTGAGCCCTGTTAGTTACCCTCAACCTGGGTTAGGCTGTCTGCCTCCTGCACATGCTACAGCTTCTTAAGTCACAGGTAAGCAATATTTCTAGAAGGCAAGGACCACTTATCTTGCCATATATAGTTTTACAAAGCTCCATGAACAACCAGTAACTTCATAAATCCTTAGAAAGGAGTTAATAGAATTGGAAGAATTAGACATAGCGTAGTGGATAGAGTTCTAGACTCAGTGTCAGAAAGACCTTGGTTCAAATCCTGCTTCTGATTATTGTGATCAATGTGAACCTATGATACTCAAAGCAATGTAATCATAGGTAAATCATTTAACTTGTCTGAGACTTAGTTTCCTCACCTCTGAAATAGGAGCAATAACACTTATAGTACATGCTTAAAGCAACTGTCATGGATCCATGAGATTCAAATAAGAGACTCTATGCATATGCAAAAATTTTGCAGACTTCAACGTGTTACATAAATATCAGTTATGATGATTTGCCAAATCAAAAATCTTCTGATAATACAAATTGTAAATGTCCAGTTAATATTAATTGGCTTTGACGTGGTCATTTTATGATTCAAGTAGACATCAAAAACAATGTTTAAAAATACCATTATTTATTGAGGATGTAGGAAGGAGGTGATGGAAAGCATACTTGGCAAACAAAGGGAGCGAAGAAGGGAGTACACTTCCCAGGTGAACAGAAAAAAATGGCTGTTTTGATTCTCAATCTAACCTTTCATCCAAATTCAGAGTTCATGCATTTACTGATGTCTCAGACTTGACAGACAGGAGGTAAGGGGTGATGAAAAGTGGGGAAAGAAGAGATTCTACAGATGTAAAAGTAGAATCTGGTTTTTTTTAAAGGAAAATAGAAAAGAATTCCAATCAAACTAACATCAAATCAGAAAAACAATTGGAAGAGAAATAGTGACCATACCACCACCAATCACAGGGTTTCCAGGTGTTTTCTTTTCCTGCTGAGACAAAATTGTCAGGGCATCAGGCACCTGATTTAATTCTGCTGAGTTACACTGTGAATTCCAGGGCTGTGTGGGTCATTCTGTCCATCTGTTTCCAATTTAATATGAGCTTTCTCTCCAGATAGCTGCACAAATAGCTAAGCTTACTTATTGCTGCAAACCAAGCAGGAAGGATGTGTCAGACCATGAACTCCAGTGCTTTTTTTGAATGAAAGGCTGGATAGACAAGAGCATGACCAGCAGTTATTCCAGCCGAGGATTTCCATGGCAGTGAGCACATCTGATCTGAGAATATCTCATTCTAGTGACCTTGGCCCTACTGCTGCCCTGAAACCAGAACAGAGTGACAGGTAAAGCGTCTTTCACTCTCATGAATGTGTAGCCAAAATGCCCATTTATCTTCTATGTCAGCTTGGGAATCAGCCTAGGCCAAAATGTCAGTGTTTGGTGCTGGCCAAGCTTTTTCTACTGAAACCCTTTCAAACCCAAATATTCCTTGCCACTTGATGGTAACCCCATGAGTTTGAAGCAAAATATGGAATAGGAAAGAGTGCATTGCAGAACCTGTCCTTTGACAAGATCCACCCCAGTGATGTGGTTATATCAGTAATGGTATGAGGTGCAGTGTGGGAAAGTAAAAAGAGGAACTGACGTGGGCATGGGCAGGGCATTTCCAGGAAAGTATATTGTTCTAATTGCAATGGAGAGGCCATGTTGGGCAGCAGTGAAAGATGAAAAAGAAGAGGTAATTGGGGACCCTAGTCTGAAAGTCAGGACACTGTTTTCTTGTCTCACTTTTGTTGCTAATTAGATATGGGAAACCTTGGGCTACCTACCTGGCAAGATTGTGTTATAAAGTCTTTATAAACATTAAAGCATGACAGCAGTGTAAATGATTAAAGTATCACATTTCTATCTTTGGACAAGTCACTTTATCTCTTCAGCCCTTAGATCCTACATTTTGTGAACTACCAGGGTTCAGTTAGATAATTTCTAATGCCCATTCCAGGGCAGGTAGGTGGCACAGTGGATAGAGCACCAAACCTGGAGTCAGAAAGACCTGAGTTCAAATCTGGCCTCAGACACTTACTAGCTGTGTGACCCTAAATCACCTAACCTTGTTTGCCTCATCTGTAAAATGAGGAGGAAATGACAAACCACTCCAGTATCTTTGCCAAGAAAACCCCAAATGGGGTCACAGAGAGTTGCACATGATGGAAATGACTGAACAACAATGACAATGTCCATTCTAGCTCTCAAATGACATAATTTGACACTTCCATTTTAATGTAATGCTGTAGTAAAAAGAAAACTAGATTTGGAGTCAGAAGATGTGGGTCCCAATCCATGCTTCTGGTTACTCATGAGTAATATCAGCTCTAAGTCTAAGATCCTCTGATCCTATTTTCTTATCTTTCTTCAAGGTGGTCAAGTGTTCACCTGGATGACACTTCATTTCCTGCTAATAAAATCACTGAGAGGTGGATTAGATTCTAGAAATCCTTTATTTTCCCTTTAAAATACTTTTCTCTGAAGCATTTTAAGTGGAAAATAGTGAGCCCAAATCTGGTACAACCAGCATCAACCAAGATGCTGGAGTGAGAGGGACACAGACCATGACCTTGGTTCAGGTTCATTTAGCTGGGCAAGAGAGAAGTGAGGAAAAACCCATATTAGATGGTCAACTGAAATGATCAGTCCATCAAGGCATGATCACAAGCTTAGAGCTTGTAGGAACCTCAGAGACTATAACAGCCACCTCATTTTATAGAGGGGGAAATTAAGGCCCAGAGGGACCTGTCCAAGGGCATACAGGCATAAGTTTATGAAGTGCAATGTCTTTACTAAGCACTGGGGTGCAAAGCAAAAGCCAAAATAGTCCCTAACCTTAAGGAATTTACATTCAAATTAGGGGAGATAACATGCCAGATCATAAAGGGAGGGGCTATGGGAAAATAGACTATGAGTTACTGTTGGGGGACCTGTGAATACTAAACTATTCTGAAAAGCAATTACCATTTATATACAAAAAGTTACTAACAAGTGCTTGCCCCCAAAGATATCAAAGGAAAAGGAAAATGTCATATATGTGTAAAAATATCAATAGCAGCTCTTTTTGTGGCGGTAAAAAACCTGGAAATTAAAAGGATATCCATCAATTAGAGAATAAATGAACAAATTATGGCATATGAATGTATGGTTTATGTTATGGTATATGAATGGAATTTTATTGTGTTTTTATAAGAAAAAGATAATCATTTAAGACATATTGAAAAGACCTTCATGAACTGATTCCAAAAGAATCAAATGAAGAAAAAAATACTATATTATGAAAACAATTTTGAAGAGTCATATAAGCTGATGAAGAATGAAATAAGCAGAAACCAGAGAGCAATTTATATAGTAACAATAACACTGTAAAAGCAAACGATATTAAAAACTGTAAGAACTCTAATCACTATAATGACCATTTATGATTTCAGGGGTCTGATCACCAGATTGCAAAGGTTTGAAACCTGAGTGAGAGGAGAATAGTCTGAGTTTAGAGACAAATGAAACCCGTAAGAGACAGTGTTTCTGGGTAATTAATAATCAATTTATTAATTGTACTAGTAAGCAATAAATAAATTGATGGTCAATGGTTTCAGTAACAATACACACCAAAGGAGACCTTGAAATTTTTTAAATCCCTTCTGAAATGGAACTCCTCTGACAAGTGAAACTCAACTCTGATTGGTGGACAGTTAATGAGAGCTAAAAGTGTTCAGCTCCTTCTGCTGAGAACTTGGCTTGATCAGGAGACTCAGAAGCCTCAAGGCACCTGTGCAGTGGGAGCCATCTCCATCTGGACCTAACTAGTTTTCTGCTGCCATCAGAGAGCTTGCATTTTAATTGGAAAGACAACTAAAGCTGAAAAGGTGAGGGTGGGGAGAAAGTTGTTCATCCTTCAGTCTTGAAGAGAACCAATGACATCTACTCTAACAGAAGCATGATAGAGAAGTCCAGAGGAGTACAGCCTGATGTGGAATGAAGAGATAGCTAGCCTGAGCACCATCCATATATGGAGGTTCTAAGAAAACCACTTCACCCTCCAATCAGAGGGAGGGGCTCCAGACACAGAAGATACTTTGGAACTGTGTGAGCTCTAGAGCTGAAATAATCTTCCAGGACAAAGAATTTTCTGGGGCATGATCAAGGATTTCAGAGGAATACAGTCTGAAGGGAAATGAAGAGATAACTAACCCACTGCTGATGGATACAAAAATTTTATCTGTCTGGAGAGGGAGGTGGTAGGGACAAAGGCAAGTATGATACAGGGCAAAGAACTTTGGCTGTAAAATAAAAACACCTTTCCTCTGACCTTTACGGCTTCTGTATCCTTGGGCAAATCACAACCTTCCTGTATCTCACTTGGTCCTTTCAACTCTAAATGTAGCTCAAAAACCAAATGCAAACTCATTTACCATATGGATAAACAGAAGAGCTATAGAAATATCAAAGAAATATTTATTTCCAGGAGCTAAATTTTTTCTATGCTTCTGTATTTCTTTTAGAAAAAAAATATAAATATATAGAAAGTGTATCACTTGGATATCAAAAAGAGACCATTTTAAAGTATGGAAGTATGAATTTGGCAGGCACTTTCTGGATGAATTCAAAGCACAGAAGGCCACTGGTAGTTGTATCACTGGCTCTAGCTATGGTTCAGTGAGAAGAGGATTGGATTTGAGATGGAGGGGCCAGGGTTAAATTCTCTGTTCACCTACTTAATACCTGGGTGATCATGGGCAAATTATTTAACATATTGGTATCTTTATTTTCTTATCTACAAGATAAAGCAATTGTACTAGCATTAAGATCTCTTTCTAGGCTTTAAATTGAATACCCTATCCCTACAATAAACAGAAACTTAGTTATAGCAAGTTCTATTATAAAAAATAGAAATAGTATAAGTTCTAATTTCCCCCACCTAAGAAATAAAGCAAAGTCATAAAAAATTCCCTAAAATCTCATGGTTTATCTTCTTTTCATTAAAATGTAATTTAAAAAAACAGCATTAAACATTTTTCTGGTGGGGCTTTTCTAGAGGTTAAGAAAATTTGATGTTAGAATATTTATAAAGTGCAAGGAAATTTGAGGAGAAGGAAGTTCTGAGTTCAAAGTAATCTATCAAGGTTGTGTCTGGCATCTGCTGAAATCAGTTTTCCTACATTCCTTTGTGGTTTGGGGGGAAAAAAAGATTCATAGTCAGATTGAAACAAAATCCAAAAGATGCAGTTATTCTATGTGTAATTTTTAAAAAGGGATTGGCTATTTTTACATATTTGGGAATGTTGTGGTGAGACTAAAGACCCAAGAGCCTTGGGACCCAGTGCTAAGTTGGGTCCTTTCACTGACTCAAACTACCCATTTAACATGTCCATGAACATACTTATTCTCATGTATCAGTGGAGGGCTATGAGAATTTCTGTTTGTAAGCTTTTTTATTAAGTTTCCAGTGGCAGCTAGGTGACACAATAGAGTCCTGGGCCTGGAATCAGGAAGACCTGAGTTCAAATCTGACCTCAGACATTTAATAGCTATGTGACTCTGGACAAGTCATTTACTCCCTCGATTCCTGAGCTGAGTTGTCTTGACTCCAAGGGTGGCCTTCTTTCCATTATACCATGGTGCCTCTCACATAATGCTGTTTACTCCTTACATCATGTGGTTGTTTATGAAGGTCTTTCTTAATGACCACAATTTACTTTATAATGGCCAAAAAGCCACAAAAATGGGGTCATGAAAGCACATTCATTTGCATTTCTCTTCATGCAGATGTCTGGTCAGAGATCAGTTTTCTAAGTTGGACGAAGCTCATAATGAGTACTCAGCAAATGTTTGCTGATGGAGATGACCATAATGTGAAAATCTGTCACTAGAACTTAGATTGTTAAACCAGAAAACTTATTTTGACTGCATATCCTTTTAAAATATAAAAGATTTAATTCTTTAGAGGATGAAAAAAACCTTCTGGTTTCAATATTCAAGAAATATTTCACTTCTGAAGTCTGAGCTAATTTGAAATCTACTGCAAGGAGACACTCACTATCCTAGCTGAAATGTTCCTAACATTAGGGCTGCTTCTCTTCTTCAACATCCCTTTGACACATTGGGGTCCTTTGATTTGGAAGAGATCATCACATCAATGTCCTCTTGGAGTCGAACAAAAGGAGGTGATCTCTTGTAATTAAAACAGGACAAGAAAATAATTTTGTAATGTTTTGCTTGAAGACTTAGAATTTGTACCATATTTAGAGAGAGAAATCAGTTAGCCTGAAAGGCAAATGAAGCATATTTTTTGCTCAGAAATATAGTTACCTTAAGAAATATTTTTAGAGTAGTAATAGATGATCATAGCTACTCTTTGGGAATGTAGTTTAGAGGGTAATTTGGGGGAAGTGGAGAAAGATAGGAAATGAAAACAGTAAATAATAAACTACACCTAGCATTTATTTGTATAATGCTTTCATTCAATCACTTTTCAGTTTTGTCTGACTTTTCATGACCCTATTTGGGGTTTTATCGGCAAAGATATAGTACAGTGGTTGGACATTTCCTTCTCCAGCTCATTTTACAGATGAGGAAAATGAGGCAAACTAGGCAAAGCTAGTAAGTGTCTGAGACCATATTTGAACTTAGGTCTTCCTGACTTCAGGTATGCTGATCTGCCACCTCACTGGCCATAGGTGAGAAAACAAAGGGACAAAGACATTATGTCAGAGTTGCACAGGTAGTAAGTGTCTGAGACATTTTTTCTTACTCCATTTCCAGTGAGCAATCCACTACACCATTTTGGTGATTTCTATTTCCTGGTTTTGTTTTACATAAAAACTACAATCAATCTTATGTATTCTGATGCTTGTCACAGTACTAACTATGCAGATGGGAGATTACTAAAGGAGGAATCCAAGGACTAAATAGAAATTCACAGAATTTAAATAGAACAGAGATCTGAACCTTAGTCAATAGGGATTTCCCTTACTTGGAGCTGTAAGTTGTCACTGTTAAGAGAACCATGTCATTTTAGTGGTTGGTTAATAATGCTTAAAAAGCCCCTAAAAAGCAGGAGATATGATCCACATGAACTAGAACCAGTGCCTTGGGAATCGAGGAGTTCTTTTGTGGATCATAGAAATGTCATAAACTTCAAACCCAATGTTATTTCCACCCCATCACAAATTGAGAGGCAGAATCCAATTATGATGCTGTGCCAGTTTCTTAGAGAAAGAAAATTAACAGCTGTGGTACCCAATTTCTATGAACCTTGTGCCTGAAGAAGAGATAATGAGGAATACAGAATGTTTTCTAAATATCCTGTCCTTTTTTTCCACTTGCAAGAAAATCTGAAAGAACCATATTTTTCTCATAATAGGCACCTTCTAATAATAAACCATCTGTAAGTCCTGAAAGTTTCCTGAGTCACAGAGACACATTGTTAGTACCTGTCCAAGGTACAAAGGATTTTAATCCAGATCTTCTTTAATTCCAGTCCAAAATTCTATTCACTACTCCATGGCACCTTAGAGCAAAAGAAAGTAGGTGAATTAAGAAAGTGACTAGCAGATTTAATAAGAAACTAGATGTTATAATCATTAAGAGGAGGTGTTAATCATTAAATTCTCTTTTCCTAATTACTCTCTCATTTAGTGTTAAAACTGACATCAAAATTATTGGGCTCACCATCTTTCTAACAAGAGAGCAAAAGTGTAATAAGGGAATCATTTAATATTTAAAGAGATGAGTTCATTTCAGCTTATCTGTAGACTGGAACACTAACCAAATAGCTCACCTTTCTTCATAGCATCTTTTCAGTAACTGTTGGTAGCTATAGAAATACTAATGATAACATTAATCAATTGTAAATGTCCATGTCCTTCCTCTTTTAAAAAAAGATATCTTTTCTTTTTATACAAGCTTCATTATATATCCCTTTTCCCTCTCCACCCAGTTATTTTTGTCATAATTTTTTTAAAAAAAGAACCATTCCTAAAACTAACCAGCAGCTCAGAGTTGGGGAGATGGAGCCCAAAGGTCATTCTAATCCATTCCATATTGTAATAAGAATCCTCTCTATAATATACCCAAGTAGTCATCCAACCTCTGCTTAAAGGCTTCCAGTGACTGGGAAATAACTTCTACCTCCTGAAGTAACCCATTCCATGTTTGGACAACTCAGTAGTTAGAAAAGATTTTCCTCATGTTAAATCTAAATCTGCTTTTCTGCAACTTCTGTCCAGTGCTACTTATTCTTCTCTTTGGGGTCAACCAAAATAAGCTAGGTTCCTCCTCTATATGATACACTTTAAATGGGACATGGGATCCTACATAGGAAAGGCAGTGTCATACAGTGGAAAGAGTGCTGAATTTTTACTCAGGGACCTGGATTCAGATCTCATCATGTGACTTTGGACAAATAAGTTCAACTCCCTGGACCTCAGTTTCTTCATCTATAAAATTAAAGGATTAAATAGATGGCCTCTAAGGTCCTTTCCAGTCAGGGGTATGCTACTAAATGCTTAACTGGCTCTTCACAATAATAACAATGATGACAATAGCTAAAATTTAAATAGTGCTTACTATGTGCCAGTGTTTGTCTGAATACTACCTCATATGGTCCTCACTACCACCCTGGAAGGTAGATGCTATTATTATCCTCACTTTACAAATGAGGAAACTGATGCCAAAGGAGTGAAGTGACTTACTCAGAGTCACTGGTGTCTGGGGATGGATATGAACTTCCTGACTCCAGCCTGGTGTTCTGTCCAGGAAACATAGCTGCCCCCTTTTTTAAAAATGTAGGCAGGACACACTTTTAATGTTTAACAACCAGTTGTATGAACATACTTTTAAGGTTAATCTGCTTTATTAACCTTTTCTCCACCATTTTCCTTAAGTCTAGACAATTAACAAAACAATAAATCAAACTGTGCTGGTTATCTTTGCTGATTTCTGAGGAGTAAATGCTCACAGAAGTTAAATAATTGTTTAATGATCAATTGTTCTGGAAGTTGGCATGAACTGGCTTCCAGTGCTAAGTCCATGATCCTGACTCTGGATAACAATTTGTCAGTTAGGTTGTAGAGGAGAGTCATATCCAGGTATGGATTGGACTAGATTACCAATTTTGAAATTCTGTGATTCCGTGACTAGAGTCTGCCAAGTACCAGGCACAGTATCACAGTAATCACTCACACCTTGACTCCAAAGTTTGAGTAAACAATTATGAGAAGTTGCTTTAGATTTCAATGAATAGTTTCTCTGTCCTGTTTTGTATGAAAGGATGTTCTTTGGATCATACAAATTCTAAAACTTGAGATTTAGTCATTTAAACTCTCTGCCCACTTCAGTTTCCTTCTCTGTAAAATGGGGATAATAGCATTCAAGGTGGTTGTGAGGAACAAGTGAGATAGTGTTTGTAAAGTGCTTTGCTGACCTAAAGGTTCTATAAAAATGAGCTTTCTTTCATTATTCTTGTTGTTATTATAAGTCATTCAAAAACCTAGCTGAAATAAGATTTCCTTTTATAGCAATCAGGAATTAAACATACATCCCTAAGTCAATGGAAACATTGGCTCTGGGCTTGATTTGAAAATCACAGATGTCTTAACAAGAAAAGCCGAAAAGGAAGAATGTAATTCCATTTTCCTGGCTTTTATAGCACTTTCAGGCCAGCACTAGGAATATGTGGTTACTTACTAAGCAATGATGACAGTGAAGAACCAAGTACAGCCTTACTTCAACTCCTAAGAAAGAACTGGGTGCTCTTAGAGTAAGAATTGAAAAACCCAACATCAGCCCACTTTTCTTCTCCTTTTTTAAAAATAATAAACATTTTGGGGCAGCTAGGTGGCACAGTGGATAGAGCACAAGCCCTGGAGTCAGGAGGACCTGAGTTCAAATCCGGCCTCAGATACTTAACACTTACTAGCTGTGCGACCCTGGGCAAGTCACTTAACCCCAAGTGCCTCACCAAAATCCCCAATAACAACAACAACAACAACAAAACCCCAAAATAATAAACATTTTTATTTAAAGTTTTGAGTCCAAATTCTATCATTCCTTCCCTTCCTCCCCTCACCCCTCCCTGAGGTGGTAAGCAATCACATAAGTCATAAATGTGCGATTATGTAAAACATTAGTAATTTTGTATAAGAAAACTTGAATAAAAGAAAAAATGAAAGAAAGTGAAAAATATCCTGCTTCAGTCTGTGTTTCATCAATATCAATTCTCTCTTTGGAGGTGGATGACATGCTTCATCATTTGTCCTTTGGGATTGTATTGGATCATTGTATTGCTGAGAAGAGTTAAGTCATTCAAAATTCTTCAAACAATTTTGCTGTTGCTGCGTCCAATGTTCTCTTGGTTCTGCTCACTCCACTATACATCACTTCATGCAAGTCTCTCCAGGTCTTTCTGAAATCATCCTGCTTGTCATTTCTTATAACACCACCATCATATATTCCATCACCATCATATACCACAGTTTGTTTAGCCCAACTGATGGGCATCCCTTTGATTTCCAATTCTTAGCCCCTACAAAAAGAGCTACTATAAATATTTTTGTAAAAATAGGTCTTTTTTCTATTTTGGGGGGATATCTGTGGGATATAAACCTAGCAGTAATATTATCAGCCCTTTTTTCAAGATAAATTGAGACTTTAACAAATCTTAAATTATTAACATTTAGAATGATTAGCCTTCATTAATGGATTCTAAAGTCTAAATTATCTAAGGTCCAAGAGCAGAAATAGATATGTCCTATGACCTATCCCAAGTTCTGCCTTAGGGGCAAAAAAATCCAAATTTAGGGATTGCATGAACCTAAGACCAAGGTCACTGCTAGTACCCAAGTCATAATCTGAGGAAGGAAATGCTTTAAACTTCTGATTGTAAATCTGGGAGGCAGAAATTCTAACTACAAACATATGACTAAGATACAGAAACACTAAAATTATAAGGCTATAAGGAATCTTAAGGACACACACATGTAAACATCCAGCAAATACATTTTTTTCCTGACTAGTCCAGAGCAATATCTACTTCACAATGTTGTCTTCAGAAAAAGTTCCAGAATCTTTCTGGTATCATTCTGGTATGACCCATGTCTTCCCCATTTAAACAGCAATGATAACAACAACTTCACTCAATACAGCCTCCCACTATCTATTGCCCTATATCTCCCCTTCTTTTCTTGGTTAAGTTCCTTGAGAGATAAGTCTACAAGAGATATCTCCATTTTCTATTCCTTTCACTCACTTTTAACCCCTTCTCATTCTGACTTCCAATCTCATCATTCAACTGAAATTATCCCCTTCAGAGTTGCCAGTGATCTCTTAACTGCCACATCTAATGGCCTTTTCTCAGTGCTCATCCTTTTTCACCTCTCTGCAGCCTGTCACACTGTTAATCACCCTCTCCTCCTGGGTGTTCTCCCTACTCGTTCTCCTCATACCAGTCTAACTCCATCTTCTTTGGTGAATCTTCATCCAATTCATCACTATGTAGATAGAGATAGAGTGCTGAACCTAGAGTACAGAAGATCTGTATTCAAGTCCTACTACAGATACTAAAAGTATGACCATGATCAAGTCATTTAAACATTGATGGCCTCAGTTTCCTCATCTATAAAACAAGGCTAATAATAGCACCTGCCTCCTAAAGTTGTTAGGAGGATAAAATGAAGTATTTTAAAGTGTTTTGCCAACCTTATTTGCCAAGTCTTTTTTTTTACCTTGATAATATCTCTTTAATAATTTGCAACCATCCTGCAGCAGACCCTTGTCACCCCTCTACTGGTCTCTTGAAATACTGTATTTAGTCACCTTAATTTGTCTTACCTGAATCTCATCCATCCTCCACCCAGCTGGCAAGATGATTTTTTCCTAAAGTACAGGAGTTAACTCTTCACCTCCCCCTGCTCTATTCAGCGGCTCTCCTAATGTCTCTATGATCAAATACAAAATTATCTGTCATTTAAGACCCTTCTCAACTTGTCTCCTTCTGACCTTTCTAGTCTTCGTTCATTTTCCTTCACAAAAGCTGATCAAGTCTACTTTCAGGACCTTATATTCAAGAGATCCCTTGATGCCAGGTATTTGCACTGACTGGTTTCTCCCCCCCCCCCCCACCCCATCGAACCTCCCCATGCTTAGAAAGCTTTTCATGCTCACCTATGAATCTTTCCAAATCTTTCTAGACCCAGCTGAATTCCCACCTTCTGAAAAAGGCCTTTTCTGGTTCCCCCAGTCCCTTTTACCTAAGATTACTCACACACACACACACACACACACACACACACACACACACACACACACAGTTGTTTCTTCTACTACAATGTGAGTTCCTTGAGAGCAGTCCCATATTTTGCCTTTCTTAAGATATTTGAAGTACTTAGCACACTGCAGGGGACAGTAAGCTCTTAATATGCATTTATGGACTGACCAATGACAACAACTGTTGAATGAAACATCTTCATGCCACATGCTGAAGCTTGTCCATTTCCTCCTCTTAAGCAGATAAAACAATCAAATCATTTGCATACCTGTCTAAGAGTACTTAGCCTTCTCTTCTCTGTGTTGTCCCACATTCTTTTGACTTTTTTTCATAGGTCTTATTTTTTAACCTAAAATCTTTTTGTTTCTTTCCTCTGACCCACCTCCAGGGTCCTCTTTAGTTGTAATAAAAATAGCATCTTAAGACTGAGGAAAATAATATGTACAATAGCTTCAGTAATGTAAGTGAAAAGAACAAAATAATAATAATGAAGCAAAATTCTCTGTAATTATAATGGCCAATCTTGGTTTCAGAGAAAAGATAAGGAAATAATCCTCCCTCCTTTTGTTAGAAAAGTGTGGGGACCCTTGGGTGTGGAATGCTTCACATCAGATTTGATTTCTGCATCTGTTGGCTTACCTTAACTATTTTCCTTTATCCCAAGAGCAGATTCACTGTGGTTAGGGTCCAGTTTTTATACTGGAAAGTTTGATTAAAGTGTGACTAAAACAAAAAGCATTAATAATATCAAACCAAACAAAAATAGCTTTTGGGTTCAACCCACAGGAAAGTAGCTATGAAACACCTGGGTATAAACATGGGTCTTGTCAGTCCCTCACCTTTTCCTTTATTTCATTCCTATTGCCTGTAAATGGACAGCTAGGCAGCATAGTGGAAAGAGCACTGTCCCTGAAGTCAAGAGGACCTGAGTTCAAATCTCACCTCAGAAACTTATGAGCTGTTTGGCCCTGGGCAAGTCACTTAACACCAATCCTGATATGTATCTTGCCACTGGACCCAGATGGCTCTGGAGGAGAGAGTGAGGTTGGGGACCTTGCACAGCCCTCCCTCGCTTAAATCCAATTCAGTACAAGTCAGGACATCACCTCAATTTCATGGTCGTCTTTGAAAATAAAAGACAAACAACAATTGTAAAACAGAGAGGTGGAGACCCTTAGTAAAAGGCCCCTAACAATTAGCAATATATTCTTAAGTGTCTAGATTTCAGTGACCTGTGAAATGTATTCTCACTAGTTCCTTTTGCTATTGGTTTGTTTCTCCATAGAGAACTTTTCTGATATGCGTCCCTCTTTTCAACTAACATTCCTTTTTATCATACTACCTTCAATAATATTGCTTGGCACTGACTCCCTCCAAATACTTGTAGACATTAGTCATCTTCCCCACTATGATTATCAATTGGCTAAATCCAATATATTGAGTTATTTTCATCTTCCATCAGAAATCAATCCCTCCAGCCCCTAAGTCATACTTAATTTCAAGGCAGAGTCAATTTGAAAAGACTTGAGCAGCCCATAGGACAGCAGTGAGAGAAATGGGAAGAAGCAAAGGTTGTTTAATAAGATCACTTCAGATCCATCAGCATTGACTTTATAAGGAAAAATATTAACAGAAAAGTTGTATATATGGGAAATGCTTGATAGAAAGGAATGTTTATAGAGTGGAGGGAGGGGACTCAACCTCCTATTTTGAGAGTGAGGAATTGTTCCTGAGTTGGAAACCTTTAACCCTTTCCAGGTGGGCAACACCTGGAAAATGTATCCTTTCAGGCCAGGGAGTGGGCTGGGTGCAGGCACTTGTCCAGAATTTGTAGGAGAGCTTCCAACATCTGGGAGGTGGGTGAGGTCAAGTTCCCTGTTACAAAGAATCCCAAGAGGTAAGAGACAAGTCAAATTCAGGTGCACATAAATATTGGGGGTGGGAGCAGAGAAAGGCCAATTTGAGAAGCAAGTTGGAGCTGTACTTGGATCTGGGGCTAAAGAATGAACTGGATTGCTTAAGGTACATGTCAGGGATTAGGGAGTAAGGGAAGGGAAGGGAAAGGCAACCTGCAGCTGGAATATGGCTTATGTCACTTGTAGAGGCCAGGAGAAGGAAAGGAAGGGATCCACAGCTGTAAATGCTACAAAATGCTTCAAGATCTCAGCACAGATTTTCAGAATACTTGACGTTGTTGTCTATGGCATATTGACGCTGAATGCAGCAAAGATTGATGAGCAAAAAAAAATAAAATTTTTAAAAAGGATGGGGGTATTTCTTCCCCATTACATGTGTGTAATTAAGAGATCCTAGACAAGGAAGAAATGTACCATGAGGAGAAATTCCAAGGTTTTAGAAAAGGAAAAAGTTACGACTATATTCTATGTGGCGTATAAAGGCTCGTCAGGGAATCAGAAGAAACAACTAGTAAATATGAGGACTAGTAATCAATATTAGGTGTTCAGAGAAGAAAATAACTTTGGACTTGGAAATACACATATGTATTTATCCTATTTATTATTGTTGTTGAATCGTTCCAGTCGTGTCCAACTCTCCATGACCCCATTTGAATTTTTCTTGGCAAAAATACCGGAGTGGTTTGCCATTTCTTTCTCCAGCTCATTTTACAGATGATGAAACTGAGGCAAACAAGGTGAAGTGTCTTACCCAGAGTCATACAGCTAGTAAGTATCAGGTTTTTCTGACTTTAGGACTGCGTTTATCCTATACATAATGACCTTCTAAGGTATTTTTTCCTTGAAATATAATTTTATAAGTCCATAATATATTTTGTTATATAATTTCATTTTTATATTTTGTATAATAAGAAGTAACATGGTGTAATAAACAGAGGTCTAGCCTCAGAGCCAGGAAGACCTGGATTCATGTCCTGTCTCAGACTGGCTACATGACACTGGGCAAGTCACTTAACCTTGAAATACTATAAACCAGTGGTGTCAAACTGAAATAGAAATGGGGGTCACTAAAACATATATGCCCTATCATGTGGCATATTGACTTAGAAAACCACCCTATGTTCTATCACATTTTTATTTATTTTGTTGAATATTTCCCAATTACATTTTTATTTAGTTCAGTCCTTACCAGCTTATTTGATATATCTTCTCTAGACTCCTAACACTGAATATTTCTGAAAAGATGCCTCATCTGGGTGAGTTTCCTTATTTGGAGGGTATGTTATACTAATAAAATCACAGGTTGAGTCCTTGTCTCTATAAAATATTCATATCCATACAAATATTTAAAATAAAATCAATCAAAAGACATTTGTTGAGCATTTATTATGTGCAAGGTCCTGCGCTAAGTGCCAGGGATACAAAGAAAGGCACAGTCCCCACCCTCAAGGATATCACAGTTTAATGAGGGAGTCAACATACAAATAACAATGTGCATACACTGTACAATTGGGGTAAATGGACTGCATCTCAAAGGGAAGGTTCTAGCCCATAGGGTTGGGGGAGACCAGAAAAGGCCTCTTGCAGAAGATGAAAATTTGAACTCAGTCTTAAAGGAATCCAGGGAAGTAGAGGCAAAGGTAAGGAGGGAAAGCAGTCTATGGTCAGAGACTGGAGATGTCAGTCAACTGGCATTTATTGAGTATTTACATGTACTAAGGACTGGGGACACAAAGAAAGGCAGAAAGACAGTCCTTACTTCCAAGCAGCTCACAGTTTTATGGGAGAGACAACACTCAAACAAGTATGTGCAAATAATACATATGCAGAGAGTAGTCTCAGAAGGAAGGCACTAAGATTAAGGAAAATTGGGAAAGACTTTCTGCAGAAGATCAATCCATCAATCGATAAAATCCATAAAAAATTATTAAGCACCTACTATGTGCCAGGCACTGTGTTAAGCTCTAGGGATACAAAAAAGAGGCAAAAGACAGTCTGTATCCTCTAGGAGCTTACAAGGTAATGGGGGACATGAAGACAACTATAAACAAAGCAAGTCTATATACTGGATAAATAGGATTGGACTTTCACTCATGATGAAAAGAAAACATTCCAGTCATGGGGGCAGCCAGTAAAAATGCCAAGAGTCTGGCAATGAAGTGCTATATGTGAGGAATAGCAAGGGAGCTGGTGTAAGCGAGTCATACTCCAGAGAGTATGTGAAGGGGAATAAGGTATAAGACTGGGAAGGTGGTAGGTGCCAAAGTTATAAAGCGCTTTAAGAGCTAAACAATATGATCCTGAATTTAATAAGTAGCCATAGGAATTTATTGACTGGGGGAGGAGAATGACATGATCAGATGAACTTTAGGAAGATGAATTTGATGATTGAATGTAAGATCGACTGGAGTAGGGAGAAACTTGAAGCAAGGTGACCCACCATATGACATTACAATTTATTGATTATTCAATGAAGGTTTTTCAGTCCATGAAGGCTATGGCCACAGTTGGACCATGTACTTGGATGGAGTGAAATGGGATATGAAAGCTTGGCTCTAACCAAAAGATACTCAGAGGATTAGATCACAGTAGGAATCAGAAAGCAGACTGGATCATGGCTGGGCTGCTGCTGCTGTGGCTATATTTGTGTGCCCAGAATTCTGCGGTCTTTGGTCAGTTCTTATGGAAAAAAAAGAACTGGTACCATCCTTTAATATATATGATGACCTGCAGCACCTCCACCTATATTGAGACCCAAACAGAAATGTTTATGTATATATTCCCAATACCAGAGAGAACATCATATGACACTTGTCCTAATTCCCCCATACTTGTTAGTTCTTCTCTCCCCCAAATTACCTTGTATTTTTTTGTCTATATCTTGTATAAATGTACACATTATCTTCCTTAATAGAATATAAGTTCCTTGAGGCAGCAACTGACTTATTTGTTCCTCCACCTCCACAGCACCTGACACATAGTAGAGGTTTAAAGTAGTAGTAGTTGGTGGGGGTGTAGTGGTTGTGGTAGTTGTTGGTCCCCCATTCTCAAAGAGGACCATGACATAGAAGTGATGCCATGACTAACACTGAATTGGATTTAAGTGAAGGAGGGCTGTGCAGTCATCAACCTCATTCTCTCCTCCAGAGCTATCTGGGTCCATTGGAAAGATATACATATCAGGACAACTAGACATAGCCCTGGATGTTTAAGCAATTGGGGTTAAGTGACTTGGTCAGGGTTACACAGCTAATAAGTATCTGAGGTGAGATTTGAACTCAAGTCCTCTTGACTCTGGAACCAGTACTCTATCCACTGCACCATCTAGCTGCCCCAAGGTGTTTAAAGAATGTTTGGTGATTGGCCCAAAGTTCAGATGTCAGAAATTAATAAATTGTAGAGTACATTTGAGAAGGAAGTGATCAAATGGAAGATAACTCATTAAATTGCTATCTTATTCAATTCAACACACTCTTATTAAATGCCTGACATGTGAGGCACTATACTTTATTGCTAATTATTGCAAATTCTTGTTAATCAATAAAGCCAAATTAGGAGCCTAGGGTTAGCTTACACTCAAGTTGGAACTAGTGCAGGATGACTGAGGCTATGACATAAGGTACTGAAATCCTGGAGGGCTGGGAAAGGAGGTGTATATTTCTTTCCCACAGCAGTCCTCTGAGAAGCCTGCCACTCCTTAACTCTTTCAGGCCTCCATCAGGCTACTTCTACTACCTTACCAGACCCCAGGTCACCACCTCTGCCACTCCACTTTTTCTTTAATTTACTACGAGACTGGGAGAGGGTACATAGAGCTATAAAATAAACTCATCTTAATTTTCAAGGGCATAAATCTGGAATGTGATTTTTAAATAAACATAGCTAGTAATCATTTCCTCTGAGGCCATTTCTGGCAGAACAGTGAGATTTAGGACATGCTATTTATAAAGTACAAACAGAAGATTGAAGCAAGAAAGCAAACTAAAAAATACTTGCCCACATGAACCAGTCTATTCAGTGATGGTGAAGAAAGCATTTCATCAGTCTCCCTGAAAACCATTAGCCTGGCACATAAATGTCATTTGAAAAGGCAAAGTCTCAGACTGTGAATAGCCAGTGGAATGTGAAATGTGACAACTTAATGCTCTCATATAAACTGGAGTGAAATGAACAGAACGACAGAAACAATTTATGTTCCTATAACACTCTAAAGACAAACAACTTTGAAAGCTTGTAAGAACTCTGATCAACACAATTGCTGGCCATGATTCCAAAGAAGCAGTGATGAAGCATGTTAGCCACTTCTTGACACAGAAATGATGGATTAAGGATGCAAAATGAGACATAAATTTTTGAACGTGGCTAATAAGGTAATTTCTTTTGCTTAAATATATATGAATATGTGTATATACACATGTGTTTATATATGTGTGCAGGTATAAAATATGTAATATATTTATTATATGTAACTTGTTTGACTTTTCTTTTTCCCAGTGTGGTGGTAGATATAAAGAAAAAAATAGATTTTATTCATAAAAATCTTAATTTAAAAAAAGAACGTGTTAAAAGATAATACTTTCTATAGAATGTACATTGACCCCTCTGAAGAGTGAATTATCACCTGACCTAGTAGAGAACCAAGCATTTTAACACGACACTAACACTCAAGAATCTTCAACAATGACTTTCTCATGTGCACTGCATGCCAGACTGTTCAGTGCACTTCTTGAGAAGTTCTTTTTTGGCCACACTTCAGGGCTCCAGCATGACTGATGGACATACAGTCCTCAGTGACAACACAACTGCTCATTACTGGAATTCTGCCAGCGAGTGGAATGCCAACATCCACTCTTTTCCCATAGCTGCAACCCAACACCTTCAACACTAGGAAATAGGCTTACTGCCCCATCACTGACACCTCTACACTACATCAAAAGGTATTATAAATTCTTATGGCCCATTGCTGTAAATCAAGACTTTATTGTGCCCTGTTCTAAATGTTCTGACATTTTAATTCTTGGGCAGTTTTTTTGAAACATCGTCTCTGCTAGTTATGGATCTGCTAACAAAACCACTGCAGTCACCAATGGGTCAGCACAGTGGGGTGCAGACAATACTGGACTCAAAATCAGAGGACCTGGGTTCAAATTCTGACTCTGCCACTTACTATCTGTATGTACTAAGGCCAGGTACTTCTTATCCCTTCTCAGTTTTCTCAACTATAAAATTAGGAGGTTCAACTCCATGGCTTCAAAGCTCTCTCCTATCTTTAAATCTATTATTATTTCATAACATTTAGCTAAATTCTGCATCCTATTTCTAACAACCTGAGTTTAGCATGTTTCTCTAACTATTTGAGTGAGGCAAGCCAGCTTCTCCTGCCTTCACTTCATCTGTTAAAAGAAAAACCCATTCAGCTGTGTCCTTACAGCCAGCTCAGACTGACTTAGGAGAGTGAACTATTAAACTTTCAGTGTGAGCATTTACACCTCCAAAATCAGCAAACACTACAAATCAGGACATCATTTATCATTTTGTTGGCTATCTATATTTGAGAAAGTGACAAAGAAAAAGTTAATAAAGATAAACAATAGGTGGGGGGCAGAGCCAAGATGGCAGAGGAAAGGCAGTGACTCACCCGAGCTCTCCCCCAAACCTTTAAATAATGCTTTGACAATTCCTGGAGCAGTAGAGCCCACAAAAGGACAGGATGAAATAATTTTCCAGTCAAAGGCAACTTAGAAGGTTATAAGGAACAGTCTATCATACTTGGGTGAGGGTGAAGTGCAGTCCAGCATAGGCCACACCAGCACAGACCCAGCCCCAGCCGACTACGTATAGGCCTTGAGAGCCATTGAATCAACAGAAGCAGCAGCATCTGCCTCCAGAGCTCTCAGCCCACAGATGGGAAGGAGGTTGAATAACTGGGATTACAGGGGTCTCTTTGCTAGCCCTGGGGGAAGGACTCTGTTGCTTTACCAATAGTTGGATCCATCCTATGATGGGGAGGAACACTAGCACACCAGAGCTTGTGGCCACAGTGGAGTGGGATGCTCCTCACAGTTCCAGGGCAGAAAATCAGGCTTGTGGTTGCTCACAGACCAGAGCATCGGCCAAGAGAGTAGTAAACACACCTCTCTTTAGAGCATCCCACTTTGGAAGAATTCAAAATTTACAGGTCCCAAAAAGTATCTCTGAAAACAGTTGCACAAAACCCCTGAAGCTTGGGATAGTGCACCCTCCTCCCATGTGAGTGAGATTTTCCCCGCCCCTTAAATATAACAGATTTAATTGTGATGGTAATCAGTATAATAGAATACAAATGGTGATTTACGCTAGATTAAGTGTTCTTTGATTTCTTAAGTTAATAATACTATAGCATAGAGCATAGATATTATGTAACTACTCTTTATATACTCTAATGTGCTTCTTAGTAGTTTAAGCCAATGCAGTAATGTGTTTTTAGGTATCAATGAATTGTGAACTTGCACTTGTTCTGAATAACTAAATCCCTTTTACTGTGTTCATTGTGGTACATTGTGGTTAACCAAGGCCCTAAAGATAGTCTCTTCTAAGCTGAAGGGACCAATCAGCATTGGAGATAATGACCGACCAGAACCCCTTGTCATGTATTTGGATACTTACTCCTCGAGCTGATGTCCTAGATGGTCAACCAATCAGCTAAAAGGACACAACCTTTGTATCTAGAGAGGATGTACTCCCTGTCCATTAACAGTTAAAGGAACATCTGTAAGAGTCTCAGAACTCCTATTGAATTCATGAAATGTACCATTTGATTTTGTTAGGTAGATGTAATGGGAGAAGTTATGTCTTAAAATAGTAAGATATATAAGCATTTAAGCCTCATTGGGGTATAAAAGTCTGAGACCAGTACTGCTCGGGGTCTTTCAGGCCCTGCCCCTGGCTGACTGGCTTTATTGTGAGACAGGATCCCTCTCTCAATAAACCTACTTTCTATGGCTTAGAGACTTTGCTGTTTCTGTTCTTCGTCAAACTTAGAAATTTTTGAGACACCCAAGAAGCAGGACCCTACTTTAATAAAGAGTTAAAAGTCAAGAAATAGGCTGGGAAAATTAGCAAAAAACAGACAACAATTCTGACCATAGAAAGTTACTATGGTGACAAGGAAGATCAAAACACTCCCTCAGAAGAAGATAACAAAATCAAAGCTCCTACATCCAAAGCCTCCAAGAAAAATATGAATTCCTATCAGTCCATGGAGGGGCACAAAAATAATTTTGAAAATCAAGTAAGAAAAGTAAAAGAGGGGGCAGCTAGGTGGCACAGTGGATAAAGCACCAGCTTTATCAGGAGGACCTGAGTTCAAATCCAGGCTCAGACACTTGACAGTTACTAGCTGTGTGACCCTGGGCAAGTCATTTAACCCTCATTGGCCCAGCAAACAAACAAACAAACAAAAAGTAAAAGTAAAAGCAAAATTGGAAAGAGAAATGAGAGTGATACAAGAAAATCATTACAAAAGAGTCAATAGCTTGGTAAAGGAAACACAAAAACTCACTGAAGAAAAAAAAAGTCCTTAGAATTGGCTAAATAGAAAATGAGACACGCAAAAATCTCTGAAGAAAATAATTCTTTAAAAATTATAATTGAGTAAATGGAAGCTGACTTTATGAGAAATCAAGAAACAATAAAGTAAAACCAAAAGAATGAAAAAATAGAAGACTGTGAAATATCTGATTGGGAAAACAACTGACATGGAAAATAGATCCAGAAGAGATAATTTTTTAGTTATTGTACAACCTGAAAACCATGATCAAAAAAGAGTCTCATCATCATCTTTCAAGAAATTATCAAGGAAAATTGTCCTGATATTTTAGAATCAGAGGGTAAAGTAGAAATTGAAAGAATCCACCAATCCTAAAAGATATCCCAAAATGAAAACTCCCAGGAATATTTTAGCCAAATTCCAGAGCTCCCAGGTTAAGGAGAAAATATTGCAAGCAGCCAGAAAAAAAAAAGCAATTCAAGTATCATGGAGCCACAGTCAGAATAACAAAAATTTAAGTGGCTTCTACATTAAAGGATCAGAGGCCTTGGAGGGCAAAGGAACTAAGATTACAACCAAGAATTGCCTACCCAGAAAAATTGAACATAATCCTTCAGGGGAAAAATGAATATTCATTGAAAGAGAGGATTCTCAGGTATTCTTGATGAAAAGACCAGAGCTGAATAGAAAATTTGACATGCAAAAACAAGATTCAAGAGAAGCATAAAAAGATTAACAGAAAAAGAAAATCATAAGGATTTAATAAGGTTAAACTGTTTACATTCCTACATAGGAAGATAATGCTTGTAACTCATAAGAACTTTCTCATTATTAGGGCAATTGGAAGGCATATATATGGACAGAGGGCACAGGAGTAAGTTGAATACGAAGGGATGATATCTAAAAATAAAATTAAGGGATGAAAGAGAAATGCACTGGGAGAAAGGAAAAAGGAGAGGTAGAATGGGGTAAATCATTTCACATAAAAAAGGCAAGAAAAAGTTTTTACAAGGAGACAAAGATGGGGGAGGTGAGGAGGAGTAAGTGAACCTTACTCTCATCAGAATTGTCTCAAAGAGAGAATAACATACACACTCAACTAGGTATAGAAATCTATCTTGCCCTGCAGGAAAGTAGGAAGGGAAGTGGAGAAGAGAAGGAGGCAATGATAGACTGGATGGCAGGTGGGGGGAGGGGGTAGTCAGAAGCAAAATTCTTTTGAGGAGGGACAGAGTGAAAGGAGAGAGAGAGAATAGAATAAACTAGTGGGATAGAATGGAAGTTAGCAATAGTAACTATGAAAAAAAATTTTGAATCAAGTTTTCTGATAAAGGCCTCATTTATCAAACATATAGAAAACTGAGTCAAATTTATAAAAATAATAGCCATTTCCCAAATGATAAATTATCAAAAGATATGAACAGTTTGCAGATCAAAGCTATAGCCATATAAAAAGGTTCGAACTCACTATTGATTGGAAAATGCAAATTAAAATAATTTGGAGGTACTACCTTATACCTATTGGATTGGATAATAGGACAGAAAAGGAAAATGAAAAATGTTGAAGGGGATGTGGGAAAAATGAGACATTAATACACTGTTGGTGTACTTGTGAACTGATTCAACCGTTCTGTAAAACAATTTGGAACTACCCAAAGGGCTATAAAACTATATTTATATGGCATTTATAATGCCCTTTGACCTAGCAATACCACTGCTAAATATGTAACCAAAAAGGGAAAAGGACCTATTTGTACAAAAATATTGATAGCAGCTCTTTTCTAGTGGCAAAGAATTGGTGAATGGCTGAACAAAGTGTGGTATGTGATTATGAGGGAATACTATTGTGCTATAAGAAATGATAAGCATGATGCTCTCAGAAAAATTTGGAAAGACTTACATAAGCTGATGCAAAATGTACTGTGTACAAAGTAACAGCAGTGTTATAAAATGATCATCTGTGAATGACTTAGCTGTTCTCAACAATACAATAATCCAAGAGAACTCTGAAAGACATATGAAAAAATATGCTATCCATCCCCAAAAAGAACGGATGGTGTCAGAATACAGATTGAAACATATTTTTTTTTACTTTCTTTATTTTTCTTCATTTTTTGGTCTATGTTTTCTTTTACATGACTAATATGGAAATGTTTTGAATGACTACATTGTATAACCTATATCAAATTGCTTGCCTTCTCTATGAGGGGGAGGGGAAGGAAGGGGTAAAATTTGGAATTCAAGCTTTTAAAAATGAATGTTAACATATTTAACTTAAAAGTGTATCACATATAGATTTGGGTTTTTGTTTTGTTTTTCTTTTTTTTTTTTTTTTTTTTTTGAGAATTGGTTGTTAACTGTGTGACTCTGGGCAAGTCATTTAACCCCAATTGCCTCACCAGAAAAAAAAGAAAAGAAAGAAAGAGAATTTGTTGTTAAACATTTACTGGCACAACTATTGTGTACCATTGTGTACCCTTTGAAAGATTACTCTAAATTGATAATCATATTGCAACAAGCACCACAAAACCACGTCTTGGGAAGAGATGTAGTCCTCTAGAATAGCTAGAGATTATGACAGCAACTGGAAGCAACATGGTACATGGGAAAGAGCCCAAACTCTAGATTAAAAGACATTGGGTGGGGCAGCTAGGTGGCACAGTGGATAAAGCACCAGCCCTGGATTCAGGAGTTCCTGAGTTCAAATCCAGCCTCAGACACTTGACACTCACTAGCTGTGTGACCCTGGGCAAGTCACTTAACCCCCCATTGCCCTGCCAAAAAAAAATAAAAGGCATTGGGTTCCAATCCTGCCTCTGAGGGTAATGCTGTGCTAAGTGAAATCACCTAATCTCCTTGAGCCTCTGTTTTCTCACTTGTATAATGAGCAAGGGGGACTGGTTAGCCTGTGAGTTGCCATTAAATCTTAATCTCCACTCCTATGATCAGAAGTCCTCAAGTAAAACAACAGAAACATGCAGTGAGTTCATGAGTGGGATTTTCACTAGAGAGGAAAATAGAGAGCTATGCTTTAAAAAATGAGGGAAAGGAGCAGCTAGGTGGTGCAGTGGATAGAGTACCAGCCCTGGAGTCAGGAGTACCTGGGTTCAAATCCAGCCTCAGACACTTAACACTTACTAGCTGTGTCACCCTGGGCAAGTCACTTAACCCCAATTGCCTCACTAAAAAAAAAAATGAGGGAAAGAGTGTTTTAATGATATACTAAGCTAAAAACTGAGGGTTTTCCCCTGAAAGTAATGTAGTATAACTAAGCCAAAGTCTTTGAAATTCATAACCCTTCTTCACATGAAAGAGGTGTGAGGCAGTGCAGAGCACGGAATTCAGTCCAAACAACATTTATATTCATCAATTTCTCTATGTTTCTCATTTATCCTAAGTTCCGTTTAAAATAGGAAAGAGATCAAAAGCCTCATGTAAATATGAGTCTCATGGGATCTTCGTCACTATTAAGTGAAAAGGTCTTGAAGGGTGGGATATCCTCTTTATGCCTTGGGTTTGGGAATCACTCAGTCTGATATGATCAAGTCTTACATGATTTACTCAAAAACTATTTAGGTTCTTCTTACCTCCTTAGCTCTTTTTCTACCAAGTTTATTTGGCTAATACTTTATCCCTTTATGATATATTGAGACCAACTTGTCTGCCTTTCTATAGAATTGCAACTCTTCTATCTCTGTCAAACCCTAAATTAATATTTTTTAAATATAGATGGTATACCAGGGAGAGCATTGGACCAGGAGTCAAGAGATGAAGATATTAATGCTGACTTTATTATCTCTATCAGCTTAGACAAATTATTGCACCTAAATTTCATCTAAGATCATGATCAGTTCTAAAATTTTGTCAGGCACAAAAGAAGAAAATGTGGTAATAACCTTCCCATTCTCCTTAAAGGAAAAAAAAGGGATAAGCAAATGACAGTTTTAATTTCTGGGCCACTATTTTGTTTGAATTTCCCAAAGAAAAGAGCTAGAAGTAATAACCTTCGATTAAAATAAATATTTATGGTACTCTACATACAAAGCATAATTTCTATTCAATAAGGGACCAAACTTCACATTTTGATAAATAGCCCCCAAATCATTTAAAAACTACATTTTCATCATAATTAAGATGACCCCGAGAACAAGTTATTCAGTAACTGCACCTACAACACATTTCTTTCCAGTCTTTCTGATAGGCCTTGAATAATTAGTGTAACTGAAGATCTTCTCATTTTTGTTGCACCTGGCATTACAGCATATGAAGATGGGAAGCTTTGATCTAGGATATAACCTTTATTTCTCAAAGACAGACCCAGACCAGACCCCATTGGAAAAGGGTTTTAAAATATTCATCAGAGAAACAAAACACGTGGTTGGTTGGTGATTCACAGATGCATTGAATAATTACCTGCCTTGCTAAACTGATTCTTTTCACAGCTGCAGAGACTTGGAATTGACCAAACCAACATGGGTTTAGCTTTTTAGTGAGCAGGCCAACAGTAGATTCTTTTTTATTATTTTAAGGAATAAAAATGGTATAAAATAGCATAAGTGCTATAGAAGACAATTTGATTGGATGAGGCAAAAATGTTCAATCCAATTAACTGACTACAGGAGTAACTGTGCTTAAGTCACCATCATGGATCTGAGAAAAATGTAGGAAGAATTTATGCAGTGAATAAGACGACCTCTAAGATCTATTCCGACTCAAAGATTCCATAAAGCCAGACAGTGAAATCACTAGTAATCATAACAGTTATAAAATAACCCCCAAATTATGAAATTTTACTAGAATTCAGTTTCAGAGGCAATGAATATAAATGTGTAGTTCTTATGTGTATCCCAATTAGAATGCAAATCTGTGTGGGATAGGGAGTATTTCACTTTTACCTCCTGACATAGACACTTTATTATTTTAATACAGATTTTTACTTGAAGCTTTGAGTTCTAAGTACTTTCCCTCCTTCCCTCCCTGAGATGGTAAACAATCAGATATAGGTTATAGGTTATACGTGTGCAAATATGTAAATTTTGTATTTGAATAAAAGAAAAAAGTAAAAGAAAGTGAAAAGTGCTTCAGTCTGTATTCAGTCAATATCAGTTCTTTCTTTGGAGATGGATAGTGTGCTTCATTAGTCCTTTGGGATTGTCTTGTATTACAGTATTGTGTAAATTGCTAATTGGGGAGTGCTAGCTAAGCGGCTTACTGCAATATTGGGGCAAGGAAGGAGACCGGCAGCCTCCCTCAAAACAGAACAAGATTTATTTTAACAAGAACGAACTTTAAAAAAAACCACACAAACAGGATCAGTAGGATCAAGGGAAAGGAAATAAAATGGGGAAAGGGAAATTATAATACCTGAAAAAATACCACCGTCCAGGAATCAGCTGAAAATACGCAGCAGAATGCCTGTCCCTTTCCAGCTTCCACCTAGAATGCCCAATTCTCCTCCCCCAAACCTAAAAACACCCCACCCAGTCCCAGCCAAGGGGATGGCCGCTCTGACAGGCACATGACTGCCCTCACTAGGTTTCCAATCATTATAATTTTGCCAGGCCCATGTAGGCGTCAGCGACTGGTGATGACACGAGGTGCCAGAGCCCTGGCAATGACTACAACCAGTGGGTGGAGCACCGTGCAGTTTGTGGCGCCCCAGGCCAGTGCGTGCTGAGGCATAAAAACCTCACATAACAATTAATTCTTTACAGTATCGCTAAAAATAGTTGTCATTCACAGTCCTTCATTGAACAACATGGCTGTCACTATTTACAATGTTCCCCTGGTTCTGCTCACTTCACTATCCATTAGTTCATATAAATCTTTCCAGGCCTTTCTGAAATCATCTTGCTTGTTATTTCTTATAGCACAATAAAATTCCAATCATCATAGCCAAACCCCAATTGACGGGCATCCCTTTGATTTTCAATCCCTAGTCACCACAAAAAGAGCTGCTATAAATATTTTTGTACTAATAGGTCCTTTCCCCTTTTTTTGATGTTGTTGGAATATAAACCTAGCAGTGGTATTGCTAGATCAAAGGGTATGTATATTTTATAGCCCTTTGGGCATACTGACATAGACACTTAATGCACTTTGAGATGAAATGATCCCAGATCAAGCATCTGTGTTACTGTTTAGACTATGAATAGGTGAAATTGCACCAACACCTAGTGGCAAAATGCACTAACTCTAAGGACAATTATTGAAAATGAGGTGCCCAGGCTCCAGCAGTCAACTAACAGTCAGCATGAATATCTCCCAAACCACAGTGATGTCACAAGGTCAGGAGACTCAAGGAAAAACAACACTGCTTCCTTCCTTCTATCCTTCACCAATTTTTCCTTCAGAATCCTCATTCAATCCTACATTGACTCAGTCTTCTAATTCTCACTTTGATATTTCCTGAATCATCACCAAGTATATCAATCTATAATCACAAAATATCAAACAGACTCTATCCATCAAGCCCATCAAAATAGCCCCAAATTAACCACTCCTCTCATTAGGAAATAGTCTCAAGAGCAGCAGAGAGTTTTCCTTCCATACTACAAATAGACCTCAGCCCCTCAGGAGCTAAGTCTTTAGACTCTGGCTACTAATATTATTTCTACCACATCTCAGATCATTTTGCTGACATATCTATAACACCCCTCCACAGATGGAATCTAAGTCATGTACCCACATGCTATTCCTCACATCTCTTCTACTCTTGTCTGGATTTGGATCACTCCTCCAATTTGCTCTCACACTAGAATGTCTAAGTGCCTACCATCACATATTCATACTGTTTCAGAATACTTTTGTTTGTTGTTTAGTCTTTTTCAGTCATGTTGGACTCTTCATGACCCCTTTTGGGGTTTTCTTGCAAACATACTGGAGTGGTTTGCCATTCCCTTCTCCAGCTCATTTTACAGATGAGGAATCTGCCGCAAATAGGGTTAAGTGACTTGCCCAGGATCACACAGCTAGTAAGTGTCTGAAGCAAGATTTGAAGCCAGGTCTTCCTGGATCCAGACAGGCACCCCTTTCAGAATACTAGAGGTAATCCTACTAAAGGGAAATACATTTTCTCTACTTACTAGTCTAGCTTTGGAGCCCAAATCAGACACTCACAAAGTACACATTGCATTTTACTCAACCAGCCACTCACAATAATGATATTTTCAGATCTTAAACCTACCTGTGTTTACTTTAAAATAAAGCAAAAGAAATAATTAGATAAATATAAAGATATTAAAGCAAATAATTTATTTTTACATATAATATATAATAAAGCAAATAAAAATTAAACCAAATAAGTAAAATACATCACAATACACTTTAAAATCCAGATCACACTTTTCAACAGTGTCCCAATATAAATCAGGGCATATTTATAGGAAACAGTCAGGGAAACCCATGAGGGAGGAAAATTAATGTGCTTAGAATAATCCAAAACTTTGGACTGTAGGCTTCAGCATTACTGATCAGGAACCATACAAAAATGCTTTCATGATCACCACTTCACCACTCTTTCACTGGGGACATCCTTTACTCTCCTTGAATATATAATACTCTCCTTTATAAATTCTTTCAGTTAACCATCATTCTTTTTTTTTTTTTTTTTTTTTTTTTCTTTTTTTTTTTTTTTAGTGAGGCAATTGGGGTTAAGTGACTTGCCCAGGGTGACACAGCTAGTAAGTGTTAAGTGTCTGAGGCCGGATTTGAACTCAGGTACTCCTGACTCCAGGGCCGGTGCTCTATCCACTGTGCCACCTAGCTGCCCCACATCACCTAGCTGCCCCCATCATTCTTAATTAAAAAGGCATTGAGAAAGGTGAACAGCTCTTAAGATGAACAGCACTTGTTTTTAAGCTAGAAAACTGCAAAATTCATCATACTTCTATTTCTGAGCTATTTAGACCAGACTAGCTTACCTGGATGCTCTTCTGTCCCTTTAAAAAGGAGGCTGCAGCAATACTGTTCAGGTTAAGTCTAAGCTTCCAATGCCTTTCTTTCCTTCTTATACCAGAGGGGGCAGCAGAGAGCAATAAACCTTTATGGAAAGCTTTTCACTTTTCTCCAATTCTGGGTGGAGATGAAGGGCAATTCCTTTTCCAATAATTTGCTCAGGTAGGGAGTCATCATTTCTATAATTGCCACCATTCCAACAGAAGAGATTTTCTACTTTTCTTTGCAGTAGCTTCACTCTTTCCTCCAGTTTCCTTTTCTATAACCCAATTTGTCTTCCTCTCCTGGTTCAATTCATTTTTTTGCATAAGAAGTTACAACTCCACTTTGGTCTCCAAATGTTTATGATTTGTCATGGTTTTGTTTATTTGTTTTTAAGTTTTACTCTCTTTAGTCACAAAGCATGCATGTGCAAATTTGCTCAGGTACCTATTTTGCTGGTAGTTCTGAAGACTTCAACAACTTCTTTGGTGCCACTGAAACCATTTCATTACACTGGCATTTCTCTAGGGTGTGTGGGTTTTTTTTTAAGATTAAACTATCCCCAGTCAAGCAAGGCATCACTCCATTTTCCTTTAATTTATCTATTCATTCATTTAAAGTTTGGTTTTGTTTGGTTTTGGTTTCTTGGTGAGGCAATGAGGGTTAAGTGACTTGCCCAGGGTCACACAGCTAGCAAGTGTCAAGTGACTGAGGCCAGATTTGAACTCAGGTCCTCCTGAATCCAAGGCCGGTGCTTTATCCACTGTGCCACCTAACTGCCCCTATTTGAAGTTTTGAGTTCCGAATTCCATCCTCCTCTCATTCCCTCCCTACCTACCTTTCCCCCTCCTTGAGGCAGCGAGCAACCAGATATAGGTTATCCATGTGCAATTATGTAAATCATTACAATACTAGTCATTTTATACAAAAAGACTCAAGTAAAAAAAGAAAGCACAAAACAGCATGCTTCAGTCTGTGCTCAATCAACATCTTTCTCTGGAGGTGGATAGTCCTTTGGGATTGTCCTGGATCATTGTATTTGCTGAGAGTAGTAAGTCATTCACAATTGCTCATAGAACAATAATGCTGTCACTGTTCACAATGTTCCCCTGGTTCTGCTCACCTCACTATACATCAGTTCATATGAGTTCCAGGTTATTCTGAAATCATCCTGCTCATCATTTCCCACAGCACAAAAATATTCTACCACAATCACACACCACAGTTTGTTCAGTTGTTCCCCAACTGATGGTCATTCCCTTGATCTCCAATTCTTAGCCACCACAAAGAGCTGCCTCTCCATTTTCTTGATAAAGGAATAAACTCACATATGCACTACTAATCATTGTCCTTCCCGAACTCTGCAAACCCTATCTGACAGCTTTTCTTCATAGACACACAACAGCAGTATGTAGTAAAACAAAGTCTTTGACTCCTTTTAGGCATCAAAATATTTATCCACAAAAGCAGCAATATCCCACATCTATAATCCATATGAATTTATTCCTTTACACAATATTTTTCTGTCCTTTTCATTTATATCCCACTCTGTTTTCTTAAAGGAACAGGGTATTTTACACATATATCAAGTTTAGAATTATTTATGGATTTTTTCCATATCCCCCTCCTAGGCTATGAGTTCCATGAAAGTAAGAAGCCTTCCTATGGAATTGTTCTCTGTGTATAATTGATGTTTAATAAGTATTTTTGGAAGTTGTTTAACTATAAATCTGTGTATATATGCATATGTGTGCATATATATACACATGTACAATATATATTTTTACCCACAATATCTAAAATAAACATATTTGGAAGAATTAGAGAAAGGAAATAATCATTTATGTAGTAACTACTATGTAGTTACTTTACAAATATCTCATTTGTCCCTCACAAGAACCATGTGAGATGTTATTATATTTTGCAGTTGAAGAAAATGAGATAGAAAGGTTAAATGACTTGCCCAGGTTCACATGGCTAGTTAGTGTCTGAGGCAGAATTTGAACACAGAAGTTCCTGACTCCCAGCTTCTGCATCCTATTAATTTGCAGGCTCCATTCTCTTCCTTTTTTGGGAAAATATTATCTATATTTGTTCTTTTCCCTTTTCCCTAAGACCTTTTTTGTGTTTTGTTTTGTTTTTACGGGGCAATGAAGGTTAAGTGACTTGCCCAGGGTCACACAGCTAGTAAGTGTTAAGTGTCTGAGGTCAGACTTGAACTCAGGTCCTCCTGAATCCAGGGCCAGTGCCTTTTCCACTGTGCCACCTAGCTGCCCTGACCTTTTTCGTGTTACCCAATCTTTCAGGGAACACCTATTCCCATCAGCAATCACAACCCAAAATACTTCAAGGTTCTACTATTTTACTGTAATACCTCCACTTTTTAACAAATGTAGTGGCTGAAGTAAGAAAAAGTATCATCACCTAATGACTAACCTTGGGGTGAGTCTCTTTACACTTGGCTAGGTTTGTCCTTGGACAACAGATACACAATCCTTCACTAGGTTCCAAGTTCAAACTCAGTGTTGTTTGTTAGGACCATCTCTCTCTCTTCCTCTATCTCTGTTTCTTTCTCTCTATTTTTCTATCATCTTTCTTTTTTCTCTTGACCTTTTACTTTATTTTTCTACTTACTGATCTACCATCTTTCATTTTCTTTCCATAATTTTATAACTATCCCTTTCCTTTTCTGTCTATAATATTTATTTTTTCTATCGATAATCTCTATCTTTTAAATTTTATCTACCTTTTTCTATCTATAATCTTTGTGCCTATCTTTCTTCCTTTTTATCTATGTTCTTTCTTTTTCCTATGTACTATAATCTATCTTTTTTCCTAATTTTTTCTATTTATGTTATCTATATTATCCTATCTATAATCTATCTTTCTTACTTTTTTCTATCAATAACCTATCTTTCTTTTTTCCAACCATTTTTCTTTGTCCTATTTATCTGTCATCTATCTTTCCTATCTAATTTATGTATCTTTATTTTTCTATATATAATTTTTCTCTGTCATCTTTTTCTTTCTTTTTCTAAATTTCATCATTCTTTTTCTATCTATAATCTATCTTTTAAAATCTAACTTTTATCTAACAAACTATTTATGTAAATATATAAAGATATATTTATGTATTTATTATGTATGATATATAATCTAAATAATATAACACACACATATATAGACACATATGCACAAGCATGGGTGTATACATATAAAAGGCAACTCTGAACATACACCCAAGTATATATACATAAAACATGTATGAATTCCTGATCTCACTGATGTGGGAACTAACCACCATCTGTACCATCTCAGCCTATGTAATTCTTCCCCATTCCCTCTGAAAAGGTTCCACATGACATACTGTAGGTTTTCCTTTTTATCTTTTCATATTTTGTAAGAAACAGTATAGCACTTGGGGGTCCATTTGTAATCCCCCTCTTTTATTATAAAAAGAGCCAATCTCCTTTCTCAATCACACATTTTATTGACATCTTTTCATCAAGTGTATCACAGAATTACAGGATTTCAGGGATATAAGGAGCTACAAAACCCATACAGAAAAACTAATGAAAAAATGAGATGCACTTGTGAAACACACCTAAAAGTCAACTCTCAGCCTTTCTTTGAAGAACACTGGTATTAGCAGCTCCCTTTACTTATTCGTCTGTTTTTGGTTTTTTTTTTTGGTTTGTTTGTTTGTTTGTTTGTTTTGAGATTGAGTCTCCTTATCTCCCCATTGATGGGCCTAATCCCAATGCTGATCAGTAAAGTGATTAAATTTAGTGTGAACACTCTATCAGTTTTCACCTTTCTCTAGCTGAGAACTCACGAGTTCAAGTGATCAAACAGCCTCAGTGCCAGCACCGGCCCCCCCCCCCCCAGCAACAATTACAGGTGTTTGCCATGAGATGCAGTCCCTCATTCTATTTCTGATATTCACCCAAATGTTCTTCAACATCTTCTTCCCTCTTTGTCATGGATTTCCTCAGAGGAGAAGATCTTAATATGTTCTGTACTACTCTATACCAACTCCACCAACCCTTCTTTACCTTTCCTATTCATTTTGAATAAAGTATATACCTTTCTAAGGTTATATTACAATAATGATGTTTATCCCACCTAATCTCAGTGATACAGTCAATTCAGTTGAGGGAAGGGGAAAGGTGTTGTTCCATTTAAACTGTTGTCATTGTATAGATTTTTTCCCTGATTCTGAATACTTTATATCAGTTGATTCAAATATTCCCATATTTCTCAGTATTCTTCCTATTTATTTTTTTTCTGCCAATGTAATAGTCTACATAATACAGGATGTCCCAAAAGTTTTACTCTAGTCTTAAGTTTTAGCTTAATTCTAGAATGCTTGATATCTCAAGTGGCTAAATTGAGAAAGTGTGATCATTTAAATAAAGATCCAAGTTATCTGAAAATAGTAGCTTCAGTATTAATAATTTAGCAGTTACCCTAGAAAAAGAGTTCTAACCTGGAGCCTAGAAGGGTTCATGAATATGGATGGCAAAAATTACATCTTTATTTTCACTAACCTCTAACTGAAGTGTAGTTCTCCTTTCAATTAGGATTTTTAAAAAATATATTTGTGTGTATATGTATATATGTATGTCTATGTGTACATATGTGTGTGCTCTGAAAGGGTTTTCACAGGCTGTCACAGGAGTCAATGACACCAAAAAATGTTAAGAATTCCTGCTCTGGTTAGATTCTGATGGGCTTCAGAACCCACTTCACAGAGACAGATTGAATATGCACAAGGAGAAGGAATGTACATGTACATGTACATGTGCATTTACCCCAAATTAACAAAAACCTTGTATTTGGAGTCATCTAGACCAGTGCTGAAATCACCTGCCCCAGCTTTTATGAAGACCTCCTCTTTGCATCATTGTTATTTTTTTCTGCCATCAAAAACTAAACCATGTCTGCAACCAGTCTGTTCTTCAAATGAATAGGTCAGCCTGGTAAAGAGCCAAAATTAGCAGCCTTCTGGGCTTTTGTGATGTGGAAGTCTTCAGATCTTTTCCAGCACAGTCCATTAAAAGAATCTTGAGCCCTTGAGGCTGAAAACAAACGTGACATTCTGCTGGGTTCGATAATTATTTGCTTCTGAGCATTTGCTTACCATTATTTTCTGTGGCCTTTTTGCATGATTTCTGTTGAGATTTCCCATATTGAAAGACCAGTATTAATTCATTATAAACCCTTTCATTCACTGATTAGTACCTTTCTGAATAAAATTCACATATTACTTTCTATGGTGAAAGGGGAGAGAAGGATATAGAGAAAAAAGAAATAGGTTGTGTTTATTGTTTGTTTTTGTTTCCTGGGAGATTTTTGGCCATATGAAATTGGAGGCATAAGATTACTAAAGTGAAGATGTCAGACATAAATTTCTTTCAAATTATTTCCATATTTATTCTTTCCTGCATTTTCCTTTGACTTTAAAAAAAAACTGTAGAACAATATCTAAAAAAACCATAAAATCCACAAATTGATGAATACAGCAGAGATATTGTTGAGAAGTGACCAAAAGACATGTAGTCCTTGTACCAGATCTCCTTCTCCTGAATGGTCCGAGCACTCTTTGGTAGATTGTCTCCTTCTGCTAATAGCCCCAAACAAGGAGCCTTGGGAAACTGGCACATGTATAAAAGGTCCCACGAAAGGCCCCATCCTTCATTTTTTACCACCTGTGCTTCTGACCTTCCCAACTTCAACCCAGAGCCTCAGCTAGATCCTCACCTTGCAACCAACATCAGCCCCTATGGCCTTCTCACTCTGGAACATCCCAATGCTTTACCAGGCCTCTTTCAACTCCTCTCATCAGTCAGCTCCTCCCAGGACCTCCACTGGGGTGTTGGGCCCAGACTGGCTAACTTTCATTCTCCTAAAGAAGGTGTCTAATCTGTGTCCTCACTTAAATCCAATTCACTCCAAGTCATGACATGATCCTGAAGTCATGGTCCTCTTTGAGGGCAAAGGACAAACAACAACAACAACAATGACTTTCTATACTGCAAGTGTTACCTTAACTCTCTAATCTTATACACACACACACACACACACACACACACACACCTTCAGCTCCATTTTTTAGCTTGTCTTACTCCCATTAGAAAGTAAGCTCCTTAAGGCAAAGAACTTTCTTTTTGCTTATATTTATGTACCCAGCATTTAGCATAGTATTTGACATGTAGTAGATGCTTAATAAATACCTGTTGTGTTGCCTTCCCTTAGTATATAGAATATCAATATATTGCATATCTAGTAAAGTACCTCAGTATAGTCTCTGTCCCAGTCATTGACTATCTTTGTGTCTCTGTCTGTCTGTCTCTCTGTCTCTCTGTTTCTCTCTTTCTCACATCAGTCCAGTAATGTGCCCAGCTTTCTAACATGTCTATTTTACCTACACAATTTCTAAGGCAAGGCAAGGAAAAGTCTTCAGTTTTCTTTGTGTTTCTATGCATTTTTCTCCATGAAACTTGAGCTCCCCAACATTTTCACATTTTTCTTCTGTCCCTGGACATTCATGTTTTTTCTTCTTTCTAGTCTCTACCATCCTCATGTATATCACTTCCAATTTAATTCCCTTCCATTCCCTTCCTCTATAGTCTTTCAGCATTTCTTCTGCATAAATTGTATAAAATTTAAATAATAAAACTCTCCTACTTTGCTCAAATTCATGCTGAATTCCTCTGGATTCTATCATGCACCCAAGATGTGTGATATCACTTCCTAAATGCCCCCACATCTGTAGTCCCCTCTGCCTATGGGAGCTGTCTGAATACAAGATAGAGATCCTTCCAGACCCTCCATTTAAGAAAGGGGCCCAGGTCAGTTATTCCTTCATTTCCCATTGGGTGCACTCCTTTGACTTCTTCACCATGAAACTTCTGACCCCTACTTTTCAGTTTCTTTTTCTGTGTTGTCTTCCAATATTAGATTGTAAGCTCCTTGATGGCAAGGACTATCTTTCTTTTCACATTCTCAGTACTCAGCCAGTGCCTGACATAATAAGGGCTTAAAGAATATTTACTGACATTGTAGCAATGTAATTGATTTACTAACAGAAAAAAGCATGAATGCCAATTGCAAAATGAGAATCCTTGTCTTGTAAATTTATTATCAAAAAATGAGTTTGTCAAAGCTAAAAAGGACCTTAGAGATAATCTAATCAAATGTCTTCTTCATTGTGAATCAACACTACCACCCCTTTTTCATTTTTGATTTTGATATTTTTCCCATATTAATGATCTATCATTACCTAGTTACCAAACAGTACATCATGGTAATATAGGAAGGGACTTGGGTTGGAGGGGACAGCAGAGAGAAAGTAAGTGATTTAGCCAAGGCCACACATATAGTGAGCAACACATATATCATTTCAAAACAAATCCTCTCACTCCGTTTTTAGTGTCTTGTATAGCACTTCTATGGGTTGTTGTTATTGATTTCAGTTTTGTTCCTTCGATTTTCAAAATGTCTTTCTTTGTGCTGGATTTAGACTTTTTCATTTGTTAGCTTTTTAGTTTTGTTTTGTTTTAATTTTTTCAGGGTAATGAGGGTTAAGCGACTTGCCCAGGGTCACACAGCTAGTAAGTGCCAAGTATCTGAGGCTGGATTTGAACTCTAGTCCCCGTCAATCCAGGGCCAGTGCTTTATCCACTGTGCCACCTAGCTGCCCTACTGTGAATTTTGATAATAAGTTTACAAAACCCTTTATAGATATAACTTCATTTGTTCATCACCACAACCCTGAATGGTAGGTGTTACTATTACTCTCCTTTTGCAGATGGGGAAATTGAGGCTGAGAATTACTTGTATAGGGTCATACAGCTTGTAACTATCTGAGACAGGATCTTCCTCAGATCTTTCTGATTTGAAGTCCAGCACTCTGTCCATTGTACCACCTAGTTACTTCATCTTTGTCAATAAAGTATTTAGGAATACAGATTTTCCTTTAAGGACAGCTCTAACTGCATTCCATCAAAATTTTTTTTTTTGGGTGAGGCAATTGGGATTAAATGACTTGCCCAGGGTCACACAGCTAGTAAGTGTCAAGTGTCTGAGGCTGGATTTGAACTCAGGTACTCCTGAATCCAGGGCTGGTGCTTTATCCACTGCGCCACCTAGCTGCCCCCATTCCATCAATTTTTGTTTTTGTTTTTTGTTTTTGTTTTTGTTTTTTTTTGTTTTTTGTTGGGCAATGAGGGTTAAGTGACTTGCCCAGGGTGACACAGCTAGTAAGTGTCAAGTGTCTGAGGCTGGATTTGAACTCAGGTACTCCTGAATACAGGGCCGGTGCTTTATCCACTGCGCCACCTAGCTGCCCCCCATTCCATCAATTTTTAAATGTTGTTTCACTGTTATTCTCTATGCCATAACTATTGGGGTGTGTGTGTGTGTGTGTGTGTGTGTGTGTGTGTGTGTGATTTGTTCCTTGCCTCACTTATTTGAGATATTATCATTTGTTCTAAATTTAGGTATGAACCTTTCATTCTTAGATCCTTTGTTAATTATATTTTATACTGCAAATAATCTACAAAGCAAGTGTTTGATATATGCCTTAATTTTTGATGTTTTTATGCCCAGGTATCTGGTCATTTTTTTTTGTAAGGAAACTATGTAATTCTGGAAAATAGGCAAATTTTTCAAAAGTTTCATTAAATAAGCACCATAGATCTATCTAATCTATCAACATTATGTTCAGACAGAAAAGATCCTTATTTATCTTTATATCAGATTTTTTCAAGACCTGAAAGAAGCACATCAAAATATTTTAAATAACCTATAAATATTGTGTTTCTATGTAGAACTTTTTGTATTTCTGGTAACATTTCCTTTAAATACTTAAATGTGATGCTATTCAATAGATATAGATTTACCATTATCATTTCACTGCATGTGGTATCTTTTACTATGATGTATTTTCCATATTTGTCTCTTTTGATATATTTTTACTATTGCCTTTTCCAAAATCACACATTTTTAAAATTCAGCTGAAGGATAATAAACTTTTTTCTAGCTCTCCATTTGAACTATTTATATGCATTTGTTTTAAGTAACTTGCTAGAGTATATTTTCTATCCATTTTTGCAACATTTTTGTGAATATAGGTTCAACTTTCCAGCATATACATATGTGTGTGTACATACACAAGGATATACATACAGACAGACACAAAAGGATATAGTTTTTTCTTGCTTTTCGGTACATTCTATTCTAGCCTTTTTATAATCCCTTAGTATGTCATTTGTCTTATCCTGACTCTTTAACATAATTCTTTCTTAAACAAACCAAAAAAAAAAAAAAAAGAGCTGAAACTTAGCAACTACACTTCTAAGTAATTTAAACTTTGAATTCCTCTATGAGAGTGTCCTGTGTATCCTAGAAATTTGCAATTTGCCTTCTATTTCCAACATTTCTAGGCATGATTGTGCTAGATAGAACTAGTTCATACTCATTTTCAAGGGACAACTATTAAATATATAATAGGAGTATTTATGCTTTGAAAAACAGCAAATGGTAGAAACTAGGGCTTGATTAGTGGTTTTGTTGTCTGTCTAGATTTAAGGAAATGATGAAAAATATTTTTAATAATGCAGATTAACTTAAAAGCATTTCTTGTATGCATTTCTTTTTGGAGAGCCTATTGTTAAACATTTACCAGCATACAACCACTTCCAAGGAATTTTCTTGTATGATTTAGTTGTATTTAGTCTGATTGTTTCATTGTGTTGTTGCTTCCATGGGAGGAATTGATTCTCAGATTTGTCAGATATTCTTCAAAGTCAGTTCTTGTAAATTTTAGGAAGCTCAAATGTTCTTCCAATTTTGCTATTTTTGATTTTGCTCTAATTTTATTTTATCATCTCTTAATTTTTGTGTTTAACTGTTACTATTTTCTTCTTCAATGTCCACTATTTTATTATTTTTCTATCATTTCTATCATTTCTTCAAACCCATCTGTTTGTTTTTCAAATTCTTCTTTAAGGGTTTCAATTGGTCTGTATATAATTTCCGTTATATAATTTCCTTTATCAATCTTTTGGTTTTTCACACATCTTTATTTTTATTAAAGTACTATTTATTTCATATGGAGCTTTCTCTTCACTTTCTTTTACCTCATAGCATTTATTTGTTGTATTATGGCCTCTTAGAGAAGGATAATAGTGTAGTAGACAGAAAGCCAGCCTTGGAATCAAGAGAACTTGCATTTCATTCTGACCTCTGATACATGGGAACTATTTGAAACTGTGCAAATCATTTAATTTTTTGGTGCTCCAGAAAGGACCATAAGATAAAGAGAGTGGTTGCCATTCTTTTTTTTCTTTTCTTTTCTTTTTTTTTGGCAGGGCAATTGGGGTTAAGTGACTTGCCCGGGGTCACACAGTTAGAAAGTGTCAAGTGTCTGAGGCCAGAATGAACTCAGGTCCTCCTGAATCCAGGGCCAGTCCTCTATCCACTGTGCCACCTAGCTGCCCCCAGTTGCCATTCTAAATTGAATTTCCTCAACCAAAAATTAATACACCAATTAAATCACAGATATGGACTAAAACAACAATAATAGCAAATTAGAGGCTCATTTATTTACTCATTTCTTTATCCTTTCTGTTGCTTCTCTGAAGTTTTCCTTCTGAGAATTTATTTTCCTTTCTTTTTTTATTGTCCTTTTACTTTATTTGACATATTTCTTGCTGCTAAGAGGTAATGAATTGACTGGGCTTCTGTGCAGCCACTGACTCAGCCATCTTCATTCTATAGGTAAGGAAACTGAGGCTTAAAGAGGTGAAATGACTTGAATAAGTTTCAAGCCACTTATATCCTAAATCAGCGCTTTATCTACTCTACCATACCATTTATATCTTAGATTAGAAATTCTGTAATCTAACAATTACCACTATTTATTTTGGTAGGATTTATGGCATATGCTATGTGTTTTCCATGGCTCCTGGATTTGGGATCTGTGATCTTGGGTTCTAGGAACAGTTTTTAACCTCAGAGCTTTTGTCAGCAACTTTTGATACCTTGAGGGTCAGTAAAGTTTACACCTGATCATTAACTCCTGCAAATAAATGGTGTTCTAGGAAGGTGTGAAGCAACTTGAGGACAAGCTCCAGTAACTGGTAAAGTGCTTTATACATGGTAAGCACCAATTCTTTTTTAACACAAAAAGCCATTATAAATATTTTTGTACAAGTTCTTTACTCTTTTATTTAATCTCTTTGGGTATAGACCTAGTAGTGATATATGAATATATGAAGAAATTTTGATCCAGCAGGGTCAAAGAGCATGCACAGTTTTACACCTCTTTGTCTATAGTTCCAAATAGTGTTCCAGAATGGTTGAATTAGTTCACAACTCCACCAACAGTGTTTGTTAAATGTCCCAAACAAAGGAACAAAGGAAGAAGAGAGAAAGGAGAAAGAAAGAAGACAGAAAGGGAAGAAGTGAGGAAGGAGAGAAAAGTGAGGGGAAAAACAAAGAGGTAAGTAAAGGCAAGGAAGAAAAGGAGGAAAACCTTTGAATTATACTAAGGATAATTCCATTAACTATAAATGACTTTACTTTTTATTCCTCATCAAAATAAAAGAGGATGACTTTTATATAGGCTATAATCCAAACTAATATGACTAATATATATTTTCCTGTGTCTCCTGAAAGTTTCGAGGATTTTACAAAACATGAGTTTCTTTGACTTTAAAAATAAGATTGCTAAGTTCAAACCCATATTAAGATGACATCTGCTTTGCAGAATGATACTTCAGGAACAAGGTAAGTAGATGGTCATTTAAAAGAGGAAAATAAATACTAAAAACATACTGGGATTTTGACTCAGAATTTTTTCAAGTGGTCAAAATAATGCTATTTTACTAGAATCACGAGCATCTCTCATGGGGTACTATTTTCCTATAAAGCACAAAGCAAACACATGTCCTAATTCTTTTTCTCTTTGAACTTTAAGTTGTGGACAAGTAGTTAGACTTTTTTTTAAGTTTTTTTTAAAGATCAAACAATAATGATTAGCATTAAAAGAGTCAAAGAAGTCTTTTTAGAAGCAATGGATTAAACCCATTGGGGTCTGCTTTCCTATATCCCCTACCCTAACAGTGTTTTTTCCAGTGATGAAATAACTAAATACTTATTCAGCACTTACAAATCATTCCACAGGTAGAAACAACTTAGTTTAACCCAGTGTTAGTAACAATAACTAAAATAAGAAGCTACCAGATGACATGGTTTCCTTCTTCCTTCCTCTCTGTGACCATACCCTAGGTGGGCCACTTCTTGATGCCCTTCTACCCTTCTCCTGTCCCCTAGAGGGGAGCAAAATTCTTCCCCCTAGACATATGGACAGAGTTGTAGAAGGTATGTGCCAACTGTGAATCAAGTGGTACTGGGTCAAAAATTGGGCTAGGGCTGGGGCGGGGGGGGGGGGCCCGCTATGGATCAAGAATACTTGAACATTATCCTTTAATAGAGTATCATTAAGGACATAAAAAGATGAAAGAAGACACCAGATAATTCAAGCTTCCCAAAAAATCCACTTTGGAATCCATATGATCTGGATTCATAAAAATTTATATACAGTAATAATTTTAGGCTTTCAAAGTGTTTTTAGGTTTAGGTTTGCATTTTTTGGTGTCCCAAAAGTCTTAGTGCCAGAGAGGTTAAGTCTCTTAACCAAGTCTCTTCTTGATGTGAAGTTTCTACTATATTACATTGCCCCTCAGAAAATTATCTTTTGATTGGTTCTAGATGAATTGAATCATGGCCAAATACAATTTCATTTTGTCTTTGTAAACAAAGACAGAGAGAAGCAAACCTGTGACATATTACTTGCTATAATCTAATACATACATATAAGTATCAGTATTTTTGTTTATTCTGTTTTGCAGAAGACTGTAACATACAGAGGGACAACATAGCTTAGTACTTAAAAGGCTGGACTTGGATAGACATGGATTCAAATACTGCCTCTAATACTTATTATCAAGTCATTTCAACTCTCTGAATCTCAATTTCCTCATCTATAAAATAGGGCTAAGAATTCTCAATGTACCTACCTCATAGGCAGAACCATAACTTGCAATTCTCATACCTAGGGCATGTACCCTCAAATCAACTTTTACAGATTGATGTAGTGTGATGGGGAGGAGTGAGACTTTAGGACATAAGGTCCCCAGACAGAGACCTCAATATTGGGCTAATATCCAAGGACACCTAGAGGCCACTGCTCAGGAGGACTCAAGGGGAGAGGAAAGGATGTAACTGCATCAAGGAGAATCACACCTGCAGAGAGGAAGGAAGAAAGCATGCCATTTGGTAGCTTCCTGTTCTAATTAATTATTTTTACTAACTGTTACACTAAGTTGTTTCTACCTGTAGAATGAGTGTAAGTGTTATATAAGTATTTAGTATTAAATATTTCATACTTATGCTGAGTGTAAGTATTTAGTATTCTAAATTTTAGTACCCTGAAGCAAAGCCTCAATCACCAGTCATTGGTTTTATCTCTGCTTACAGGACTATCATGAGGCTCAAATGAGATAACATATGTAAAACACTTTACACATCTTACAGAACAATATGAGAATCAGCTGTTAGAAACCAGAATCTCTTAGCATACACCCAACCAGAAATGCCAAGGCTTCTTTGTACTGTGGTCGGTCGTTCCTTTATTAATGAGAAACAGCCTAATTTCATATTAAGTGGTTTATTTATTTATATAAGTGACTACTTCAAAGCAGTTGGAACATTGATTTGAGGTTGGAGAAGTGGAGACTTAATCTAACTAAAATAGGGGCAGAATTTTCTGATAAAGGAATGGTGCAGATTAAGTGAATTTTGCTATCTGAGACATTTTCAATGAAATTACTTTAAACACTTCTAGTATTTGTTGCCAGTACAGTTAACTATCAACACATTCCCTTTAAATTTCTTCCAATCCATCTATTAAGTAAGAAATGTTTTCAGAAGGAAATAAAGAATGTTTGTACAGCCAAGCTGCAAACGACAACATAATGATCAAATTGACCATGAAAATACTAGAAATAATTTCCTAAAATATTCTATTTGTATTCAATGGATGCAAATGCATCACATATAAACACATGTGTACACACACACACACACACACCCTTTTCGAGACTATGAATGGTCTCTTCAAGAAGATTTAACTGAGTCTATTAACTTTCACTGTTGATGAGAACTGCCTGATCACACCCTGATGTCCTTACTGGTCATATATTAGAAGATAGCAGCAATAACTAGGGTGTGAGTTGAATGAAAAGACGTTTATTATTACAATTACAATTATTATTACATATAAGCAAAACAATGTGCTAACTGCTGAGGATACAAAGAGAAAGGAAAACAGTCCCTGCTCTCAAGGAGCTTGCATTCTAAAAGAGAGAAGACAACACATATGGAAGCTTTCAGCTGCAAAGCAGATGGAAAAATCTCATAGAGTGTCACAGAAAAGAAGATGTGTGCATGTTTATAGACATGTATATATATTCGCTTTTAATTGTAGCCTTCTCTGGGATGGAGAGAGGGGAGTGCACATCAGAGAACAAAAGAAAACCTAGAAAGGAAGTACAGAAAAGCTAGGTAGCTTTGAAAAGAAGGTATAGTATTTAATTACATAAGTTTTCTTGAAATGGAAGTTTATTGTCATATTGAATCCTTTCTTATGTTCTACTGTATACATGAAAAGTTTTTTCTTTTCTTGTTTTGTATTTAAGTTTAAAATTGTTTTAAGATTTTAAAAAAGAAAAGTGAATGTTAATGCCCCACCTTTAATGTCATTATTTGATGTCAATATTCCCAGGGCTACAGGGTCCCAGGCTTTTCTAATCAGAGTTTGAGGGGAGATAGTGATCAAGGTGGTGATGGTGGTTTGACTCACCTGGCACATGCTGCCTCACATCTCTCCCTCAGAGTCCCTTTAGTGCTTCAGCTAGGTTGACTTTCCTCTCCTCTTTGTCAAAGATGATTGGCACTTGTCAGGATTGGCTGGCCCTTTTTTTACAGGAATCACTTCTTTCAATAATGACTAGGTTGAAAGCAGAAATGGTTGTCTGGGGGGCACTGGCCCTCCCTGGCCTCTGTGTCTATCTTCATGTTGGTCAGCAGTTTTTGCTGGTGGTGATGAGGAAGATGGATCCCTTCTCCACTATGATTTCTCCAAGAGATGTACTGGAACTAGGCAATTGCTAAATTTTCAGTGCCTCTTAGAAATCAACAAATGCTACAAAATAAGAACTTTGATGTATTGCTCTGTTGATTGTCTAGACCAAAGAAAGTGATTTAGAAAATGTTAACAATACAAATTAAATTTAAAAGTATATCATGTGGGGCAGCTAGATGGCACAGTGGATAAAGCACTGGCCCTGGATTCAGGAGTACTTGAGTTCAAATCCGGCTTCAGACACTTAACACTTACTAGCTGTGTGACCCTGGGCATGTCACTTAACCCCAATTGCCTTACTTTAAAAAAAAGTATGTCATGTGGTCATTTTTTTTTTCAGAGAGCCAATTGTTAAATATTTACCAACATGGAGCTGTGAACTGATCCAACCATTCTGGAGAGCAATCTGGAATTATGACCAAAGGGCTACAAAGCTCTGCATACCCTTTGACCCAGCAATACCACTTTTGGGTCTTTTCCCCAAAGATATCATAAAAAAGGGAAAAGGATCCACATGTACAAAAATATTTATAGCTGCTCTTTTTGTGGTGACAAGGAATTGGAAATTGAGGGGTTGCCCATCAATTGGGGAATGGCTAAACAAGTTGTGGTATATGAATGTAATGGAATTCTATTGTGCTGTAAGAAACAATGAGCAGGAGGAGTTCAGAGAAACCTGGAAGGACTTGCATGAACTGATGATGAGTGAGATGAGCAGAACCAGAAGAATATTGTACACAGTATCAACAACATTGTGTGTTGATCTACTGTGATGGACTAGATTCTTCTCACCAATACAATGGTACAGAAGAGTTCCAGGGGACTCATGATGGAAGGGGATCTCCAAATCCAGAAAAAAAAGAACTGTGGAATATAGATGCTATTTGAACCATACTATTTCTTTTGTTTTTGGTGCTGTTGTTTTTCTATTTTGAGGTTTTTCCTCATTGCTCTGATTCTTCTCTTATAGCATGACTAATGCAGAAATATGTTTAATGTTTTATATATATATATATATATATATATGTGTGTGTGTGTGTATAACCTATATTAGATTACCTGCTGTCTAGGGGAGGGGGGAGGGAGGGGAGGGAGGAAGAAAAATCTGAAATTGGAAAGCTTGTATAAATAAATGTTGAGAACTATTTTTACATGTAACTGGAAAAAAATAAAATACTTTTATCAGAAAAAAAATATTTACCAACATACAACTGGTTTCTTCCCTCACTAATTTCTGTAAGGGCTGAAAACAGGTCTGATAATTTAGCAGTGGACACTGCTATTCCCAAGGCCCTTAGTTTCAGGGCCCCAATCAGAGTTTAAAGAGAGATAACGGTCAGTGTGGTGATGGTAGGTTGACTTGTCTGGTACTTGTCTTTCCCTGCCTCAAAGTCCCTTGATACTTATGGCAAAGGAGTGCTGTCCTCTACCTATTGGAGTCCAACAATCTCTCTTGGTCTTGACTGCAGACCCTGTTTGAGGTTCATCCTCCTCCCAACAGGGCTTTATAATGTTTCTGTTTAAGAGAGCTTCATCTTTAATTCATTTTTAACTGCTACATAGGACCAGACATGAAGATAAGACCTGTGTGGAATGAAGAAAGGAGTTCAACAATGAACACTTGAAGTCCAAATATTTTGCCCATTTGGTGCCTAAAGAGAACATTAGTACATGCTTGTGATGTTGGTAATTGATAGAGAACACAGGACCAAAAACTAGTCCTCGGGTGTGTGTGTTTGGATTTTGCACTGGGTTCTGAATGATTGAATTGTTTTGGATTACATGCATGAGTACACAAGTGTGGACAGACTTTGGGAGATAGTGGAGGATAGAATGGCCTGGCATGGTCCATGGGGTCATAACTGAATAGCTCAACAACAAAATGGATGAGTCAGACGGAAAGAGGCTGTAACAGTGTGATTGTGAGTCATTGCCTGCACCTAAAAAAGAGCAGTTGGCTACAGGAGAGTGGATGTGTCTCTGGCATGAACTCCAGTGGTTTGGGAAGGACTAGAGTAGGACATCTGAGCCTGGCCCTACAGACCTGTGGGGAGAGTCAAGATCAGAAAGAGCCTCTGCCTACACATGTGCCCATAGCAATTGTATATGAACCCTGTGTTCCAGAACCCATCCCTACAAGGTGACATCAGCATTTGGGAAACTATGAAGAGGAAGTTTTGGCATATGTAAATATCTGCTTGACACATCTAAGGCCCAAAGGAAAAGAAAGAAGCTGCAATATACACAAAAAGTCTCAGAGCTTTACAAAAAAATGAGTTCAGGAGCATATGTGAATGGATCCATGGCATTGGCATAAGGAAAAATATGACAATTAATTTCTAGGTAAAATGCATGAAATGCCACCACTTTTGCCCAACTCACTAACTCAGTCCCATTAGTGATTATGCATAAGATACAGTGTATTTTTTTATTCTGTTCCAATATGGCCAAGGACAAGCCCAAACCAAAATCCAGGCATTTAATGGAACAGAACCAAACCTGAGATTTGCCCAAAATCACCCTTACTTTACTAGTGTCTTCCAGACAAAAAATGACTCAGGGCAAGGCAAACCCTCCTCCATTCTTGGTGCTAGGACAGAATCTAGAATGATATTCACATAGTTGACATGAAGATGTTTGGTTTTTGTTCTTTGGGGACGATATCTATGATTTCATTTGGAGAAGGAATTCCTAATGAGAAAATTCCCCCGACCAATGCAGACTGGCACTTGTCTGCAACTTATAGTATTAGAGGGTTAACCTGCACTGAGAATCACACAGCCAGTATGTGTCAGAGACAGAACTTGAACCCAGGTCTTTCTGATTTTGAGTTCAGCTTTCTATTCTCTGTTTCTTGCTCTCTCTTAGGTCATGGTGATAATGAGAAAATAATTCACTGGGGCAAATGCAGATGGAGTTTTCTTCTCTGTTACATTGTTTTTGGGGTCTAAAAGCATATATGCAAGGTGGATAGGATTTGTATTACATCTGAACATACCCAGCCCACACTCCTTTCATGCATATACAGGTGCCATAACTGCAGATAGGAGTTCTATGTCAGTTTATTGTATGAGTGACAAAAATCATTTGAAAGAACATTTAATGAGGAACTTAAGTCAGTCAATATGCATTTATCAATCACTTACCTTGTGCACTGAAAATACAAAGAAAGGCAAAAGACAGCTCACAATCTAACGAGGGAGACAAGTAAACAAATATGTACACCCAAGCTATATGCAGGATAAATAGTGTGGTAAAAATTATTTGTGGTAAAGATTAATATTGCAGTTTTAGCTGAATCATTTGGGAGGGGTCACACCTGGCCCACCCCGAGGTTACATATATTACTGAGGTCAGAAGGAGAACTCTCCATAGGCAGCTTTTGAAGGACCCCCCCTTTTGGGGGAGGGGAGATTGAACACTCCCTGAAGGGAGGCAGGCTGCTTCCGGAACACTAGGCATCTTCCAGAACTCAGTCTTTTTGGTTTTGCCCTTGTGCTGGTGGCATGTTCGCTCTCTGTATAGCAATTCCCCTTGCAGTGGCATGTTAACTGTTCTGGCAGCATGAGCAACTGTAGACTTTCAGGTCCAGTGAGTTAATTATGGAAAACCCTAAATTCCTTTGAACTAGCTAAATTGGAAATGGTCTGGGGTTGCATAGATTAAATTTATCTGTATTTCTATTTTCCTATTTCCTTATCTTTGATTTTTATTAGTTTCATCTTTGTTGTTTAATTAATTCCCAAGTAATAAAATATGGTTAGAGGCTCCTTTCATATTGGCCCGGGAGAAATATCTAAAAAGGGCAGTTCGGAGTGGAGAAAGAACCTAAAATATCCCTCATATTTCTGGGACCCCAATATTAAGGTGAGTCACCCAAATAACACTCCATGTATCAAATTTTGGTACTCACAATAGGAAATAATTAACAGAGAGAAAGCACAAGAATTGAAAAGGATTGCATAGTATTCAGTTCAGTATCAGCAAAGAAGATTTAGTGTACTCAGGGCAGAGAGGTATAAGTGGATTGGTGCCCTGTAGAAGCAAAGAGAACAGTCTAATATAAAGAAAAGAGCTTGTAAAAGTTGGAAGGGAATCTCCCACATACTTCAAATTCATTTTTCTCACCAAGGCTTAGCACAGTCTAGGAATTTACTAAGTGTTCATTCAATTGAAAAAGGAGAAAGAAGTGAGGAAAAGGGAATGAGGGAAAGAGGAAAGGTGAGCTATACAAAGACTCAAGAAATGCAGGTTTAATCATTCAAGGAACAAGGTGGCTGGTGCTCCTAGATCCAGTGATTGTAGAGTACATTGAGGGGAGTAAAATAGAAAAAGACTGGGGAGGCAGAAAGGGGCTAGGCTGTGAAGGGCATTTTATATTAGATACTCGAGGTGATAGGGAACCACTGGAGTTTATTGAGGAGGGAGAAACCCAAGGTCAGACTTGTGCTTTAGTGAAATCCCTTTGGCACTTGAGAGGATGGATTGGAGTGGGAAGAGACTTGAGCCCAGAAGATAAACCAGGAGGCTATTGCAATGTTTCAGCAATAAGGTAATAGGGCCTATACCAGAGCTGTAGCTGTTGTCTAGAGAGAAGGAGGCATGTACAAGAAATGTTGTGAGGGTAGAAAAGGCAAGACTGCACAACAGATATGGGGTGAGTGCAGAGAAGTCAAGATGACACCAAGAATTGTGAGCCTGGCTGAGAAGGAGTATGGAAGAAGGAGGTGCTTGGAACAAAGATAATGTTAGAAGTCTCTAGAGCTGCAACTTAGTCCTTTCTCTTTTTTATATTTCATTTTTTATATACTTTGGAGAAGGAAGCAAGAAAGCTAATAAGCATTTATTAAGTACCTACTATGTTCCAGGTACTGCATTTTACAAATATTATCTCAGTTGATCCTCACAATAACCCTTGGAGGGAAGTACTATTATTATCCCCATTTTACAATTTAGGAAACTGAGGCAGAGAGAGGTTAAGTGACTTGCCCGGGGTCAAAAATGTAGTGAGTGTCTGAGGCTGATTTCGAACTTGGGTCTTCCTGTCTCCAGACCCAGCTCCTTTTCCTAGCTGCTTAAAAAGTATGCTTTACTGCATTTAGCAAATCTTGAACAAAATAACAACCCTAACTACTTCCTGTGAAAGCTTGTCCCAGGAAAGCATGAATTTAAATATCTCCTATTGCCTTCTCATTTCCAAGTCTAAATAAAGTGGAAACACCAAAGTGGAATAGGAGGGGTCACTTTCTGGTGGCTGAACTTCAGCTAAAATGTTAGGAAGCTCAGGACAGTAGCTAAGGAGCCTCAACAGATCCAGTTGGGTCAGAGAAATCGAGGATATAAGGACAATTAACATCATTACAGGTGGAGAGAATCCAGAGAAATATTGGACATTCTTTTACTTGGGAATGGGTTCTCAGAGTGCCAGACTTCTCACCTTCTAACTGCTTTGGAATTCCCAGATGTCAGCTAAAGAAGCCAAAAGCTTGAATTACCTAGGTCCCTTTTATTTGCCCCTGCAGAATACCTGTCTGCAGGAAACAGAGCTCACATTTCTCTCTTCTGGTTCTTGAGCTAGCAGCATCCGCAACACCTCCAAGGCATGCTGAGCAACACATTTACAGAGTTCTAGTTCACTAAGTACATTCACCCTAAAGGTACCTGCTTTCCATATTGGAAATGACTTGCTGGAATTGATGCATCATTGAAAGCTATTAAATCATAACCCCAAAGAAAACCATTTGATGGGATTTCATTATGGATAAGGAAAAAGGTTTTCCAGTTGGGACTATTATGAAGTTTCAGTGACTCAATCCCACCTTGCCCTAAGGGCTCCCCAGGCTAATGTTTTCAGCCTCATTAATGACATCAGAACAGGGGGAAGCTGCTTATTTTGTTGCAATGGGCTTGATGCCTACATCTTGTTTGTTGAAAGGTAAATGCTGATAGTCCAATTTAAGTATAAGAAAATAAATCCATCTTGTTCAAACCACAGTTGAGCAAGAAAGGCATAATGACTATCACCTTGGCCTCTCATCCTATTCACAGCGGGTCTCCTCATCTAGCTTGCTTTTTTAGAATTTCTCCATCATTCATTCTAGTGGGGATTTTGTTCACCTTCTCACCAGTTAGCATGTTTGAGAAGAAGCAAAGATTTCTTAATTAACAAACCTAATTCTCAGTCTTCATCCTTCTCATCCTCTTTGTGCATTTGGAACACACCCTCTCCTCCTCTCTGCATCTGGAGTCTACTGCATTCTCTTGGTTCTCCTCCTTCTATTCTTATCCTCCTTTGTAGGATCACCTACATTCTCTAATTACGAATGTACCTCAGTGTACATTCTAACCCTTCTCACTCTACCTCCTCTCTCAGTGACCAAATTTATTTACATGGGTTTAATTATGACCTCTGTGCAGCTGATTTCTATATCCAGCCTTAGATTTTCTCCTGAGTCCCAATCCCACATTGTGAACTGCCTCTTGGACATTTCAAATTGAATGTCCCATAGGCGATTCAAACTTCACGTGTCAAAACTCAAAAGTGAAATAATTACATGTCTCCTCAAACTCCTCCCTCTTCTGAACTTCTTTACTTCTGTAGAAGAAAAGCATCACCATCCTTCCAGTTACCCAGGTTTCAAAACATATTGTCATCCTTTATTTCTCTCTTATGTACATGCACTTCACACACACATACAAAGACACACACACACTGTATATCTACTCCCTTGACAAATATTGTTAATTCATGTTACCTCTTTTTTGTGTCCCCTTCTTTCCAACTCTTACCAGGTTTTTTGCCATAACCTCTTATTTGTTCTCCTTACCTTCATGTGCTCTTCACTCCAATAATTCTCTACATTGCTGCCAATGTGATTCTCCTAAAATGTCATGATCTGACCATGTCACATATATAAAACTAAGGACTGCTGGTTCAGCTGCAAGATCACTTCCAAAAACTATATTAAAAACAGTTTACACAAATATAACTCACTTAACACTTGGAGGGGCCCCTTTTCAGGAAACCTCCCCTGAGTCAACTGGGTGATGATAACCATTAGCAATACAAAAGTATCCAGTCCCAGAAAGGGAGGAGCACAACTGCTTTTTAAAATTTTGTTCTTTTCTAATAAGAGAAAAATCTTTCTCCATCCCCCAAAATTCAGTTCTTCCAGGCTGTTTTAAAAATAAACTGAGTTCTAGAGAGATGCCCTAGGAGAAAGAACTGAGAAGAGACTTAAATGACCAGACTGGAAAGCCCTAGACAGTTGCAGGGCACAAGACACAATTAACTCCAATTTTTCTTGCTGAATGACAGCCAGTTTACTCTCCAATCTTCCAGAAGTGCTGAGGAGGGGATGGTTAGAAACAGGGTTGGAATGCCTCACAATAAGCAACCACAATCTCTGGAGGCATTACCAGAAATGCTACCAGAAATATGAATGATAATCTGGGTTCCTTCCTTTGCATTGTTCATCTCCCATTTCAAGAAGTTAACCTGCACGACTATACCAATTGTTTTGGGTTATACCTGCCTCAGGTCTGTCCCTGGTAGTTTAGGTTCAATACTGGGACAAAATGAGATACTCAAGAGATCATTCAACAGTGACTAAAAGGGAGATTTTCTTAACCAGAGTAGAAGAAGAATATTCCACAAGGATAGGCCTTGGGACACCTAAGTTATCTACTTGACCAAGTTGCCCATGGTGATCCACCAACCAAGGTTCAGAGCACTCTTTGAATTCCTATTGGCTGTTTTTCATACAGATGACCAGGAAGTCATGTAAACAGCCTGATCCTTTAATCCCCTAAACTAAATAAAGCTCAAGGATTGTCTAAATGATTTTTAAGGAAAAATTAGCCTAACTTAAAGGGCTTAGACTTTCCTAACATTCCTACAATTACACCTCCATGGTGAAGACTGGAATCTACTCATGCTTGCTCATCCAGTGTAACTCTTTTCCATACCATCCCTAAAGATCTTCACAATACAATGTATTAAAATTTGCCTCTTGTTCTCTAAACTTGGTCACATTTCTATTCTTGAGTAGAGGCAACATCCACCAGCTTGGAAGGATTGAGGGGAGAAATGATTTGGGAGAGAGGAAGCAGAAAGAATCTTGGATACATCAGATGGCTAATTCAGTAAAGTAATTCAGTAATTCTCTAGTCCTTAACACAGTACCTGACACGGGCCACTTAATAACTATTTTTTTAAAAATTCATTCATTTATTCTTTTTTTTTTAAGTGAGGCAATTGGGGTTAAGTGACTTGCCCAGGGTCACACAGCTAGTAAGTGTTAAGTGTCTGAGGCCAGATTTGAACTCAGGTACTCCTGAATCCAGGGCTGGTGCTTTATCCACTGCGCCACCTAGCTGCCCCCATTTATTCTTCACTATTAAACCTAAATCTATTAGGATTGATAAACTCTGAATAATGTGTTATTATACCACCCAGGTTGAACTTCACTTCCATCCAGAAGCACTTTAAATCATGTGGAAGAGATCTTTCTCAGGCTACCACAATTCTCTTGGGGGGAAAAATCCATGTCCAGAGTTACTTTCAAGATTGATTTTCTACTTCTGTCTATTAAGGAAAGAAATTATATTTACAATTCATGATGGTTGTGGTTCAGATGGGGAAAAAAGATTTTCTTTTTCACCATGCAAAAACTTTTCCCTTTCAAAACACTCCTGAAAAATACATTCCATTAAGTCATTTAAGACATTTAGGTAACAGTTGTGAAACTAAAGGTTGGATCACAAACATTTCAACTGTAAGGCTAAAGTAGTTCCTACTCTTAGGTGTGATGAGCACATTGCTTTAGTTTGCATTGCACAGTCTGGCTCATACTGCAAACCCAGAAGGTAGAGAATGTTCCCTCTCACTTGTTTTACAGAGTTGAATACACTGTCAGCACTCAATTAATAACCCATGATCTAAAATCCTTGGAGGATATTTGTGGTCCACTCCTGGACATGCTTACCTCTGGCATAGCTTCTTGTGCAATGACAGATTCTGGTGGTTCCCAGTGATGTGATAGAGAAATAGTTGGAAAGCTCATTGAAGTGGGAGTTAGAGTCCACTATGAGAAATAGCAACTTATCAAGACAAGAAGAAGCTTAAACAATCTATTTCCTGACCTCTCAATGATCTTAAATATGTTTATGCCCTGGATATCACAGATGCTTAGAAATGTTTGTTAAAATTGGAAGAATGTTACCTGAATTTCAGACCTTGCAGAAGCATTTGTTTCCCACAAGAAGACAATGTGGGACATTGGAAATAACATTGGCTCCAGTGTCAGAAGGCAGGATTCAAATCCCACCTACCCAACATCCTAGGGACCTTCCTCTAAATACCATCCAACTGGTCATTCCATTACTTCCTTTATGAATGACCTATTTTATTTCCCAGGTGTGCATCCCTTTTACATCACTTTTTGTACATATACCATCTTTAGTGATATGCTACAGAACATTCAAACCCACGATTGACTTCTTGGTGACCCCCCAATTTTTATTCCTCACATATTATGGTATTCCATAATTGATAGCCATATAGCATCAACCAAAGAATACTGTTGTTAAGAAGACAAAGTTTTGATTTGAGACCATTGAAAGTAGTGCATTATGTGCTTTAAACAATCTAGCTCACTCTCTGACTCCTATTCAATTCTGAACCCAGGTCATTGTTTACTTATTGTGTCCATCTAAGATATATGTACTGATGAACTGTCTCTATGGGCTTAACATCCATCAGTGGTGTATCACAGTCTAGAAGAGGGGCATTTTTATTCATATTTAGCATTCAAATCTCTTCATTATCTGATCCTACTTTGCCTATCTTCTTACAGTTTACTCTTCTCCACATGCTCTGAGATCCACTGATACTTAACTTGTTTGTTGTTGTTCAGTTGTTTTTCAATCACGCCCTACTCCTCATGATCCCATTCCAGTTTTTCTCAGCAAAGATACTGGGGTGCTTTGCCCTTTCCTTCTCCAGTTAAGTTTACAGATGAGGAAATTGAGGCAAATAGTGATTAAGTGACTTACCCAAGGTCATATAACTAGTATCTGAGGCCCAGCATTCACCACCTGCACCCTCACCTACTGTACCACCCAGCTGCTTCTTCACACAACACTCCATTTCCAGACTCCCGGCATTTTAACTGTCTTCCCCCATGACTGAATTTCTGGCTCTCCTCATTTCTTCCTCCTCATTTCTCTGGCTTCCTTCAAGTCTCAGCTGAAGTCTCACCTTCCCTTTCCCATTTCTCTTAATTTTAGTGTGTCCCTCTGTAACTACCCCCAATTTATCTTGTATATATCTTATTGGTACATAGATGCTTTCGTGTTGTTTGTCCCATTAGACTGTGAGCTCTTTTAGACCAGGGACTTTATTGTAAAGCTTTGTATCCCCAGCAATTCTCACAGTTCCTGGAACATAATAGGCACTTAAGAAATGCTAGTTGCCTGACTTCATTCACTTGATTTTTCCTGTGGAAATGCTTAGGCTACATTCTCTTAAATTATTATGGGTCTAATTGAAGAGCCTCTGACAAGTTTGGCACTTGGTACAACCAGTACAATGTCACCCACAAATGCTAGAGGGCCTTGGGGAATACCTATTCCATTTAGATTAGGCTTAAAAGTGGCACACACTGTTGACAAGCATTGGTCTCGTGATTACATACTTCTCATTCATGTGCAAAATTGTTGCTTTTGTGGTGTTTTTCAAGGAATATTCTATAAATTTAATATGTGCACAGAAGATATATTAGAGAAGAGCATAAGATGGTGTTTTATTCTACTGAAACAAATGCTTGGTTTTATACTTAATAGTAGAATCTATTTTAGTCAATTATGCTGATAGTAAATATATGGACAATTATAGAATACTATTTACAAAAGCCTACCTGTTCCTTTCTCAAATTTTCATCAATTATATTTTAAATATGTGTGGAAAGTATCCTTTTTTCTATAAGAAAATGTCATTTTAATACTTTAATAGAATCTATAAATTATTAGAATTCTATATGTATATATTCAATTTTTATTTTGATAATTACTTTCCACCAGAGTTTGGTTCAGCCTCTAAATCTTAAGAGTTTATCTAGGGGACAGCTAGGTAGTGCAGTGGATAAGGCACTGGCCCTGGATTCAGGAGGACCTGAGTTCAAATCTGGCCTCAGACACTTGACACTTACTAGCTGTGTGACCCTGGGCAAGTCACTTAACTCTCATTCCCCGCAAAAAAAAAAAAAAAAAAAAAAAAAAAAAGAGTTCATCTACCTGAATCTAATATGTATTTTTCACATCTTCAATATCTAATCAATTAACTTCAGCTTCTTCTGCTTTCTCTCCATACATTTGCAAAATAGTGTTGTACCTTCAGTCAAGGTCCCTTAGCTGTGCATGAAGTTTTGGTATTTGCTTCACTTTTTCTTCAAATTCACCATTCTGATTTGTTAACCTAACCAACCTTCAGTCATTATAGATCAAGTTTTTTTCCAGATTTCCAATTTCCATCTATGAGTAATTGTTCCTTCTTTTAGTTTTAACTGAGACTGAAGATTTTCTATAACATTTGAACCTTCTCCCATTCTTATAGCATCATAGAGGTTGCTTCCATTTACTGACTTAAGATGAGAAAACAGGCATATGTATCATAAGATTATAGTTGAAAAAGACGTTGGAGGTTATCTCATTCAATTCCCTCCTTTCACAAATGAGGAAACTGAGGCACAGAGAGGTTGAGTGTTTGGCCCAAAGTCACACAGAGAGGAAGTTGTAAAGGCAACATTTGAACACAGATCCTCAGATACCAAATCCAAGGTACTGTACCATACTGACATGGTCTTATCATACTCTGAATTCCCTTTTCTTCATTACAGTACTGTTGTTTCTTTTCCCCAATCCCATTAGGATGTTCCCCTTTTTTAATCCCTTGGCAATTTCAAAATTATGTTGCTTCAATAACAAATATCTCTGGGCTATTCCAGATTCTCTTCCTGTCTTTGAGGAATCTCATGAGGGACTTTGATATTAGGGGGTGGGGGAGCAAATGTAGTAGTTTCATGGTTATTCATTTTTAAAAAGCAGTTTCAAAAATCTTGATACATTTATTTTGGTATTTGTCCCTTTTTGTCATCCTTCATGGTCTGAAGATGATATCTTTTTAGATTTATTTTTTTTTGCGGGGCTATGGGGGTTAAGTGACTTGCCTAGGGTCACACAGCTAGTAAGTGTCAAGTGTCTGAGGCCAGATTTGAATTCAGGTAGTCCTGAATCCAGGGCCAGTGCTTTATCCATTGCACCACCTAGCTGCCCTCTGAAGATGATTTCTTAATTGGATTTCTTACTACACTCTTTGTAAACCTGTTTTCCCTTTACTTCTTCTACAACCTTTTTCTCTTGTACATTTTTTAAAAAAATTTTCTTTTGGAACTCTTCTTTGCCAATAAGCTACCACCACTGTCCCTGTCCTGAGAAGAATTCCTTCCTTTGTAACAAATCTGTACAATATAGCATTAATACATTGTTCATGTCTGAGAATGTATATTTCAATCTGCTTATCAGGTGGCTTATCATTCTATCAAGATATGAAAGTTATGTTTCATCATCAGTCTTTTGTTGCCTTGAACAGAGTTCTAAGAACTTTTAAAGTTGATTTTTTTTCATATCATTGTTGACATCATTTAAGTTTCTTGCCTGCTCCTGCTCATTTTTCTTGGTATCATTCTGGATAATTCTTCCCATGTTTCCCAGAATCTGTTATATTTGTCATTTCTTAATTACATTTTCATAATGCAATTTTTTCAGTCATTTTCTCCCTGATGGGGCCCTATTTTGGTTTTGGTTCTAAGATCCTTTCTATCTCTAAATGTATGATCAGATGATCCTTTGGCAGGTATCCAATACTACCTTTCTTAATTACATTTGTCGGTCTTTGTTTTTACCTTGTAATCCTTTTTCACATTTTCTTTATAGGAATATGGTCTCCTTGATAACCTAGTAAGTGAAAATGAGTTCCCTGAGTCCTTTGACCTTTCTCTCTATTAGGAAGGTCAACCTGTACTTCAGGAATAGATATTGATTATTTGTGTATGACAGAAAGATAAATATGACATACTCCTTGAAGGTCACGACCAAATTTTCCTTGTTCTTTATAGTTGCTAGAAGCAACTCTGGTGGCCAATTCCTATGGGGAAGTACTGGACAAACAACTATTATATTCATGAGTGAGGTTATCTTTTCCAATCTATTCTCATGAGAGAAGGTTAGCTAGCTAAACTGCTTCTCACTGGTAATTTTTTCCTGACAAAGTCCCATTGCAAAAATTCCCAATGCCTTTTCTTCATCTGCTCTTTCCTGATAGTCACTTTTAAGAAGTCTTCTCCCAGGTTCTCACTTCTCAGCCACTCTTTAATGACCACTGCCATCAAGCAGCATAAATCTCAATCTTCCTTGCCTTTTCTCCTGAGGTAAGGGTAGCTTTGTCCACAGGCTTTAGTTGATGGACAGAAAGTTCCTATCAAAGGCCCAATGCCCAGAATTTCAAGGAATAAGTTATCACAAGAGGCAGTCTAGTACTAGATAGAGAATTGTCCTTGAAGCCAGGAAGATCTGAGTCCAATTCCCATCTCTGCATCATGGCTTTGTAGATCACTTAACCTCTAATACTAAGGAAATTTTTGAAGAATATTTATTTCTTTTTAACATTCTTTTCTTTTTTTAATACTATTTTATTTTATTGTAATTACATGTAAAGATAGTTTTCCACATTCATTTTTATAAGATTGAGTTCCAAATTTTTCTCCCCCTCATCTCCTTAACCCAGCAACCAATCTGATATAGGTTATACATTACAATCACATTAAACATATTTCCCAATTAGTCATGTTGTGAGAGAAGATTCAGAAAAAAGGGGAAAACCATAAGAAAGAAGAAACAAACAAACAACAACAACAAAAGTTAAAATAGTGTACTTCAATCTACATTCAGTACTTTTTCTGGATGTGAAGAGCATTTTCCATCATGAATCTTTCAAAATTATCTTGTATCATTGTATTGCTGGGAAGAGCTAAGTCTATCACAGATACTCATCACACACTGTTGCTGTCACCATGTACAGTCTTCTCTTGGTTATGCTCATTTGACTCGGCATCAGTTCATATAAGTTTTTCTGAAATTTTCTTGCTCATCATTTCTTACACCACAGTAGTATTGCATTACATTCATATACCACAACTTGTTCAGTCATTCCCCAACTGATGAGCATCCCCTCAATTTCCAATTCTTTGCCACCACAAAAAGAGCAGCTATGAATATTTGGCGGTTTTATTTAGAATTTTTATTTTCCCAAATTACATGTAAAACCAAATTTTTACATCCATTTTTTAAAACTTTGTATTCCAAATTCTCTTCCTCCCTCCCTCTCCAACCCCCCCCAAGAACTCAAGCAATTCAACATAAGTTATACATGAGTAATCATGCAAAACATTTCTACATTATCCAGGTTGTGAAGGAAAACAGACAAAAGCAAAACTTCAGAAAAAGGAACTAACAAAAAATTATGCTTCTATCTGTATTCAGATACCATCAGTTCTTTCTCTGTAGATGGATTGCATTTTTCATAAGTCCTTCAGTGTTGTCTTGGATCATTGCAATGCTGAAACTAACCAAGTCATTCACAGCAGATCATGTTACAATATTGTTGTTATTTTGTATACATTACATTTTGCTTTGTATCCGCTCATGTAGGTCTTTCCAAGTTTTTCTGATAGCATCCTGCTTATCATTTTTTATAGTAAACTACATTTATATATAACTTTAAAGAGAGATTTCCTTACAATAAATCCATGAGGTTGATTATTGCAACAACAGTAATAGATAACATTTATATAGTACCTTATACCTGATGAAGAATTTTCTTCACAATAGCCCAGCAAAGTAAGTACTATATGTTTTATAATCATCATCAACCAGTCCTCATTAATCAATCCTCATCTTTATCCAATGATCGTCAATCCATAAATCATCATCATCATCATCTTACATTGCTCTTGTCAATGCTTCAAAAATTTTTTCACAGTTTCTATTGCTAATTGTTTCCCTCCATCCTATTCCCTCCCCATGATATTTATTCTATTTTCTATCTTCTTTCACCCTATCCCTCCTCAAAAGTGTTTTGCTTCTGACTGCTCCTTCCCCAATCTGCCCTCCCTTCATTCATCCCTTCCCCTTATCCTCTTCCCCTCCTACTTTCCTTCAGGGTTAAATAGATTGCTCTACCCAATTGAGTGTGTATTCTATTCCATCTTGGGGCCAATTCTGATGAGAGTAAGGCTCACTTACTCCCCTGCACCTCTCCCATCTTCTCCTTCACTCCATAAGCTTTGTCTTGCTTCTTTTATGTGAGATACTCTACCCCATTCAACCTCTCCCTTTCCTTTTCTCCCAGTGCATTCCTCTCACCCCTTAACTTTAAGTTTTAAAGATATCATTCCTTCATATTCAACTCACATGTGTGCCCTCTGTCTAAATATACTCCATCCACCTGCCCTAATAATGAGAAAGTTCTTACGAGTTACAGGTATCATCTTCCAATGTAGGAATGTAAACAGTTTAACCTTTTAATATCCCTTATGATTTCTTTTTCCTGTTTACCTTTTTATGTTTCTCTAGGGTCTTGTATTTGAAAGTCAAATTTTTCTATTCAGTTCAGGTCTTTTCATCACAAATGCCTGAAAGTCCTCTCTTTCATTGAATTCTCATTTTCCCCCCTGAGTATAAATTAGTTTTGCTGGGTAAGTGATCCTTAGTTGTAATCCCAATTCTTTTTCTCTCCAGAATATCACATTCCAAGCCCTCCAATCCTTTGAGGTAGAAGCTGCTAGATCTTGTGTTATCCTGACTGTGGCTTCACCATACTTGAATTGTTTCTTTCTGGCTGCTTGCAATATTTTCTCCTTGACGTGGGAATTCTGGAATTTGGCTATAATATTCCTGGAGGTTTTCATTTTGGAATCTATTTCAGGAGGTGATCAGTTTCACTGTGGTTGCAAGATCTGGTGTGCCTGTGCCCCTCCCCCACCTGGACCACCACTCAAGACTGCTTCCTGGTTCTAAACATGGGCAAAACAACAAAGTTGCACCTCAGTGCCAGCAGAGATCCCTGAAATCTCCCCCCCAGCAAACCACTCAACCCCCTCACTGGTCCACGAGCTGAGTTCCAGAATTAGTTGCTACTTCAGCTGATTCCAAGGTCCTGGAGACCTGAATCTCTGGGGCTGGGGCTGGGGCTGGATCTGCACATGTAGCCATGGGGCTGTGCTTCACTCTCACCCCGGTACAACAGATCTTTCCTGCTGACCTTCTAAGCCATCTTTGGCTGGAAAATTATCTCACTCCATCCTTTTGTGGGTTCTGCTGCTCCAGGAATTATCTTACAGCAGTATCTAAAGGGATTTGGAGGAGAGCTCTGAGGAGTCACTGCCTGTCCTCTGCCATCTTGGCTCCTTCTGAATATTTTTGTATGTGTGGGTCCTTTTCCCAAAATGTCTATTCAACTTTCATTTTTTTTACTATGAATGCTTGAATGACCTCTATTTCATTAAATATCCACTTTTCCTCCAACGGATTTTATTCAGTTTTGCTGGGTAGGTTTTTCTTGGTTGTAAATCCTAGCTCCTTTGCCTTCTAGATTATCATATTCCAAGCCCCCCATTACTTTAATGTGTAATCCACTCAATATTGTGTGATCCTGACTGTTTTCACAATATTTGAATTGTTTCTTTCTGGCTGCTTGAAGTATTTTATTTTTGAACGGGGAGTGTTGAAATTTGGCTTAATATTTCTCAGTTTTAATTTTTGGATCTCTTTTATGGGATTATTGGTGAATTATTTCAATTTCTATTTTACTTTTTAGGGATAAAATATTGGGGCAGTATTCCTTTATTATTTCTTTAAATGTGATGTCCACATTCTTTCTTAGATAATGGCTTTCAGGTAGTCCAATAATTCTTAAATTATCTCTCCTCAACCTATTTTCCGGGTGAATTTTTTTTTCTAATGAGATATTTTACATTTGTTTTTTCTTTTCTTTCTTCTTTCTTTCTTTCTTTTCTTTTCTCTTTTTTTTTCTTTTTCATTTTTCGTTTTTCTTTTTTTTTCTTTTTTTTTTTTTTTGGTGGGGCAATGAGGGTTACGTGGCTTGCCCAGGGTCACACAGTTGGTAAGTGTCAAGTGTCTGAGTCTGGATCTGAACTCAGGTCTTCCTGAATCCAAGGCCAGTGCCCTATCAACTGTGCTACCTAGCTTCTACATTTTCTTCTATTTCTTCGTTCTTTAGACTTTTTTATTGTTTCTTCATTTCTTATGGATTCTTTAGCTTCTATTTACCCAATTCTAAGGAATTATTTTTATCAGTGAACTTTTGTAGGTATTTTTCCATTTGTCCAATTTTGCCTTTTAAGGGGTTGTTTTCTTCAGTGAATTTTTGTGCTTCTTTTACTATTAGGCCAATTCTGTTTTTTAAAGTGTAATTGTCTTCATTTTTTTTTTTTGGTGCCTCCTACCAAGCTATTCTCTTTTCATAATTTTCTTGTACCACTCTCATTTCTTTTCCCAATTTTTCTTCTACCACTCTTGATATCTTTCTTTAACTCTTTGAGGATTTTTTGGGGGGCGGATCCAATTAGCATTTTACTTTGAGGATTAGTTTGAACTCTTCTCATTGTTTTCTTCTGTTTGTCTTGGTCTTCCCTATCACCATAGTAGCTTGTTATGGTTAAGTTATTATTTGTCCTCATTGTTTGCTTATTTTTCCAGATTATTTCTTTCTTTCTTTTTTTGGTGAGGCAAATGGGGTTGACTTGCCCAGGGTCACAGAGCTAGTAAGTGTCAAGTGTCTAATGTTGGATTTGAACTCAGGTCCTCCTGAATCCAGGGCCAGTACTTTATCCACTGTGACACCTAGCTGCCCCCAGATTATTTCTTGATTTTGAACTTTATGTTAAAGCTGGGCTCTGATCACCTTAGGGTGGGGAGGCATTCAGACCTAGTTCTGAGCACATGCAAGTTTTTGGTACTTTCAAGATGGTGTGATCCTGGGAGAGGTGTAGTCACTGGGCTCCTGATCTATGTTCTGATGTTTATCCAGGAAGGGCCCCTACTCCCCTGCAGTCACCAGTACTAGCACTTCTCTCTGTCTTGGAACTGCAACCTAGCACTGTGTATGGGTAATAGAGCTTTCAGTTTGCATCCACTGTACCAGTGTCATCAAAGGGTCCCTGTATTCTATTTCTGACCAGTTTTCTGACACCCTCCTCCCCACCATCTCTGGGCTGAGAGATCCAAAGCTGTTGCTTTTGAAACTGTTGCTGAAAAGTGCTCCAGACAGGCTTCCACCCCAGTGTTAAATATGCACACTCCTGCTGACCTCTTAAGTTTTCAGAGGCTGGAAAAATGTCTCACCCTAACCTTTTGTTGGCTCTGCCACTCCAAAATTTGATATGTCATTATTTTAAAGTTGTTTGGAATGGAATGTTGAGAGAGTTCAGCTAAGTTGATGCCTGTAATCCAACCATCTTGGCTCTGACCTCCACTTTAGGCAACTTTAAAAAATACAAATTGCATAGACATTGTGAACTAACATTGGCAGAAAGTTTCCTCATCTGGGAGATCCCTATACCAATAAAATAACAGGTCCAAAATCTGTGTATCTAGTACCTATACCTATCTAAGTTATTACAACCAGGAAATTCTTCCAACTTAAGTTATTACTATCATATCAAGAAGAATATAAAGCTAGGTTGTACATTTGAAGGCCAGATGTGATGTTGAAAGTACCTGGACTTACCCAAAGGCCACTTTATCCATTCACTTCTGGATCTAAAACACATGTTGAGCTCCTTAACACCCACTTGCCAAAGGCCTAGAGGAAAGATACCATCCAAGAAAAATTCTCCATGTGGAGCTAGGCCCTGGTAATATATAACAGGTCTGTTTTAGTACTTCAAAAGTTCCTCTAACAGCATGTGGATATCAAAGCCCAGTAGCTCCAAAATAATCAAAATGCCACTAAGAAGAAGGTAGTGTGGCATAGTAAATACTGTTCTTGTCCAGGAATCAGGAAAAAACCTGGGTTCAAATTTAACCTTTTTTTTTTTTTGCAGGGCAATGAGGGTTAAGTGACTTGCCTAGGGTCACACAGCTAGTAAGTGTCAGGTGTCTGAGGCCAGATTTGAACTCAGGTCCTCCTGAATCCAGGGCCAGTGCTTTATCCACTGTGCCACCTAGCTGCCTCCCAAATTTAACCGTAAGCATTTTTAAGATATGTGATCCTTAATCTCTCATGCCTGTTTCTTCATCTATAAAATGAAAAGGGTAGACTCAGTGATGTCTAAGGTCCTTTTTAATTCTCAATCTATGATCCCATGAGAAAGCAATCCCATTTAATGTTTTTTCTAACTATCTAGTAGCCAAGATTTAATTTTCTGATATTTTATGATGAAATGAGCTGGAATGATTTAGGCTCAGAGGTATCAGAGACCCAGCTGATGAGCAGTTGATGAAAGAGACAGAAGTGAATTTGAGTTATCCTAGAGAATGAGTAATTGACAGAATGGGAATGAAGCAGTAAATGAATTTAAATGATTCCACAGAGTTGGGACAGGAGGGAGGAAGGAATAGTCATTTAAACTATCCATAATAATGTCTGACCTCAGGAAGAGTCCAAGGAATTACTTGCTTCCTGAGTAGCCAAAAAGGCAAGATGAAGTGCTCTTGCTTAGACCAGTGCTAGAAGCAGAGGGGAAATAAGAAAAGATGACATACTTCTAAGTTGGCCAAAAAAGGACCTGATCAAGGAGGAAACTGGCCTATAGTTGAGGGACAAAAGTGAGGAGTAACTAAATAAGACCTCTTACTCTGGACAAAGCTAAACTTAATGCACCTATAATTACTTAATTGTGTATTACTTGTATTCTAATAATTTTTTTCTTTTTTTATAAGCACAACATATATATATATACATATATATAATATATGTATGTGTGTGTGTGTATAAATACATAAATACATCTTGTACCCTTCCCAGCACATCACTTTCTTTTTTATTCAAGTTAAACATTTTTATTTATATTTTTCTGTTCCAATCTCTATCTCTCCTTCCCTCCCTCCCTTTCCCCTTTCCCAAGGTGGCAAACAATCTAATATGGGTTATAAATATTTGATCATGCAAAACATTGCCATATTTGTCACTTAAGGATAGAATGTGAAAAATAACATGCTTCCGTCTGTCCCATCAATATCAGTTCTTTCTTTGGAGATGGATAGTATGTTTCATCAATATTCTTTTGGGATTCTCTCAGATTATTGTACTGTTAAGAATAGTCAAGTCATTCACAGTTCTTCATTGAACAATATTATTCTCTCTATGTACAGTGTTCTCTTGTTTCTGCTCACTTCCCAATACATCATTTCATACATGTCTTTCCAAGCCTCTTTGAAGTCCTCCTGTTTGTCATTTCTTACTACACAGTAATATTCCATTACCATCATATAACCTTAGTTTGCTTAGCCATTCTCCAATTGATGGGCATAACTTTGATTTCCAATTTTTAGCCACCACAAAACGAGTTGCTATAAATATTTTTGTACAAATAGGTCTTTTTTTCTTTTGGGGGGATGTCTTTGGAATATAAACCAAGTAGTGGTATTGCTTTATCAAAGGCCCTTTGGGCATAGTTCCAAATTGCTCTCCAGAATGGCTGAATCTTTTCACAACTCCACCAACTGTGGATTAGCATCCCAATTTTCTCACAATCCCTCCAACAACCAATATTTTCCATTCTTATTATATTTGCCATTCTAATAGGTGTAAGGTGTTTTAATTTGCATTTCTCTGATCAATAATGATCCAGAGCATTTTTTCATATGATTATTGATAACTTTGATTTCTTTGTCTGAAAACTGCCTGTTCAAATGTTTTGACCATGTATCAATTGGGGAATAACTTATATTTTTAATTTTTTTATTTTTTAATAAAAGTATTTTATTATTTTCCAGTTACATGTAAGGATAGTTTTAAACATTTGTTTTCATAGGATTTTTAGTTCCGAACTTTTCTACCACCCTCCCTTCCCTCTCTTTTTCCCAAGATGGAAATCATGTACAATCACATCAAACATATTTCTGCATTAGTCATATTGTGAAAGAAGAATCAAAGCACAAGGGATAAACCTCAAAAAAGAAGGAAAAAAGAACAGCCCCAAAGTAGAAATAGTATGTTTCAATCTTCATTCATAAGCCACAGTTCTTTTTTCTGGATGTTGAGAACATTTTCCATCATGAGTTCCTTGAAATTGTCTTGGATCATTGCACTGCTGAGAAAAACCAAGTCCATCGCCATTGTTCATCACATAATGTTGCTGTTACTGTGTACAATGTTCTCCTGGTTCTGCTCCTCCCAGACAGCATCACTTCATGTAAGCCCTTCCAGGTTTTTTTGAACTTCTTTTGAATTTTTTTGAATGCTTATTATTTTTTACAGCACGATAGTATTCCATTACATTCACATACCACAACTTGTTTAGCCATTCCCCAATTGATGGACAATCCCTCGATTTCCAACTCTGCCACAACAAAGATAGCTGCTACAAATATTTTTGCACATGTGGGTCCTTTTCCCTCCTCCATGATCTCCTTGGGATACAGACCCAGCCCTTTGGGTATAGTTCCAAATTGCTCTTCAGAATGGCTGGATCACTTCACAACTCCACCAACAATGCATTAGTGTTCCAATTTTTCCACAGCTTCTCCAATATTTACTATTTTCCTTTTTTGTCATATTAGCCAATCTGATAGGTGTGAGGTGGTACCTCAGAGTTGTTTTAATTTGCATTTCTCTAATCAATAGTGATTTAGAGCATTTTTTCATATGGCAATAGATAGCTTTGACTTCATCAGAAAACTTCCTGTTTTCTTTGATTTTTTTTTCTTTGACCATTTCTCAAGACTTGGATTCTTATAAATTTGTTTTAGTTCCCTGTATAATTTAGAAATGAGGCCTTTATCAGAAATACTAGCTGTAAAAAATTCTTTCCCAGCTTTCTGCCTCCCTTCTAATTTTGGATGCATTGCATCTATTTGTACAAAAACTTTTTAATTTAATGTAATCAAAGTCATCCATCTTGCATTTCATAATATTCTCTATCTCTTATTTGGACATAAATTATTTTCCTCTCCATAGATCTGAGAAGTAAACTACTCCTTGCTCTCCTAATTTATCTATGGTATCACCCTTTATGTCTAAATCTTGTACCCATTTTGACTTTATTTTGGTATACGGTGTAAGATGTTGGTCTATGCCTAGTTTCTGCCATATTATCTTCCAGTTTTCCCAGCAGTTTTTTGTCAAATATTGAGTTCCTGGAGTCTTTGGGTTTATCGAACAGTAGATTACTATAGTCATTTACTACCATGTCTCCTGTGCCTAACCTATTCCACTGATCCACCACTCTATTTCTTAGCCAATTACCAAATAGTTTTGATGACAGTCACTTTATAGTATAGCTTCAAATTTGGTAGAGATAGCCCACTGTCCTGTACATTTTTTTTTGTTAGTTCCATTGATATTCTTGACTTTTTGTTCTTCCAGATGAATTTTCTTATTATTTTCTCTAACTCTATATAAATAATTTTTAGGTAGTCTGATTGGTATGGCACTGAATAATTAAATTAATTTAGATAGAATTGTCATTTTTTATAATATTAGCTTGGCCTATCCATGAGCAATTGATATTTTCCAATTATTTATATCTGATTTTATTTGTGTGAAAAGTGTTTTGTAATTGTGTTCATAGAGTTCCTGGGTTTGCCTTGGCAGGTAGACTCCTAAGTGTTTTATATTGTCTACCATTTTTTCCTCTATCTCTCTAACTTTATTTCAAAGTCCTTTTTGAGCACCTCTATGGCCTGAGACCAATTCGTATTTTTCTTGGAAGCTTTAGATATAGGGGCCCTGATGTTGACATCTTCCTCTGAGGATGCCCCTCGGTCTTCCTTGTTACTGAAGAAACTTTCTATAGTCCTCACCTTTCTCTGCCTGCTCATCTTGCCTTTCTTTTACTTGACTTTTAGCTCCTTAAAGTGGGGCACTGTTTCCAGACTGCAGTATCCCAAGCTTAAGAAGTCCCAGGTGGTATGATTTAAGGAGGATCAGGTTCTTCACTTGCCTGGCCTGTTCTCTGGTCTTTAGATGACCCCAGACCAACTTGCTAATCAACAATCTTTGTGTGTTGTGGTTGTTAGCTCTAAGGATCCTGTGCCCCTCCCCAACCTGGGCCACTGCTACTCAAGCCTACCTTCTGGTTCTCAGCAGGGGTGTAAAATCCAAGTTCTTCCTTAGCACCAGCATAGACCCCTGTAGTCTCCCCCTGCCCAGGGCTCAGCCCTCTCACCAGACTGTGAGCTTAGTTCCAGACAACACTGGCGCTTCAGCTGATTCAAAGACTCTGGGGGTCTCCTTCTCTGGTGTGGCCTTCCTGGGACTGGATCTATGTCAGGGTGACTATGGGGTTGGGCTCGACTCCTGTATTAACACAGCAGCTCCCTCCTTCTGACCTTCCAAGCTGTTCTTGGTTAGAAGATGATTTCAGCACATTCTTCTGTGAGTTTTGCTGCTCCAGGCATTTTCCTATGGCATTATTTGGATGTTTTTTGGAGTGATCATGTCATGAGTTCAGGAACTCACTGCCTTTCCTCCACCATCTTGGCTCTGCCCCGGAAGTAAGCCTCTCTAATATTTTTAATAGGAATGAGTGTTGTATTTTTTCAAATGCTTTCTCTGCATCTATTGAGATAATCATATGATTTTAGTTAGTTTTGTTATTGATGTAGTTGTTTATGTTGATAGTTTTCCTAATGTCAAACCAAGCCTGCATTCCTGGTATAAATCCCACTTGGTCATAGTGTATTATCTTGGTGATCACTTGTTGTAATCTCCTTTCTAGTATTTTATTTAAGATGTTTGCATCAATATTCATTAGGGAAATTGGTCTATAATTTTCTTTCTCTGTTTTAGCTCTGCCTGGTTTTGATATCAACACCATATTTCTGTCATAAAAAGAATTTGGTAGAATTCCTTCTTCACCTATTTTTCCAAATAATTTATATAGTATCAGAAATAATTGTTCTTTAAATGTTTGGTAGAATTCACTTGGTTTTTTTTTGGTTTTGGGGGGTTTAAAAATTCTTTTTGTTCTTTTTTATTATAAAAGTATTTTATTATTTTCCAGTTACATGTAGTGATAGTTTTCAACATTTCTTTTTATAAGGTTTCTAGTTTCAAATTTTTCTCCCTCCCTCCCTTCCTTCCCCCGTCCCCAAGATAGCAAGTAATCTGATATAGGTTATATAGGTACAATCACATTAAACAAATTTCTGCATTAGTCTTGCTGTGACAGAAGAATCAGAGCAAAAAGGAAAAACAACAGCACCAAAAACAAAAGAAATAGTATGGTTTAATATGCATCCATATTCCACAGTTCTTTTTTTTCTGGATTTGGAGAGCATTTTCCATGATGAGTCCTTTGGAACTATCTTGTACCATTGTATTTCTGAGAAGAATCAAGTCTATCCACAGTTGATCAACACATAATGTTGGTGATACTGTGTACAATTATTCTCCTGGTTCTGCTCATCTCACTCATCATCAGTTCATGCAAGTCCTTCCAAGTTTCTCTGAAATAATTTCTTGCAGCACAATAGTATTCCATTACATTCATATATCACAACTTCTTCAGCCATTCCCCAGTTGATGGGCAAACCCTCAACTTCCAATTCCTTGCCACCACAAAAAAGCAGCTATAAATATTTTTGTACATATGGGTCTTTTCCCCTTTTTTGTGATCTCTTTGGGAAAAAGACCTAATTGTGGTGTTGCTGGGTCAAAGGGTATGCACAGCTTTATAACCCTTTGGGCATAATTCCAAATTGCTCTCCAGAATGGTTGGATCAATTCACAGCTCCACCAACAATGCATCATGGAGCCACAGTCAGGATTGCACAGAATTCACCTGTAAAACCATCTGGCCCTGAAGATTTTTCCTTAAGGAATTCATTGATGGCTTGTTCAATTTCTTTTTCTACAATGGGCCTATTTGAGGATTTTTATTTCCTTTTCGGTTAATCTGGACAGTTCGTATTTTTGTAAATATTTATACATTTCATTTTGATTGTCAAATTAATTGGCATGCAGCTGGGCAAATAGATCTTAATTATTGCTTTAATTTTCACTTCATTGGCACTGAATTCAACCCTTTAATTTTTGATACTGGTAATTTGATTTTCTTCTTTCTTTATTTTTAATCAAATCAACCAAAGTTTATCTATCTTATTTTTTTTATAAAACCAGCTTTTGGTTTTATTAATTAATTCTATAGTTTTCTTGCTTTCAATTTTATTAATTTCTCCTTTGATTTTCAGGATTTCTAATTTAGTATTTAATTGGGAATATTTAATTTGTACTTTTTTCCTAGCTTTTTAGTTGCATGCCCAATTCATTGATCTCCTCTCTCTCTTTTTTTATTCATGCAGAGACTGCAGCGACTTCACCCCAGTCAACTCCTAAACCCCCTCACCAGTCTGCGAGCCAAGCCTCAGAAGAAGCTGCTGGCACAAAAGACTCTGAGGTGTTGGAGGCACAGTCTGTTCTGGGCTGGGTCCACACCATGAGGTGCTCTCCTCTCTCAGCCCAAACAGCAGATGATCCCAGTCACCGTCTTTGGTTAGAAAATAGTCTCACTCTGTTCTTATCTGGGTTAGGCTGCTCTGGGAGTTGTTTTATGTCATTATTTTGGAGCGTTTAGATGGGTTTATCAGGAGCTTTCATACCTAAGTATTTTATATTGGCCATAGTTACTTTAAATAGAATTTTTCCTTCTATATGTTGGTGATGCACTTTATTAGTAATATATAGAAATTTTGATAATTTATGTGGATTTATTTTTTATCCTGCAACTCTGCTAAAGTTGTTAATAATTTCAAGTAGCTTTTTAGTTGATTCTCTAGGGTTTTCTGGTTTGTTTTTGTTTTGTTTTATTGTATGGCAGTGAGGGTTAAATGACTTGTCCAAGGTCACACAGCTGGTAAGTGTCAAATGTCTGAGGTCAGATTTGAACTCAGGTCCTCCTGAATCCAGTGCTGGTGCTTTATCCACTGAGCCACCTAGCTTCCCTGTAGGATTTTCTAAGTATAACATCATATCATCTGCAAAGAGTGATAGTTTTGTTTCCTCATTACCTATTCTAATTCCTTTAATTTATTTTTCTTCTCTTATTGCTATAGCTAATATTTCTAATACAATATTAAAGAATAGAGGTGATAATGGGCACCCTCACTTCACCCCTGATCACATTGGAAAGGCTTTTTTAAGTTATCCCCATTACAGATAATGATTGCTGATGTTCTTAGATAAATAGTACTTATCATCTTAAGGTAAGCTCCTTTTATTCCTATGTTCTCTAGTGTTTTTAATAGGAATGGGTGTTGCATTTTGTCAAAGACCTTTTCTGCATCCATTGAGATAATCATATGATTTCTGTTGCTTTTGTTATTGATATGGTGAATTATGCTGATAGTTTTCCTAATATTGAACCAGCCCTGAATTCCTGGTATAAATCCCACCTGGTCATAGTATATGATATTTGTGATATATTTCTGTAATATAATTGCTAGTATTTTATTGAAAATTTTTGCATCGATATTCATTAGCGAAGTTGGTCTATAATTTTCTTTCTCTGTTTTGGGTTTTCCTGATTTGTGTATCAGCATCATATTTGTCTGCCCGTCACTCTTTTTTTGCAGGGTAATAAGGGTTAAGTGACTTGCCCAGGGTCACACAGCTAGTGTCAACTGTCTGGGGCTGGATTTGAACTCAGGTCCTCCTGAATCCAAGGCCAGTGCTTTATCCACTGCACCACCTAGCTGCCCCCTCTAATTGATTTTTAATCTCATTTTCTATTGTGCATTATTGAATGCGATTTTTATTGCATTATGATCTGAAAAGTATGTATTTATTATTTCTCCTTTTCTGTATCTGGTTGTTAGATTTTTATGCCCTAATACAGGGTCAATTTTTGTGTAAGTCCCACGTACTACTGAGAAGAAGGTATGTTCCTTTCTATTCCCATTCAATTTTCTCCAGAGATCTATCATATCAAATTTTTCAAGAATTTTAATCTTCCTTAACTTCTTTCTTATTTATTTTTTGGTTAGATTTATTCAGTTCTGATAAGGGAATGTTAAGATCCCCCACTAGGATACTTTTATTATCTATTTCCTCTTATAAGTCATTCAACTTCTCTTTCAAAAATGTAAGTGCTATGCCATTTGGTGCATATATGTTAAGTATTGATATGATTTCATTGTCTATGTTACCTTTCAGCAAGATATGGTTTCCTTCTTGGTTTTTTTTGTTTGTTTGTTTGTTTATTTAGTGAGGCAATTGGGGGTAAGTGACTTGCCCAGGGTCACACAGCTAGTAAATGTTAAGTGTCTGAGGCTGGATTTTAACTCAGGTACTCCTGACTCCAGGGCCAGTGCTCTATCCACTGTGCCACCTAGCTGCCCCCATTTTGTTTTTGTTTTTGTTTTTGTTTACTGATATGGTTTCCTTCTTTATCTCTTTTAACTAGAACTATTTTTGCTTTTGCTTTGTCTGAAATCATTATTGCTACCCCTGCTTTCTTTGCTTTAGCTGGAGCATAAAAGATTTTGTTCCATCCCTTTACATTTACCCTGTGTATCATTCTGCTTTAAACAACATATTATAGGACTTTGGTTTTTAATCCATTCTGCTATCCACTTCCATTTAATGGGTGAGCTCATTCCATTCACATTTATAGTTATGATGACTAATTGTTTATTTCTCTCATGTTATTTTTCACCTTTTTATTCTTCCCACTTTGATCCCCACCCTCTCCCTTCCCACAATTGTTTTACTTATAATTACTGCCTTCTCCAATATCCCCTCCCTTGTATCTGTCCCTCCTCCACCTTCCATTATCACCATCCCTTTTTGAACTTCCTTATAGGGTAAGATATTCCCTCTTTGAGACAACTTTGATGAGAGTAAGGTTTAATCTTTGCCTATATCCCCCATCTTCCCCTTCATTATGATAGTTTTTTATGCCTCTTTGTGTGTGTATGTGTGTGTTCACCACATTCAGTTCCTCCCCTCCCATTTCTTACATGCTATTTTGTTTTAGTCTTTTATTTTGTTTTCTGTAGTGTCATATCAATGTCACCCTCTGTCTACATATATTCTTTCTAATTATTCTTATATTACAGTTTTTAAGACTTACAAATATGATAATAGCTTATTAGTTCTTGACCACAACCTCTTTACATATACTCCTAATTGCACTAATAATTCCTTTTATAATAAAGTTATTGAGACTTACAAATATTATCTTATTATATAGAACTAGAGTGTAACCTTGTTGAATTCTTTACAGTTTTTCTTTATTGTTTCTTTTTTTTACCATTTTATGTTTCACTTGAACCTTGTATTTGGAAGTCAAATTTCCCATTCAATGCTGGCCTTTTAATAAAAAAAGTTTGAAATTCCTCTATTTCATTAAATTTCATTAAATATCCATTTCCCCCTGAAAGATTATGTTCAATTTTGCTGGTTCTGTAATTCTTGGTTGTAAACCTAACTCCTTTGCCTTCCAGTATATTATATTTCAAGTCCTGTGATTCTTTAGTGTGGAAGCTGCCAAATCCTGTCTAGTTCTGACTGTAGCTCCACAGTATTTGAATTGTTTCTTTTTGGTTGCTTACAATACTTTTTCTTTTATCTGTGAGTTTTGAAATTTGGCTATGATGTTCTGGGGAGTTTTCATTTTGAGATCTCTTTCAGGCAGTGATTAGTGGAATCTTTCAATTTCTTTTTTGCCCTCTAGTTCTAATATTTCAGGGCAATTTTCCTTGATAATTTCTTGAAAGATATTTTCCAGGCTGGTTTTTTATTCATGGCTTTCAGATAGTCCAATAATTCTTATATTATCTCTCCTGGATCTATTCTCTATGTCAGTTGTTTTTTCAATAAGAAATTTTATATTTTCTTCTATTTTTTTGCTTTTCTGATTTTGTTTTACTGCATCTTAATGTCTTATAGAGTCACTAGTTTCCATTTGTTCAATTTTAATTTTTAAAGAATTATCTTCTTCATTGACTTTTTGTAATTCCCGTTCCATTTTGCTAAATCTATTTTTAGGGAGTTATTTTCCTCAGTAACTTTTGTATTTCTTTTTCATGGTTCTCCTGCATCACTTCCAATCTTTCCTCAACTTCTCTAATTCGATTTTCAAAGTTCTTTTTAAGCTCTTCCAGGAATTTATTTTGGGCCTGAAACCAATTTGCACTTCTCTTTAAAGGTTCACCTGTAGCTATTTTGTTACTTTCCTCCTCTATGTTTATGCCTTGATATTTCCTATCATTTAAGAAGCTATCAATAGTCAAACTTTTTTTCATTGTTTTTTTACTCTTTTCATGCCAGCTACTTGCTGAGTTCCTAAAGTAACAAAGTCTTTTTTGTAGTTTGCCCTGGAGGAGTGATCTTGATGATCATCTGGCCCAGGGGTGGTATCTTGCTGCTGGGTTGTTATGGTAACCAGTCACTCTGGTAGCAGAACCTGGAAGTATAATTTTGTTGTGATTTGCTGAATCCCTGGGGCTGGTTTGCCCTGGAAATAGTCTCTCTGATGGGAGGTCACAGGAGTAGGAATCTGTTGTTGACCTTCTTATGTGGGGCTTCACTACTATTCAGCAGGCTCAGACATCTGTTGCAGGCACCTTCTGCAATCCCAGAAGCTGTTGCTGTTGCTGTTGCTGCTGCTCCTGGACCTCACTTCCCTCTCACCCGGGTAAGAAGACCTTTCTTACCAGGCTGATTGGCTCTTTCCCTGTTCCTAGGATGGTTCAGAGGCAGTTTTATGTTGGTTTAGAGGGGAAATCTGGGAGAGCTGCAGTGTGTTGCTTCCTCACTTGGCCATCTTGTCTAATCATTTCTAATGCAAAAGTAATGGCCATTGTTGTACTCAAGACAGCTAGCCTTATGATGTGTTGTCATTGTACTACTCTGCATATAGTATTCTGTACTGCTTATTCCAACCCCTACTCTCCCTGATGAGTCAAGTGAATCAAAGTTTGGTTGATACATACTGTCAGGTTTCTAAGGGTAACCCTGAGGGGTTAAGATGTTTTTCTAGTATTCATGAGATTCCGCCAGTGTGCTTTACAACAGGTTATAGTTTGAGAATCATTTAATCAACCAGACATAAGTAGCTTTTTAAAAGAACCATTTATTAAGGAAATACAGTAAGAATTACTTTTTTAAAAATCTCACATACCTCACCCCCCAAAATTTTTTTGTATACTTCGGGCTAGTGTGTCCTTGACTCCTAATGGAGACACTGCCATCAGCTGCTGCTATTCCAAGGGATAGTGCTAGGATGTTGATGTCAAGATGGGACCTCTGGATCTCTCAAAGCCTACAAGGCCCTCCCATAGGCAAGTGAGTGGGAAAGAGACTAAGGCTAAAGCTAACAGTTTTCACATTCCCAAGTAATTCCTTCTCAGTGTTTAGCTTGAACTCTCTTTCCTCCTTCACTACTCACAGGCTATAATAACCTGCAGATGCTTCAGTATCTTGGGTTCTTAACTGGGCTTCTATTTTGTAAATGATTCATAAGGTATGACTGAGGATTGTTGTTGTTGTTTAACCAATCTGAACAATCTTTTTTGTCACCATCATTCCAAGTAACCCAAGGATATTTTGCACTTAATCTAACTGGTTGATCAAGACTTGTTCTTATCACATTAAGGTATCAGGGCATCTTATCACTTTAAGTAGTGTGAGTTGATGATTAATTTACTCAACCAACCCTACCTTTTATGTTTTGCTACTGAGGAAAAACATAAAACAGAAAAGAAGATGGTCTATATTCCCAAGACTCTTGCTTTCTTCACTCTCTGGTCCTTCCACGGTAATGGCAGAAATAGCAGACAAAGCAGGAAACATAGTTTTTCATGCAACTACAAGCCTTTTGTATTCTGTTTCCCCTACATTATGACATGAGAGTGGATACATAGGTTCTTGGTTATTTTGCAGATAAGATCACTTTAAACTTTTCAAAGAGAAATCAAGCAAAAATAATTCTCTCCAAAGGTAAGAGTACTATAATGAAAAGATAAAGTCAAAAATGCCTGTATTCATATCCTGTCTTTGAAACATTCTAGACCCTGGACAAATCAATCAATAAACAAGCATTTATTGAGAATGTACTATATGTAAAGCACTCAGTATAAGACAAAAAAATAGTCTCTGACCCCAAGGAGTTTATATTTTTTGGGGGAGGAAGAAGAGAACAACATTGAGAAAAGGATTTAGCAACTAAGAGATCATTAGTAACTTTGAGAAAGAGGTTTCAGTGGAATAATAAGGTGAGAGGCCAAATTGTAAGGGCTTAAGAAGAAAGTAAAAGAATGGAAAGTGGAGGCACCAATTGTAGATGATCTTTTCTTCTGTCTTTTAAAAAATTATTTTTTATTTATTTTTAACATTCTTTTTTATTCTGAATTCCAAATTCTCTCCCTTCCTCTAGCCCCTCACCCACCCACTATGAAGGCAAACAATTATACATCTGAAGTCATGCAAAACTTATTTCCATATTAACCATGTGACCAAAAAAAGGCAAGAAAAATAAAGTGAGAATATCATACTTCAATTTGAACTCAGAGTTTATCAGCTCTTTCTCTAGAGGTGGATAGCAATTTTCATCATGAGTCCTTTGGAATTTTCTTGGATCATTATATTGATCAGAGTAGCCAAGTCTTTCACAGTTGATCATTTTTGCAACATTGCTGTTACTGTGATGATTCTGCTGACTTTACTCTACATCAGTTCATATATCAGTTTAGTTCTTCCCATGTTTTTCTGAAACATCCTCCTCATCATTTCTAATAGCACAATAATATAGCATCACAATCATATGCCACTTTGTTGTCATTCTTCAATTGATGGATATCCCCTAAATTTTCAATTATTTGCCACCATGAAGAGTTACTATAGATATTGTTGTACATATAGGTCCTTTTCCTTTTTCTTTGATCTCTTTGGGGTACAGACCCAGTAGTGACATTGCTGGGTCAAATGGTATGTAATTTTATAGCCCTTTGGGCATAGTTCCAAATTTTTCTCCAGAATGGTTGGAGCAGTTCATAATTCCACCCACAGTTGATTAGTGTTTCTGTCATCCACTCTACCATTAGTCATTTCTGATAGGTGTGAAGTAATACCTCAGAGTTGGTTTAATTTGCACTTCTCCAATCAATAATGATTTAGAGCATATTTACACGTGACTATATATAGTTTTGATTTCTTCTGAAAACTTCCTGTTCATATCCCTTAACAATCTATCAATTAGAGAATAATTCTTATTTTTATGAATTTGGCTCAGTCCCCTATATATTTGAGAAAAGACACCTTTATCAGAAAAACTTACTGTAAAATTTTGATAATATTTCATTGTGTATAGTGCTTTTTATCAAAATGTGAATATCTCTTTTAATTAGGTATATGTTTGCTTTGGCTTTGTCTGAGATCATGATTACTAACCCTGCCTTTTTTACTTAAACTGAAGCACATTAGATTCTGCCCTAGCCCTTTATTTTAATTCTGTGTGTATGTGTGTCTTTCTAATTCATTTGTCTTTTGTAAACAACACTGTTGAATTCTGGTTTCTGCTCCCATTATATGGGTGAGTTCATCCCATTCACATTCACAATTATGATTACTGTAGATTTCCCTCCATCTTACTTTCTTCTTTTTATCCTTCTTTCTTTCTTGTTTTGCTGTCCCTCCTCAAAAGTCTGTTTTGTTTCTGACCAGTACCCTCCATTATCTGCCTTCCCTTTTATCATCCTTATCCCCTCCTATTAATTACTCTGTTTGGTAAGATAGTTTTCTATACTCAAATGAGCATGTATATGTATGCAGTGAAGATCAGGTTCAAGCTTTCCTCACAAACCGCCCCCCCCATTTTCCCCTCTACTTCCTTACATACTTTTTTCATGTGAAATAATCTTTCCCATTCTCCCTCTTTCCCCCTTCTCCCAATTCATCCCTCTTTCTCACCCCTACATTTTTTTCCATTTGGCCAGTCAATCTTTGTGCTTCCTTTTCCAAGCTGCTGATTCTTTTTTCATAGTTTTCTTGTTTTGCTTTCATTTCTCTCCCCATTTTTTCTTCTACCTCTCTCAATTGATTTTTAAAATCCTTTTTGAGCTCTTCCAGGAAGGCTTTTTGTTCCTGAGACCAATTCACCTTCCCTCGTGAGGCTTCACATGTAGGCAATTTGAGGCTATTGTCCTCATCTGAGTTTGCATTGGCTTCTTCCCTATTGATACAGAAGCTCTCAATGGAGAGGGCTCTTTTTTGCTTCTTACTCATTATTGCAGCTTATTTATTTATTTTTTAAGTTGAGGTCTGCTCTCAGGGCACCAGAGTCCCTGTTTTGGGCTTCTTGTGCAGGGGTATAGGTGCTGTGTGACCGGGTTTTTACTCTGAGGCCTTTATGGTGTGTGGAGATCCCCCACCCTGTACTTCCTGTCTGGGTGCGCTCGGCCAGCCAGGCGCCTGCTCCTGGCTTCCGTTCCCGCCTGACTTGTTTGTCGCCCTCCTGGCCAGTGCAGGTAGGTTTTTCCACTGCCTTTCTTGGCCACCAGATTTTTGAACCAGGTTCCAGGGACCTCAGTTGTTCGGCTGTGGCCCGCAGCTCCTGCTGATTTGCCCTGACCCCCTCAGCGCTGGGTTGCTGCCCTGCACTGGGCCTCCCTTTTGCCTGAGTCAGACCGACCTTTTCCTGAAGTCTTCTAAATTATCTCTGGTTGGAGGACTGTGTCTCTCTGTCCCTTTGCAGGTTCAGTAGTTTCAGAATCCGTCCAGAGGCTTGATTTAATGTTCTTTTTGAGGGAGCAGAAGGAGAGCTCAGGCAGTTTGCTGCTTCCTCTCCACCATCTTGGCCCCTACATTTTTTTTCAAAATCATCCTGACATAATCAACTTATATCTGTACCCTGTCTGTGTAGACTCCTTCGAACTGCCCTGCTAATGATAACGTCCTTAGAAGTTACACATATCTTTCCATATAGGAATGTAAACAGCTTATTTAATCCTTTATGAATATTCTTCCAAGTTTATCTTGTTATGTTTCTCTTGAGTCTTATATTTGAATGTCAGATTTCTATTCAACTCTCATTTTTCCAGGAATATTTGAAAGGCCTCTATTTCATTAAACATATTTTTCCCCTAAAGGATTACATGCTGTTCTGCTAGGTAGGTTATTCTTGGTTCTAATCCTAGTTCGTTTGCCTTCTGGAATATCATATTCCAAGCTTTCCTCTACTTTAATGTAGTAATGACTAGGTCTTGTTTGATTTTGAATATTTGAATATTTGAATTGTTTCTTTCTGGTTGCTTGAAGTATTTTCCCTTTGACCTGAGAGCTCTGGAATTTGGCTTAATATTCCTGGTAATTTTGATTTGGGATCTATTTCAGGAGGTAATCAGTGAACTCTTTCAATTTCTATTTTACCCTGTAGATATAAGATACTGAGGCCATTTTTCTTTGTTATTTCTGGAGGCATTTTTTAAAGTTGTTTGAAGGGGAATGTTAAGAGACTTTGGGAAGGTTGCTAGCTTTAATCCTCTGTCTTCCACATGGTTTTTGAAGTACATATGTGGGGGAAACCTTATATAAAGTTTATTGGCCACAAGTCTCTATTTGAGTTTGATACCACTGATATAAGGAATCCCCAGATGCAAAAACTCCTCTACACTTTTCCAGGCAACACTTTTTCTGTAATTTATAGTTTTAGGAAGTTGCCTTGGGGTACTTAGAAATTAACTAATTTGCTGTGGCCAGCTAGTATGTGTCAAGGGCAGGGCTTCAACTCAGGTCTTCCTACATCAGGGGCTACATCTCTATCCACTCCATTATGTTACTTTTGGGGCATGTAGAGAGGCATAGATGACTTCATCAAAGAGTTTGGCTACAAAAGGCAGAAGAGATATAAAATAATATTTAGTGGGGATGTAATGATCAAAGAAGACTTTTCAGGATGGGCAGGTACAGGCATGTTTGTAGGCAGTAGAAAATGAACCAGTAGAAAAGAAGAGATTGAAAATAAGTGAAGTAGTGGGGATGACAGAGGGTGCAATCTGTTGGCAGAAATTTAATGGAATGAGATCACTTGAACAAGTAGAGGGGTTAGCCTTGATAAGGAGTAAGGCCACCTTATTAAGTGAGATGGGGTAAAGGAGGAACATTGGAAGAAGGCACCTGAGTGATAGGAGATAAGAAAGAAGAGGAAAGAGGGAGTTTGTGGTAAATGGCCTCAAATTTTTCTATAAAATATGAGGCAAGATTCTCAACTGAAAGTAGGAGTAAGAGGAGACTAGAGAGGTTTGAGGAGGGATAAAATGTTTTGAAGAGCCACAATAGAGAGTGGGGCAGTAAATTGATAAAGAAGGCAGAGTACGATTGCCTAGCAGAAGTAAAGGCTGGTGCAGCTAGGTGGCACAATGGATAGAGCACCAGCACTGGAGTCAGGAAGACCTGAGTTCAAATCCAGCCTCAGACACTTAACACTTACTAGTTGTGTGACCCCAGGCAAGGCACTTAACCCTAATTGCCTCACAAACAAACAAAAAATAAGAAGTAAAGGCCAATTTGATGCTGTGAATCTAAATTTACAGTGAACACAATTATAACAGTTGTGTCATTTTTTCCATCTTCATTTCCACTTTGATTTTTTCCACCTTTATTCCACCTCTACAACTTGTACAGAGGAATTAAAGCAATAAATGGTGGGAGTGATTCAAGTCTGATGCTTTGCTTAGCATAATTGGTAACATAGGGATTCAAGGGAGTAGTTGAATTGATATGCCAAGGTGTCATTATGGGGGGGGGGAAGAAAATATAGTCCAGGAGAGATGGCCTGGAAGAGAATTGAGGGGTCAAATGATTGGAAGTCATGGTAAAATCAACATTTCAGACATGAAGGAAATTCTATGTAAAAGTAAAGTGATGGAAGGTGGAATGTCATATGAGAGACAGAAAGTATACCAGCTTTGCTAGACTGGAGTGTGTGAATGGAAATAATGTGTAATAAGTCTGGAAAGTTAAGCAGGAGTCAGCTTGTAAAGGGCTTTAAATGCCAGCACATAACCTCTATGTGCTTCAGACAACTCTCCAGAATTTATATACCAAGTCATTGACTAATTGCCAAATTCTAGAGCTATTCTCCTCATTTTATAGCTAAGGGAAATGAGAATTATACATTATATATTGATGTGTCATTGTCACAAGGCTAATATCTGTCAGAGCTGAGATTCAAAATGAGGATACCTGATTTTAGGTCTACTGCTCTTTACAATATATTTTTCTGCCTCTTCAGAATAAACTTTTCACTGTATGATAATCATAATTTGTTGTTATTGTTGTTGAGTCATTTTAGTCATGTCCAACACTTTGTGATCCCTTTGGGAGTTTTCCTGGCAAATATACTACAGTGTTTTGCCATTTCCTTCTCTAACTCATTTTACAGATGAGGAAAATGAGGCAAAAAAGGTTAAATGACTTGCCCAAGGTCACACAGCTAGTATGTGTCTGAGACCAGCTTTGAACTCACAAAGATGAGACTTTGTGAGTCAAGGCTTAACACTCTATCCAGCACCCCATAATTTTAGACAAGAGAATTTATGGGAAGTTACCTTTTATCGACAGATTATCACCAGATCTCAGAGTCTGACAGAACCTACGTGGCTATCTAGGACAACCCATACCTGAACAAGAATTTCCTCTGTGATATGCCCAAGTGAATATCCATTCTTTCCTTGAAGACTTTCATTATCTCCTGACTTTATATCAGTCATCATTATTGTGCTTGATATGTTCTTTATGCCTCATTTTCAAAGAGAACCAGTGACATCTTAGGGTGGTACCTTGATTTGCAAATGAATTAAATTAAAATAAGGCAGAGATAGACAAAGTCATCAGCCTTACTCTGTCTTCCAGAGTCATTGAAATTCAGTGGCAAGACAAAAGTCAAGATAACTGACAATGGCCCATGATGAAGTGGATGATCTTTTATGTCTGGCCAAGTTTTAAGCACTCCACAGTGCCTGCTTCAGCCATTTTTGGAACAAATTGTTCTCATCCATCCATTCTGCTGGGAGAAGTCTTCACATGCTTAGAGTAGACATCTCCCTCACTCCTTGATGGGTTTTAGTCCTCTGGATTACCCTCAACTTGGTTGAGATCATACTGGAGTGTGGCTCCTGTGCATGCTACTAAGTTTTTTGGAGCCTAGGTAAGAGTTAAGTGACAGGTGGACACCAAAGGTATCAGGAGCCCTGAAAATGGCACCTTTCTGCTTGATATAAACATAATTTGGATACCTAAACAAGTAGAGGCATATCAAAGAAAGAAAACTATAGGTCAATATATCTTTAATTAATACAACACAAAAATAAAACTTTAAATGAAATTTTAGCAAATAGGCTATAGCTACATGTCAAAAGAATTACCCACTAAAACCAGTTGGATTTATACCAGGAATACAAGGTTAGGTAAATATTAGGAAAATTATACAGGCTACATTATTATTTATTATATCACAATAGATGCAGAAAAAGCTTTTGACAAAATTTAACAATTTGGTTTTTTTTAAGACATGAAAAATACATAGGAATAAATCAACCTTTACTTAGTTTGGTAATTATTATCTGCTGAAAATCAAAAGCCAGAAGTATATATAATAGAGATAAAGTAGAAAACTTTCCAATAAGATCAAGGGTAAGACAAGGATGACAATTACCATCACTATTGATATTAACATAGTCCTAGAATTGCTAACTATAGCAATAAGATCAAATAAAGAGAAAATAAATCAATTTTATAAGCACAAGCAAAAAAGGAAGGAAAATTATCACTTTTTTGAAGATGATATAATAATTTACATAGAGAGGTCTGGAGAGTCAACTAAAACTAGTTTAAATAATCAATTCATCAAAGTAACATCATACAAAATAAGCCCATATAAATCTTTGACTTTTTATATAAAACATTATCTAAAAAATAAGATTGCCTTGAACACTGAGATATTAAAATGTTACACACAGGTTATAGAGCATTTGTGTGTCAAAGGCAGGACTTGAACTGAGCTCTTCCTGGTTAGGAGTTATTTTATGTTTAAATGGAGAAGTGTTAATTGTACATGGTTAGTCTGTGTCAATATAATGAAAATGATAGGCCTAAACAAGTTGACTTATCTTTTTAGAGCCTTAGCAATCGACCTATCAAAGGATTATGAGACTTTCCCTAATAAATAAATGGTCAAATGATATTTACAAAAAGCAGTTCTAAAAGGAATCCACTTTGAACAATATTTATTTTAGAAAATGTTGATCAATAATAATTCTGGAAATGAAAACTAAACCAACTCTTAGGTTCTAGCTCATACCAATCAGATTGGCAAAGATGACCAAAAAGAAAAATGACAAATGCTGAAAGGGCTGTGGGAAAATGGGCCTATTAATGCACTGTTGGATAGAATGTGAATTGGCCCAGACATTCTAGAAAGCAGTTTGGAACTTGCCCCAAAAGTCACTAAACTGTGTATATCCTTTTGCCTAGAAATACCATGCCAGGACCATAAAAGAGATTAAAAAAAAAAGAGGAAAAGAACCCATACATATAAAAATATTTATGACAGCTGGGTTTATTTTATTTTGCAAACAACTGGAAATAAAAGGAATGTCCAACAATTTGGGAATGGTTGGTGATTCATGTAGTATATTAATAAAATATTATTGATAAAAGGTACAGTTTTAGAGATTTGGGGAAAGACTTTCATGAATTAATGCAGAGTAAAGTAGGTGGAACTAAGAGAACAATTTCTACAGTAACAACACTATAAAGAATTAGGTGAATTCAAAACTGGTTTGTTCACTAGATCCAAAGAGTCTTGATTAGTGGATCAATGTCTAACTAGAAGGAGATTACTAGCAAAATGTCACAAGATTCAACACCTACCCTCATTCATTCAACACTTTTATTCATTCAACACTTAGGGAAAGCTCAGTTTTTATCAAGTTTGCGAAAGACTCAATGTTGGAGCAGTACTTAATACATTGGATGATAGAATGAGAATTCAAAAATCTTAGTAGGCTAGGCTCAAATCTAACAATGTGAAATTTAATAGGAATAAGTAGATTTTTTTAAATCAACTTACAAATATAGAATGAGAGAATGTAGCAAGCAGTTCAAGTGAAAAAAGACTTTGGGAAAAGGATTTGTAATTAATTGTAAATTACATGAGTCAGTGATGTTAAAAGGCAGCAAAACAAACAAAACCCAACCCTATTGACATCTCTTTTTAGAGGAAAGAAGTGTAATGAGTAACCAGAGTTAAAATTTCAGTGGCATCAGAAAGTCCCAAGGAGAAAATTCCTTTAGCAATTTAGGAGTTTTAGAATTGCCTAAAGTAGTGAGAGACTGAGTAAGAGTCACCATCAAAAACAAGATTTGAATTCATGTCTTCTTGACTCTGAGACCATTTCTCTATCCATTCTGCCATGCTACCTCTTTTAGTCTCCAATAATAATATAGTGTCCTGAATAAGGGAAATAATAGTCCAACTATCCTGGGCTTAGCACATCTGGACTATTGTGTTTAGTTCCGGACACTGTGTCTTAAGAAGATAGATTATTAACAAATTGGAGTATGTCCAGAGGAGAGCAACCAAGTTGGTAAGAGTTAGGAATTCATTATGTGAGAATCTATTGAGGAAACTAAATTGAATTTAATTCAAAAACATTTTTAAAATTCCAATCATGAAGAATAGAGACCTAGGCAATGGGAGAAATATAAAGTTTAGATAAGATAAAATCCCAGCTTTCATGCCTGAATTTGGCCTTTGTAAAAAAGTATTTTCTATGTCTGAAATGCCTGCCATCCCTCCTCCTCTTTTCCTGTTGGATTCCTTCTCATCCTCTAAAGTCCAGTTCAAATCCTTCTACCACAACAATTCTTTCTCTAATCCTCTCGCTCAATAACAACTTCCCCCAGTGTAGATTACTTTGAACTTTGTTTTGTAGATATCTGGTGGGATCAGCATCATAAAACTTTAGAGCTACTGGGGGTAGGGAGAGATATACCAAAAAGGTCATCTACTCCAGCCCCCTCTTTTTTAAATTTTATTTATTTTTTAACTTTTTTTGTGAGGCAATTGGGGTTAAGTGACTTGCCCAGGGTCACACAGCTAGTAAGTGTCAAGTGTCTGAGGCCAGATTTGAACTCAGGTACTCCTGACTCCAGAGCCAGTGCTTTATCCACTGTGCCACCTAGCTGCCCCTCCAGCCCCCTCATTTTACAAATAAGGAAGTTAGGGCTCCAATAATGCCCAATAGGGCCTTATGTCATACAATGAGCGAATGGCACATCTGGGATCTAAACCCAGTTCTTCTGACTCTACATCCAATAGGTGTTTTTTTTTTCCCATTAAATCATTCAGTTCTAACATAATAATAATTCTTTTTTTTTTTTTTTTTTTTTTTTTTTTTTTTTTTTTTTGCAGGGCAATGGGGGTTAAGTGACTTGCCCAGAGTCACACAGCTAGTAAGTGTAAAGTGTCTGAAGCCGGATTTGAACTCAGGTACTCCTGAATCCAAGGCCAGTGTCTTATCCACTGTGCCACCTAGCTGCCCCCTTAAATGATCTATGTTTTATTGTGCTTTTATTTGTTTTATTAAATATTTTCCAATTATATTTTTAAATATATTTTTTTATTTTTTTGTTTTTTTGTGAGGCAATGGGGGATAAGTGACTTGCCCAGGGTCACACAGCCAGTAAGTGTTAAGTGTCTGAGGTCGGATTTGAACTCAGGTACTCCTGACTCCAGGGCCAGTGCTCTATCCACTGCGCCATCTAGCTGCCCCCCATAATAATAATTCTTAACATTTTTGTAATATGTGAAGTTTTATAAAGCACTTAATTGATATTATTTCATTTACATATTACTATGGTTTGTCATTTTGTGTTGGTGTCCTATCAGTCTATTAGATTGTAAGCTATATTCAGACAGGTTATGTTTTATCTAAACTTTGTTTCTCCCCTTACACCTAGTACAGAATTCTGTCTATAGTTTATGCTTAATAAAAGTTTATTTTTGATGTAGAAGAATTATATATTCAAATAATTCTGATATGCATTATGTGTGTATATATAAAATAGTTCAAAGAAGAGATAATTTGTGGAAGACATTATTGTTGACTTTAGATATTTGAAGAGTTTGAGGAGGAAAGTAGTCAAAATTTATGATCCAAAATATGTTCATTTAGAACAGGTAAGTTGGTCAGGTAGTTTAAAAAAAGATATGAAAGATGGCCAACCTGAGTTCTACTATCATAAGCACAGAATATGAAAAGGATTATAAACCCTTCATAGTGTCGGTAACACTCCTTAAGGAGGATTTGTGGGAGGACCTAGATAAAAATTACACAGAATAACTATTCTCAGAAATACAATGATCCAAGACAATCCCAAAGGACTAATGATGAAGCATATTATACACCTCCAAAGAAAGAACTGATATTGATTGATTTTTACTTTCTTTCATTTTTTTCTTTTATTCAAGCTTTTTATATGATATGACTAATATGTCAATGTTTTACATAATTGCACATGTATAATCCATATCTAATTGCTTACTGCCTCAGGGAAGGGGGAGGGGGGAAGGAAGGGAGGGAAGGAGGGATAAAATTTGAAACTCAAAACTTTAAATAAAGGAGTGGGAATGCCCACATCAATGATATCCATGCTTTTCCACTGGCTATCTCCCATAATTGGAATGTTCTGTGCCCTCAATTCTGTGTCTTTGTTTCCCTAGATCCTTTCTAGACTCAGCTCAAATTTCATCTTCTACAAAAGGCTTTTCCTGGCTTTTGAGTTCTCAATACCTTCCCCTCTGAGATTACCTTGACCTAATACACATGTATACATGTGTACATAGAGAGAGTATACATATTTGTACACACACATATATATATATAATTTTTGTTTGTGTATCTGTATATATCAAGCCAGTTATTTACAGTTGTCTCCCCCATTAGAATTTGAGCTCCTTGAAGGCAGAGTGATTGGAGGGGGGTTTTGTTGTTGTTGCTCTGTTTTGGTTTTGATTTTTACTTTTCTTCATATACCCTCACTTAACACAATTCCTAGCACTTGGTAAGTTCCTACTTAACACTTGTTAACTAACTGACTGATATGACATGACAGATCCATCAAAGCTTATTAGTCTTGAGGATTTCACTTATTCTGCCTGACCACAGAAGCTACACATTACTTCTTTTTTTTTCAGGGCAATGAGGGTTAAGTGACTTGCCCAGGGTCACACAGCTAGTAAGTGTCAAGTATTTGAGGCTTGATTTGAACTCGGGTCCTCCTGAATCCAGGGCCAGTGCTTTATCCACTGTGCCACCTGGCTGCCCCCCACATTACTTCTTTGTAGCAATATTCAGGAAAATATTCTAAATACTCAACATTCAAGAAAATATTCTAAAAATTAGAATATAACATAGAGATTTCATAGTTTTCTAAGGTCTGGTCTCAAAGCCTCATAAATCTTAACTTCAGAAGTTAGCTTATTCAGTAGCCAACAGACTCTATTTTCATATGCATATATGTGCATATATTATCATACTAAACGTAACATGAAAAAGTTATGAGCCAATGTCAGCACTCTGGACAGGGGTGACACCCAGAATAATGAACTGCATCCACACCTAAAAGGGTCTTCAGTAAGCTGAATTGCTTTAATGCTGCCATTTTGGGGTTGTGGTGGGTGGTAAGAGATTGAAGGAGGAGGGTGAATTTTCCCTACCCATACCTCAAAGTTGTGAGACTTTTTAGGCATTTCTATTTCCCCCCTATCTGGGAAGACAACATATACATAAATTTGTTGTTATTGTTCAGTTGTTTCAGTCATGTCTAACTCTTCATGACCCCATTTGGGATTTTTTGGCAAAGATTCTGGATTGGTTTGCCATTTCCTTCTCCAGTTCATTTTACAGATGAGGAAACTGAGGCAAACAGGGTTATGTGACTTGCCCAGGCTCACACAGCTAGTGTCTGAGGCCAGATTTGAACTCAGAAAAATGTCTTCCTGACTCCAGGCAAGCACTCTATCCACTATGTCATCTAGCTGACTCATATACATAAATAGTTATATAGAAAATATATACAAGATAAATTAAGGAAGGCAGCTGAAGGGGAGCTTTCCTACAGAAGGCAACACTTGAGAAGAATTTTGAAGGAAAGAAGGGATTCTAGGAGATGGAAATGAGGAAGTAGTGCATTTCAGACATGGAGTGTAGACAGCAGAAAGATGAAGATGGAAGATGGAGTATTCTATGTGGTCCAGAGAGTCAGACTGGCCAGACCATAGAATGCAGGAAGGGGAGTGATATTATCATAAGGTTAAAAAGACTAGGTTTTAAAGGCCTTTGGATGCCCAAAAGAGGACTTTCCATTTTATCCTAAAGGCAATTAGAAGCAATTTGTGTTTGAATAGAAGAGTGTCATGGTGAGGTCTCCATGAAGATGAGATAGTTGCTAGAGGAGTTGGCTAGCTCTAGGTGAGCTAGAATCAACAAGACTTGACAATTTAATATATATATAAGGGATGAGGGACAGGGAAGAATGAAAGTTGAAGCTCTGGTGTTTTGAAATTAGATACTGAGAATGAGGGTAATACCCTCATCAGATATGGGGAAGTTTGGAGAAGAGATGATTTGTGGGGAAACAAAAGCAGTTTTATTTAGGAAATGTTGAGTTTGAGGTGTCTATGAGACTTCAAAGTAGAGATGTCCAATAAGAAGTTTTTAATTCAAGGCAAGATTTTAGGAAATTAGGGCAGGGCAATCAATCTTGTAATCATCTCCACAGATTTGATTCTTGAACTCATGGGACCCGAGGAGATTACAAAAGAGAGAATAGACACTGAAAAGAGAGCTCAGAATAGAGCTCTGAGGAAAATGCATCTGAACAGAGTAGGAAATGAATATTCTAGCAAAGAAGACTGAGAAGAAGCAGCCATAAAGTTAGGGGGGAAAAGGAGAGAACAGTATTATAGAAGCAATGACCATAAAGTGAACAAGCTAGAACCCTAAGCAGTATTTATGTTGCTATACCAAACTGGCAACAAGAGTGGGTCCAGTACCTATCAATTACAGCTTCTCAAGAAACATACCATAAGCTTACCCCTCAGGGAACCAACCTTTTCAGGATTTTTTCTATTTATATGCATTTCAAATATTTTAAAGATGCTATAAATACCAATCCTGCTAGACTAAGACTCATACTGAAGAAGGCAATCCAGGCCATTCTGAAGGTATTAAGCTGGGCAAAGGAGTAGAAGAGATATCAGTGAGACAGAAGAAGAACAAAGACTCCATTATGAGAACCTGGAATCCAGGTCTGCCAGAATCACTCACATCTGGTTAGGCAAGTCATCCCAGATGTTAGATTGCAGTATTTCAGGCTCATTCCCTATCACTAGACAGCTAAACTAGGTGATATAAGAGCTAGGATTATCATGGATCTGGAAAATTCATCCAGTTTCTCACATTTCATATCTCAAACTGGCTTGTTCCCCCCCTGAATTCCCTCAGCAGAGGTGAAATGGCCTGCCCCCATGCAGGTGGAGTTGAGAAATAACCATGAAGTTTGGGAGGTCTTAGACTGCTGACAGAAACGTTGGTAGCAGTATTATTTGATCAGCTGAGAGGTACAGTCCAGAGATCCATACCTAGGAGGCAAAGTGAGGATGCTCATAGCTCTCTCTCCCCTATATTTGACTGAAGACAACTTGAAAATATGGAGGAGAATTTAGAAAGGAGATAATAGCACTCTGAAAACAAGGCAACATGGAGCCTGAGTGTTGTGATCTATATCAGGAGTAAAAAAACAGAAACCAAGGGAAACTTTTAAATATGAAAAACCAACAGTTGTATGAGGGAGGCACTTATAGATGAGTACTGAAGTGGCATGTATCATGGAGATTGAGGAAGAATAGATTCCTCCCCCCAAACACACACACCTTAGTTGAAAGCTGGCTTCTATGGTGAAGTCTTGTAACCATTTAAATTGATATTGGAAAACAATTCAGTCTTAGGTGAGACTCTAGAGTTCAGGCAATGTGTTCAACGTGTAGCTACAATGGCATTATTAACCCCCAAATATCTCTAACGTGAATATTTAATTCTGTTTTTTCCCTGAGGTGCCAGCCAATGGAAAGGTGACCAGGAGAACATATGTGTGCATTTTTCTCCTTTCTCTGGATATCTTCTGCGTAGTGGTAACACTTTCCCTTGGGCTGTCTGTCAGTATTCTATTATTAGGTATGATGATGAGTCCCTTCTGAGACAATTCAGGCTCCCTATGTCATGTAGCACCTATCCAAGTCTGCCTCACTATGACTATGTTTTAAGTAATCCTAACTTAACAATTATACTATATATTCATTAATTTATAATGAGAACTATAACTGCCAAGTAGACCAGAGTGCCATATCATTTTCTTAATATTCTCTCTCCATTCTGGAAACCTATTGCAGAAATAGTTAAGATCAAAATGGTGCTTTGTTAACATGGAATCACACCAAAAGAAATAGATTATTTTTAAGAAATATTCTCCATTTTCCATAAGCTTGGTTTCCAATCCAGGAAATATCATGCCTCCCCAAGGATCACCTGAAATCTTATCACCATGCAGATTGACTCAGTTCTTGATACTCAAAACCTTCTCAATTCCCTCAGTTGCCTCCCCCCTCTGATTGGAGGGTTGGAAGATAAAACAATAAATTCCTCCCAATGCTTTCCTTTATAGAGAGCTCAGAACTTTGCAGGTAACTTTCCACTTTCTTTTTTTTTTAACTCTCTACTTTCTATCAGCAGATCATCTTACAGTGGAAACTCCATGAAACATCATGCCCCCTGCTCCCTACCCTATCTACCCATCTCCATTTTTCAGTTTCCTTTTGTGTGTTGTCTTCCCCCCACCTTTTTGATTGTAAGCTCCTTGAGGTCAGGGACTATTTTTTTCTTATTTTTATTTCCAGCTCTTAGCACCATGTCTGGCATATAAGATGTGTTTAACACTTGTTTATTGAATTGAGTTGAAGAAATATTAGCATCAAGCTGTAATGATCCTTCTCCACTATAGAGCTATGATAACTAATAAAACTGCATGTGTCAGCTAGATAGGGCTCCATCACTTTTGAGTTGACATTACAACTCAATTTCCTTAACCTTATTTTGACTTAGCCTTTCTGATTTTCATATCACATCACATCTCATTCATAAAATGTTTACAATTTTAATATTTGACATTACACTAAATATATTATTAATGGGTTGACTACATGGTAAAAAGAGAATAAAACTTGGAATCAAGAGGTCTAGGTTCAGATCTTAGCACAGACTATTACTAGCAGTGTGATTTTGGACAAATTGATTAACTTCTCTCAGCCTCAGTTTCCTCATCTGCCAAATGAGTATATTAAACTCTAGGGCCTCTGAGGTCCCCTATGGCTCTAAATCCATAATTCCATGATCTTACAACCTCTCAGAGCCTTCATTTATTCCTATAAAATGGGAATGAAAGCACAAGGTTGTTCTGAATAAAGAGCTTGGTAAAAGTAAGGTTATTATTGAATTATATGTTGTTATCATCACCATCATAAGTTATCATTAGACAAGTCAAACCTCATGCATAGTGTATAGATTCCCGCAAGCCTCACAGAGGAACTGGAGGAGGGCTGGATTTGTCTTATGCTGCCAAAATTCAAACAATACTGATTGGTACCAGAATGAGGATTTATCCATGTATAATGAGAAAGATAACTCCCAAACAGATCAGAAATCCAGGTCAGCCAGTCACTGAATTCTCTCCCAGAAGAGAAAACCTTTCTGACCTTGCCTATTTCCCCTTTTCCCTGTTTCCTGATGTCCTTTAGCAGGAAGCCTCTAGCCTCCTGATCAGTTTAATTGTTAAGGGGACCTTGGTTACCAAGAGGCATTGCTGAGCTTACTAAAGGAGAACAGAGCCAAATGAAATATCAATTTGATTTGGTTCAGAAGAAAAACCTTTTGCTTCCAAGAATGGGCCCCAGCATATTTCTTCGTGTTTAGTGATACTATAAACTACTTTCAAGAAGAATAAATTCAAAATCCTTAAATGTCATCTTTGCAGCCAAACTACACTTTTTCAATAGAGAATACTTGGAAGATGGGAGCTCTATCACACAGTGTGGACTTCGAGCCCCTTAATTTTTCTTTGGATACATTGGATATTTGTTTTTCCCATTCGGCTGTCCTCCCTTGGTCAAACTGTATGTCGGAGGTAGATCTAAGCTGTGGTAGCCAAAAGTACACTTCCCAAGCACAGGAAGGTTGGCCACCCATTGTAAAATGGATGCCTCCCAATTTTATCATCAGTTCAACTTTCCTGGAAAGTGAGGCTCATCCCTTCCCCTTCTACCTGAAATTGTTCAGGAGGAGACCCCCTACAAGTCTTCTAAAGTTAAACAAAATAAGAAAAGAGCTGACATCCTCACCATGACATCCACCTCGCTCTGCACTCCCTCCTCACATAGATCTGCTCTCTTCACTGCTTCTGTTGCCTCAGTTTCCTTCCACAACAATCTAACCCTCAGACAGGTTCAATTCCCCATTTAGTCATAGCTTCATTTCAAACATACTTCAATGGATTTCAAAGTTAAAATGAGAATTATCTCATTATTAAAACATTATTATTAATGATTATTGTTAAATTATTATTAACTCATTATTAATGATTATTAATCACTAGCATTTATATAGTACTTAGTTAATCCATACAACAACCTTGTAAATGTTTATATAGCACTTTAAGGTTTGGAAAGCACTTTATAAGTAAGAGCTATACACATCTAACATGTGAGGAAACTGAGGCACATAGAAGTTTAGTGACTTCTCTAGTTTTAAAAGTAATAAACATATGGGATGAGATTTAACTCATAGCTTTCTGATTCTAAGTACAGTACACTATCCACTAGACCACCTCACTGAATAAAAGCATAAGCTACACTGGCCAGTAATCTAAATCAGATTCCCTGAGGTGGAGGCAAGAATTCTAAGATAGAGCCACAGATGCAAGCACTCTGTAACAAAATTATGCAAGATTCAATAAATTTTCTATAATCCAGCATACTAAGAGAAACAGGCATAGACTTGGAGTCAGAGGGACTTGAATTCAAATCTTTCCTAAAATACCTACTAACTGTATGATCCTGTGCAAGTCACTTAGTTTCTACCTCAGTTTCTTCATCTAAAAAATTAGGATGTTAATAACAGCTACTCAACAAGGTAGTTGTGAGGATCAAATAAGATAATCTATGTAAAGTGCATTGCAAAGTATATGGTATTACATAATGTTACTTATTATTATTATTAACTAAATGTTCTAACTAACATAAAGTTACACAATATATGACTTGGGGTTTTTTAATTTGAAGAATTAGGAAATAGAAAAGTTGCTTCAGTCAACCAAAAGACACTAAATAAGCACCTAATGTTTTCCAAGCACTGTTTTAGGCACTGGGGATACAAATACATAGAAATTAATTATCTACTCTCAGGGGGAGAATTTAGCAATATCTATTCTAATAGGGGAAACAACAAAGATAGATATGATGATGGTGATGACGGATGGATGGATATAGAAATGTATAGCATAATAAACATAAAGTAGTCAAATACAGGGTAGTTTGAGGAGACGATGCATTCTAGGATGGCAATGCAAAGATACAATGGAAGACAAAGTGGGGCATGGAGTGTTGTGTATTAGGAACATGAGGTCGATCTGACTGGATCAGAGTTGGTAGGAGCAAAGTAATTTATAATAAGGTGGGAACATTAGGTTGGAACCAGGAGGTACAGCATATGGAGATCTTGCCTCTGACTCAAGAAGACCTGTGTTCAAGTCTCACATCAAACAAGCACTGCCTATGTGACCTAGGTGACCTACAAGAGTCCCTCAAACTCTTAGTAACTCCCAACAACTTTCTAAGACTACAAATTACAGAAATGTTAATGATCTTCATTGTTAAGAGTTTCCTTATGTAGAGTTGGGTAGAGAAATGAAAACAATACAAAAGCTGGCTTTTAAAAATCTTTTAAGCCACTTGAGAATGTTATGATTCCTTGGGATCTTCATTATGGATATCATTATGCTTAATTATATTTACAAATAGTAATAGACAGTTTATGATTTCAGTTAAGAGAATACTGAATAAGCTAACTCATATCATTATTGTTTAGCAGCATAGAGCAATGGAAAGAACTCAGGAATTGGATTTGGGGAGACTGAATATGTTTCCTAGTCCAAGTAACCTTGACAAAGTCACCATCTCTCTGAGACTCAGTTTCCTTATATGTAAAATGAGAAAATTTTACTAGTTGACTTCTAAGTTTCATTCTAGCCTTAAATTTGTGGTCTTATGTTTTGCCTAAGGCATGGCAGATTTTGAAAATCATTGATCTGAAGTGGGGAGAGTGACATGGATAAAGGACTGGATGCAGACAGAGGGCCTGGGTCCAAATCTCAGCCCAAATGCTCATTACTTGTATGACCTTGGGCAAGTTACTTAAAATCCCTGAACTTCTGGGGTCCTTTACAACTATATATCTATGCATGCAAATCATAAGAGCTAACATAGACTTATGGTTTGAAAAGAATTTTTAAAATGTCATTTGATTTTATCCCCTTCTCAGTGGAGAGAGAGGCAGACCTGGGATCAGGAATGTGTTGGTAAATGTGTGACAACCAGATCTCAAAAAAAAAAGTGCCAATGACACACTTTTAAGTTTAATCTGCATTATTAAAATTTTCTCCAGATCTTTCTTAAGTCTAGACACCCAACAAAATAATAAATTAAGCCCTGGTTTGGAGTATTTGCTGATTTCTGCAGTTTGAGTGCTCACAGTGAAAATGTAAAACTTAAATTTAAAATTAATTGGAGACCTGGTATGAGCTGGCTCCAGCACTCCCCTGGAGTTTGGTGCTTTTGTTATCCTTATTTGACAGATACTGAGGCAGGCAGAGGTTAAGTGATAACAGATTTAAGGTGTGCAAAGGGCTTTACACATATTTTCTCATTTAATCCTCACAATAATCTGGAATGTAGGTAGGTGCTATTGTTATCCCCATTTTAAGGATGAGGATACAGATAGGAATGAAGGTAAAATTTCTTGCCCAGGGCCATACAGCTAGTAAGTATCTGAAACTAAATAAATATTTAACCAAAGTTTAAAATAAATGGTTTTTTTGTTTGGTTGTTTTGGGTTTTTGGTGGTGTTTTTGGTGGGGGGTTTTTGGTGGGGCAATGAGCATTAAGTTACTTGCCCAGACTCACACAGCTACTAAGCATCAAGCGTCTGAGGCCACATTTGAACTCAGGTCCTCCTGACTCCAGGGGGTGCCACCTAGCTGCCCCCATTTAAAATACACGGTAAAAAAAATTTAATACATTTTTTAAAGGAGGGCAACTAGGTGGCTCAGTGGATAAAGCACTGGCCCTGGAGCTCCTGGCTCCAACTTCATTATAAATTATTTTGCTCCCATCAAACTCTGATCCAGCCAGATTAATTTCTCATTCCTTTTACACAACACTCCATTTCCCAATGTCTTCCATTGTGTCTTTGCATTGCTATCCTGCAATGTGCTGTTTCTTCAAACTACCCTATATTTGACTACTTTGTGTTTATTATGTTATACATTTCTATATCCATCCATCCATACATCCTGGAGTCGGGAGTACCCGTGTTCAATTCCATCCTCAGATACTTGACACGTAGTAGCTATGTGACCCTGGGCAAGTCACTTAACACAAAAACGCATGCAAAAAATTCAATTCAGTTCTTCCTTACTCTAGATCTAGTACTCTATCTACTTCAACATCTCTTTTTGAAGATGAAGAAAAATTCTTCATTTGGAGTTTCTTCATCTGGACCTATGAATGGTAAGAGTTTCTTTTCTGAGATGGATAAAGGGCTTAATTCAATTTAATCTAGAGACATGAAGAATATGGCCTGCTGAGAAGATGAAAACAATCTTTGCTTCTCTCCCTGCCATCCATGCATGATGTTTATGGGTCATGCCCATGAAAGCAGTCGATTCATATGATCAATACTCACTGATGTTTTCCTGTAAGATTATTCTCTGGCTTTGGTATTTCTCTAAAGCTCAAGTGGCTTCTTCTGTTGAAAAATTATTTTTGTTTGCTGTTGGGTGGAATGCATTCACTGGGGGGAATGGCAGCTTCTGGCAATTGTGGTCAGTTTGAAATTTTAATCATACCTCATGTTCCTCAAGGTATTGCTCAGGAAGACAGCTTAGTTTAGTTTGGAATTTATTCATGTTTGACTGTAATGATATTCTGAGTGCTAATTTGATTCTGAACTGTTGATGCAAAGCCCAGATACTTTGATACCATGGGGGCCACAAATGGAATTTTTGGCTCTGACTCCTTTTTAGGAATGGAAGACCTTAATAGTTCTTAATTCAGTAAAGTGTCTCCTGGTTATCATGCATTTAATTGTTTCTAATTCTTGGTCAAATGCTCATAAAACTTTTTTTTAGTATGTTTGCAGTGTTGACTCACTATTTCAATTCAATGTCATGACTTTTGATGGAATAGGAGAAACAATGTGGTTTAGTAGATTAAAAAACCTGATTTCAAGTACCACCTATGAAGCACACTATCTGATTCAGAATAAGTCACTAAACCTCTCACTTCTCTAGGCAAATGGTTTCCAAACTCTTTGGTCTCTGAACTTTAATGGTCTTTAAAATTATTGAGGGTCTCAAACTGCTTTTGTTTTTGTGGGGTAGATAGATAGTTATAGACATAGATATAGATAGCTATCAATAGTTACTGTATTAGAAATTAAACCTGAAAGATTTTTAAATATTTATCAATTCATTTAAAATAAAAATAAATCCATTACATGGTAAAAATCAATAGCATGTTTTTTATGGAAAAATAAATCTGCTTTCCAAAACAATTTAGTGAGAAAGTGGCATTGTTTTACATACTTTTGAAAATCTCTTTAATGTTTGGCTTAATAGAAGACAGATGGATTCTCATATCTGCTTCTGCATTCAATCTGTTGTGATATGTAGTTTTGGTTGGAAGTATATGAAGAAAATCTGGCCTCACACAGATATGTATTTGTAAAGAGAAGGAATATTTTAGTAGGCAAGTAATGTCTATATTATTATGAATATAATTTTGACCTCACCAACCCCCTGCAAGTATCCCATGGACTCTCAAAGAGTCCATCAACTACACTTTGAAAACCATTGATCTATGCATAGATCATTTAAGTGGGAAAGGAGATGTTGACCTGCATTGGCAAATGGAGTTTCCTCACCCAGGAACTGTCTGTACTAATGGAATCACATATCTAATCGCTATTATCTTATGGAATATAAATAGATGGCAAGTGCTTTCCAGAATTACCCAGACAGGGAGACCTATTTTAGTAAAGAAGCAGTTTATGAATTCAGAGATTATTACAGCAGTCAGCTGGATATATCTTTTCTTTATCCTCTCCCTTTCAGCTAAAATGTTTTTGTGTTTTTTTATATTATAAAGTGATATCTACTTATAAACATTATGATATGGTGTAGTATGTCTCCTCAAGGAGTCTCAGAGTGCTTAATTTATTGTATATAATTCTCTTACTTTGCAAAGTGCAGAATGTATATGCAATCTCTTGTTTAAAGGGAAGAGCAATGAGTCCCTTTCAGTCCTTCTAAGGAAAGAACAGAAATATTATTCAACTCACATTTATTAATTACCTGCTATCAGAGACAGCATCTCATAGTGGATAGAGAGCTGACTTTGGAGTTAGGTAACCCCAGTCCCAAAGCCCATTGGTATGGTATTTTCTTCTTATTGGTGGAAACCAATGCCCAATGCCTACATGAAGTCAGGGGTGGAGGCAGTTGCTGAGAGTTGGAAAGACCCAGTCTCTTCTTTTGAGTTTTCTTTGGGTCACTAAGTCTCTTTCATCTTCAAGTGCTTCTGGCTTCTAACTTTGAGACAAAAGATAGAAGATGCCAATCGCACTTCAGTTTGCTGAAGAAAAAATCTCTGAGAAGAAGCCAACATGAGAGGAGCTGAAAATCTCCATTCTGCTCCAATCCCTAGTTTGCTAAACTAGAGTCTTGGGCAACTTCCCCTTGGGTAATATCAAAGACTCTCTCATTCCCATTGAGAAAACTCCTTCAATTTCTATCATATGTCATATATTGTTTCACGTATACTTTCTCTAATTTCTGTTTTGCTACCAGTGTGAATAAATGGATTTCTTTGTCACTTTCTATGTGTTTGTTATAGAACTGATATTTGATTGGAAAATGGAGTCAAGACTGGAATATAAAACTTAGGGTCCTGTTCTTCTCAATAATGAAACAGATATCAAAAGTTAGATTGAACTTAAAAAACCAATCCCCAATACTAACAATATTGAAAGGAGAAGATAGATATAATTCTAGCCCAGTATCTCCTTTCTGAGGAAAGCAGAAGGCCTAGCCACTGGCCCCATCTTCTAAAGTATCCCATGGAGAAAGGTAGGCATAGAAGAAGCTAGAGATGTCTGTTCTGCCTCCCTTAGAGTTACACAATGACAAATCTATGCTACATGTCAGGGACAGCTTTACAAAGCCCACATTTGTGGGATTTTTTTCAAGAATATCCAACAGGAAAAGAAAGAAATAGAAGTTCTACTTATTTCTACAAAGGCAGAATCAAGATGATAGAGAAAGAGGAAGAAGTATAGACTTGGTTCCCCACCATAAAGAGCTAGAAAAAGAGATCAGACCAAAATCTGACTGGAAAAGCCAAGAGAAAGTCACAGTGCAAGGTAGATTGCAGAGATAGAGAGGTCCACAGACATTGAAGACAGGTCTGGACAAGAGTAGTCTTAGCAGGGAACATTCTGGTACTCCAGAATTGAAAGAGGTCTGTGACTGGGCATCACGGCAAGAAGCATCCAAGGAAAAAAGAAATTCTGACAAATCCCTGAAATAATAATGTTGGGTACAGGAATAGGTACCATCTCACAGCTATGTCACCTATTACCCACTTCTGGGTCACAAATCCAGAGAAGAGAGGAATGATCCTGAGTGTAGGCCCTAACTACATGCTGAGCAAGCAACAAGTTTGGGAAGCAAAATTTATCTGTGTAGTTCTAGTCCCAGGATCAAAGAGTGATAGCTTAGTTATAGCCTCCTGCCCAGCATGGGAGCCTGTGGTAGAATAACCATGGCAGAAGACCGAGATTAAAAGATTTACAGCAATAGTCACTCTGAACCTGAAGAGCCTCCAAACAGGCTAATGGTGACTAATTCCAGCAGAAATGTACTGAAATTCCCAACAAGGAACAAGTCTGCAGATTCAAACTTGGGTCGGGAACTTACAGAACTCAGATCAGTAGTTCAGTAAACAGACTTTGCCCTTAATCACATCATTTGGGGAATACTGATAGCTTGTATATCTCCATTCTGAATTGTGATGGCAAGAAGACAAACATTCAAGCCAGTCATTCCAATAAGTTCTCAGGGTTGAATACTAACATAAAGCCCAAATATTGACAGGAAAGCTCAAGATACAAACTCAGAACAGAATTATTCAAAAACATCTACAAGCAAAGTGTTGAGGAAAATGTAGCAAGGACATCAATCCAACAAGAATTCCTAGAAGCGTTGTAACAGAGAGTTTTTAAGGAGCTAAAAATGATTTTAAAAACCAAGTGAGGGGGGCAGCTAGGTGGCACAGTGGATAAAGCACCGGCCCTGAATTCAGAAGGATCTGAGTTCAAATCTGACCTCAGACACTTGACACTTACTAGCTGTGTGACCCTGGGCAAGTCACTTAACCCTCATTACCCCACGGGGGGTGAAGCAGGAAGGAACCAAGTGAGGGTGGTAGAGGTTTAGAAAAAACAACTATCCTGGAAAATAGATTGAAGAGAAATAATTGCAGCTAGGTGGCGCAGTGGATAGAGCACTGGCCCTGGAGTCAGGAGCATCTGAGTTCAAATCCGGCCTCAGACACTTAACACTTACTAGCTGTGTGACCCTGGGCAAGTCACTTAACCCCAATTGCCTCACTAAAAAAATTTTTTTAAATTAAAAAAAAATTTTAAAAGAATCATTGGACTACCTGAAAGCTATGAAGAAAAAAGCCTACCCATCACATTTCTTGGTGTTTTGTTGTTGTTGTTGTTGTTGTTGTTTTTTGCAGGGCAATGAGGGTTAAGTGACTTGCCCAGGGTCACACAGATAGTTAAGTGTCAAGTGTCTGAGGCTGGATTTGAACCCAGGCCCTCCTGAATCCAAGGCCAGTGCTTTATCCACTGCACCACCCAGCTGCCCCCATCACATTTCAAAAAATCCTAAAACCATACATATATATCTAAGAATCAGAAGGCAAAGTAGAAATCGAAAGAATCATCCAGTCACTTCCTGAAGGAAACCCCAAAATGTATGCTACAAATACTATAACTAAAATCCAGAGATCCCAGGTCAAGGAAGAAAATACTGCAAGAAGTCAGAGAGAATTCAAGGGCTAAGAAACAATAGTCAAGTAGAAATTATTATGATTTTGTTAAAGCAAAAAAAGGTAGGAGTAACAATTACAATCTTAGGCAAAACAATGCCAAAAATAGACCTAATTAAAATCAATAAACATGTAAATGACATTTTGCTAAAAGATTTCAAATACAATGAATTAATGGCAATATGAAATATATATGTGCCAAATGACATAGCATCTATATTGTTAAGGAAAAAGGAGATACAGGAAGAAATAGGCAGTAAAAACTATAATAGTGGGTGATCTCAGCTTACCCTTCTCTGAAATAGATGAAAAATAATTTAAAATATGATAAACAACAAAGAAATGAAGGACCTTATAGAATATTGAATAAGAATGGAAATGAGCATACATATTTCTCAACTGTGCATGACATCTTCACCCCCCCAAAAAAATACTTTGTATTGGGGAATAAAATCCTCACAAACAAATGTAGGAAAACAAAAATATTAAATGCATCTTTTACCAACCATAAAGCAACAAAATTATATTCAATAAAGAGTCCTTGAAGCAAAGATTAATAATTAATTAGAAACCAAATAACTTAATCCTTTTTTTGAGGGGTGAGGCAATCGGGTTTAAGTGACTTGCCCAGGGTCACACAGCTAGTAAGTGTTAAGTGTCTGAGGCCAGATTTGAACTCAGGTCCTCCTGACTCCAGGGCCAGTGCTTTATCTACTGAGCCACCTGGCCGCCCCAAAATAACTTAATCCTAAAGAATGGGTGGGTCAAAGAACAAATTATACACAAAATCAATAACTTAATTAAAGTTAATTACAACAATAAGGCAATTTACCAATATTTGTGGGGTGCAGGGAAAGTAATGCTTAAGGGAACATTTACATCTCTAAATGTTTTCATCAATAAAAAAGAAATGATTAATGAATTAGACATGCAACCAAAAATACCTAGAAAACCAACACATTTAAAAGCCCCAATTAAACATCAAAAGAGAAATCCTGAAAATCAACAGGAACAATGCCAATATCCTTGCATTTCTATAATGTATGTGGAGGGAAGTAAAGTATAAGAAAATTGGAAAGGTCAGAAGAGAACAGATTTTTTTAAAATTAAAATACCAAAAAAAAAATCTTTAAAAAAATTTTGAATGCCAAGCAGAGCATTTTATATTTAATTTTGGGAGTACCAAGGAGCCAAAACAGTTTATTGAATAAGTGAGATGACATGGTTGGACTTGCACTTTAGGAAAAACACTTTGGCATCTGAATAGAGGATAGATTGGAGTGGGGAGAGATATGCAGCAGGGAGAACAACCAGAAGGCTATTGAATTGTCTAGAACTGAGGTGATGAAGGCCTGTACTGGGATGGTGGCTGTATGAGTAGATAGAAGGAGATGCTGAGAGATGTTGAGAGATGTTGGGTGATGCAAAAATAGAAATGATGAGACCTGACAACAGGTTGGATATGTGAGCTGAATGTGAATGAGAAATTGAAGATAATAATGAGATTTTAAATCTGAATGTCTGGGAAGATGGTAATGCACTCGACAACAATAATGAAGTTTAGAAGAAGGGCATGTTAGAGGGGAAAGATTATGAGTTCTGTATTATATATGTTGATTTTGAGATGTATATGATGGGATATTCAGTTCCAGATGTTGAAAGAGAAGTTGCTGACACCAGACCAGAGCTTAGGGAAGAACTTAGGTCTGGATATATAGCTTAGTGAGGCATCTATACAAAAATGATCATTGAGCCCATGGGAGCTGATGACAACACCACCATTGTATAGAGTGAGGAAAGAAGGCCCAAGACTGAGCCTTCAAGGACATCCACATCTAGTGAGCATGATTTGGATAAAGGAGCCAGAGAAAGAGCAGTCAGGCAGGTAGGAGGAAAATCAGAAGAGAGTATTGTCATAAAAACAGATAAGAGAGATTATGATGGAGAAAAGGATCATCAACTCACAGGTTGCAGAGAAGTCAAGAAGGATGAAGATTTAGAAAAGGGCATTATTTTATGAAATAATATTAGCTTATAAGTCAGTAAGGCAGTAAGTTAAGACTCAGTTTCTCTTCCAGTTCAATATGTTGAAGACTTAGACAGCTTTATATTATTCCACATCATAGCAAATTTACCACTAAAATCAATGATTTCAAAACCATTAATGTTAAACGTTGGGATATTAGTTGAAATGAATGATAACTTTGGAGAAAGCAACTTCAAATGAGTGATGAAGACAGAAGACAAATATTGGAGAGTCTATAATTAAGTAGTAAGAGAGAACTTGGGGGACATTGTGATACTTTTCTTCAGGAGTTTAGTCAAGAAGGGAAGAAGAAATATAAGATGATAGTGAAATTGGTCAGAAAAAGTAAAGATCTTTTTTTTCTTTTAATGAACATTTGTATTTAAAGTTTTAAGTTCTGAATCCTATCCCCCTCTCTCTTTCCCTCCCCTCCCCTCTCTCTGAGGTGGGAGGCACATGTGCAATCATGTGAAACATTTCCATATTAGTCATTTTTCATAAGAAGACGCAAATAAAAAAATGAAAGAAAGAAAGTGAAAATAGCACGCTTCAGTCTGTGCTAAATCAATTGATATAAACATAATTAAAATAATAAAAATAAAATAATAAAAAATAATAAAAAGTTCTTTCTTTGAAGGTGGATAGTCCTTTGAGATTGCCTTGGATCATTGTATTACTGAGAATAGTTAAGTCATTCACAGTTCTTCATCAAACAATATTGTTGTCTCTGTGCATAATGTTCTCTTGTTTCTGCTCACTTCACTATACATCAGTTCATGTAAGTCTTTCCAGGCTTTTCTGAAATCATCATGCTTGTCATTTTTTATAGCACAATAAGATTCCATCACTATCACATACCACAGTTTGTTTAGCCATTCCCAAATTGATGGTCATTCCTTTGATTTTTAAATTCCTAGCCACCACAAAAAGAGCTGGCATAAGTATTTTTATACAAGTAGGTTCTTTTCTCCTTTTTTGGATGTAAATAAAGATATTTTTAAGGATGAGGAAGAAATGGTGTGCTTGTATGCAGCAGTGAAGCAGTTAATAGATAGGTAGATATTAAAAGTGAGAGAGAGAGAGGAAGAATGTAAGGATTAGAGTGGGGGAAATCTGCAAGAGTAAACGGGATACAAAGGTACATGTAAGAAGTTGGCCTTACATAATTGCACATGTATAACCCACATCTGATTGCTTACTGCCTCAGGGAGAGGGAAGAGGAGGAAGGGAAGGAGGGATAAAATTTGGAACTAAGAGCTATAAATAAAAATATTTATTATTTTTTTTAAAGTTAAAGGTGCCAAACTCCCAGGCTTGTCGCTGCACAACTACCAAGTGCAACCTGAATCCAATTATATTGTCATTGGAACGTGTTTAACAAAATAAATAAAAACACACAATCATTTAAAAAAAAAAGAGGTTTGCCTTGATATGAAGTGAAGGAGGAGGAGATGTGGAAAGACATATGAGTGGCATGAGATAAGGAGAAACAGGGGAAAAGGGAACTCTTGGTAAATTGCCTTAATTTCTTTTAGTAAAGTATAAGGTTAGGTCCTTAACTGAGAGTGTAAGGTGGGAGATTTAAGGAGGGATGGAAAGGTTAGCAACAGCAGGGAGGTGTAAAAGGGATTGATTACCTTGCTGTAGAAGGTCAAGGATCAGATTTGGTAGATGGAGGTGTAATATCTCTGTAACTGTTATTAATTCTTCATCTCTTCTCAGGGTTCAGTCTAGTATTGGGGCCTATAGAAATGACTGGACTCATTCTGCAGAGAATATACTAGCACCATCTATTCCTTGAATTAGAAAGATGCTTATATGAGAAAGAGGCAATGTAGTTACAAGATCATGTCAGTCATGACCAAGTCAGTGGAGTTACCCTTATGCTGGCATGGCTCACCCTAGCAAGGTCCACTCATGAATCGCTGCCTTTCATAGTGGTATTTGGTGTACTGACATTTACAAAGTAGATATTTGATAAATATCTTGAATGAATGAAAGTTTTGCTTTAGCATAATAAAAATTAAATTAAATATAAAATGAAGTTTAAAATGTACATAACTGAATATATATAATATTTTTACTTTACTTGTATATATTTCAATACATACACATATATTTATAAATATATACACATTTTATTTATAAATTTTTAAATTGATAAGGACATATAAGGTGTGTTTTTCTCCAACTTGATTGTAAGCTCTTTGGGGGCAAGTATTATAGTTACAGTTTCATTGTACCTTACTCATCCCCATTATATAGCACTGAGCAGAGAGTACACAGCAGGACTTGAATAAATATTTGCTGAATGAATGAATGAGATCATCAAATAATCAGAGGCCGGGATAGAAAGAGGAACCCTTGGGGACACAAACACTTTAAAATTCCTTCTGAGGCTGGGAAAGAAAATTTGATTTCTTTTACTTGTAGCCAACTAAAAAAGTGCTACAGGGAATTTGGTTAAACTTACTGAAACAAAGTTTCACTGTGGCCTGTTTTCAATTGCACATGATTTTCTTTAAAAAAAAAAAACTGTACTGATTGGTTATTTTACAGTCTTAGCTTAGTTACAATGGAAACTTTATATAAACATAACAAGAGAGCCTTTGTTTCTTGAGCATTTGTGTGTGGCTGTCATGCAGCCATTTGTAAAGGCTGTTATGATATAAGAAAGTGTGCCAGTGCTGGAGGAGAGGGATTGGGGAGGGGTGGAGAAGTACCCCAAGAAATAGGTTGATATGGGTGGGAAGCATTACCTTGCATTCTCCATGGCTTTGCAGTACTTGATCCTTCTGTTTTTCATATCTTTGCATTAAAAGGGGTCATTGCCTTACTCCCCTTCATCTGTCTGTTTGGAGTCTTTCATTGCCTTCTTTGTCACGTAGTCTAATCCTGGATTTCTGCCCTATTGCTCTGGGCAGAAACGAGAGAGAGGCTCTGGCTTTCTCCTAATGTTTGAGCCCACCAAGAATCAAAGGACTGTTAAGGATGCCATCAGTCCTCTGATCCAACAACGAAAACAAGCGCTGGCCAAAATAATAACAATAATGTGAGGAGGAGGATGGTGGTGGTGATGATGATGATAACAACTTCAATGTAATAAAATAAGCAGCACTGATAGATCCCTTTGGAGTGATCATAAGCAATTTAACAAAGCAATGCTCATTATAACTTTTTAAAACCAAATGTTTAAAGAGTGCACATACCCCAGATTTGAAGTACTAAATCATTAGATGTCTCTTAGACAAGTACTACAGATGAACCAGGAGCAGAACTTAGGATGGGAGAAAACAGGCTGGATTTTATTTAAGAGACCGCACATTTCCAGTGATTCCAAGCTCTTTCTAGTCACCAAAACTCACTTTTTAAACGTCAGTAGTTTCCAGAGGATGCTGTATGGCTAATGCATCTTGAAATATCATGATTGGCAAAGAAGATTGATATTGTCTTGTACTATACTGAAAGAGACCCAAAAAACAAAGGAAAGGCTCCTGGCAAATGTGGAAAGTTTGCAGCATGTTAGCAATGATGACTTGGATAAGGAGTGATGTATAAAATATCATCAATGATGCAGAAAGGAAGGTAAGGTATACTACAGGGTCAAACACACAGGGCAAATTGTGTTTCACAGCACTCTTGAGCACTGTCTGAACCAGATTAAAATGCAATTGGCCAGGGCAGCTAGGTGGCACAGTGGATAGAGCACCGGCCCTGGAGTCAGGAGTACCTGAGTTCAAATCCGGCCTCAGACACTTAACACTTACTAGCTGTGTGACCCTGGGCAAGTCACTTAACCCCAATTGCCTCACTAAAAAAAAATGCAATTGGCCAAAAATAAATGGAAATATAATAAAAATAGATCATGTTAATTTGTAGTTTTCTAAGTCAAGAAATGGCCAGTAGGGAACCTCATGACAGTTTATTAGCCCCATTTTTATTTGAATCTGACACCATTGAAGTAATGAAAACAAAGAACAAAAGCCTAAGTGCTCCAAAAATCATGGCAACAGAGTCAAAGAACCAGTGAAATGTCAGAGGTGGAATTTGAACCCGGGTCTTGCTGGCTTTGAGGAAAATTCTCTGGAAATTTAATCATGTTGTCTCTCAGAAAGAACCAGTTATATACTGAATGTATATAATTTTGAAATATTTTAACTGATACTTCCTTGCTGAGTAGATGTTTTGAAAAGCACCAAGTTAATTTGGTTAACTCAAGTTTTATCGAGGCTTTACTTTATTGTTATTTGTTTTTTCTTCTTTTAGTCTATTCATTATCATAAGATTATAGAATTTTCAGAAAATAAAGAAAATTTAAAAGGAAACATGATTGTGTGGTTTTGTGGCTAAAGAACTGGCCTTGGGATAAGAAAGATGGAGATTCTAAATCCAGACTCCAACACTTAGTGACTGTGGATCATGGGATAAGTCACTTAACCTCTGTGGACTTCTATTCTCTATTAAGTCAGAAATTGGTTGCTTCCTTTATGGAGGGATAAGTCTCCATACTGGTGATGCCAGGGGATTCTCCTCACTGTTAGTACTTCCCTATACCCTTCAAATTACCTTCTTTTTGTTGAGTATTGGCTTATTTATTTGTTCCCTTCCCTGAAAAACTTACCGTGTTTATTTGGGGGGCGGGGTCCTTTTTATTTCTTATTTTTATGTTCCGATAGAATGTAAGCTCCTGAAAGACAGCTACTATTATACTTTTGTCTTTGTATTCCTGGCACCTGGCACAAAGTTCCTGTTGCATCGTAGATACTTAATAATAAATGTTTTGAAAGATTGACTGACTCCTTTAATTATTCATCACAAAGGAATCTTAAACCTCATCTAGTCTAATTGTCTCATTTTTAAGTTGAGCAAAATGAAATCTGTTTCTGTACCACTGGCTCATTCAAGACCATGCAAAAAGGAAACAAGAAGCCGGTTTCCTGACTCCCAAATAAATGCTATTTCTGAAGAGAACCTCAAGATCATCATGGCCAACCCTCTTGCTTTGCATATGAGGAAATTCAGGAACAAAGATATTAATTGACTTGTCAGAGGATTGTAAGCTGTAGAACTGAGGTTCAAACTGAAGTCCTCTAACTCCAAAACCAGTATTCTTACCACTGTACCACAATGGAAGTTCTTTCATGTATTTATTAATAATTCCCAACTAGATCATGTTCAGAGGCCAATAGACATCCTTGTATTTCCTATAGAAAGACCCAGCATGGGGCTTGACAAAAGGTAAATACTAAGTAAATCTCTGATCAATATGTTCTGAAATAAATGCCACTTTTTTACTTCAAAGGTCATGTAGTGACAGACTAAGACAACAAAACCTTACTTCTTGACCTTTAATAATCATATAAGGTGGTCAGTGGCAAAAATAAAGGCCTTAAATATACCCAAATATTTCTAACAGCAAAGAACTGGAAACAAAATAGATGCCCACTAATTGAAGAAGAGCTGATCAAGTATATAAATGCAAAGGAATGTTAATGCACCATAAGAAATTGTGAGTACAATGACTACAGAGGAACATGTAAAGATTTCTATTAGCTCTTAATGTTGTTGCTGCTGCTATTGATGATCATCCTTTGGATTCGAAGAAAACCAATGGCATCATGATTTTGGGATCAGGGTAGTGTATCCAGCTGTGGCTGATCAGTTCAATACAAGCTCAGAAGGCTGTACCATAGGCCAGGCACAAATAGTCCATATGAGCATTTGGAGTGGAGGTATCTCTAGTATTGTATATCTTGTGCTTCTTTTGAGCTACTGCAATTCTGCTTATTGAGCACAACACTTTCTTTGATACAAACACATTCAGACAGTCCTGTGTCAGTGTCTTCCTTGTCTCACCATCAATTCCAATACTCTTTGGAGAGAATTTGAGAGTGTCCTTGTATTGTTTTTTCTGACCTCACCTTGTATGTGTTCTCCACAAAAAAGTCTTTTAGGTAAATGTATGTTTGGCATTGAAACAAGGTGGCTAGCCTATTGGAGTTATGCTCTCTGCAGTAGAGTGTGAAAACTTGGCAGTTCAGCTCAAGAGAGTGCCTCAGTGTCTAGTACCTTATCCTTCCAGGTAATCTTCAAAATCTTCCTAGTATACCAAAGGCCACAGAGGAAGATTGTCCAGACATGTGATTTCCTCCATCTCGAGTATTACCAGTGTGGAAACTATTTCCATCAATTCAGATCAACAACACATCTTCAACTTAAAGTCCTACCGAGTTGTCTGGAACTTTGAAAGGTTAAGTGATTTTCCCAAGGTCATAGGGTCAATGGGTCAGAGGCAAAATTTGAACTCATGTATCCTTTCATAATTTGTTTGGATGGTAGGAATGGTAGATATTTCTATTCTTTTCCAATGGTCTATAGTATGCCTATGAGCAGACAGTTTTGATAAAAGCAGCTTTATAATACTTTAAATGTTTAAGTATGCAAATCCACCTTCATTACCAAGTATTAAAGTTTATGCTGCTTAGCTTTGAAGGTCTTGAAAAATATTTTCATAGAATGACTCTACTTCATTTTTGGCAAGAAATATAATGATAGCAATACATTGGCCTGTTTCCATCATGAACACTGAAAAATTAAATGAACAAGCATGAGTTACTTTGGCCACACATTCCCTTTAGTGCCATAGTACTTTGGTTTTACCCATTCTCCCCAAAGACTCTCTGCAAATTTATAGAAGAGCACACCCTATTTTGGTGGGGTGTTTGTTATAACTACTGTTCTTACTCTATAAAATTAGTCTATACCATTGCTTTGAGTTAATTGTGTCTAGCAAATGACTGGCAAGGGGAAGAACACCAATCGGAGCTTGTGAATCAGTAGGGGCATTAAGAGTGGACAGCTACAAGTGTAATGATTAGAATGACGCCACCTGTTGGAGACTTATTGTAGGAAAGCTCTGCCTTGAGGAGAAGGCATCTGAGGGCAAGTCATGTGGTTTTTCTTTGACGTCAGGAAGTGACGTTTGCTTGTAGGAGGAAGAAGGGGCGAGGCTGGCTCTCTCACTCTCTTTCACCAAGACTCTAAGTGGAGAGCGGAGCAGGAGAACTATAGTTCCCTGAGATAGATAGCTGAATCTAGGCCTCTTTTTCTCTCTCTTCACCAATTTCTTTTTCTCCTTAATAAATTCTTAAAAGTCTAACTCTTGCTAAAGCTAATAATTTACTGGTGACCACTCACTAGAATTTTAGCCCCTTACAGATGGCTGACCATGAAGAGGAAAGCTGAACCTCCATCTTCTAATCTTCTGGTTGGGTAAGAAATTTCCCCTACCCTGTCCATTTAAATCCGAAGTACTGCTAAGTACTGGCTGTTTTCTATTTAAATTTTGAAATGGGATTTTTTAACTCCCTAAGTACCCTGTTTCTGATTTTAGTCTGTTTAACCAGATAAATGGGGGAATAAGATCATGTTAATGCTTTGGTTTTGTGGATTTTCTATTTTTATTTTTGTGAGAAGAGCAAGCAAGGTGCTCACACAAGGGAATATAATATCCTCCCCTCTCCCAGCCATGCCTTTTCAGAGAAACCTCTGACTCCTGCATTTTTTTCAAATTCAAATGCTAAGAGTTTCTCTTCTTTTGCATGCCTGGAGGCAATGCCCCAACCACATCTAGAAGCAGTGGGGGGAAGGGAAATCAGGCCAGAGCTCTAAACTAAGCCTGATTCAAATTGCCCTAATCCCACCCCTCCTCTAGGGACCCTAACTCCTTCCCCTCCTCTGGTGCCACCTCCTACTCCTCCCATGGCCAAGCCCCTTGATCCTCCTTCAAGGGAAGTCCCAAGATCTAATCCACCCTCCTCAGGTCCTGATCTTGCCCCTCCTCAGCTTTCTCTACCTGCATTTGCAGCTTCTATTCAGTTGCTGAAGTAGTCAACCTCAGCCCTTCCCCAGCCTGACTGTGATGCTGACTCGACCTGCTGTGGTTCTCCCAAACCAACCTTAGAAAACCCTTTAAATTCCAGATATGCTCATTTTGTTCATAATTTTGATAATCTGCTTTTGTCTTTAGTTAGTAACCTTATACAGCATTTGTATTATGAAAGGACTGACAGACAATATAGAGGGGTTAAAGAAGACAAGCTGAATAAAAATGACAATCATCATCATATTTCAAGAAGACTTATTTTGCAAAAATGTAGAAGTAAGAAGCAAGGTATTGATATGAGTATTGGGGATTTTAGATAGCAGAATCAAAAGTGTTCTAAAGTCCCTCAGAGAAATGTCAGTTCAGAGGTTACTTAAAGATCTCTATGCTATTACATCTACATTTTGAAATTAATGGTATGGGTTTATTTTCATAGAGATTTTCATGCTTTTGAGATAGTGTTTTATACTTAGCTTTTTTAAAAAGGGGAATTTTTGTAAAAGCTTTTTATAGTCATGTGATCAAGTTTACATTTTGTAATACTTATTAATGTTAAGTTCATATTCATTTAGATTTCCCTAGTTTGAATTTCATTGTCTTTTATTCTTCCATGTGGATTTTCTTCTATTCATTCATCTATCTAATTTTGAAACAATGCAAGATGATTTTGATTTCATAATACAATGTTAATTCTGGGAGTATTGTTTGTTTTTGTTATTTTTTTCTCTCAACTGATTATTTGATCAAATTCCATAAAGCATTTCCCTGGCAAATTGGTTGCCATGGCAAGTAAAAGATTGATTCTAGAAGTATTATTTTTGATAAGCATATTCAAAAAAAGAGGGGAATATTTGTAAAAGTTTTCTTTTTTCAAAAAAAGTTTTCTTTAAGATTGTGTTGTGTTTTAACTTGTATTTAAATATGTTCTGTTTTTTCACAAAAGTAATTGCATACTTGGTAAAAAAAAAAGAAGGGGAGTATTATTTGAAATTATTGCATAATTGTATTGTAATGGAATTTATTAATTTGATCTTTGACAATGCTATGCTAAGGTTTAGTAAAAATGCAGCAATTCAAACAGTTAGAGTCCAGAATCCAGCTTTCCAAACCAGAGTCCAGAATCCAGTTTTTCCAGACCAGAGTCCAGAATCCAGTTTTCCAGACCAGAATCCAGTTTCCTCCTGATGACATCTTACCACTTCAAGAAGACAAGAGAACTCAGAGACTTTATATGAACTGTTTTGTTTTGTTAGTTTTTACTATCTCCTTTCTGTTATTATATGCCATCTGTAACATGTACTCTCTGCAGAGGTCCTCCCTTTGAAGACCAATGTCAAAGCGTCAGTTCATGAGGACAAAAAAATCGCCCCTCTGGACAAAACTTTCCTCTCTTCCTTTTCTATATTGTTGTTCACATATTATTAGTTAGCAATAGTTATTATATATTTTTTTTACTGTTCCGTCAAGGAAACATTTTGTTTCTTGAGGAGCAAAAGGGGAGAATGTGGTAAAAAGTTTTAACAGTTGGTTAGCGATAATGGAGAGACGCCAGTTTTTTAAGGACCACCCTTTCGGGGAGGAGACCAACAGCATGAGCTACGCACGCCAGTCCACCTGCTACACACGCCAGTCCATCTGCTAAGCACTCCACTTCCGGGGGCGAGCTTAAAAGGCAAGGAGAGAACGGAAGTGAGATCTCTTGCCTGCTCTCCTGGTCTGATGACTGGCGCTGCTCAGACAGACTCTGACTGGAGTTGGACGCGGCCCGGCTCGCCATTAGCAGCATGCGCTTGACTCGGCTCTCTCTCCCCAAAGGTGGCCTTGGGCTTTTGGTGAGTTTTATACGGAATATAGACTAAGCTTAGACTTAAGACTATTTGTTTTGTATTTCTATTTTCCTATCCCTCTAATCAACATCACCTGGTAACTACCACACAATAAAAGCTCTAACTAGAAAACCAGAAGCTTCTTCCATTTACTAGTCTGGGATATAAATTAAGGGAAAGGTTAAATAGGGGAGATTTATGATCTAATATCCAATTTTAAATCTCACAGTATATTGTATTCTGAGTCAAGGTACATTCACATTTTTTGTGATCATTATTATCCTCAATTTAAAAATCCATATGAGACTTGGATTATAGGAACTTATCATTTAAGACATTAATTGCCTTCATTCTGAGTTATCAGAGGCCATTTGGTCAGGATGCCACCCAATCACAAGAGGAATACATGCAAGAGCAGACATTGAACTGTCACGAGGGGAGACATGCATGAAGTCAAAGTATAGCCGAGGGAACGGTTTTTGACAAACGTTGAGGTTGGTTTCTCTTGGTTTAATTTTTTCCCACAATATTGTACAGATGGCTGGAAGTTTTAATCCCACCCATCTCTTTCTACACTTGGCTTCTATGCCCCTCCTATATGCCTGATGCCATGGACGTCTCATTCCCATGCATCTGATTAAGTCTGACTCAGTTTCCTCTAATATGTTCAGTGGCATGGACGTATATCTTATCCACCTATTTTAAGCTCAAGTGTGGGAATGCTCATATCCCATCATTTCTCTGTTCTTTTATGGTAACCCCCATGATTATCTCAGGTGTCATGATAAATATAGTGTTGGATTTGGCCTTGACATCTGTTACCAATTATATTAGATTCTTTAATTTCTCATAATGGCATGAGGATAATTAGGCACATGATACAAAAAGTGATGAAACAAAGATAAATTTTTTTAAATTAATATCAAGGGGGTGACTAGGTGGTGCAGTAGATAAAGCACTGGCCCTGGATTCAGGAGTACCTGAGTTCAAATCCAGACTCAGACACTTGACACTTACCAGCTGTGTGACCCTGGGCAAGTCACTTAACCCCCATTGCCCCACAAAAAAAATTATAAAATTAATATCACAGGAATTGTCTTCTCAATTTACCCTCCACAAGGGGGGATTGTAGTAATATTAAGTTTTAGAGAATGTTTCAATTTTTGTTTTATTATATGTTTCATGTATAACAGCTAAAATTCTGAATTACCTTAGACATGTTTTTAAGAATTCTCATTGTTTGATTTGATTATTGACAAAGCTATTTTAAAGTTGTATTAAGCTCAATTTTGTAGGAAATTTTCCTGTCTGATTACCAGCATCCACATATCAACCCCTGAAAAGACTTCCATTCCACAACTATACCCAGAGGACATCCCAAGAATCATCTGAGAAAAGACTGTCAAGGACTTTAAATGAACAGTTTTGGGGCGGCTAGGTGGCTCAGTGGATAAAGCACCAGCCCTGGATTCAGGAGTACCTGAGTTCAAATCTGGCCTCAGACACTTGACACTTACTAGCTCTGTGACCCTGGGCAAGTCACTTAACCCCCATAGCCCTGCAAAAAAAAACAAAACAAAAACAAAACAAAAAACAAATAAATGAACAGTTTTGTTTTGTTGATTTTTATTCCCTTCTGTTGTTATGTACACCATTTGTAATATGTATTCTCTGAAGAGGCCCTCCCTCTGCAGGCCAGTGTCAAATCACCAGGTGATGAGGGACTGCCCCTCTGGACAAACTTTCCCCTTTCTCCCTTTTCTATATTGTTATTAGCATATTGTTTGTTAGCATAGGGTATTATATTCTGTTTGTTTCTTGAAGAAACAAAGGGGGGTACTGTAACGATTGGAATGACACCACCTGCTGGAGACTTACTGTAGGAAATCTCTGCCATGAAGAGAAGGTATCTGAGGGCAAGCCATGTGGCTTTTCTTTGGTGTCAGGAAGTGATGTTTGCTTGTGGGAGGAAGAAGGGGCAAGGCTGGCTCTCTCACTTTCTTTTGTGAGGACTCTCGTGGAGAGTGGAGCAAGAGAACTGTAACTCCCTGAGATAGCTGAATCTAGGCCTCTTTTTCTGTCTCTTCACCAAATTCTTATTCTCCTTAATAAATGCTTAAAAGTCTAACTCTTGCTAAAGCTTATAATTTATTGGTGATCACTCTCTAGAATTTTAGCCCCTTACACAAGGTACTCCTTGAACCTTGAGTAATAGTCATTCTCAGAAGAGTATCCAAGAGGATGTGACACACTTTCAAATAGCAATCTGTAAAGTGATGGCAAAGAGTACACAAATACTGTCAGAGTGGCTTGTTTGATATTCCCACACAAATTTCAAAATAATAAAAATTTAATCTTTTAAACAGAAAGAGTAGAGAGCATGGAGAGGAGTAAAAAGAAAGAAATAAAAGAGGGAGAAACAAAAAGTCAAAGAAAGGAGGGAAAGAAAAGAAAATATAAACTGTGGAATGACTAGAAAAAAGAAAGATGGTAGCAATAAAATAAATGAGTGAAAATTGATTGAATCTGAAGAATGGTAAAAATGAATAGCACAGAGGGAGAGAAGGGGAGAAGGGCAGTCTAACTTAGAAAGTGAGAGATGGCGGGGTGGGGAATGACTTCTATGAGAAAGATTAGTTGACTGAGCATGTTTTCACTTGTGATGTTTCTTTACCAAATGACTCAGAATTTTTACCAGAGTGTGCTGGCTACAGATTTTGGTTATATCAATGAGCAGAGACTGTCTACACTGGGGTTATCTATACTGGGGACTGTCTACGTGGGTATTATGCAAAAAATGCAGCAGTAGGGATCCATCATGCCACAACTTACATGAAATGGTAGAACTAAAAAATGCAGTCAGAATAATACTCGGATCATCATGAAAAAGAATCTGTCAAGACATTTCTTTTTATTTCCTTCAAAGCCATGATGAGCCATTAAGACATAATGGAATCAGCAGTGGATTTGTAAGAAGTCCTGGATTAAAATCCTAAATAGTTCTAGCTGTCGATCTTTGTCTTTCATTCTTGAAGAGGACCATAACAGCAGGGGGAATGTCATGACTTGCAGTGAATTGGATTTAAGTGAGGGAGGGCTGTGCAAGGTCTCCAACCTCACTATCTCCTCAAGAGTCATCTGGGTCTAGTGGCAAGATAGATAGATAGATAGATAGATAGATAGATAGATAGATAGATAGATAGATAGATAGATAGATAGATAGATATAGATAGATAGATATAGATATAGATAGATATATAGATATATATGTAAGATATATAGATATACACACACACACACACACACATATATATATATATATATATATTATATAAAACAGGATGATTGGATATGGGTCTGGATGTTTAAGGAAATTAGGATTAAGTGACTTGCCCAGGGTCACACAGCTAGTAAGTGTCTGAGGTGAGATTTGAACTCAGGTCCTCCCAACTTCAGGGCTAGTACACTACTGTGGCACCTAGTTACTCCAAATAGTTCTAGTACTTTCTAGCCAAATGACCCTGTAAAGTCCCCTTACTTCTAAACTTCAAATGAGAATTTGATACCACTAAATTCAGGCTGATCCTTTCTTTACCTGGGAGATGTTCATTTATCTGAGAGCCAATGGGGATTCAGAAAGGACTGAGGAACAGTCAATATTGTGTTCACTGCCCAACTCCAGAAGAAATGCCAGGAGCAGAACAGAGGTCTGTACATAATATTCGTCAATCTGACCAAGGCCTTTTACTACTGTCAGTCATGAGATAGAAAATTATGTCAAAATTTGGTTGCTTGGAAAAGTTCATCAATATCACCTGTTGATACCATGATGTCATGTTTGCACAGACTCTGGACAATGGCCAATGCTCTCAGGCTTTCCCAGTCACTGATGGAGTAAAGCAAGGCCATGTACTTGCTCCTGTGTTTTTATGCACAATATTTTCAGCAATGTTGTTGGATGCCTTCAAAGGTGATGGAAACCACATCAAGGTAAACTACATCACTGAGAGTAAATTATTTAACTTGAAAAGGCTACAAGTTAAGACTGAAGCAGACGGAGAGTTGGTGCATGATTTTTTGTTTGCAATGACTTCAGTCAATGAATCTGCTGCTTGTGCTAATTTTGGCCTAACAATTAACAGCAAGAAAACAGAGGTTCTCCAATAGCCAGCATCCATATGTGAAACGATCCATTACACCACATGGGGAAATTTTCAATGCTGTGGATAAATTGGTTTACCTTGGCAGTACACTTTCCAGGGATATACACAAAGATGATGAGGTTGACCCACACTTTGCCAGAGCTAGCTCAGTTTTGGGGAAGCTCTGAAGAAAAGTGTGGGAGACAAGAGGTATTAGACTTCCTACCAAACTAAAGGTCTACAGAGCTGTTGTGCTGACGTCATTTTTGTATGCTTGTGAAACCTGCATTATACAGACACCATGATAGGAAACTGATTTTCTTCCATTTGAATTATCTTACAAAGATTCTGATGGTCACCTAGCAAGATAAGGTGCCAGACACTGAAGTCCTTTCTCAAGGTGAACTGCCAAGTCCTCAAACTCTACTGCAGAGAGTACAACTCCAATGGACAGGCCATATTGTTTGAATACCAGATGTATTTTTACCTAAAAGATTATTTTATGGAGAACTCATGCAAGAGAAGTGCTCAAATGGAGATCAGAAGAAGGGATACAAGAACATTCTCAAGGTTTCTCTGAAGAACCTTGGAATCAATTGTGAAACATGGGAGACCCTGGCACAGTATCACCCAGCATGGCATGCCCATATCAAAGAAGGCACTGTGTTCTATGAGCAAAGCAGAATTGCAGTAGCTCAAAAGAAATGTGAGATGCACAAATCTCCACACCAAATGTCTTTGAGGACTATTTATGCCCAATCTGTGGTAGAGCCTTCTGAGCTCATATTGGTGAGATTAGCCACAGTTGGACACACCGTACCTTGACTCCAACATAATGATGTCATTTTGGTCCTCTTTGAGAACAAAGGATGCTAACCAACCAGACAAAAATCATGGGAAGCACTGTCTGGGAACTAGTGGTCCCAACAATGTGGAGTTTTAAAAAACACAGTGCTTTAATTTCCATTGCTCTAGATCAAAGACTATGCAGTTTGGGCTAAATCCTGTTTCCAATACTTATGAGCTATCTGACTCTAGGCAAGTCACTTAAGGGTGCACTTATGTGCCAGCCACTGTGCTAAGCACTTTACAACTATTATCTCATTTGACCCTCCCACCAACCCTGGGAGGTAGATGTCCACTTTATAGTTGAGGAAACTAAGGAAAACAAAGGTTATGTTATTTACACAGGATCCTATAGCCAGTAACTGTCTAAGGTGGGATTTGAACTCAGGGGCAGCTAGGGGGCACAGTGGATTGAGCAATCAGGCCTGGAATCATGAAGACTTGAGCTCAAATCTGCCTCAGACACTTACTATCTGTGTGAGCCTGGGCAAGTCACTTAACCCTGTTTGCCTCAGTTTCCTTATCTACTAAAGTGAGCAGGAGAAAGAAATGACAAACCACTTTTGCCAAGAAAATGCCAAATACAGTCATGAAGAGTTAAACACAATTGAAATTACTAAATCCAGGACCATCATTCCACTAATGTCCTGTCATTTTCAATCATGTCTGACTCTTCATGACCCCATTTGGGGCTTTCTTGGAAAAGATACTGGAGTGGTTACTTCCTTCTCCAATTCATTTTACAGATGAGGAAACTGAGGCAAAGAGGGTTAAGTGACCTGCCCAGAGTCACACAGCAAGTAAGTATCTGAGGTCAGATTTGAACTCACAAAGGAGACTTCCTAATTCCAGGCTAGGCAGACCTAGTAGCTTCTAACTTTTCTCAGCTGTAAAATTGGATTATACATCATAGGTCTGTAGCTATCAATATTGTTATTACAATCTTTCTGCCACTGAAAAGGCCTCTTTTACCAGTGATCTGCTTTCACAGCAAAGAAGGCCCTTCTGTTCTGTTCTTGGGCCTTCATCATAATTTTAATGCCCCACATTTCAGTAGCTTGTCTCCCTTCTTTTCCTGACAAAGAGGAAATACCCCCACCCTCAACACACAGTTGTCCAAATGTTTTATAAATTCCATGGCAGGTAAACTTTCATGATTTTATGTTTTATTGAGCATATGGAAGATGAGAAATTGTGGGGTTTCTTAACTTGATATGAAATTGGGTGTTCCCTTTTTTTCTACCACAGAAATCCAGTGACCAGAAGCTTCAGCCTGTTCATAAAGACAATTCCATCATCAGTGTTTATTTGCCTCCAATGAGTCCTCAAATCTTTAACCAAAATCATTCCCTCTCTGGGGAGAAAAATGAAACTTCCTAATGAAACCTTTGTGACTGTCTGACATGCCACTGCCCTGCTCCACTTTGCATACAGACTTTTGCAAAAAATTCAGAGACTTGTAATTTTGAAGCCAAAGTTTGGGGGAAAGAGAGACAAAGCCCACCACTTATGGAATGCATTCCCATAAAAAGTCCCCCCCCAAAGCAAAGCACCATCACAATAGGGATGGAGGTGAAAATTACAGCAACTCAGGGATTGAATCTGTTAAACCTATGAAAATGGAAATCACTCAATTTCACACAGCTGTGCTACAGACCCAGAAGGGAATGCATTATTATTATGATTTGTGTTGATCTGATTAGTGCATTTGCATATTGCCTCCTGCCTTCTGAGCCCCTCCCAGCCAGCGGGTGTCCAGCAGATCAGTAGAAATATAGCTCTGGAGTCAAAATAAAATAAGTACTGCAATTTTTTTTTGTCTTTCCCTGCACAATTAAAACAACATGCCAAATGCTGTAGGCTATCAGAATGTTCTAGCTCAAGGCTCCATGCAAAACTCTAGATTTTACTTGGTTCTGTTCTTGAGATTCCAAAAGCTTGAAAAATGAATCCCCTGGAACTATTCTAGAGATTATTCCTAAATTGTTCCTCACACTTGGAGAAAAATGCAACAGTTAGCAATCTGATAAAGAAGCCTTAGTAATTGTAGAGTAAAGCTTTTCCACTCCTGCTCAGGTTTGTATTCTTTTAGATACTAAAACTCAGAAAAGCAGTCTTATTGGGCACAGGATTACAGTGACTAAGGCTATGCACAAATCAAAACACACCCATGAGTCAAAAGAAATTCCAGCAAAGAATATAACATAATCAGTTAAGCTCCCCTCAATCCCAACTCCATTACACTTTTTTTTTTTGCTGGGCAATGGGGGTTAAGTGACTTGCCCAGGGTCACACAGCTAGTACGTGTCAAGTGTCTGAGGCCGGATTTGAACTCAGGTACTCCTGAATCCAGGGCCGGTGCTTTATCCACTGCACCACCTAGCTGCCCCTCCATTACACTTTTGATGGGTCAAACTGGCATTTCGTAGAGAACTAACTCCAAGTGAATCTACCAAAACATAGGATCCCAACTTTTCATCTGGACCCAAGTGAAAAGAAACAGAATCAGAACTACAAACTTGTAGAATCTTTCTGGAGAACAGACCGGCAGTGTTTAATCAAAGTTATGAAAATATCCATGCCATTGGACACAATGATTCCATTGTTAGAAATATACCTTGAAAGTGTTACTAAAAACAACAAAAGAGTTACCTGGGCTAAGATTTTCAAATCAGCATTAGATATAACTGCAAAAGTCATATTAAAAAACCCTATGTTAAAAAATGGATGTTTAAAATTGTTTTTACATGGAATTGGGGGAAAATAAAATTCTAAAATAAACTAAAAAACAACAATAACTACAACAAAAACAAAAAACCCATGACTGGAAGCAATCTTAATGTCTAATTATAAGAGAATGCTTAAATAATTTGTGATACCCTGATGTGCTAGAGTTTCTTCTGGCATTAGTATATGTGTTATAAAGCAATGGCAATTAATGTCATAAAAGCCAACAGATATGAGAAATACAAAGAAATATGGAAACAGTGAAAAGCAAAAAAAGAATGAATACAAATTATGACCTTTATTTTTTATGTCAGGACCTATAATACTTTTATTCTTCTTTCCTCCAGAGATTATTCAGGTCAGAGACCCAGAGCACCTACATTGTCTCAAAAGGAGAAGGCTGGTCCCACCCATCAGTTGAATTTCAGGAGTTGGGGAAGGGAGGGCAGCTGAATAGTATGGAGGATTCCTGAAGTAAGCCAGATTACAAAAGTAAAAGATCAAGATATGTTGCCTATGTGAATGGTATGAACTCTGCTATAAAACGGAAGCGAATTGCAGAGTGGATTAAAAACCAGAATCCTACAATATGCTGTTTACAAGAAACACATTTGAAGCAGAGAGATACACACAGAGTAAAGGTAAAAGGCTGGAGCAGAATATATTATGCCTCAGCTAAAGTAAAAAAGGCAGGGGTAGCAATCCTTATATCAGACAAAGTGCAGGCAAAAATAGATCTCATTAAAAGAGATAAGGAAGGAAATTACATCTTACTTAAAGGTACTATAGATAATGAAGTAATATCAATATTAAATATGTATGTGCCAAGTGGTATAGCATCCAAGTTCATAGAGGAGAAGTTAAATGAGTTACAAGAGGAATTAGACAGTAATACTATACTAGTGGAGGATCTGAATGTCCCCCTCTCAGAATTAGATAAATCTAGCCAAAAAATAAATAAGAAAGAAGTGAATGAGGTGAATAGATTACTAGAAAAGTTAGACATGATAGATGTCTGGAGAAAATTGAATGGGGATAGAAAGGAATATACCTTTTTCTCAACAGTACATGGCACATTTTCAAAAATTGACCATGTATCAGGGCACAAAAACATCATAGTCAAATGTAGAAAGGCAGAAATAGTAAATGCATCCTTCTCAGATCATGACGCAATAAAAATTACATGTAAGAAAGAGCCAGGGAAAAGTAGAATGAAAATCAATTGGAAACTAAATAATTTCATTCTAAAGAATGAATGGGCCAAACAAGAAATCATAGAAACAATCAATAACTTTATCCAAGAGAATGACAATAATGAGACAACATACCAAAATCTATGGGATGCAGCCAAAGCAGTGCTTAGGGGAAAATTTATAGCTCTAAATGCTTACATGAATAAAAAAGAGAAAGAGGAAATTAATGAATTGGGCATGCAACTTAAAAAGCTAGAAAAAGAACAAATTAGAAATCCCCAATTAGACACTAAATTAGAGATCCTGAAAATTAAAGGAGAAATTAATAAGATTGAAAGAAAAAAAACTATAGAATTAATCAATAAAACTAAGAGCTGGTTTTATGAAAAAACCAATAAAATAGATAAAATATTGGTTAATTTGATTAAAAAAAAGAAAGAAGAAAACCAAATTACCAGTATCAAAAATGAAAAGGGTGATGTTACTACCAATGAAGTGGAAATTAAGTCAATAATTAGGAATTATTTTGCCCAACTGTATGCCAATAAATTTGACAATCTAAATGAAATAGATGAATATTTACAAAAATACAAACGCCCAGGTTAACTGAAGAAGAAATAAAATCCTTAAATAAACCCATATTAGAAAAAGAAATTGAACAAGCCATTAATGAACTCCCTAAGAAAAAATCCCCAGGGCCAGATGGGTTTATGGGTGAATTTTACCAAACATTTAAAGAACAATTAATTCCAATATTATACAAATTATTTGGAAAAATAGGTGAAGGAGTTCTACCAAATTCATTTTATGACACAAATATGGTGGTGATACCAAAACCAGGCAAAGCAAAAACAGAGAAAGAAAATTATAGACCAATTTCCCTAATGAATATTGATGCTAAAATCTTAAATAAGATATTAGCAAGGAGATTACAGCAAATGATCACCAGGATAATACACTATGACCAGGTGGGATTTATACCAGGAATGCAGGGCTGGTTCAACATTAGAAAAACTATTAACATAATCAACCACATCAATAAGAAAACCAACCAAAATCATATGATTATCTCAATAGATGCAGAGAAAGCTTTTGACAAAGTACAACATCCATTCCTAATAAAAACACTAGAGAGTTTAGGAATAGGTGGAGCTTTCCTTAGAATAATAAACAGTATCTACCTAAAGCCATCAGCAAGTATTATATGCAATGGAGATAAATTAGAGGCCTTCCCAGTAAGATCAGGGGTGAAACAGGGATGTCCATTGTCACCCCTATTATTTAATATTGTCCTAGAAATGTTAGCTTTAGCAATCAGAGAAGAGAAAGGAGTTAAAGGAATTAGAAAAGGCAAGGAGGAAACAAAACTATCACTCTTTGCAGATGATATGATGGTATACTTAAAGAATCCTAGAGAATCAACTCAAAAATTACTTGAAACAATTAACAACTTTAGCAAAGTAGCAGGATATAAAATAAATCATCAGCATTTCTATACATGACCAACAAAGTCCAGCAGCAAGAGATAGAAAGAGAAATTCCATTTAAAGTAACGGTAGATAATATAAAAGACTTGGGAGTCTACTTGCCAAGACAAACCCAGGAACTCTATGAACACAACTACCAAACACTCCTCACACAAATCAAATCAGATCTAAATAATTGGAAAGATATCAATTGCTCATGGATAGGCAGAGCTAATATAGTAAAAATGACAATACTGCCTAAATTAATTTACTTATTCAGTGCCATACCAATCAGACTACCTAAAAATTATTTTATACAGCTAGAAAAAATAATAACAAAATTCATCTGGAAAAAAAAATCAAGAATATCCAGGGAAATAATGAAAAAAAATTCACAGGAAGGTGGGTTAGCGGTACCAAACCTGGAGCTTTACTATAAAGTGGCAGTCATCAAAACTATCTGGTACTGGCTAAAAAATAGAGTGGTAGATCAATGGAATAGGCTAGGCTCAGGAAATGCAGTAGTAAATGACACTAGTAATGTAGTATTTGATAAACCCAAAGACTCCAGCTTCTGGGATAGGAACTCAGTGTTTGACAAGGACTGCTGGGAAAACTGGAAGATAGTATGGCAGAAATTAGGCATAGACCAACATCTGACACCTTATACTAAAATAAGGTCAAAATGGATACACGATTTAGACATAAGAGGTGATACCATAGGTAAATTAGGAGAGAAAGGAATAGTGTACCTATCAGATCTTTGGAAAGGAAAACAGTTTTTGACCAAACAAGAGATAGAGTATATTATAAAATGCAAAATGGATGATTTTGATTATATTAAATTAAAAAAAAATTGTACAAACAGAAGCAATGCATCCAAAATTGGAAGGGAGGCAGAAAGCTGGGAAACAATTTTTGAGGCCAGTGCTTCTGATAAAGGCCTCATCTCTAAAATATATAGGGAATTAAATCAAATTTATAAGAATCCAAGTCATTCCCCAATTGAGAAATGGTCAAAGGATATGAACAGGCAGTTTTCTGATGAAAAAACCAAAGCTATCTATTCCCATATGAAAAAATGCTCTAAATCTCTAATGATTAGAGAGATGCAAATTAAAACAACTCTGAGGTACCACCTGACACCTATCAGATTGGCTAAAATGACAAAAAAGGAAGATAATAAATGTTGGAGAAGCTGTGGGAAAATTGGAACACTAATGCATTGTTGGTGGAGCTGTGAGCTGATCCAACCATTCTGGAGAGCAATTTGGAATTATGCCCAAAGGGCGATAAAGCTGTGCATACCCTTTGACCCAGCAATCCCACTTTTAGGTCTTTTGCCCAAAGAAATCATGGAAGGGGGAAAGGGACCCACATGTACAAAAATATTTATAGCTGCTCTTTACGTGGTGGCAAGGAATTGGAAGTTGAGGGGGTGCCCATCAATTGGGGAATGGCTGGACAAGTTGTGGTATATGAATACAATGGAATACTATTGTGCTGTAAGAAATGATGAGCAGGAGGAGTTCAGAGAAACCTTGGAGGGTCTTATGTGAGCTGATGATGAGTGAGATGAGCAGAACCAGAAGAACACTGTACACAGTATCATCAACATTGAGTGTTGACCTACTGTGATGGACTATATTCTTCTCATCAATGCAATGGTACAGAAGAGTTCCAGGGAACTCATGATAGAAGAGGATCTCCACATCCAAGAAAAAAAAAAAAAAGAACTGTGGAGTATAGATGCTGATTGAACCATACTATTTCTTTTGTTTTGGGTGCTGTTGTTTGTTTTTGGTTTTTTTTTTCTATTTTGAGGTTTTGCATCACTGCTCTGATTTTTTCTCTTGTAACAGGATTAATGCAGAAATAGGATTAATGTTATTATGTGTATATATATGTGTGTGTGTATATAAATACATATCTATATGTATATGTATAGAGATATATAGATATAACCTATATCATATTACCTGCTGTCTAGGGGACGGGGGAGGGAGGGGAGGGAGGGAGAAAAATCTGAAATTGTAAAGCTTGTATAAACAAAAGTTGAGAACTATCTTTACATGTAACGGAAAAAATAAAATACCTTATACATAAAAAAGAGATGTTGCCTAAATAACATCCCAGACAAAAAGGAGATAAACCAACAAAAATAATCTCAAAGACAGAAGGAAGAATAAGCAAAATGTCAAGAAGAAACTGAAGCACTTTAAATAAATATTATAGAGTAAACCAATATTAGTCAATGAATGAGAAAATCCCATGGACTCCCCATTGATTTTTGGGCAATAGGAACTCAAGAATGGTTCAAAAGAGAAATAAAACTCCTAAAATAAGAAATTATAAATTAATTTTGGAGAAAAATCTGAGCTCTCTATATAGGATTTTAAAATATAAACAACAAAATAGGGAAATGGAATAAATGGTAATCTTACCAAATCAGTGGAAACCTTAAAGAACAGCACAAAAATCTTATGGCAGAGGCACATTTGGCAAAAGAGAAAATGCCAACAACATTAAAAGAACACATGAACTCTAATGCAAGACAAAGAAACTGACATTGAAGTCAGAATGAGTAACGATAATTTAAGGACCAGAAAAACATGAAACTAGAAAAAAAAAATGAAATGTGAATACAATGATTGAGGAAATAATACAGAACTCCTGGATGGGGGTGGGGGGAGAGAACTTCTGGATACACACAACTAAGCACTGATTGAGACAATCTATATGTCTTTGCAAATAGAGTGGGGTGGAGGGAATAATTGACACATCAAATTCTAAATCATGTAGTAGCTAAATTTCACAATTTTAATTTTTAAAAAGTTTTTAAAAGTCTCAAGAAGCCAGGAGAAAGCCCCTTCAGGCCATTCAAAGAGAATGGAATAATATATTCCAAAAAGTAAAGGAGCTCAGGATATATCCCAAAATAATATAATCTGCAAACCCGAGCTTATTAATGAATGAAAAAAGATGGACATTCAACAGAAGAATGTGGATAGCAGAGGTCTCAGACAGATGAGAGCCAGTGATGGACCCCTACCAAGTCCATAGTTTTATAGTGAAGGGATAATTACTTTAGACTCTCAATAAGTTAGGGGTGAGAAGTACTATGAGTGGAAGGAGAAGAGTACCAGGAAGAGGGATTTATTTCACCCCAGAACTGAAAAGGAAAGGGTGCCACTAAAGAAAATACTCCCTTGAGAAAAAAGTTCTGTTTGCAGTGAGAGACAGGGAAGTCATAATGGATTTTGTCTGAAGGGAATTTACACATTAATAGACTGCCTTCTCTAAGACAATCTCCCCAGAAAACATCCTATCCCATGAAGGAGGATACAAGGGTTCATAGAAGTATCCAGGACTCAGAATGGGAGGGAGGAAAGAGAACCAAACATAGGGATAATGTAACCTTAGAAATAGAGACTGATCATGGAAAGGACAGAGGATGGAACTGGTTCTTGTCTAGAACATACAGTGACTCCTATCATACAATGGAGCTTCTATATAACTTAACTTCCATCATGAATTGATCTCTCTAAGTGAGAGGCACAAGGAGGGGGGGAAATTTAAAAAAAAAAGTATGATCCAAAGCAGAGGTCAGAAAACTACAGAACTACAGCCAAATAACTTGTCGGTTGTTTTTATATAGCCAGTGAGCTAAGATTTTTTTAATTTTTGAATTAAGTTTTATTCTATTTCAAAATGTAAAAGAAAAAAATCCTTAGGCAGCAGGCTATACAGAAACACACAATGGACCAGATTTGCCCCTTGTGCAATAGTTTGCTGACTCCTGATCAAAAGAATTAATAAAAGAAATTGGAAAGAAATAGAAGTTCAAACCTGATACTCCAGAAGACAAAGAAGGAATTGGAAAGAATATAGTCCATGTATCAGAAAACAAAGTTCGGAATAGACTGAAAGGAAAGAATAATGAGGACAAAACAAAGGAGTATTTCTTGGGAAAGGTTGCAATAAAACAAATGTATTAAGGAAAAGAAGTTGGAGAGAGGAAGGTAAGGGAAATTTGAACAAAGGGCTTAGCTGGGTGTCAAAAAGTAAGATGGAAGAGAAGGGACGGGAAGGGAAGGGAAGGAAGAGGGATGAGGGAAAAGGGAAAAGGGAAAAGGAAAGAAAGGAAAGTTTCAGAGCCAGAACTTGAATCAAGTTCTTGATTCCCAAGGCCAGTCTTCTATCCACTGCATTACAGTGTTTTAAATACCAATTTATACATGGAAAAGAAAAGGTATAAACAAATGAACAAAGAACCCTGATGAAGATTTAATGGGAATCACTAAAAACTGTTTTAATACTTTATATGCTGAAATAAATTTAAATGTAAATGTTTATTAAGCAAGTTTAGATGGTAGTATTAAGCTTTTAGTATTTCTTTAAAAAATAAAATTAGTAGGATTTGTGGCTATGACAAAGAACTAAATGTACATGAAAAGAATGAAAACATTGTGGGCTAGTGTACATCATAGGGATCTAAAAGTTTTTGGTTTATTTAGTTGGGTTTTTTTCAACTTTACTACAAGTTCCTTCAAAGATGTTGGATATTCATATCAAAGTAAAGAAATATTGCCCAAGAAAAATGTCAGATCTTTCACAGAATGGTCAACAACCACACATATCCCACCTGGTTATCCAAGTAAAGAATGAACATAAATGATTTATTCAGTATAAGGATATCCCAGAACATACGGCTCACATTAATATGATAAAGGCTGTATAGTTTGAAGTATTTGCTCAAGGGAAACCTCTAAGAGGACATATATTTAATTTGTTATTTGTATTTATATCAACTGTAAGGAAATTATGATGATCAAAAGGGGGACAACACTCAGGACTGAACCCCCCCTTATCCTCCTGTAGACTGTTCCCCCACTTACTGGTCAGCTACCAGTATTCCAGATCTGAAGGCTGTGGTAGCTCACCATCACCAGTCCTCAGATGGCTTCTTCTGGGAAACTCAGCTTACTCCCCAATCTCCTGGGTTTGGAATGAGAACAAACTGCTCTTTGATGAAGTCATTGAAGACTATGTTTAAGTATTTGAAAAGCAACTTCTTACTGTTAAATAAATGTTCAAATCAGTAATGGAAAAAATAAATGAGTTACAGAACACAGACTTCTTATCCCAAACAAAGTATAATCTAACCTGCTCATTCTCTACTTGAACTTAGAGATGGCCTTTGCCATGGAGAACAGCATGAGGGGAAGAGCTGCTTTTCCTTTGTAGCAGATTTAGGGAGAGTTGGAGGACTAAGCACAGATCAGGAATCTCACTCCCACCCAAAGAAAGCTGACGAACACAAATTTAAAATAACCTCTTTTTAAATGTGTCTCCCTGTTAATTGTCTCAATATCAAATCCCCAAAGCCTAAGCCTAAATCACATCCTTTCACAAACCCATTCTAACTCTGTTCTTGATCTTAGTACTGGCCCTGCTTCCACTCCACACATCATGATTGTCTTTGTCTGGAAAGATTTGAAACTTCCTGAATGAAAGAAACTTCCTGGCCATGATCCTTCCTTGTTCCCCAGATGTAAGAGTTTTGTCCATCATCTTGGAACCCATTGAAACTAAGGGCACATCAGGTCTTGGCTCTTAACCCACAGGGAGGAGGTACCAAGAAGAAAAGTCTAATCATCAAAGCTATGGTCCCTTGCTCCTTTTTCTTGACTTTTCCTCAACCCTGTCTGGAGAGCCTGGTTGAGGATAAATAACACTTCCCTACCTGACACTATACAGATTCCTTTGTCAGGTTCAGGCCAGACCACTGATCTGGTGTTGTCTTTACTTCCTTTTATTTCTAGGGTTCCTACCTTAGAGGTTCATTTTTCTGCATGACCCATTTTGATCTGGAGAAGCATCCTAAGGCACTTTCAACAGCTATTCATTTAAGTTAATTCTCCCTCTAAGTCAGGGGTTCTCAACCTTTTTGTGTGTTTTGGACCCTTTTGTCCAAATGATGTTTTTAAATGCATAGAATAACATAAAAGAGAATCAACATAGTCATGGAAACATTTTAAAAAAGAAATTCCTGGAATCCAGGTTAAGAACTGCTTGTTTAAATAAAGCGTAGCTTCTTTATCCATGATTCTAAATTACAAGTAGTCCCACCTTATACCTTCATCATACAATTCTGTCACAAAAGTTTTGAGGTTTCTACTATGTGACTTTCCTTTCAAACTCTCAAACTAGTTCTTTTTTTTCCCTTATTTCAAACCTTGGGTTCCCCTCCAAGTTCTGATTTCCAGCCTGAGGGTACTCTTAGCCCTGAATTTATTGGCAGAAGCAGTAAATAATACACACTGAGCCCAGTGAATGCTCATATCTTTCCTGGCTCAAATATAACCTAAAACCATTTTCCCAAATTATTTAGATGACTCATATTTCTAGATGCCACCAGGGAAGTGAACCTTTCCATAATTCAATTTTACATCTTCATTATTTATTTATTTATTTTTGGCCAGATCCATGGTTTCATCATTACAGGAAATTCCCTCCATGAATGAAGTTTGGCAGTTGCTTGACATGTAGTTCCTGGGGTGCGGTGTGGATCCCCACCCCCTCATACTCCCTGGGTTGCCTTGCTCACATAACCTGAATTTATGCTAGTGGGTCTGGGCTCCCAGAGCGTGGTGCACCTCACTACTGCAACACAAAACTCTCTCTTAGAGTCTGAGACACCCCAAATGTGGGGCATGTTTTCCCACCATGTTTTCCCACCACATGGTACCATTATAGCTCCTGAGGCCCCACCGTTGTGCTTCCCATTTATTTACACAGTCTCAATCACCCAGACCAACATTAACTTTTATGCAGAAAACATTAACTTACTAACTCAAAAGCAAGAATAATCACAATATTTACTCAATATAAAGCAAAAGCAAGGTTATGACATTTGCTCATCAGAAATAAAAGTGGGGGCAGCTAGATGGCAAAGTGGATAGAACACCAGCCCTGGAATCAGGAGGACCTGAGTTCAAATCCAGCCTCAGACACTTAACACTTACTGGCTGTGTGACCCTGGGCAAGTCACTTAACCCCAACTGCCTAAAAAAAAAAAAGAAAAAAAAGAAATAAAAGCAGGAATAATCAAAACATCATGGCCCATCCAAAATCCTGGATCACACTCTTCCATCAATGTATGTAGTATCTGGGCGGGGAAGCTATACTTGTAGAAATATGAGTGGGTAAAACCATGTGTCCAGAACAACTCACAACTCTGGGTGGTAGGCCTCATTCTTGGTCCCTTCTGGAATGATCTACTAGGAAAAGCTGCTCCTCTTTTTCTCTCAAGCCAACAAAGCACTCAAGAATGAGCTCTTTTCGTTCACAATCACCCTCAACAGGGCACTCAGAAAAAGTGTTATGCTTTCGTAGTGACATATTATTGTTTGTTCTACATTCTCAAAGAGGACAATAACATCAGGAGGTAAGGGAAAGCTATGCAAAGTCAGCAGACTTACTCTTTCCTCCAGAGCCATCTGGGTCTGGTGGCAAGATATACATCAGGATGACTGGAGATGCCCCAACATGTTTGAGGCACTCAGGATTAAGTAACTTGCTCAGTATCGCACAGCTAGTAAGTGTCAAGTGTCTAAGGACAGATTTGAACTCAGGTCCTCCTGACTCCAGGGCCAGTGCTCTGTGGATACACTGCTCTACCTAGCTACCCTTTGTGACATAAAGTTCACCTAAGCCAGAGAACTGCCAAGTTCCTCAGATCTGCAATTAAGTAGAGATTCTGTTTTGTCTGATCATCTTCATTCAGGCTTCTTATCACAGCAAAGCACATCTCCTAGCTAAACAAATATAAAGTTTATATTTCTTCTTAAACCAGAGTGTGAAAATGAGGGCAACAAGGAACCTCTAAGAGGTTTCCCCTATTTCAGGTTTGGATAGTGCCAGAAAGAAATCTATGTGTTACAATATAAAAATACAAAATCTTTGCTTCATTGACAGGACTCCAAGGATTTGCACCACTTGTGGCAGCTGGTTAGACATGTTTACCTCTTTCTTGTTACCATGAAGCAAGCTTCCTCCCAACAATGCCAACTTTTGGTTCTCCAAGCTGGGAGCAAGATAAAGAGAGGTCAGTCACAGTAAATCACAGTAAGCAGTGGGCTACATTGGGCCTGCCTTTGATCATTGCACAAACAAGTCTGTCTGTCAATAAATATTTATTAAGTGTGTCAAGAACTGTGCTAAGTGCTGGGACCACAAAAAGAGATAAAAGATATTCCCTGCCCCCAATGGCCTCACAATCTAATGGAAGAGACAATTATTAAATAAATATGTAAGCAAACAAGCTAAATATAAAATAAATGGGAAATAATTAACAGAAGAAGGTACTAAATGTAAGCAGGTTTGGAAAAGACTTCCTGTGGAAGGTGGGATTTTAGTTGGGATGCCATGAAAGGCAGTAGTTGGAAATGAGGAAAGAGATGTTCCTAGAATGGGAGTGGGGGACTTACAGAAAAAACGCTCAGAGTTGATTGTGTGTTTTGTTTGTGGAATAGCCAGGACATTAGTGTCACTGGGCCCAAAAGAAGCTGGTAGGGAGTAAGGTGTGAGAAGACTGAAAAGGTAGGAGAGGACTGGGTTATAAAGGGCTTTGAATGCCAAACAGAAGATTTTGTATTTGGTCCTAGAGGCAATAGGGAGCCCCTGGAGTTTACTGAGTGAGGGGTGTGTCCCATGCCAATGTCTACTCTTCTACCAATGAACTGTCACTTCTCCCAGAGTTAGTTACTACCCCCATGTCAAGGCAGAACCACTTCCACTATTAGGACATGAGCTCCTTTGCCTTATCCGAGGCAGTGTTATGGAGACCTGAATACTGCCTCCTTGCCATTGTGGATGTCTGACTCGACTACACTATGTCAAGTCGGACTCTACTCCATCCAGCCTCCATGCAGAAAGGGGATGCAGACTTGGGCTGCCATTGCCCTCCTGTGTTTGGTAAGAATACTGTGGGTTTTCCTACTCCTGGGATAGGACTTTCCTCCTATGCTGGGGGTAAGATACAAAGCAACACAAAAAGCAATAAAGCCAGAGATTCCTCTAGGCCAGTACATGTGCTTTATTTGCCATGTGCTAGCTGGGGTTGGGGAAATTCTCCTGGGGGGTCTGAGTACTATGTTCTTCAGGAGCTCCTCCCTAGGGGGGAGAGGGAGATAGGGAGAGAGGGGAAAAGGGAGGGAGGGAGGTTGAGGGAGGGAAGAAGGGAGAGAGAGAGAGAGAGAGAGAGAGAGAGAGAGAGAGAGAGAGAGAGAGAGAAAAGAGAGAAGAGAGAGAGAAAGAGAATGAGAGTTACAATTCCAAGTTCATAGTTTGGGGGTGAATAGAAACCTTTTAAACTAATGAGCACCACTGCCTGTTGTCAGCCAATTAAATGGGGAATAATTGGTACATTTGTCCATATCCTCAATTCCAGAAATGTCTTTAGGCCCCTGGAGAGAACTTAGCCTTCTTTTTCAAGTGCCACCCCCAAATGGCTTTGTACCAAAGATTCAAAACAAAAATCCATGTGGCAAAATTATGTTTGTTCTCCCAAATTCCAAATTTAAAAGACAAACAAACAAAACTCAAACTATTTCTTCAACAGAGTTGTTAGACAATCTTAAAATTCCAGGGATCTGCTGTGGTTTGCCTTCTTTCCCAGCTGGGGTCCCTCATACCACCTTTCAATGGCTAGCTGGGTCCATATTAAAATTATGGGAAAGAGGAGAGTTGGTTCTGCTGAATTCCCAAAACAGCTTTTCAAAACCAAGCAGTTTACAAAAATATAACTCCCTTAAAGGTGGGAGGACCTGTCTTTTAGGAGTCCTCCCTCAGGCAATTGTATTGCATAATGATGTCTATTAGCAATCCAAATGAATCCAGTTAGAACAAAATCTAAGCAAAAGTTCTTCCAAATCTTTTCTTTCATACGGAGGAGAAAATCCAAAATTCAATTCCTTTAGGCTACTTTGATGGGTTGTCTAGCTGCCCTGCTGTCAAGAGGACTTGAGTTCAAATGTGGCCTCAGACACTTCCAAGCTTTGTGGTCCTGAGCAAGTCACTTCACCCTACTTGCCTCAGTTTCCTCCTCTGTAAAATGAGCTGGAGGAGGCAATGGCAAACCACTCCAATATCTTTTCCAAGAAAACCCTAAATGGGGTCACAAAGATTCAGACACCACTGAAAAACAGCTAAACAAAAACAAAAAGGACTGTCTACTTTGAGGAAAACTGAGTTCTAAAGAGACCCATAGTAGAACTTGGAGGAGGCTAGAAGGTTCAACACAGTACAGGACCTAAAAAAGTTATTGCAACAGTTACAATTATCTTCAGAGTATGCTTGCATTGGTTGGGTTTTTTTTTTCTTGTTAGAATGAGAGATGAGGACTTTAGTGAGGGGAATAATTTCAGTGAGTGGATGCTTAGAGAGGAAAAGAGGAATCAAAGCCTCTGGATAAGACTTATACCCAGAAGAGTAGGAGGGCATGGACCCAGAGAGTAAGAGAGAGAGAAAATGATGGTGGGAAAGGCAAGTGAAGTAAAAAGCTACAGAATCAAAGACATAGGAAAATCCCTTCAACACAGCTATACTTCTGTCCTCTCTGAGTAGTGGCCACACCCAGTTAAACTTCAGCAGATGGGCTAAGCCAAGTTGATGGTAATCAACAGGTCCCAAACCCCTCAGTGATATGGAGGATGTCTACACCAAGCATGAGAAGGCTTCTCCCAGTGAAATGGGCCAATGAGAACAATTTGTTCCTGTGGCCATGGAGGCAGCTGAAGCAGGTACTGGGCAGCACTGAGAGCTGATCAGTCATCAAAGAGCCAAGGTCATCCACTGCATCCTGGGCTGGCCCTGATCATTCTGACTTTTGTCTTACTACTGAACTTGGATGACTTTGGAAAAAAGAGTGAGACTGAGGGTGTTGTGGATCTCTGCCTCACTTAAATTCACTTCACAAGCAAGTCATGATCCATGATGTCATTTGTCCTTTTCAAAAACAAAGGATGAAGAGTAAGTTCTGTCTTCTCTATCAGCTATAGGAATTGATTTTCTAAAAGTGAGGCATAATAGAAAAGGGGGGCCTCAGAACTAGATCTACAGTTCAATAACATAGAGAAACTATTAAGATGAGGTAATCCAAAATAGGAGCTCAGAAATTTTCATTCCATGAAAAATATAGATGATAAAGAAGAGCTAACTACTTTAAGGGTCATGAATCAAAGAATAAAATTTTAGACTAGACAGAAAGGAAAGAGAATGGGGTAAGGAATCATTATTTTAGAAAAAGGAACAGAAAATGAAATTTTTTAAACTTCAAACAAAAGAGTCACTGCTTAGGGTGGACTTTGTAGGAGTGGCAGGAAGAGCACAAAGGTTTGAAATCTAGGTTGAGCATGGAGTATTTGGAGAGTTATAAGGAGTCTGCTCTGATTGGAGCAGATCCCATACATTGTAGAAGAAAAGGTTTGATGAGCAAAGAAAGCTAGGTTGTGGATAGCTTCAAAAGTCTAATTTTAAATTGGGATTTTCTTCTGTAATTGAGGTTGGAAGGCAGGCACTGGAGATTGTTAAAGAGACTGGTGACTTGGTGAAATTGTTGCCATTAAGAAAAATATTTTACGGGGCAGCTAGGTGGCGCAGAGGATAGAGCACTGGCCCTGGAGTCAGGAGTACCTGAGTTCAAATCCAGCCTCAGACACTTAACACTCACTAGCTGTGTGACCCTGGGCAAGTCACTTAACCCCAATTGCCTCACTAAAAAAAAAAATATTTTATACAGTTCCTCAGATAAAAGTCTAATATCTAAAATGTATAAAGAACTTTGACAAATCTATAAGAATATGAGTCATTCCCCAATTGGCAAATGGTCAAAGGATATGAACAGGCAGATTTATAGACATATGAAAAAATGCTCTAAGTCATTACTGATTAGAGAAATTAAGATTGAAACAACCTTGAGATATCATATTATACCTACCAGATTGGCTAAAATGATAAAAGGGGAAGTGAGAAATGTTGGAGGGGATGTGGAAAAAGTGGGATACTAATTCATGGTAGAATTGTGAACTGATACAACCATTTTGGAGAACAATCTGGAATTATGTCCAAAGAGTTATTAAAAGAGTTATTACCCTTTGCCCCAGAAATATCATTACTTGGTCTATTTCCAAAGACATTTAGGGAAAAAGGAAAAGAACTTTTATGTTCTAAAATGTTTATAGCAACTTTCTTTGTGGTGGCAAAGAACTGGAAATTGCAAGGATGCCCATCAATTGGGAAATGGCTGAACAAGTTGTAGTACATAATTGTGATGGAATACTACTGTGCTATAAGAAATGATGAATTCAATGATTTTATAAAAACATGGAAAGACTTTCATGAAATAATGAAGAGCAAAATGAGCAGAACCAAGAGAGCATTGTATAAAGTAACAGCAATATGGTTTTAAGAAAGACTTTGAGAGAATAAGTTATCTTGTCTATTATAAATACCCTCAAATTAACTATAAAGGACATGTAAAGAAAGATGCTATCTGCATCCAAAGAAATAACTCATAAATAAAAATATGTACAGAATAATTTTACATATATCTATTTGTGTTTAATAATAGCCATCTCTAGGGTGGGGGTGGGGGAGGGAAGAAAAAAGAAATTTACATGATACTTTTGTTGTATATTTGAAAGGAATAGCAAATCATGCACAGTAGATTTGCAGTTTCATGTACAAACATCTTTTTATTGTACTATGTTATGGAAATGATTGTTTTATTCCATAAATTTAAAATAAAGTTTAATAATGAAAAAAACAATCTGGCACTAGGATAATATGGCTTTGAAGTTGGAGATAATATAGGTAGGAAGAACAACTAAGAGACTTAAAATCTAAGCATGAAGTAGATGAAGGTTCATCCTCCTTTCCTATCATTTCAGAGGATAGGTCCTCTTCCTTACCAAGACTAACTTGTCAACTTGACCATGCTCTGACATCCTCAGAGGTAGACATGAGTAAGCAAACATAAGATGCTGAATCAAGGATAAACTGCTTATATTCTAATATAAGAAGATGATAAATGTGTCCCCTCAGAACCCTATCATCATCAAGGATCATAGAAGAATTTTAATTAGAAAGAGGGCCTGGGCAGGGCAGCTAGGTGGCGCAGTGGAGAGAACACCAGCCCTGGATTCAGGAGGACCTGTGTTCAAATCTGACCTCAGACCCTTGAGAATTATTAGCTGTGTCACCCTGGGCAAGTCACTTAACCCCAGTTGCCTCGCCAAAAAGAAAAAAAGAAAGGGCCTGAGAATGATTGTCATATTTTGATGATCTTAAAAGAAGAATGGAAAAAGAGAGGAAGAAGGATACACTGGGAGAGAGGGAAGGAAAGAAGAAGGAAGGGGGGAAATTGCCCTGAGATCATATATAGGTTATACATTGCAATTATGTAAAACATAGCCATATTAGTCATTTTGTATGAGAAAACTCAAAAGAAAAAAATGAAAGTGAAAAATAGCATGCTCTAGTCTGTATTCTAATAATGAGTTCTTTCTCTAGAGGCAGATAATATGCTTCATCATTAGTCCTTTGGGGTTGTCATGGATGATTGTATTGCTGAGAATAGCTAAATTATTCACAGTTCTTCATCAAACAATATTGTTGTTACTGTGTACAACATTCTCCTCATTCTGTTCACTTCACTGTACATCAGTTCATGTAAGTATTCCCAGGTTTTTCTAAAAATCATCCTGCTTGTCATTTCCTATAATGCAATGATATTCCATTACAACCATATACCAGTTTGTTTAGCCATTCCCAAATTGATGGGCATTCCTTTGATTTCCAATTCTTAGCCACTACAAAAGAGCTGCTATAAATATTTTTGTACAAATAGGTCCTTTTCCCTTTTTTGCATGTCTTTGGGTTATAGACTTAATACTGGTATTACTGGATCAAAGGTATGCACAGTTTTGTTTTTTGTTTTTGTTTTTTTCTTTGCAGGGAAATTGGGGTTAAGTGACTTGCCCAGGGTCACACAGCTAGTAAGTGTTAAGTGTCTGAGGCTGGATTTGAACTCGGGTACTCCTGAATCCAGGGCCAGTGCTCTATCCACTGTGCCACCTAGCTGCCCCAGTATGCACAGTTTTATACCTCTTTGGGTATAGTTGCAAATTGCTCTAAAAATGGTTAGATCAGTTCACAATTCTACCAAAAGTGCATTGGTGTGAAAATTCTCCCACATCACCTCCAACGTCCAATATTTTCCTTTTTTGTCATATTAGCCAGTTTGATAAGTGTGAGGTAGTACCTCAAATGTACCTTGAGATGACCAATCCTGTGACTACTAAAAAAGCTTTCTTACTTTAAATCTTCTTAATAATCATTTGCATTTCTCAAAGCTCACCCTTGATCCTAGATCCTATTTATTTGGCAGCACAGAACAGAGAAGTGCAATGAGATTGTGTCTTAGTTATTTCAGTCATGTCCAACTCTTTGTGACCCCATTTGGGGTTTTCTTGACAAAGATACTGGAGCAGTTTGTCATTTCCTTCTCCAGATCATTTTATTTATATAGATGAGGAAACCAAGGTTAAGTGGCTTATCCACAGTCACACATCTAGTAAGTATCTGAAGCAGGAATTGAACCAAGGTATTCTTGCCTTTAGATGCAGTATCCTATCCAGTACACCATGCTAAGAAGGGGGTATGTTTCATCATGTGCTCTCTGGGCCTAAGATTGGCTGTTACAATTAATAAGAGTTAGCCTGCCTTTTAGTTCAAACCAGTACTTCAGTATAGCACTGAAATTGTTAGATTTAGATATGAAATAGATTAAAGTCTAAGTCACATTAAATAGATTGAAATCTCTGTCCACCAGGTACATTTGTCAGAAATGCCACTTGGAGCAAAAAGACAATGAGTTGCAAGATGGAGATAGAGTGGGCTACTCTCCTCTTGTAAGAGTATAACAAGGAATGGAAACATCTAATCTTCATTATGAAATTTGTCACAAGCATGTTTGTATTCTGCCTACTACCATCCAGACACATCTAGGAAACCAACTCCATCTTCTGATGAAGACAAAAATCTGGAGCAGAAGCCAGAGCCAACTCTTTGTCACAGAGACAATATGCCAATCTCCTAAATACTAATTCAATTCAGTTGACCTCTGGTGAGCTTAGCATGTTTGCCAAGAAAAGTGATTCTGTAGTGACATCACTCAAAAGAGCCCAACAAAAATCAGTAGCATTTAAAAAACCCACTATTTCCATATGACTTTTGTGACTTAAAGAACTCAAGAAATCAAGGACCTTCCCTAAAATCCCCTATTTCTCTCACCCTAAAAGTTCCCCAAACTTCAGACTAAGGGAAAGGCAATGGAGAGATTCAGAGGGTGAGTAAGCCTGGTCACTTTTGGTGCTTTTCAAAATATCTCTAAATAAATTTTTCCAAATGTTTTGTGTTCAATAATACCCCAGCCACAATGTGCCAAGCCTTTTTTCTCTTCATTTTTCAAGCCCATCTGTATTCCAAGAGAAATCAAATCCATGTGCTTCTGATTTGTTTATAGTTAAATCATTATAAAATGTTAATTTTTTTAAATCAAATGTCCAAGGAGGCTTTTGAACCTTCCTTATGAATCTCCTTCAGTCTCCTTCTGAAGGTTTCAGAATTTTTCAAGACTACATGAAAATCCAGACCTCAGGTAAAATCATGCTTTTACCTAGAACACAAAACTGACAGACCCCAAATTAAGAATATTTGACCTAAGACATCAAAGATACCCTTTGGCTTTTGTAAATTAATTGTGTCTGTCTTATTTTAGGCTCAAATTAGGGTTAAGGTTACCCTTGTTCATACCATATAAATATGACTGAGTAGTTAGTGTTACCCTAGACAACTGAAAGACACCATGCAATTACATTAAGTGCCTTTTTTTTCTGGTGTCAATAAAGAAAATAATTAATGTGCCTAGACAATCTACGGCACTATTTTCTCAAGCATGTATTTATGTAATACAGTTTCCCCACCAAAAACAGATGTTCTATGTGCAGCAAGCTATCTAAAAGGTCTGTGTCCTATAGATGAACCCCAATCATCCATACCGGGTTCCCATCTAAGGTTACTTTATCAATCATTGGCTCTGCCCCCATCTGGTTAAGAATGCCTCCTATTGGAGCCAGTTTTTTCTTCAATCATTTAAACCTTAACAATGCCTTCATCGTAATAATAAAAAGTATAATTAGATTGGGTGGAATGGCATAATAATATCAAATAAGGACTCCCAACATCCAAACCCAAGCAATCTTCCTCTTCTCACCCCAAAACCTCAGGGAAAGAAGGCTGTGAACCTTAATTCCCCTCTGACTCTTCAGCAGCAAGGGGAGACATTGGTAAATTTACTTGCTTAATGTAAACCTCCTGCTTCACATTTTTCAGGTGTAGAATAAGAAGATCATAATCCCTCACAATATTTTCTAGGGCAAAGGTTTCTTAAAATTTGGTGAGTCATGGAACCTTTTGGAAATCTGTGGACCCCTTCTTGGAATAATGCTTTTACATGCATAAAATGTGTAGGATTAGAAAGGAAATTTAAATATGGTTGTCAAAATACTTTTTTTTTTGCAGGGCAATGGGCGTTAAGTGACTTGCCCAGGGTCACACAGCTAGTAAGTGTCAAGTGTCTGAGGCTGGATTTGAACTCAGGTACTCCTGAATCCAGGGCCAGTGCTTTATCCACTGTGCCACCTAGCCACCCCATCAAAATACTTTTAAAAACAAGTTCACGGACCCCTACCTACTATTCACCTCTTGTTCTGGGAAATAGGCTATTGCAAGAAGGCATAGGGAATGGTCATCACTCCTGCTGTAGCTGGTCATGACCAGGCTAAACATTTTTTTTCTCTCAAAGTCACTAATTACCTATTATAACTAAAGGCCCCAGTGCAGAGATAAGATTAAATTAGAATGGCACAGGGTACTAAGAAAGTAAATGGTAGATAAAGATTGAATCAAAATCTCCCCAAGATTGGGATTCAATCTCTCCAAATCAAATAGTCTTGGGGAAATTAGAAATAGATGCATTGCTTTGGACTGCACACCCTCTCCCCTTCACTCCCCTTACTCCCTCACAAGCATTCAATATTCTTCAACTCTAGCTTTGCCTCAATCATAGTACTGGAGCAGGGAAAAAGGGATGACAAGGCTTATTCTATGCCTGTCAATTTAAATTAAATATATAGATATGAGTAAATAAATAAGCAACCAAATAGTAAATCAATTAAATGCTAGAAACAGAATGAGAATTCTTAGTTTCAAACAGAGAAGAAAAAAAGCAGGAAGAATAATCCACAATTGCCATCTCCATCTATTAAAAAAAAAAACAGATAAAAGCTACTGAGCTAGTGCATTGCTTTAAAAAGACCAGAAAATGATAGGGAAACTAGTTCCAGCTTTCTAAGTTCACCTATGGTATTGTGAACACAAAGATCAGCCCTAGGGGAGTTCTTTCTTCACTTGTACCTGGTTTCACACTCTATAACATTGGCTTACATGTTATAAGCCAATAAGAATTCACTCTCTGGGCAGAGTTGTTCCCAATCGCACCCCTACCTCCTCTGTCCCCATTCCATATACACACTACAGACAGATAGAATATAAAAGGGTGCACAGGTGACGCTGTCCATGAGGGAAATTTCCCTTGGATTTTCTCTGTTCTGAGAGGAAGAATTTTAGTGAAGTAACTAATTACACTAGCATCTCCACCAACACATTGAAAGATGCCAGAAAGTAGGGAGTGAGCTGCTATACTGTGACATAGTGGTATGCAGAAAACAAATTATGCTTGGGACTAGGTATAACTTTTGATGAAGGTCAGTGAGGCACTTGGAGAAGAAATGAATTCTCATCTGCCATGTAGGAGTCCCACATCTGATACCTGCCTTTTTAGAAGCAGCATAGTGTAATGAATAGAGAGAGCACTGGACTTGGAATCAAGAAGAGCTGGGTTCAAGTCCTGCTTAAGATACTTAGCTACTGGCTGTGTAATCTTGGGTAAAAACAATAAGAAAAAGAATAACAACAGTAAAAGCTAACATATAGCACTTAGCATATGCCAAGAACTATGCTAAGGGTTTAACAATTATTATCTCTTTGGATCCTGACAACAACCCTGGGAGTTAGATGCTATATCCCCTTTGTACATTTGAGTAAACTTGCCCAGGGTCACATAACTAGTAAGTATCAGTGATGGGAAACTGAGGTAAACAGAGATTAAGTGACTGGTCCAGGTCATACAGCTAGCAAGTATCTAAGGGAACATTTGACCTCATTATAAGTATAGGCTATGAGAGAAGTCAGTTGGTCAACAATAATTTATTAAGTATCTGCTATGTGCAAGGCACTGTACAAAGAAAGACAAATGATAGTCCTTGCTCGCAAGGAGTTCACAGTCTAATGGGAGAGAAAACATTTGAAAAACTATGTACAAACAATATAGATGTGATCAACTGGAGATAATCAACAGAGGGAAGGAATTATATTTAAGGAGGAAAAGGACAATTATTTCACAGGATTTCTCAAAGTTTCAGAAACAAACTCTCATTGACAACTCATTAATTTTGATAACATAAGTCTTATTTCCAATTTTATAGGAGGAAAATGGAGGACCAATGAATGTTAAGACCACCCTCTTCTGCCTAAATTCCTTAAACACACAAGGCTGTATTTGTCACCCTCATCTGCACACACACACACACACACACACACACACACACACACACACACACTTTTCCCCACTAATTCCACCTTTATAATTATATCACACTATTACCAATTTGAGAAAAATCAGATGTCACTGAAGTTATCAATGACCCATTACTGGTCAAAAGCAATGATATCTTCTCTGCTATTAGTTTTGTAGACCATCTCACCATTTTCAAGAGCAGGAAAACCACCCTTCCCTGTAATGTTCCTTCTGGTACCCCAGATTCTTCTGCTCCTTCTCATGGCTCTCTGATCATTCTAATTCTGCTTCCTTTGCAGAATAAGCATGAACTAACATCTTACAAACACGTATCCATTAATAATGGATGTCTCCCAAGTCTGAGTCTTATATCCCTTCCTCTTCTCTTTCTGTGTTCATTTGTGAAAGAAATGTATCTGCTAATAAAATTTATTTTTCCACCTAGATGTTTATTACTCTGAGGCCCACTTTCCTGGCAGTGACAATTTTCATTCTCTCTCTCTCTCTCTCTCTCTCTCTCTCTCTCTCTCTCTCTCTCTCTCTCTCACATCTCCTCTCCAGGTAAATGTTTAGTAATTGATTTTATGTTAAAAATGTGCCAATGATGCTTTTGGGGGGGGCAATTGGGGTTAAGTGACTTGCCCAGGGACACACAGCTAGTAAGTGTCAAGTATCTGAGACCAGATTTGAACTCAGGTCCTCCTGAATCCAGGGCCAGTGCTTTATCCACTGTGCCACCTAGCTGCCCCGCCAATGACACTTTTAAACTTAATCTGAATTATTAATATTTTCCATCACTTTCTTTTTTTTTTTTGGCGGGGCAATGGGGGTTAAGTGACTTGCCCAGGGTCACATAGCTAGTAAGTGTCAAGTGTCTGAGGCCGGATTTGAACTCAGGTACTCCTGAATCCAGGGCCAGCACTTTAACCACTGCACCATCTAGCTGCTCCCCCTCCATTACTTTCTTAAGGTTTTTTTTTAATAATCATAAAAAGAGTAAATCAACTCCTGTTTTGCAGTATTTGCAAGTTGACTCTAAGACACACACACACACACACACCCAGTATAGGAGACCCATTCTGCCACCATCTAAAGCAGGGCTTTCCCATCTGGCTTATGCATACACCTATGGGGTATGAGAAGTTCATCAAGGGGATACAGAGGATATTTGTTTAATAACTACCTTAATTAATCTATTTTGTTTCTTATATGCATGATAAACCCTAGATATTATTTCCATTCATAATAAATGAGGGTGCCAGAAAGGTCGCTGAAAGCCAAGGGGTATGTATGTGAACCACAAAAATGGTTGGAAAGCCTTGCTCTAAACCTTGAAATGTTAAGAGCATCACTTAGCTTGAACTCCTCTTTCCATTTTTCCTCATAATTTTCCATTTTCTCACAATATTTCCTATCTCTCCACAATCACATAAGACAGATCACACCAGCACACATTTAGAAGTAGCAGAGACTTTAGACCAGCTTAGACCAATAGTCTCCAAAATTGTTTGATCACAAACTCCAATCGGCCAAAAAAAAATTTTTTTTAGAGTGTCTACCTCCAATATAGATAATAGCTAGCTTCTATATAGCACTTTAAGGCTCATCCCAAGTATATTTACTTTCACTTATAAATTATGTTCTAATGATTATATATATCATAAAACTGACACAGAAAATAGAAACTAAAAAGGATGGAAGAAATGAAACAATATTTGATCCTAGAATCAAATAGAAAGGCACTGAAATTTCTTCAGATAGCTGTGTGTTTCAGTGGAGAGAGTGCTAGACCTGGAGTCAGAAAGGCCTAAATTCAAATTCTACCTCAAATACTTACTAGTTGTGTGACTCTTTACAAGTCACATAGCTTCTATATGCCTCAGTTACTTCATTTATAAAATAGGAATAATAATATCACCCACAGACCCAATGCAGCAGGGAGGATAAAATGAGATTAAGGTGCTTTGCAAACCTTAAAGTGATATGCCAAATACACTTTATATGCAATGTAGTTATTATTTTGTTTATTGAGAGACCTACACTTTAGAAAGATCAATTTGGCAATTGTGCAGAAGATGAATTAGAAAGGAAAGAGATTAAAAGACCATTGCAGTGATTGAGGAGAGAGGTCTAGAGGGCTTGATGGAGGGCAGTGGCTGTATGAGTAGAGAGAAGGGGTGGATGTGCCAGGGCTATGTATAATAAGCAAGATTCAGCAATTGAATGGCTCTATGAAGGGTAAGGAGAGCAAAGAACAAGTGATGATACCAATATTGTGTCCTGTATGACTAGAATGATGGTAGGACCCTCTATAGAAATAGGTAAGTTGAGAGGAAGAATTTTGGAGGAAAGATATGTGATGTAACATAATTATAATTGCAATGATTAGCACCCATGCATACCTGATGTAGATTCCAGTCTACCCTTAAATCCTCATCCTGTGATACTTTGCCTATCAAAAATGGAAAGGAGGAAGGAGAAGAAGGCTCTTATGCCCAAGAAGACAGAGCCCAACTAGGACCCTGTAGCAATCATCCAGGGAGCAAGGCGTAGTTAAATTAGGAAGATGCAGCAAACTTTGCCTAGGCAACTGTTGGTATAGGACTGTCAGGTTGCAGCCAAGCTGAAAAGACAGAAGAATCGGGACAAATCTAGGAACTTGCTCAGCTGTGGGTGGCCAGTGGGGGGCAGGGGAGAAGTAAAGTATGGGAACTAAAGGCTGAAGCAGGATAGGTTTTATTGGAGGCAAGCCCTGCAACTGGCTATCGGTGGAGGATGGAATGTTACTATGGGCAGTTGGTTACCTCTTATTGTCCATGACCCAATGGAAATGGAGTGGGATGTCAATGGAGGTAGCCTCTAAACTGTGAATAGCTGGAGCTGAACAGAGAAGGCAGAGAATAGACCAGAATCAAAGAGAAATTTTATTTTCAAAGTGAGGAAAATGGCTTGCAAGCAAGGACACATGTGCTGGGCCTCTTCCCTTCAAACAGTGTTTCTCCCAATATGCCTTGATTTAAGCTGTATAAACTGTACTTTAAAAAATCTCCACTGCTTGGCTTATGGAATATCATGAAAGTTGTTCCCTCAGAACAGGTTCTCTGAACATGTTTCCAGCACCAATTCACAAATACAGAAGGAAAACAAGTAGGATGTTAGCACCAATGTGAATTAGGCTGTTTTTAGCCTTTCTCTGTATCCTCAGCACTTAGCACATTAATAGACACTTACTTAATTAATGCTTATTGACTAATTGACTCCTGGGGCACAGTTTGCTGTGTATTACCAAACTTTAAAGAATGACTCTGTGGGTCAAACAAAATTATACATGCCTTCACAAACAAAATAGTGAATGTAAAAATGGGACTCTAATTTTTTCAGGCAAAACTATGGTGAGCCAAAATAATCCCTAAACATGCTGACATGTAAATAAAGGGGAAAATCAAAATTGTGAAGTACCTAAAAAAATGAACTATCATATATCCTGTCATTTCAAATTATAAAACATCCAGAGTTAGCAAAAAAAAATCATATTCTCCCTAAGCAGATTATAGCATGATATCTGTAATACAGGAAGGACCTATGATTTCATTAGCATAGGGAATTGCCAGCATAGAAACTCCCTCTAACCTTGACATCTTGTTTGTGATTTAGGAAGCAAGTTCCAGGCAGTTGTCTGGAAAACTAAGAGGTTAAGTGAACTGCTGAAGGCCAAACTGCTAGTAAGAGTCAGACATAGATTCTTCCTCATAAGGGATGGGTCCCTAAGTTTGGGGGTTAGGGGAGCAGGATAAAGAGGGCAATTTAGGTGATGTAAAACTAAAGATATCATCTACACCCCAATATATCCAGGAAAGAGGAAAAGGTGGCCCATATATACATAAATGTTTACAGCAGCTCTTTTTATGGTAGTCTGAAACTAAGTAACTTGAAACTAAGAGGGTATCTTCCTATTGGGATATGCCTAACCAAATTATGGTATATAAATATAATGGACTATTATTGTGAAATTATGAAATGGACAGTTTCAGAGGAAACTTGGAAGACTTCTGTGAATTGATGCAGAGCAAAATGCATAGAACTTGTACAAGCAAAACAACATTATAGAGAAAAACCGCTTTGAAAACCTTTAGGCCTTTGATCAATCCAATAATAAACCAGGAGTCCAAAAGATTGAAGATGAAATTCAATTCCTGCCATAGAGTCAATGAACTTAGTCAATATATCAAAGCAATAAGCATTCATTAAGTGTTTATGGATCATAAACTGTGCTAAGTGCTAGGGATGCACAAATACAAGCAAAAAGAAAGACTGTCTTAGCTAATATTCTAATAGGTGAAGACAACATAAGAAGGGGAACTAGAAAGTAGAATGGAGAGTGTGAGTAAAAGCACTGTAGAGAAAGTCCTGAAGAGTCAGAAGTACAGCATAGAGAGGATGGGAAATTAAAAATACATTTGGGTTGGCGTGGCCAATGTAAAAATTATTACATCACTAGACTATTTAGATTTATTTAGAGAGTGGATTTTTTGGAGGCTTTTGGGTAGTGTGGTGGTGGTTCAGTGGGGGCCAGGCCAGTGAGAGGGATAGATTATAAATGCATGTAAAATATTTTTAAAAGATATAAATAAAATTGTATTTTTTTAAAAGAGGGAAGTTAGAAGGAGTATGCATAGAGAGAAAGCACAGGTGTCAGTTGAATATGATGAGATGATTATCTTTTAAAAATTAAATTAAGGAGTAGGAAAGAAGAATGCACTGTGAAAAGGGGAAAGCAGGGTCGGGTAAATTATCTAACACAAAAGAGGTGTTATCTAACATAAAAGAGCTTTTATAGTAGAGGGGAAGACTGGGGAATTGGGGAAGGGGAGCACATGAACCTTACTCTCATTGAAATTGGCTCAAAGAGGGAATAACATACACACTTGGTTGGGTGTAGATATCTATTTTACCATACCTGAAAGTAGGAGGGGGAAAGGATAAGAGAAGAGGGAGGGCTGATAGAAGAGAGAGCAGGTTGGGAGAGGTAAAAGTCAGAAGCAAAACACTTTTGAGAATGGCTAGGGTGAAAGGAGAGAGAGTGTAGGAAAATGGGGACAGAGAGTAGGAGAACAGGGAAAATAGGTTGGAGGGAAATACAGTTGGTAATCATTACTGTGGAAAAAAATCACTATTGATTAGAGAAATACAAATTAAAGTAACTCTAAGCTACCACCCCACATCTATCAGATTAGCAAATATGACAGAAAAGGAGAATTACAAATATTGAAGGGGATATGGAAAATTGAGAATCTATTACACTGTTAGTGAAGTTGTATACTCATTCAACCATTCCCAAATGGCTATAAAACCATGCATACCCTTTGACCAAGATATACCACTACTAAATCAGTATTCCAAAAAGGAAAAGTACCTATATGTAATAAAATATTTAGAGAAGCTCTTTTAGTGGTGGCAAAGAACTGGAAATTAAAGAGATGTCCATCAATTGGGGAATGGCTGGATAATTATATGATTGTGATGGAACACTATTGTGCTATAAGAAATGACAAGCAGGATGCTCTCAGAAAAACCTGGAAAGACTTACATGAGCTGATGCAAAGTGGAGTGAGCAGAACCAGGAGAACATTGTACACAATAACAGCAACACTGTATGATGAATACTACTGGGAATAACTTAGTTCTTCTCAGCAATGTAATGATCCAAGACAATTCTGAAAGACTTATGATGAAAAAGTTATGATTTCAAAATTTGAAAAAGGAATGAATATTAAAAATTGTTTTTCCATGTAATTGGGAAAAATAAAAATTTTAATTTTAAAAAAAGAATATGAGCTTGCGGAATTGATTTTGTTATGATTTTGCTGAACTAATTGATGTTATAAGAATAGTGGGAGACAGCAATATTGTTTGATGAAGAACTATGAATGACTTAGCTATTCTCAACAATACAATGATCCAAGACAATCCCAAAGGAATATTGATGAAACATACTATCTACCTCCAAATAGTGAACTGATATTGATGGAACTCAGACTAAAGCATGCTATTTTTACTTTCTTTCCTTTTTTCTTTTAAGTTTTCTTATGTAAAATGACTAATATGGTGACATTTTATATAACTGCAAAAAATAATAACAATAAATATTTTTATTTAAAGTTTTGAGTCCCAAATTCCATCACTCCTTCCCTCTCTCCTCTCCCCCCTCCCAGGTGGCAAGCAATCAAATATAGGTTATATATGTAGCTGAGGCAGAAGTATCAATCTCTCTTTCAGTAGAATTGTTAAATTGTACATGAATCCACCTAATATTTTTATCATTTAGTAAACTTTTCACCATCTCAAGAATTTCACAGAAGAGATGGTCAATTTTTTTTTATTGAAATATGCAACAAATGGGTTAGCATTACAGTCCCTTCCAGGTATAAATCTATGATCTATGAATTAATTCTTTCCAAATCAAGAACATATATCTGAATTTCAAAGCCAGAAAAGCTTTTCCTTCTTTATTGGGCTAAGAATAAGCAGGAAGAGAAATATAAAAGTTAAGTTCGATATGGAATCTAATATTTTATTTCTCATGTCTAGCTAAAAGTTTTTTTAATTTAATTTAATTTTATTTTATTTTATTTTATTTTATTTTATTTTATTTTATTTTATTTTAAACATACACATTTTGCGGGGGCAGCTAGCTGGCACAGTGGATAGAACACCAGCCCTGGAGTCAGGAGTACCTGAGTTCAAATCTGACCTCAGACATTTGACACTAGCTGTGTGACCCTGGGTAAGTCACTTAACCCCAACTGCCTCACCAAAAAAAGAAAACCCCAAAACTAAAACTAAACATACACATTTTGCATTTGTAACTGAAATAACTAAACATTTAAAAACACATGGACTTACTTTGTTTAAAAAATAATATTTGCTCTTTAAGAATCACACCCGGGGGCAGCTAGCTGGTGCAGTGGATAAAGCACTGGCCCTGGTTTCAGGAGGACCCGAGTTCAAATCCAACCTCAGATACTTGACACTTTCTAGCTGTGTGGCAAGTCACTTAGCCCTCATTGCCCCACCAAAAAAAATCACATCCACAAAAGCTTATTTGGTTTAAATAAAAATAATTTTAATTTTCAGGGGTTTCTGATGGTTGTTTTTTCACTTAAAACAAAATGGGGGTATCAGGAAGTAATCTAGAATGCTAACAAAGTAATAAAAGAATTTCACCATTAAAAGCTATTATGGTGACAAGGATGCTTAAGACACAAATCCAGAAGAAAACAGTGACTCTAAAACATATACAAGCAAAATCTCAAAGAAAAAACCCAGGTTGGACATAAATTCAACTTTAATTCCTGGAAGAAATAAGGTAAGAATTTGATTTTTAAAGGGCTAAGGATGTTCTTTTATCAATTAAATGGGAGTACCAGAGGGAAAATTTTTATAAAGAAATTAAAACTATAGAAGAAAAAAATGACAGAAGAGGTATAAAACTTTGCCCAAACAACCCACTCCCTGATAATTAGGATGGACCTAATAGAAGCTAATGATTCCAAGAGGCAACAAGAAATGTTAAAACAAAGTCCAGAGATGGGAAAAAAAATAGAAGAAAACGTGAGGTATCTCATGACAAAAACATCTGTTCTGGAAAGGAGACTGAAGAGGAATAAAAATCACCCAACTAACTGAATATCATGACCACACAAGAGCCTAGACATCATATTTCAAGAAATCTTAAATCAAAACTGCCTAGATCTCTTAGAACCAAATTACAATGAAGAATAATTTACCCAGAAAAAATAAGTATAATGATAAAAGAGGAGGAAAATGATATTCAATGAAATAGAGGACTTCCAAGCATTTCTAATAAAAAGACCAGAGCCATGTAAAAACTTTGAAGTTTGAACAGTTAACAGAAACAAAAAGTTAAATATCAAAGAACACCGATAAAGGACTAAACAACCTTGTAATTCTAATATGTGGTGATGATACATATATGCCCACTGAATACTATCATCATCAGGTCATAGAGGGAGTGCAAATAATAAGGCCTTGGAGTCAATCTGTTATGTCTTGATGATTTTAATAGAAAAATGGTTCCAAAGAGACCTGAGAAGATTTGTATGAACTGATGCAGAGTGACACGAACAGAACCAGAAGAACAAGTTATACAGTGACTACAATATGGCACTGGCAAACAACTCTAAACTCTGATAAGTGTAATGAACAATCATTATTCCAGAGGACTAATGATGAAACATAATACTCCCCATCCTGATAGAGAGATGGAGGACTCAGAGTGCAGAATGGCATATGGAGACTAGGGAGAGGGAGGAGACAGAAGGAGTGAGAAAGAGAGGTAGAGACAGATACACATAACTTTTTTAGAAAGAAAAAATGTCAAGATAACCCCAAGTATTTATTACTCATACATTGAATTGGAGATGGTCCAGCTCTCAATAAATTAAGTAATTGCTTTAGTTATCTTCATATTCATTTTTCATGTAGTCAAAAATTTCCTCAATTGCATTTGAGTTGAAGTTTCCACCTACCTCAGAAAGCTGGAAACTTAACATGGAAACATCTATTTTTAAAGCCCTTCTTTAAAAGGTATGATGTTCTGCTTTAAATGAAAATCACATCTATTTCTGTACTGGCACAAATATGTGTTAAGGGCAAGAGGTATCAAATCATGAATTATGGGTAAGAAAATATTTGTTGGAAAAGTTTATTGAATTGAGTGACTGAGGTGATTTAAATTAGATCCACCTGAACTCAAACTAAAGCAAACACCTCAACTGATTTATTCATGTCTGTGGCCCTAACACAACTGGGAAGATGCCAGACTCAAATTCTCCAATCCAAATTATATTGTTGACAGATAAAATACCTAAATTTTCTACTAGAGCCAGCCCTGCCCTTTGGGGAGGGGCAGGGGAGAATGCAGAATTTGTGAGAGTAGGAGGGTAGGAGTGATGGTTGGGGCTGAAAAGCCATGAAGGACAAGGGAGTTAGAGTAAAAGAATGGGATGCAAAAAGAAAGAGGAGCCTATTTCTTTTTTTGTAATTTATTAATTTTTTTAATTTTACATATAAGGTATTTTATTTTTTCCGTTACATGTAAAGATAGTTCTCAACTTTTGTTTATACAAGCTTTACAATTTCAGATTTTTCTCCCTCCCTCCCCTCCCTCCCCCCTCCCCTAGACAGCAGGTAATCTGATATAGGTTATATCTATATATCTATATAGATATAGATATAGATATCTATACACACATATATATACACATAATGACATTAATCCTATTTCTGCATTAGTCCTGTTATAAGAGAAAAAATCAGAGCAATGATTCAAAACCTCAAAATAGAAAAAAAACACAACAGCACCAAAAACAAAAGAAATAGTATGGTTCATTCAGCATCTATACTCCACAGTTCTTTTTTTTTTTTTCCCTTGGATTTGGAGATCCTCTTCTATCACGAGTTCCCTGGAACTCTTCTGTATCATTGCATTGGTGAGAAGAATATAGTTCATCACAGTAGGTCAGCACTAAATGTTGATGATACTGTGTACAATGTTCTTCTGGTTCTGCTCATCTCACTCATCATCAGCTCACGTAAGACCCTCCAAGTTTCTCTGAACTCCTCCTGCTCATCATTTCTTACAGCACAATAGTATTCCATTGTATTCATATACCACAACTTGTCCAGCCATTCCCCAATTGATGGACACCCCCTCAACTTCCAATTCCTTGCTACCACGTAAAGAGCAGCTATAAATATTTTTGTACATGTGGGTCCCTTTCCCCTTTCCATGATTTCTTTGGGAAAAAGACCTAAAAGTAGTATTGCTGGGTCAAAGGGTATGCACAGCTTTATCGCCCTTTGGGCATAATTCCAAATAGCTCTCCAGAATGGTTGGATCAGTTCACAGCTCCACCAACAATGAATTAGTGTTCCAATTTTCCCACAGCTTCTCCAACATTTATTATTTTCCTTTTTTGTCATTTTAGCCAATCTGATAGGTGTCAGGTGGTACCGCAGAGTTGTTTTAATTTGCATCTCTCTAATCATTAGAGATTTAGAGCATTTTTTCATATGGGAATAGATAGCTTTGGTTTTTTCATCAGAAAACTGCCTGTTCATATCCTTTGACCATTTCTCAATTGGGGAATGACTTGAGTTCTTATAAATTTGATTTAGTTCCCTATATATTTTAGAGATGAGGCCTTTATCAGAAAGAAGTACTGGCCTCAAAAATTGTTTCCCAGCTTTCTGCCTCCCTTCTAATTTTGGATGCATTACTTCTGTTTGTACAAAAATTTTTTAATTTAATATAATCAAAATCATCCATTTTGCATTTTATAATATACTCTATCTCTTGTTTGGTCATAAACTGTTTTCCTTTCCAAAGATCAGATATGTAGACTATTCCTTTCTCTCCTAATTTACCTATGGTATCACCTCTTATGTCTAAATCATGTATCCATTTTGACCTTATTTTAGTATAAGGTGTCAGATGTTGGTCTATGCCTAATTTCTGCCATACTATCTTCCAGTTTTCCCAGCAGTCCTTGTCAAACACTGAGTTCCTATCCCAGAAGCTGGAGTCCTTGGGTTTATCAAACACTACATTACTAGTGTCATTTACTACTGCATTTCCTGAGCCTAGCCTATTCCATTGATCTACCACTCTATTTTTTAGCCAGTACCAGATAGTTTTGATGACTGCCACTTTATAGTAAAGCTCCAGGTTTGGTACCGCTAACCCACCTTCCTGTGATTTTTTTTTCATTATTTCCCTGGATATTCTTGATTTTTTTTTCCAGATGAATTTTGTTATTATTTTTTCTAGCTGTATAAAATAATTTTTAGGTAGTCTGATTGGTATGGCACTGAATAAGTAAATTAATTTAGGCAGTATTGTCATTTTTACTATATTAGCTCTGCCTATCCATGAGCAATTGATATCTTTCCAATTATTTAGATCTGATTTGATTTGTGTGAGGAGTGTTTGGTAGTTGTGTTCATAGAGTTCCTGGGTTTGTCTTGGCAAGTAGACTCCCAAGTCTTTTATATTATCTACCATTACTTTAAATGGAATTTCTCTTTCTATCTCTTGCTGCTGGACTTTGTTGGTCATGTATAGAAATGCTGATGATTTCTGTGGATTTATTTTATATCCTGCTACTTTGCTAAAGTTGTTAATTGTTTCAAGTAATTTTTGAGTTGATTCTCTAGGATTCTTTAAGTATACCATCATATCTTCTGCAAAGAGTGATAGTTTTGTTTCCTCCTTGCCTTTTCTAATTCCTTTAACTCCTTTCTCTTCTCTGATTGCTAAAGCTAACATTTCTAGGACAATATTAAATAATAGGGGTGATAATGGACATCCCTGTTTCACCCCTGATCTTACTGGGAAGGCCTCTAATTTATCTCCATTGTATATAATACTTGCTGATGGCTTTAGGTAGATACTGTTTATTATTCTAAGGAAAGCTCCACCTATTCCTAAACTCTCTAGTGTTTTTATTAGGAATGGATGTTGTACTTTGTCAAAAGCTTTCTCTGCATCTATTGAGATAATCATATGATTTTGGTTGGTTTTCTTATTGATGTGGTTGATTATGTTAATAGTTTTCCTAATGTTGAACCAGCCCTGCATTCCTGATATAAATCCCACCTGATCATAGTGTATTATCCTGGTGATCACTTGCTGTAATCTCCTTGCTAATATCTTATTTAAGATTTTAGCATCAATATTCATTAGGGAAATTGGTCTATAATTTTCTTTCTCTGTTTTTGCTTTGCCTGGTTTTGGTATCACCACCATATTTGTGTCATAAAATGAATTTGGTAGAACTCCTTCTTCACCTATTTTTCCAAATAATTTGTATAATATTGGAATTAATTGTTCTTTAAATGTTTGGTAAAATTCACCCATAAACCCATCTGGCCCTCGGGATTTTTTCTTAGGGAGTTCATTAATGGCTTTTTCAATTTCTTTTTCTAATATGGGTTTATTTAAGGATTTTATTTCTTCTTCAGTTAACCTGGGCGTTTGTATTTTTGTAAATATTCATCTATTTCATTTAGATTGTCAAATTTATTGGCATACAGTTGGGCAAAATAATTCCTAATTATTGATTTAATTTCCACTTCATTGGTGGTAACATCACCCTTTTCATTTTTGATACTGGTAATTTGGTTTTCTTCTTTCTTTTTTTTAAATCAAATTAACCAATATTTTATCTATTTTATTGGTTTTTTCATAAAACCAGCTCTTAGTTTTATTGATTAATTCTATAGGGGTTTTTTTGCTTTCAATCTTATTAATTTCTCCTTTAATTTTCAGGATCTCTAATTTAGTGTCTAATTGGGGATTTCTAATTTGTTCTTTTTCTAGCTTTTTAAGTTGCATGCCCAATTCATTAATTTCCTCTTTCTCTTTTTTATTCATGTAAGCATTTAGAGCTATAAATTTTCCCCTAAGTACTGCTTTGGCTGCATCTCATAGATTTTGGTATTTTGTCTCATTATTTTCATTCTCTTGGATATAGTTATTGATTGTTTCTATGATTTCTTGTTTGACCCATTCATTCTTTAGAATGAAATTATTTAGTTTCCAATTGATTTTCATTCTACTTTTCCCTGGCTCTTTCTTACATGTAATTTTTATTGCATCATGATCTGAAAAGGATGCATTTACTATTTCTGCCTTTCTACATTTGACTATGATGTTTTTGTGCCCTGATACATGGTCATTTTTTGAAAATGTGCCATGTACTGCTGAGAAAAAGGTATATTCCTTTCTATCCCCATTCAATTTTCTCCAGACATGTCCATTCCCGCCTGACCCATTCGTGGCTCTCCCGGCCGGTGCAGGTAGGTTTTTCCACTGTCCTTCTTGGCCACCAGATTTTTGAACCAGGTTCCAGGGGTCTCAGTTGTTTGGCTGTGGCCCACAGCTCCTGCTGACTTGCCCCGACCCCCTCGGCACTGGGTAGTTGCCCTGCACTGGGCCTCCCTTTTGCCCGACTCAGACCGACCTTTTCCTGAAGTCTTCTAAATTATCTCTGGTTGGAGAACTGTGTCTCTCTGTCTCTTTGCAGGTTCTGTAGTTTCAGAATCTGTCCAGAGGCTTGATTTAATGTTCTTTTTGAGGGAACAGAAGGAGAGCTCAGGCAGCTTGCTGCTTCCTCTCCGCCATCTTGGCTCCGCCCCTGAGGAGCCTATTTCTAAGTGCCTTTTCATGGTTTTGAGATGGCCCTGAGTTGTTTCAAACTCTGTCAGTGGAAGATAGGCACTGAGAATTCCAAGTTGGAATGGCTATGAGTTGGGCTTTCCTCCAATCGTGGCCTTCATGTTCATTTGGCAAGTGATGGATTTTCTTGGCCAAAATCACTCCAGAAGCTACCTCCTAAAAGAGGGGCTGAGATGTAAGCTTATAGGGAGAATACTCACACATGGAAACATGGATCTTTGATAGGCTTCAAGAAATAAGGATTTGGGTAATGAACCTTTTGTATGGCACCCCCAAAAAATCTGTGTCAGAACTTATGCCGACTAATATTAGGAAATACCATTCTCCTTAGAAGCCCTGTTTTTTCATCAGAGTTCATTTCAGGTACCACCCTCTACTCAGATACTAGGCCCTCTCACTCCAGAGATTGCTCTCTCTATATTTTGTATATACTTGGTGCCTAGCACTTGGTAGGTGCTTAATAAATGTTTGTTTACTTTGCTTGTGTATATGTTGTTTCCCTCTAGTCAAATGTAAGCTTCTTGAGAACAGAAACTGTTTCATTTTTGTCCAGATGAGCGAGTTTTTCCGAATTGACATAAGAAATAATGTGCATAGATCCTAATAATCATTTGTTGAAATAAAGTATACTTGGCTGAATGCATAATAGGAACTTAATAAATGTGTGTTGATTGATTGATTAAATTATTTATGATTTTTATTGCTAGCTCTCAGCATATGACAGTAGGAGAGGAAGGAAGGAAGGAAGGAAGGAAGGAAGGAAGGAAGGAAGGAAGGAAGGAAGGAAGGAAGGAAGGAAGGAAGGGAGAGAGGGAGGGAGGGAGGGAAGAAATAAGCATGTATTAAGCACCCGCTATGTGCCAGGCATTGTGCTTAGTCTTTTACAAATATTATCTAATTTGATCCTCATAACAACCCTGGGAGTTAAGTACTATTATTATCCTCATTTTATAGTTGAAGAAACTGAGGCAGAGGTTAAGTACCTTCCCCAGGATCACAGTGTCAGAGGTCAGAGAGCCAAAGTCATAGAGCCACAAATAGATGGAGAAAGGACCAAAACTATCCTCCTCAAACCTTAAAGAAATAACCCTACACCTATTTTCTTTCCTTTTTGTATAAAAAGTATGAGCGAGAAAGTAATAGCTATAAGTTTTGGGCCAAAAGCTTCCCATACATGCTTCAAAATCATCCCCTGGGGAGAGCAGGAAAAGGACAGACATTGGACAAAGAAGAGGAAAAGGAGGCAAAAATAACTTCAATACATCACCTCAATCCAGCAGGGCTTCAGCCATGCATGGACAGTTAGTATAATGAGGCTACCATAGCAACATAATGATACTACCAGTGCTTGAACTCATTCAAAAGCTCCCCCTGGCAGTTATACATGCTGACATGCAACCATGACACCAGACATTGGAAAGCTATCACCCAGATCTACTCAAAGGAATTCAAGTCTTCAAAAGAGAAAAGCAGTAATAGCAAGGGGAAGACCATTAAGTTGGCAAGAGTAAAGTATCATAGATCAAATGAACGAACTAGACATTCCCATCCTATTGAATGCTAGAGTTGTAGTATAAAACCTAAATCCAAAAAGAAAATTGTCAGGGACAGCATGGTGCAAAACAAGTACCCAACCTATCTACTGAAATTGTACCTGGGTGGGTTGTGCTTTGTTTTGTTTTAAACATTTCTTTAATTTTAAATGATCTCAGGATGGAAATGCCTATTCTTAAGAGATCTGATGTGCATTACACATTTTCTGAGATAAGTAAGTTCTTCCAAATTGACATTAGAAATAATGTGCATAGATTCAACAATCATTTGTTGAATTAAACTATACTAAATTATCAAACACCAAGTTAAATTTCAGAAAAATCTCTGTTACCCTCATTAACTGGAAAATGAAAACTTATCCCCCCCAAAAAAGGCCCCCTGAAATTCAGGACAAACTTTTAGTAAATGTTTGTGCCAGTGGAAAGAGTAAGACTAGACAGTTAGCACAAGCAAATCCCTTTGCTCTTTTTCTCTATCTCTCTGTCTCTGTTTCTCTCTCTGTTTGTCTCTCTGTCTCTGTCTCTCTTTGCTTTTCTCTATCCCTTAGTCTTTTGCAGTTTGGTGTTATCCTATCACTTCTGCATTGTCACATGAACTCCACACTACAGCAAACTGGAATATCTGCTCTTTCTTGTGCATGTTTTGAACTTTCCCACATCCAAGTATTTGCTTCTGTTATTCCTCATGTGTGCTTTTCTCTCTCTCTTTCCACCTATTAAAATCCCAGTCTTCCTTAAAGAACTACCTAAAATTATCACTTTTACTATTGCCATCACTTTCCTTCATGTTCCATGTGAGAAATGATAATTCCCGCTCTGAAGATGGGTAAAACTTGGTATTTCTCTTATGTACAGGTACCATTTTATCTACTTTTGTTGTTGTTGTTGTTGTTTTGTTTTGTTTTTGCAGGGCAATGAGGGTTAAATGACTTGCCCAAGGTCACACAGCTAGTAAGTGTCAAGTGTCTGAGGCCATATTTGAACTCAGGTCCTCCTGAATCCAGGGCCAGTGCTTTATCCACTGTGCCACCTAGCTGACCCTTATCTATTTTTAAGTATCATATTACTCTCCTTGATTTTCAACTCCATGGGGGCAATAGTCCTTTATCATTTATCTTTATATATTCTCCATCATCTAGCACAGTACTTTGAATATACTGGCTGCTTAATAAATGCTTTAATGGATTGAATTAAATTGAAGAGTCTATCCTGGTTTTCCACTTTCAAAAAAAAGTCCAATTCAGAAAAAGGAAAAGAAAAGGCTCTTCTCACCTTTGGAAGCCTCTTGCTACCAAAACCGTTACCTATCCCTCCATCTCTCAATGTCTGTTTCTGTCTGTCTGATTAAAAGATGTCACCAAGACAGGGGGAGGAACAGGCCACACAGGAAAGGCTCAGGTCCTTGCAATTTCTAGTGTTCTTGAAAGGAATTTCTTTCCAAGAAAAAGTTGTATTAATGAGGTGGAGAGATGACAAATGACCTAGCTGGAGAGAAGGAAGAAATACTGCCCCTAGGAATCTGTTCTTCCTCAATGTTGGTGGGGAAAGGAGATACCAGGGAAATCAAGGTGTAGCCCAGATGATAAGACAGAGAGTAGAAGTGAAACAATGACCAAGTGAGAGGAATTTTGGCTGGATATGGCCAGGAAAAGCAAACTAGGATGGAGAGCTGTTTGGACCAAACCAGATGACCAAGGTTGGCCTGCAGCCTGCAACTCCTTTTTCTCCCTACAACCCCACTTCCTTAGAGGCTATGCTGGGGAAAATTTGTTTACCTATTTTAATATTTTATTTTCTGGTCTACCACTGACCACTGGAGGTAAAAGGGAGAACAGATTCAACTTTACTTTGACATGACTTGTTTTAGTATCAATCTGTATTCCTTTACTCTTTGAAAATACCATTAAAGTACACAGCCATTTACATGACATTTGCTTGCTCTTCAAGCCTTCTGAGTATGAGTTTTGAAATGGAGAAAGAGGAAGCTAACCCCAAAAGAGAGATTTTCCCAAGTTCAGGCTGGGAGCAGGTTAAAGAGATGATTAGTGAGAGAATTTCTGTTATTTTTAGTAATCTCTGAAATAATCATACCCCAGACTGCCTTGTGAATCCAAGGACTTAGAAGAGAGAATGGCCAATAGCAGTGAGACTGGACATTGGTATGTTTGTTCAAGTTCACAAATATACCCAACATTGGCCTACCTGGCTACATATTGATCTGTGAACATATTGTAATTGCCCAGTAAAATACAAGCTCATTGAAATCAAGGACAGCCCTGCATTTTATCTTCCACTTAGCTACCAAAGTGATTTTCCAAAGGAACAGATCTGAACACATCAGTTTCCTGCTTAATAATCTCCAGTGGCTCTCTTTTACCTATAGGATAAAATATAAACATATCTCTTTGGCACTTAAGAGTCCCTCATAATCCATCTTCAACTTACTTTTCTAGACTTATGTATTATTCACCCTTCATGCAATTTATTATCCAGACAAATGTACACATTGTCTATTTCCCATCTTCATGGCTTTCCATAGGCAGTCCCCCCTGCCTGGAATGCATTCTCTCCACACTTCCACCTTTTTCCCTGTAGTTTCTTTTAAACATCACCTGAAGTGCTATCTTTCACATGAAACCTTTCCCGAGCTCCCAGATAAAAAAGAACATGGACTTATTTTTAATATATGTATTTATATATATGTATATTTATATGCATACAGATTGAGACTTCCCCCTGAGAGAATGTAAGCTCCCTGATGACAAGGAATATTTCATTTTTATCTTTATATCCTCAGCTCTTAGCACAGCAGGTTATACCTCAAACTGCTTTAAAAAATGTTTGACAATTGATTAATTAGCATTGTGTATTTGTATCCACAAAAATACAAGGGTAGCTAGGTGTCACAGTGGATAGAGCACCAGACCTGGAGTCAGGAAAACCTGAGTTCAAATCCAATGTCAGATACTTACTAGCTATGTGACCCTGGGCCTCCATTTTTGCCTCAGTTTCCTCATCTATAAAATGAGGTAGAGAAGGAAACAGCAAACCACTTCAATATTTTTGCCAAGAAAACTACAGATGAAGTCAAAAACAGTTGAACACTACTGAAATGACTGGACAACAACAAAAATTTGTATCCACAATAACTAGAATAGTAGCTGGCATATCCTAAGTGCTTGATACATGTGTGTTACTTGATTTATTCATTGTTTTTAATATTTTTTCAAAATCTTAGGATAAAAATCTCACTACAAACCCTGAGAAATTTATCAAAATATGTGGTGAGATCCAGGAAGAAATGGGATTCATAATATCCATGGATATGCTTTAAATACATACGGATGAACTTTAATTCTTCCATGGAATTTATTATTTTGTACTGTTTTGATCCAGATGCTTAGCTGACCTAATAACTAATGTAAAAACTCTCCTATTGTTCAATGAATACTTTTCATTTCTTTGCTCTCAAATTCTCAAATCTTTTCTATGAAAGGGACTTATTGAATAGTAGACTGGAGTTTTTACATTATGTTTTTCAACTTCCTAAAGAACGTTATCCCTACAATGGTGGTTAGGCAGCCCACACAGCATCCTCAGAATGAGTTGTATACCCCTCAAACATTTAAATCACATCCAGAAAGAACACTATACTTTTATTCTCCCAATGGAGTGCTAGCTTTTGACATGACTCAACTCATTTTGTTTGTTAGTGTTGAAAGGGGTGGAAAAATTGATCCATTTAATGAACATTTCTGAAAAATGTTAGTGCACAAGAAGTGAAAAGGGACATGCTTTTAAAAGTTGAGAACTCAGAAGAAATAAAGCCAGCTGTTCCCCCCCCCCAAAAAAAAGAACATGACTATATTTTCAATCATAGCCTGTAAAATATTCACCATAAGTGTTTTCAATGTGGGTGAAAAATTGAGGCCACTGAAAAATATAGGTCCTAATAGAATATTAATTTGGAAAGTAAATTAGATGAGGTTTCACGCTAGGGAAGTACAAAGATGATAACCAAGCAAAATGATGGTAGCCATTACTATCTAGGGCTTTTGTAGTTGGCCACATGCCAAAAGCACATAGAGCAGCTCTGGTAAGCATGACCACTGGCTTTTGGTAGTATACTAAACAGATAATGCAAGCAAAGAGAAGCATGACCTAGTGGAAATCACTACTAGATGTAAAACATGTAAACGTTTACATGTAAATGTAAAAAAATGTAAAATACAGTCTCTTGTTCCAGTTGTGCCACTAATTAGCTGTTTGGCCTTGGGCACTTCACATCTCTGGGCCTCAGTTTTTTAATCTACAAAATGAGTGGAATAAACCAAAGTGATCTTTAAATACACCAAATATAATGGACCAAAAAGTCTCTCTTAGTTCTCATGTCACAATTCTATGTAAAAGGAAGAGAGGCAATGAAAGTGGATAGACAGTTGCCCTTGTTCAAAACCCTTCTCTGACATCTAGTGACTAGGAACAAAGTCACTTGAGCTCTCAATGTCCCAAACCACTCTCTGAGGTTATAAATTACAGAGTAGGTGCTAACCCACATTGGTAGAGAAAATCTCCTCAGCAGGTTTTCCTACACCAATGAAATCTGAACCCCAACCACCTATTACAAAATTTTGAGAAGCAAAATTATTTAAACACATACTACTTATACATACACTCACACACACCCCCTTAAAAATAAACTTACTATAGGATAAAACATTGGTCAAACAAAAACCACCAACACTAATTCATTTAATTTTATAGTATATCAGCTGAAAGAGACCTAGTCAATGCTTCATACCTAAGAGACATTGACAATTCCCTTCCTCTAACTACCTCACAACATTCATTAACCCCAATAGCTTATAAATAAAGCAATTGAGACAGTGGATGGACCCCTGGTTTAGGAGTCAACAAAACATGAATTCACATAAAAGTCAATTATCTAATCTATAAATGTTCTTCGACATTTTTCTCTACTTTGTATCGGTCTGTTGTGTATTTGATTACAAACTACTATACGGAGCATAGTGCCTTGTTCATTTGGGCACATCATGCATACTTCTGTAATGATGATGATAATAACTCAGTATTTGTAAAATGGAATTTGCAGGCTCTGAAATGGACACTGGAGATGTATCTTCCTCTTTATTTTATGAAGAAAAGACCAAAGCACTCAGAAAGAGATTGTGATATAGAACAGGTACAAGGATGAGATCCAGGTTTGACCTTTGCCTCAAGCCTATTCATTAAGCTGCCCCCCAGGGGAATGGAAGTAAAGCCCAGAGCCAATCACAGCTCTTCTCCTGAGCACGGTGAATAAAGAAACTACACCCACAGATGATCCAGGATAGCCTTTTACTGTCCTTTTCCCTCTAATTTCAACTACCCCACCCCTTGCAACAGCCAGGAGGAAAGTACCTATTTGGCTAACAAAGCCAACCTTTCTGTGTCCACTGAGATACATTAGTAATTCTCAATGGGGCAACAGTAATGAATCTGACTGATGATAGCTAGGCTGAATAGTTGGTTGACCTACCTGCTGATGAGCTCATCCCCAAAGCCATTCATGACTCTAGCAGATGTTCAGACTTTATGAAGATGTTTCCTTCTTCTCCAGTCTCCAAAGCCAACTTGGATCCCATGGAACTCTGCAAAGCAATGTGGTGCACACAGTCGAAATACACAGTAAATACATGGAGGAAGACTTCCAAAGGAGCAGCTACTGTATAGCTTACTCACACCCATAATCATCCTACAGTACATTGCAAATGACTTTGCTATGGAGATAGAGCACAGCTGTGAGTTGTCTGCCAGAAGAAATGAAAGAAGGAAGGAAGGAAGATTTATACTAAGCCCAAACGTGTCCTTTTACTCAAGGAGTAGGGAAGAAAATCATGATAAGTAAATGTAGAATCCTCAAAAGTTAACCCCTCAAAGGTGAGGATTCTCCATTTACCTATCATGATTTCCCATTTACCTATCACGACTGATGTCACTTCCCCTTTATCTTCAGAATAAGCACACTCTCCAGAGCCTGGATTCAAACATGGGTCCCAAAACATAAAATCCACCTTACTTTCTGCTATACCATGTTACTTCTATGGAATTTATTGTAACCAATATTTTTTTTTACTTTAAAAAAATCCATTTTTCAAATCAACATGATGATTAGCATTGTACAGTTCAAGGACCAGCAGTTAATATGTTTCTTGGGGATGCAACTTACTGTTGCTACCATTTGAAAACCTGGACTAGACAGTATAGGAGTATCTCCATGAGTACTACAAATTTGATGTTACTCTTCTGCATACATTCAGGGCAGCTAGGTAGCATAGTGGATAGAGTACCATGCCTGGAGTCAGGAAGACCTGAGTTGAAACCCAGCATCAGACACTTACTAGTTGTGTGACCCTGGGCAAGTCACTTAACCCTATTTACCTCAGTTTCCTCATCTGTAAAATGAGCTGGAGAAGGAAATGGCAAACCACTCCAGTATCTTTGCCAAGAAAACCCCAAAAGGGGTCACAGAGGGTGAGAAATTACTGAAATTACTCAACAACAACAACAATATATTCAGTGGTTTGTTTGGGGTTTTTTTAAGATAAGAGTATCATACTAACTGAAAGGAAATAAAGTACTATCTTACATTTCTAAGCATGTCTTTGATTCTGAAATCCTGGGTTTGTTGCACCTAAGTATAAACTGATCCTAAAAGGATGACACAAAATTCACTCCACCCTGAAATCTAAAAATTAGATTTCACTTACATTTAAAACATATTACACATAGTCTCTTTTTTGGAAGAGGATCCTCTCTGAATCCCACAAAAAATAAATCAATTTTCGCAAGTCCAAAAAGTTGGCCAACATGGGTCTCAAGGCCAAGGACCCATGCATTTTAAATATTCAAAGTTTACTAAAAAACAATAATTCAATGAAACATCCAGCTGAATTGGATCTCTCATTATGCCAAACTAAAGCTTATTATTTTAAATGTTAATGTATTTTCAGTTTTGAATATTATTCCTAGTTCAGCATCCATTTTTCTTTAAGTAGAGCAATTTTCTTTTAACTGGAAGCAGTTGCATCTTCCCATTTATTTGAAAAATGCAATTAGATAGAAATATAATCGGCTACAGCTGGAGAGAGAACAATTCATTTATCCCTCACTAGACGAGGTCACAATGCTGAACATACTTGAGTGTATGTAAGCTAAGCGTGATACAGAAGGTAAGCAATAAATTCAATGAGATGGAAGGCTTTGGCACCCAATACCTAGCCTGTCCATGTGTCAAAGGGCTTGACAATGTTCCTCTTCTTTTTCATTTAAAAGAATCTTAGTGCTTATTTATAAATACCCCTCTTTTCAAAAAATAAAGGAGTCCATTACTGACCAGATAAACAAAAGACACTGTCATTTTTAAACCAAAACATATTTAGGAAAAAAAATGTAAGTGAAACTAATTTGCTACACATGTTTTATACATACAGTACATAAGGGGTTTTCTCCAGCGCCATATGGAAAGCATCTGAACTTGTAAGACAATGACCTTCATAAATCACTCTAGGCTCCAGCTCCAAATTATGTCTTGTTCCCTCACTCATGGGATAGTCACTATATCTCATATAAATTCATTATGTTATATGTGCACAATAATCTATCTCTACCTTTATAAGGAATGATGTCATAACACTCAAGGAAAGGCTACAAAAAGGGAACTTGCAATCCTACCAGATGGGCCTACCTACAGTCCTTCTTGAGCAAATAAGAGATGGCCCACAAAGCATCTACATTGCTGCTGGAAAATGAGGCAAGGAAACAGACAAATGCACAAAGAAAATCCCATTTGCAGGACGGGTTCTCAATTTGGTTAGTTGACTTTTCTTGGCTTCGTTTTATTCAAAGTCAAAAGGGAAATAAAATAATTTACTATATTTATTCATGGATGTTCCTTGAGGGAAGAATACCAATTAAAAATCTACTCTGTTGATCCGAGCAAATGATGAGGAGGAGCGGAGCTAGAATGGTAGCAATGTCCACGGATGTGAGAAATGTTAGAAACAACAAAATTTGACAATTGAATGCCTAAGAAGAAATGAGAGTAAAGAGTTGAAGGTGACTCCGAGGTTGTGAACCTGGCTGGTAGGGAGGATGGTGGTATCCTCAACAGGAATAAGGGGTGTACAGTTCTAATCATACAATCAATCAACAAGCATTTGTCAAGTGCCTACTAATCATCAAGCACTGTGCTAGGTACTGGGAATGCAAAGACACAAATGAAACACTTCCTGACCTCAGGGAAATTCCACTCTACTGGGAAAAACAATATGCATATATATATTATATGTAAATTATAAACTATATGTAAATTAAATATATAATCTATACTAGATAAACACCAGATAACTTAGAGAGGAGGAAGTACATCCCAGGGGTTGGAGACAAAGAAAAAGAAAAGAGATGGGAGAGAAAAGGTCATGTATGAGGAACACATGTGTAAGACAGGTTAGCTACACTATAGATTGTGTTAAAGGGGTATAATAAGCCTGGAAAGGTAGGCCAGAGCCAGATTTTGAAGGTTTAAATGTTAGAGGCATTTATATATTCTCCTAAGATTTAACAGGAACCCATTGGAGTTTTTTGAGGAAAGAGTGACACAATCAGACCTATGCTTTAGGAATGTCACTTCAGTATCTGTGTGGAGAGGGCAGAGACTTCAGGTAAGAATACCAATTAAGAGGCTATTGCAGTGGTCTTGGCAAGAGATTAGTAGAACATGAAGGAAGATGCTGACTATCTGAAAGCAGAAATGGAGACAGACAAGCCCAATAGGAAGCAAATGATGTAGGACTAGAGTTCAGAAAACTAAGTTTTACATCTAAATGTAAGTCATTTGCATGAAGCGAATAACTCAATCCATGGGAGTGGATTAAATTGATGAGATATAGGGAATAGAGAAAATTGGAATCAGAATAGAGCCACTTAGGTGCACATAGGCACAAGTGCGCACGCGCGCGCACAAACACACACACACACACACACACACACACACACACACACCTGTGCTGAATCAGGAAAGAAATTATGATAATACAGGAATAGAGGTAGGGAAGGGGTAGCTGGAGGAGATCCAGGAGAAAAGAGCGCTACGAAAACCCGGAGAAGAGTGAGCATACAGGAAGAAAGGATGCTCAATAAAATCAAATGCTACAGAGAAGTCAAGAAAGACGAAGACTGAGATCATGAGCAACTTCAGAAAAAAGAGTTCCAATTTAGTGATGAAGAAGGAAGACACAGTACAACAGGTTGAGGAATAAGAGCAGAGGAAGTGGAAGCAAAAGATGTAGACAGTTTTTCCCAGGAATTTCACTATGAAAGGGAGGAGAGCTGTAGGACAATAGCTCGAAGGGATGGTAAAAACCAAGTGATGGGTTTTTTTAAGAATGGCGGCAAAGAAGAAGCCTGTAAATAAGAAGCCAGGAAGAAATTGGAGATTTCATCATGGGAGCCTGAAAGGAATCCTGGGTTCTTAAAGGCTATGCCAAATTTAGTGTCATTTTTTCAGTCTTCATCCTTCCTGACCTCTCTGCAGCCTTTGTCACCATCAACAACTCTCTTCTTGATACTCTTCTCTCTCCTGGTTCTCCTCCTACCTATATGACCATTCCTCCTCAATCTCCTTTGCTGGTCCCTTATCCTGGTCACACCTACCAGCCATGGATATCCTGAAAAGCTGGAGTCCTTCTTGACTTGGGGATCTATCTCACTAGTTCGCATGGATTCAAATAGCATCTTTATGCCAATGATTTCCTCATCTACTAATTCAGCACTAGCCTTTCTACTGATCCCTAGTTTCACATCTTCAACTATCTATTGACATCTTGAACTGGATATCGCATAGACATTTTAAACTGAAAATCCAAAATTGAACTTATTGTCAATCCCCAAAACCCCTTTCCTCTTCCTAACTTCCCTACTACTGTTGAGGGTTGTGGCAGCTAGGTAGTGCAATGGATAGAGTGCTGGCCTGGAGTCAAGAAGGCCTGAGTTCACTTACTAGCTGTGTGACCCTGGGCAAGTCACTTAACCCCAATTGCCTTAAACATCCAGGGCCATCTCCAGTCTTCCTGATATGTATCTTGCTACTGAAACCAGATGGCTCTGAAGGAGAGAGTGAGGCTGATGACCTTGCACAGTCCTCCCTCACTTAAATCCAATTCACTGCAAGTCAGGACATCACCTGATGTCATGGTCCTCTTTGAGAATTAAGGACAAACAACAACTAATCTATTGATTTTACCTTTGTAAAATATTCCATATACAGGACACTTCTCCCCTCTGACACTGCCACCACACTGGTAAAGGCTGGTATCACCTCACTCCTTGACTATTGTATTATCTGCTAATTGAGCTCTCTGCCACAAGTCTCTTTCCACTCCAATCCCTCCTTCACTCAGCTGTCTTCCTAAAGTGCAGTTCTGATGATGCTATTCCTTCACTCCCATTCAATAATCACCTTATTGTTACCAAGATATTTATTTCCAAAATTTCATATTTATAAAATCCTCATTTTTGCATTCAAAATCGTTCATTTCCTCCATACTTACATCTTTTCAGGATTCTTTCTCCTTAAAACACCACCACCTACCATGTGCTCTGTGATCAGTGACACCCTTCCTTTTCCTCATGTGAGATACTTGATCTTCAGGCTTTAGGCATTTGGGGGGGGGGGACAATGAGGGTTAAGTGACTTGTCCAGGGTCACACAGCTAGTAAGTATCAAGTGTCTGAGGCTGCACTTGAATTCAGGTCCTCCTGAATACAGGGCCAGTGCTTTATCCACTGTGCCACCTAGATGCCCTAGGCTTTAGGGATTTTTACCGAGTATTCCCCATGCCTGGACTGCTCTCCTTTCAAATCCCAGGTAAAATCCCACCTTCTGTTATTGATATAATAGATTATGTTAATAATTTTCCTTATGTTAAACCATCCCTGTTCCTAGTATAAATCCCACTTGGTCATAATATAATATATTGTTGTAATCATTTAGCTAGTAATTTTATTTAGGATTTTTGCATTGTTATTCATTAATGAAATTTGTCTGTAATTTTTGGTAGGATACCTTCTTTGCCTATTATTCCAAATAACTTATTTAATATTGGAATTAGCTGATCTTTAAGTGTTTGAAAAAATTCACTTGTAAATCTATCTGGTCCTGGTGCTTTTTTCTTAGGAAGCTCATTTATGGCCTCTTCGATTTCTTTTTTCTAAAATACATACATTTAGATATTTTATTTCCTCTTCTGCTACTCTAGGCATTCCATTCTGTGATGAAATAATGGGATTTAGCAGATACTCAAAGACCCACCTGGAGATTAATCAAGACTGATTGAATCAAGTGAGAGTAATTGACTGCTGATTAAGCCTACTTCAAGTTAATTGGATTGTAATCACACCTGGCAATCCCTTAAAATGGTATTGTTCTCAGAAACTAGACTGTGAACTCAACTTGAGAATACCTTCAAAGCCAATGGATTTGGATGATGCCAACCAATCACCTTGAAGCAGTGTGTAAGGACCGCCCCTGTTCCAGATCTATAAAAAAGCTTCCACAAACAGCTTGCTAAAGAATGCTGATTAAAAGAGGCTGGGGAAGGAGTTCCTGATTAAGACAGGCTTGTGGAAGAGGACTTCAGGAAGAACCCAACCAAGCTGGAACTCTAGGCTAGGTAGGACTTCTTTTTCATAACCTTCTGAACTCTTTGTAAATATCTGTATGTTCTAATAAATGTTTAATGCCCAAAGACTGGTACTGAAGCCTTTTAATTTTTGGCGACCACAATTAAGATTTTATACATCACAATTCTAAAAACCAAAATTAATTATAGAGGACATACGAAAATGTTACCTGCATCCAGAGAAAGAACTGATTAACATAAGTATGTATAGAATGGTTTTACATATCTATATCTCTGTATATGTGTATATACACATGTGTTGCATGTAAATATACACATATATGTGTGTACATATATGTCCATGCATACATATTTGTGCCTAATGGTAGGGGAGGGAGAAAGAAAGTTACTTGATAACTTTTCATGTACAAAAAAAACCAATCCCCACCTTCTACAAAAGCTTTTTCCAAACACCCTCAATTCTAGTGCTTTCCCTCTGTTGATGATTTCTGATTTATCCTAGACATAGCTTGTTTATATATAGTTATTTTCATGTTGTTTCCCACATTATAGTGTGAGCTCCTCAAGAACAGGGACTGTCTTTTGCCTTTCTTAATATCTTTAGTACTAGGCACAGGCCCTGGCCAACTGACAAGTTCTACAGAGCTAAAAAGGCTTCAAATATGGACTCAGCAAAGGATTATCACCTAAAGACAAGCCTAGCTAAGGGGTGAATGGGTCGGGGGACTCATTACCAGAAGAACAGCTTTATAAATACCATCTTCTTAGATTTGACCCAACAATCTAGTCTGTCAAGATCTTTCAGGATCCTGACTCTGTCATACAACATGGTAATTTTGGTAAAAATGCTGAATAGCATAAGGTCAAGAATAGATTCCTTGGACATTCCACTAGAAATCTCCTTCTAAGTTAGAATTAGAAACAATTAGAAACCACTCTTTGGGTTCAGTCATCATGGTCTAACACTGTCTCCTCCCAATCTTTTATCCTTTCCAACAGTCTTTGTCAAATGCTTTGGTAAAATCTAAGGAAACTTTTCTCCATAGAATTCTTCAAACTATCCTATCAAAAAAGTAAAGAAGATGAATCTATCATGACTTGTTCTCCTGGGTACTCTCTTACTATCTACATATTTAACCTTGTGTATCAATTCCTGATAAGTCATTTTTGTCCCATCTTTTCTTGACCAAAGTTTCCCTGGCAAGGAAAAAAGTAAACATAGAATTAAACAATTTAAACTGTCTTCTGAGCAGAGCATGGTCCTATCCCTTCTTTGACCTCCTGGTTTCCCCTAATATAGTCATCCTTAGCTTTCTTTGCAAGTTTCAACTCATCCTGAACTTTAGCATTCATGAAGCTAATCCCACATAGCCTTACCATGTTCTCATGTTTTTCCCATGAGGAAATTGTGGGAAGAAACTGAGGAAAAGGAAAGAGGAGGCATGTTGGTAGGGATTCTATAGAGGGTGAGATAGAAGCAATATTATTATAGGAAAATAAGACAGAATACCTGGACAGAAAGAAAAAATATCAGTGAGAAATGTGGGGAACTTATCAAGAATGTTACACAGAAGAAAATTATAGTAGTGATAGGAAGATCTCAACTATCTGAATATTTAGCCAAAAGCAACATAACTTCATTTATTAAAAAAAGGGAAAGATGACCTGATTAAAATGGTTTGGGGGTAGATCACACAAAAGCCCAACTATTTCACTTTTATTCCATCAATGAATTTAAAATAGCAAAAGATTAACCAATAATTCAAAATTCAAAAAGAAGTTTCAGTATATAATCAGAAAAATTGAAAAAACATGAAGAAAGAAGTTGGGGAAGCAAGCTATACAAGACCTTTACTTTTATCTGAACTGAAAAAAAGAAGAAGAAATGCATACACACAGAGTCTGATTTGGAAATACATTAAAATTAACAGAGAAACAGGTGGGGACAGGAAGAAGAAAGAAAAAAATAGAGGGTAGGTTGAAGGGGGTGGATTTTTCGTAAATAAAAAATTCCATCTTTAAAGCATGGAGCATGAAAGGATAGTAAAAAGAAAGAAGGGGTAAAAACCTGTGATGGAGCATAGGTGAGTGGGAGGAAAGAAAGGGAAGTAGAGAGTAAAGGCAGATTATATCAAATACAAACCACTAGTGCTGAGCACACATTTTCTCAACAATCTCTTTGTTAAAAAAAAGAAAAAGTAACAAGATGAAGAAAGAAATGGAAAAGGATAAAAAGATAAGATGGAAAAATGCACAATTAATAGTCATAACTGTGAACATAAATGAGATAAAACAGCAGATGATAAGGAATATATTTTTTAAAAACAGAATCCATCAATATATCATTTACAAAAAACACATTTGAAACAAAAATTTCACATAAGGTTAAAATATGGGGCCAGAGCAAAATATGTTATGCTTCAAATAAGACAATAGAAAGATATGATTAAGACAGGTAAGGAAATTACATTATGCTTAAAGACACATGGTAATCATAAACTATTTGCAAAAATAGAAAAAGGAGAGATTCTACTAATTCTACTAATTATAGAAATATCTATTTGATAAGTATACCAAAAAGAGATAAACCAAAGAAAGAAAATTGTAGACCAATTTGCCTAATGAATATCAAAGCAAGAATTTTAAATATAACATTAGCCAAAAAATCAATAAATCAAAAAAGATTGTACATTATGATCAAGTGGGGTTTATGCCAAGAATGTAAAGTTGGTTCAATATTTTAAAAACTATATAAAATAGACCATATGAATAAAGTCAAAACAATAATTATATAAATACAACAAAGGCTATTAACTAAATACAAAAGTAAATTCTGTTCAAAAGATTAAAACTCATAGGACTCTCTCTTCATATGGTAAATAGTATATTTCTAAAACCAATATTATATGTAATTGAGATCAACTAAAGATCTTTCCAATAAGATCTGGAATAAAGTAATGGTGACCATCAGCACCACTATTATTTAGAAATGTTAACTATAGTAATAAATAAAGGAAAAGAAATTATGAATCGTGGCAATGAAATATTGTTTTAAAAACTATATTTAAGTTAAAAGATAAACGAAGGAACAAGTATTAGTGCTTGAACGATTGAGATGATATTTTATGACAAGGAAAGGCAAAATTATCAATTCTTATTTTGCTTTTGTTTTCTTCACCAATAAGGAGGAGAACGAGCATGATGAGGAAGAGGAAGAGGAAAAAACTAATGACCTCCTCAGAGTAACTCAGTTGTCTATGTTGATGGCAGAATGTGAAAGAACAGCAAACACTGACAGCCAAGATGCTCTATACCAGAGACACTGTGTTCCCTGATATTGTTACAATAGCTGAGAAAGCCTGAAAGGAACCTTGAAATTCTATAAGAATATGTCACTATTTAACTGGTATATTCAATAAAAACATTGAATGTCAATGCCCAATTAAAAGCAAAAAATAAAATAAAAAAATAATAAAAGCTGGGTGGTACCATAGTTCACAGAGTGCTGAGCTTGGAGTCAAGAAGACCCATCAAATCTGACCTCAGACCAGCTGTGTGACCTTGAGCAAGTCACTTAATCCTGTTTGTCTCAGTTTCCTCACCTGTAAAATGAGCTGGAGAAGGAAACAGCAAGCTACTAATGGTACCTTTGTCAAGAAAAACCCCATTTGGTGTCACAAAACATTAGACACAACTGAAAAATGACTGAACAAACTGATATGAGGGGAAACTTCCTAATAAATAGAGCTGTCCTAAAGTGGAATGGATAACCTCAGTAGTTTAAATTATCATATTTCAAGCTGGAAGAATACCCATGCCTCATTTTTATGGCTAAGGAAACTAAGGGTTCAGAAAAATTAAGTGATTTACCCAAGGCCAGAAAGTCAATGTGAGCAATATCTGGGATATGACCCCAGGTCTTCTAACTCCAGTTGCAAAGTTCTTTCCATTGTATCAGGCTGCCTCAGTTCCCCCTAAAAGGAAATTTGCAAATGGAGGTTGATTGATTGAATGAATGAATAATATGAATAATTGCATTCATATTCATATTTATTCAGCCATTTTCTAATATATGTCCATCTCTTTGCCACTACAAAAAGAGCTACTATAAATATTTTCCTCTCTTTTGGATCACTTTAGAGAATAGTCATAGAAGTAGAATTTCTAGGTCAAAGGGTCACAGCTTAGTAGATGTGGCCCCAATCTCACCCCCTAAATATCAGAAACTGCTATCTACAAGTGAAGAAGAAGGCTTTCCATAATACTAAGAATAAGAATCTGACTCCCCAAAGTCTGTGCTTTTGAGTGTGAGGGAAGAGATTGAAATCAGTCTGAACACAAGAAGAGAAAGCCTGCCATCCAGCTGTTAAGGGAGAGCCCGTCCTTTACAACTTGTGACCTAGAAAAAGAAACAATAAAACATAGCACATGAGCTTGTCCAAAAGAGGCTGGATACCAGCTCCTGCTTGTGAGCATCAACTGTCGATTCAAACATGAAAGGAAAGGCATGCTTCTATAACCCTTGATTACCTCCTGGTCCACACCCCCTAAATTGGCTTATGACCAGCTCATATTTTCCCAAGTCAGAAAAGTTCATTTAGTTTCATGATCATGATCACATAAATTGTGTTCTTCTCTGACACTAAAACATCATTAGCTCTTTCTAAATTGGATGATCTCTGATCTCTCATGATTTACACAGCACAAATGCTAGGATGCTTCTAGTGGTGCCAAAACCATCTGTCAACAACTTATAACCCATAACAGCCCATTAATCTATTGAGGATTTTCTTTTCACTAACAGTATGAGTAAGAGAGTAATTTCACTTCATCATTGCTCAAACTAAGACATGTTCTATACCTGAATTAACTCAGTTACTTCCTTCAGTAACTCCTAGTAATATAGTAATCTTTTCCATTCCCATAGATTTAGCTATCTCCTATATGTAGATAACTTCCAAATTCACATATCCAGCCCTAATTTCTGTCCATAGCTACAGGATTTAATTTCTAACAATTTCCTGAATATTTTCACCTTGAAAAGATCAACGGGCCCCAAACTAAATTCATCATCTTCCTCTCAAACCTACTTCTCCTCCCAAGTTCCCAATTCTGTTTAATATAATACTCAAAATACTCAAAAACACCCTGGCTCAAAGATTATTTGTATATATGTTATATTATACACATACACACACACACAAACACATTAGTCTACTTCCTTGAATCACTCAAGTCATAAATTATTGCTTTTCATCTTTGAATGAATATGGATGGATGAAAAAACATTTACTTGTTGTCATCCAGTCATTTCAGTCATGATTGACTCTTCATGAACCCATTTGGTGTTTTCTTGGCAAAAATACTGGAGTCATTTTCCATTTCCTTCTCCAACTCATTTTCCAGATGAGGAAACTGAGGCAAACAAAGTTAAATGACTTGCCCAGGGTTGTACACCTTGTAACTGTGAGGTCAGATTTGAACTCAAGAAGGAACTTGACAGGAAAGAACAATACATATAATGGAGAGGTGAAGAGGGAGGGGTATAATGGACTGAGAAGTCATAATGATGGTGAGTGGAACCATAGGGCAATTTATTTACAGGTCCTTTACAGAAATAATAGTGTTTACTTCATTACTAGTATCAGAAAGAGGGATAGACAGGAATAGGACACACATACAGTAACATGGCATGAAATGAAATGGATGGAGATAATTATGGTGGGTTTGGGTCAGAGCTAAATACTGAGGACTCTAACCAGTCAGGAGCATAGAGCTCTAGGACAGAGCCTAAGATCTGGGCAGCAAATGAAGAAGCATTACATAAAGATGACCAGAAAGCATCAGGCAGTGGGCATTATGGTGGATCTGGGTTGGGATTAGAGCCCCAGAGTAGGAGATAGAGAACCAAATGGGCAAGGAGGCATGGCATGGATATGACTAAAGAGCATCTTTATTTCTTCTTTACTCCTATACTATCAATCAGTTGCCATATCATGTCAATTCTACCACTTCACTCAAAACTAGTCCCATCCTCTCCACTCACCTCCAACTCATCCAAGTTCTTGCCTTAACTATTTTAATAGATATTTTTGCTTTCTGAATATTCTACATTTGTCTAAAATGTCCCTTCTTTGATCCACCTTTATGCAATTGGCAAATGAATCTTCCTAAGACACAACCTGCTCTGACAAAACAAAAAGAAAAAAAACACCTCCCAATTGGCTTCCTATCCTAGTACAGTTTTGAATGATGAAAGGCCTGTTAAAAGCCCTGTTAAAATTTGAACAGCACTAAAGACTTTGGAGACATTGCATATATAGTGTAAGGTACAAACTCCCTTACCCAATATTTAAAACTCTCCACTTGATGGCTAGAACCAACTTTTCCAGTCTTTAATCTTACTATTCCCTTTCCCACACTTTACATTCCAACCAAACTGGAGAGTTGCTATTTCCGAGTATCATACTACACTCCTCTCACTCCCGTCCATTCACCCATGTCATCCCCCCATGGAGAAAAATAGTATAAGAGTAGCTAAAATTGACTTATTGGAGAAGTCAAGGGAATAGAAACCATTTGATATAATGGAAAAACTGTTGGACTTCAGAGTCAGAAGTGACCCAGGTTCAAATCTGGTCTCTAGCACTTACTAGTTTTATGAACATGAACAAATTGCCTAACTCATTTGAGCCTTAGTTTGCTCATCTGTAAGATGGGAATCAATACTTGTAACACCTAGCTCATAGGGTTATTATGAAGGTCAAATGTGGAAATATGCTTTGTAAATTTTAAGTGTTGTATAAATATAAGCTATTATTTTGTTCATTAAGAATTGCACTACAGTATCCATCACTATATAGTTTTTCTTTGAAATCTATATCTTCTACTTTGGGTCACATTACCCTTGTTGGATTATAAGTTCATTTAAACTATAGAATGTGTCAGTTTTCATCTTTTTATAAAAACAAAACAAAACAAAACATGTGTTCCACTCACTCTGAAAATCCCAATCTGAAAAGCAGGGGTATGGCTTGAGCCTCCATTGAGTCCCTATGCTATTACCAGACTAGTCAGAAACCATAAATCAGTCAGTTTTTAATTGGAACTGAATAATGAAGTAAAGAAGAAGGTAAATTCAAGCAATGGAATTAATATCAACACACACACACATATACACATAAAGCAAGCTAAATGAGTATGATCTCTCTCCCCCTTTGATTGATATGAAGTATTAGAGAAGGGCTTAGGGTCTGTTCCCAATAAGAATCTTATTCTGAGGTCATGAGAGATTTAGGCTCCAGTACTGTCTACCTCACACTTTAGATAAAAGGCTTCTGCTGCTTGGGTTTTCATGCTACTATCTCCCATCAGCCAACTATGCCTTGCTTTTTCTTGGCTCCTCATTTCCTCAACTGCTTGGGGTGATTCAGGAACTGCCTTGCTGTTACCAATGCCTTCTGGTACTGAAACTATCAGTGAAGTGAAGTTATGTCCCACTAATATTGCTTTCTGTCACAACTATTAGTTCCTTCTTCAGGCACTCTCTTGCACTGAGTCCATCTGGGCCATTTTCAGCTCTGGTCTTAGCCACCTCATGGTACTGTCCAGCTGGTAAGCAAGCTGGTCTTCCCAATGACAGGTCCCCAGACCTTACTCTTGCCTGACTTAGGGCAACTGAAATTCCATTCATCTTTTCCATATCTGAGGATAGAACTTCTAAAAAGACTAGGAACAAACATTCATATTCCTTTCCATTTGCCTTTTCAATTCCCATCATGCCCCACAGAAACTAGTGCTAGACAATTCCTCGAGACTTCAATAAGCTTAGAAAGAGTGAAAGGAAAACAACAAAAATCGATAGCTTCTGATAGCTTTCCTGCCCATGTGATCAAGTCCATGTTTCTTTTATATCCAGAGCACCTAGCATAATGTTTTGTTCATAGTTCATCCATTCACAGTTGAATTGAATTGTGTTAGTCCATTCTCAACAAATGATTCTGCCAAGCACAAATGCCTCAATTTACTTCAGTAAGTTGATCATTGAAATGTCAAAAAAAAAAAAAAAAAGCCTTTCAGCCCTTTCATAACCTTCAGTTAACAGTAGTCAGATGGGCTTTCAAATTCTTTTTTTTAATGATTATGTAAAACATTACCATGTTAATCATTTTGTACAAGAAAACTCGATTAAAAGAAAACAATGAAAGAAAGTTACAAATAGTGTGCTTCAGGCTGTGTTCCATCAATATCAATTCTTTCTTTGGAGGTGGATAGTATGTTTCAATAGTCTTTTGGGATTTTCTTGGATCATTGTATTGTTGAGAATTGTCAAGTCATTCACAGCTCTTCATCAAACAATATTGCTGTCTCTGTGCATAATGTTCTCTTGGTTCTGCTCACTTTACTGTACATCAATTCATATAAGTCTTTCCCGGCCTTTCTTAAATCATCCTGCTTGTCATTTCTTATAGTACAGTAATATTCCATCACCATCATATACCACAGTTTGTTTAGCCATTCTCCAATTGATGGGCATTCCTTTGATTTCCAATTCTTAGCCACCACAAAAAGAGCTGTTATAAATATTTTTGTACAAATAGGTCTTTTTCTCTTTTGGAGGTGTTTTTGGGATACAAACCTAGCCGTGGTGTTGCTGGGTCAAAGGGTATGTATAATTCTATAGCCCTTTGGGAATAGTTTCAAATTGCTCTCCAGATTGGTTGGATCTTTTCACAACTTCACCAACATGTTTTCCAACATCCAATATTTTACATTTTTGTTATATTTGCCACTCTAATAGGTATGAGGTAATACCTCAGAGTTGTTTTAATTTGAATTTCTCTGATCAATGGTGATCTAGAGCATTTTTTCATATGCTTATATGTAACTTTGATTTCTTTGTCTGAAAACTGCCTGTTCATACCCTTTGACCATTTATCAATTAGGGAATGACTTGTATTTTTATAAATTAGGCTTACAAATTCTTATGGTGACTATTAGTCTCCTATTAAATTCAAAATACTTCATAGACTGCTAATTTGTTCTAAAGACTTAGGTTTCATTATTGACTTGCTCTGTGACCAAGATCAAATCAATGACTCTCTTGCTGCCTAATTCCACCATCCATAAATCAAGCAAAGAAATGTTTGTTGTCCCTTTTCCTTTCAAGGGTATTATAATAATGATCTGACTTTAAGCTCTCTCAGAGTTCTCTCCAGAAGAAAGACGCATTGCAAATAAAATCTTCTAATTAAACTACCATTGGAAACTATATAGATAGATAGATATAGATAAAGATATAGATAGATAGATAGATAGATAGATAGATAGATAGATAGATAGATAGATAGATAGATAGATAGATAGATAGAGATAGATAGATAGATAGATAGATAGATAGATAGATAGATAGATAGATAGATAGATAGATCAGTCCAATCCAACTGTCTCTCTTTCTGAGCACCAGAAATACCAAACTGCGGCCTAGACCTTGCCAAATAAAACAGAGCCCCCAGGAAAGTGAACTGTTAAATGAACCCAGCATAGGGCATAACTAGAAAAGACTAAATCCATTGTTGTTGGGTTATTTTGTGTTGAGGGAAGGGGTGTTGTATGAATTTCATTTTATTTTTATTTTCTCTGCCTGAAATTTGAGTCAATAAATTATAAAGGTTTGGCATAATATGTCATTGTTGGAGAAGGAGGATAAAAAATATGAGACATGGAAACCCTTATTTCCAACACAAACACACATACCTAAGTACTCACAGATTAAAGACATCCTTATGATCAAAATGTGATCAAAATTCTTTTAAAAATATTTTATTTCATTAAATAGTTTATAATTACATGTAAAATTTTTAATAATAATTTTTTCAAATATTGAGTTCCAAATTCTTGTCCTCCCTCCTGCTTTACCACCCCCCTTGAGAAGGCAAGCAATGTTATAGTGATTATACATGGTAAAGTTATGCAAAACATATTTCCATATTATGTTGCATAAGCAAAAAGAATAATAAAAATAAAGAATGTTAAAAAGTATGCTTCAATCTGCATTCAGAGCTCATCAATTCTCTCTCTGGAGGTAGATAACATTTTCATCATGGATCCTTTGGAATTGTCATGTTAGCTAGTCTTTTACAATTAGTCATCATTACAACATTGCTCTTACTGTGCACAATGATCCTCATCTTGCTCATTTTGCATAAGTTCATGTAAATCTTCCCATTTTTTCTGAAACTATCCTACTTGTCATTTCTTACAGCACAGTAGCATTCCATCACAATCATATACCACAAATTATTCAGTGATTCCCCAAATTGATGGCCATCCCTTCAATTTCTAATTCTTTGCCACTATAAAAAGAGCAGCTATAAATATTTTTGTACATGTGGGTCCTTTTCCCTTTTTATGATCTCTTTGGGATATAGACCTAGTAATTGTATTGCTGGGTCAAAGGGTATGCACAATTTTATAGCCTTTTGGGCATGGTTCCAAATTGCTCTCCAGAATGGTTAGATCAGTTCACAATCCACCAACAATGTATTAGTGTTCCAATCTTCCCACCTCTTCTCCAATATTTATCATTTGCCCTTTTTGTTATATTAGCCAATTGGATAGGTGTGAGGTGTTGCCTTAGAGAGGTTTTAATTTTCATTTCTCTAATCAACGATTGAAAACATCTTCTATATGGCTATAGATAGCTTTAATTTCTTCATCAGAAAACTGCCTGTTCATATCCTTTGACCATTGCACACTTGGGGAATGATTTGTATTCTTATAAATTAGATTCAGTTTTCTATATATTTTAGAAATGAGGCCTTTATCAGAAACACTGGCTGTAAAAATTGTTTCTTAACTTTCTGCTTTCCTTTTAATCTTAGTTGCATTGGTTTTATTTGTGCAAAACCCTTTTAATTTAATGTAATTAAAAAAGATCCATTTTGCATTTCATAATGTTTTCTATCATATCTTTGGCCATAAATTCTTCCTCTCTCCATAGATCTGACAAGGAAACTATTCCTTCCTTTTCTAATTTGCCTGTGGTATCATCCTTTATGTCTAAATCATGTACCAATTTTGACCTTACTTTGGTATACCGTAGTCTATACCTACATGAGATTCCTATATATGAATATATATATATTAATTACACAATTTTACATTGCTATATTCATTTATAAAACTATGTTTTATGTGCCTAACCTATTTCACTGATACACCACTCTATTTCTTAACCAGTACCAAATAATTTTGATGGTTGCCACTAACAGAGTTTTAGATCTGGTACAGCTAGGCCAACTTCCTTCACATTTTTTTTTCATTAATCCCCTTGATATTCCTGACCATTTGTTCTTCCAGATGAAATTTTTTATTAGTTTTTCTATCTCCTTGAAATAATTTTTGGTAGTTTGATTAATAGTTGAATAAGTAAATTAATTTAGGTACAATTACCATTTTATTATATTAACTCAGCCTACCCATGAGAAATTGATATTTTTCCATTTGTTTAGATCTGATTTTATTTGTGTGAGAAGTGTTTTCTAATTGGGTTCATATAGTTCCTGTGTTTGTCTTCACAGGTAGATTCCCAAATATTTTATATTGTCGACAGTTATTTTAAATGGAATTTCTCTATCTGTTGCTGTTGGGCTTTGTTAGTCATAAAAAGAACTGCTGATGATTTATGTGGGTTTATTTTATAAACTGCAACTTTGCTAAAGTTTTTAATCATTTCAAGTCATTTTAGTTGATTCTTTAGAATTCTCTGAGTATACCATCATCTGCAAAGAGTGATAGTTTTGTTTCCTCCTAAGGCTAACATTTCTAGTACAATGTTGAATAATAGTGGTAATAATTGACATCCTTGTTTCACCCCTGATCCTATTAGGAACATTTCTAACTTATCCCCATTACATATAATGCTTGCTGATGGCTTTAGATAAATGCTGTTTATCATCTTAAGAAAAACTCCATTTATTCCTGTGTTCTCTAGTGTTTTTAATAGGAATAGGTGCTGTTTTTTCTCAAAAGCTTTCTCTGCATCTATTGAGATAATCATATGATTTTGGTTAGTGAGGATTCTTTACAATAATAATATGTGGAAGAAAAACTGGACCATTCGAGACAGTATAATCCTTTATATATAACTGTTTTTATAGATTTCTTTATGTGGTTTAACTTTTTTTTTCAAATTGCTCTCCCTGTGCCTTAGCCTTTCCACTTCCCATACATACTTAGGATCAGATAAGTTCCTTTTTTTCTGCAAACTATTTTTTTTGGTGTTCAGACTATTTATACCGTGGGACAATTGCATTTTGCAGGGGAGGAATAAAAAATTCTTTTTGATGAGCTGCCAATACTACAAAGGTCACTTGTGGACTAGTATTTACGGCCAGATACAGCTATAAAAGCCAATCATCCTGTGGAGAAGAGGAAAATGAATAAACTCTTGAAATAGTTTTGGATATATAGGTGACTTGACTTTATGCCTGTTTTTATGAGAAGGAGGCTAAGTTATAAAAATAAATCAAGTTACAGGAATTTTTCTGATTACTTTTTGATTTATTTTTCTAGATAATCAAATTTGTTTTCCTTTATACAAACATACAAAGATATGAAAATATTCATAAATAGGAAATATTCATTTTCTCCTCACAGCAACCCTGAGAGATAGGTGCTATTATTGTCCCCATTCTACAGATGGGGACACTAAGGCAGATAGCAGTTAGGTGACTTGCTCAGAGTCACACAGTTATGTAGCCAGATTTTTAACTCAAATCTTCCTGACTCCAGGTCCAAGGTTCAACCCACCATACCACCTTAAATGGTTTGTCAGAAAATATGAGTAAACATTTTTAAGATTGTCAATTAAATTCAGAAATAATAAGTCACAAAGCATGTTTGTCACAAGTCCCTCCTATTCTTCCCATTCTGTTTATAATAAATGGGGATTACACGATGACTGGTAGTTTTTCCAAGTAATTGACCAAAAAAGCACTTTCTATTAAGTAATTTTGAAGACCATGAGAGGCTCCACATTCTCTAATGAAAAAAAGATAAACTCTTGATATTGGAATTCGAGGCTCCCCAAAATAAGGCTTCATCCTATCTTCCCATCTTTCTCTCCCCTTCTTAAACTGTTTCACCTCTTTTTGTATCTCCAGCACTTTTCACAGTACCTGGTACATATTAGGTGCTTAATAAATGTTTATTGATTGAATAATTGATATATTCCAGTCCATTTGAACTACTCTCCATTTCCCATTCTCAACCCATTCTCTTCTATCTCCATGCCTTTTCTCATACAATCCCCCATGCCTGGTCTGGGCTTCTATCTTTGTTAAAACAGCCCTCTTCTTTCAATTCAAAGGCTATCTCTTCCACAAATTTTAAGTATATGTTCTCCTAGTAGAGTGTACATTCTTTGAAAGTAGGGTCTGTGAGATATAGATATAGATAGATAGATGATAAACAGAGAGGCAGATAGATAGATACATAGAGACATATATACAATATAGATCTATACATATAGATGTGTATGTACACATTGTATAGTATGTATGTTGTATCTCTAGTGCCTAGCACAGTGCCTACACATAGCAGATGTTTAATAAATATTTGTAAAATTTAATTGAAGCTACTCCTTAAGAATGCTTCTTTCATTCTGAAAGTCTACTAGATTCATAGAACACACACACAAAAAAGAAAAGGAAATCTCCAGGGTCTTTCAAATCAGAGCTCATGTTTATAAAACAATTTAAGATTGTTTACATTTATTTTACAAATGAAGAAACTAAGGTTCAGAGCAGTCAAGTAGTTTACACATTGTTGCTAAGTTGTCAGAGACAGGAGTCAGACCTGAGTCTCCCTGTCTCCTCCCAATTCAACTCTCAATACACCCTACCACACCGCAAATGACTGAATGCAGATGGACTGGGGGAACTTAAGGCAGGCACACCCTCCATCAGGTTATCGTAAAATTCCAAGAGCTTGAATATGGGGGGTAAGAGCTGTTGCCAAGGCTTTCTGATGTTGATGGGGAAAATCACACTTAGCCTCTGACCTTGTCTGTCTCAAACAGACCCTGGCCTTGCTGTGTTCCAGCTACAGCTGCAGGCCTATAATCTCTGCCTTCTGACCTTGTCTGTCTCAGAAAGACTCTGGCCTCGAGGTACCCCAACTGCAACGACAGGCCTCCCTTAACTACTAGGCACTACTATGCATCCTTTGTTCAGTGAATAACTGACTTCATCTTTGTTTGATAAACTTGCCACTATACCACACCCACTCTTTTTGTATATAACCAAGTGGGCTACAAGACTCAGGGCCCATTGTTGAAGGCTTGAAAACCCGCTTTGGGCCTACATGTAATAAACTCTCTTTCTCTCCACCTTGAGTACCTGGCTGAGTATTTTCTGTGTCAATCATGCCATAACAACTTCACCTTTGCAACAAGTATTGAATATGCCCCCTTCTCTTTCTTGCCACTGCCACCAGCCAGAATTTTCACTATATTTACTGAAAGGTCTCTCAGCTTTCTCTTTAACTCTGCATTGTTCTTCAGAAGGCTCCACCAGAAAGAATAACTATCATACAACAATCAAGTCAGAAGGAACTAGTCAGTGTTCTGTGAGCCTTTGGGGAGGAACAGCATTTGCCCCAGCTCTCACCATGCCCAGGAAATACTGTTTGCCTTCCATCATAGAAAAACAGAGTATTTCCCATCAAGGGAATGCTTCTCCTGAAACCATCAAAAGCAAAGTGTCTAAGGAGTTGATCCAAAGGATAGATCCAATAGTGTTTCAAAAATTTATGTCTTTTTCTCTCCGCCACGGGGTGATTGGTTTTTATAGCTGTATCTGATCATAAATCTGACTTTTATATGCTTTTTGGACTTTCCGGCATACCATGGTTCTCCCTTGTGTGAAATTTGCTCTGTGAAAATGGGACAATCAAAATGGTAGCCCAGATGAAACCTACCATTTTAGGGGAGTTTGAGAAGCATGAAATTTGACTTCATGGTGTGCACCTGCAAGTCACGCTGTTTCAAGAAAATATTCAACAAGTTACAGAGAAGATAGGAACAGGGCTATAGAAATAATCACTGGAAGGAAATGTAGAGCCCTTCGAATCACAGAATTTCCTAATTAGATGGCACCGTCAAGTCAAACCCATCCCCAAAGAATTTCCTCTGTCACATATTTCAAAGTGCTCATCTAGTTTCTCCTGGAAAACCTCCAATGAGGGGGGATACATTTCCTCTTGATACTGTCTATTCCACTTTTGTACAGCTCTTCTGGTGAGGAATGTTTCTAGGCATGTCTGTAGATAGCTGGCTAGCTTACTGGGTAGATTGCTGGGACTGGAGTAAAAAAACCTGAGGTCAAATCTGGCCTCATACACTTAACTAGCTCTGTGCCTTGTGTAAATTACTTAACCTCTGTTTGCCTCATTGTATGTTGATCAACTGTGATAGACTTAGCTCTCAGCAATACAATGATCTAAGACAATGCCAAAAGACTTATGATGGAAAATGCTCTCCACATCCAGAAAAAGAACTGTGGAGTCTGAATGCAGATTGAAGCATAATGTTTTCACTTTTGTTGTTTTGCTGTTGTTGTTTCTTCTTTCTTCTGTGTTTTTCCTTTTGTTCTGATACTTCCCTCACAACATGACTAATGTGTAAATACATTTAACATGTTTGTAATGTATAGCCTATATGAGATTGCTTGCTGGCTTTGAGAGGGGGTAGAGAAGGGAGGGAGAGAAAAGAATTTGGAACTAAAATTATTACAAAAATAAATGTTGAAAACTATCTTTACATGTAATTGGAAAAAATAAAAATAAAACACTATCAAACCTCTGTTTACCTTAATTTACTGAAGAAAGAAATGGAAAACCATACCAGTATCTTTTAGGCAGCTAGGTAGCACAATGGATAACATGCTGGGCCCGGATTCAGGAAGACTTATCTTCCTGAGTTCAAATTTGGCCTAATAAAAGGGGGGACAACTAGGTGGCACAGTGGATAAAGTACCGGCCCTGGATTCAGGAGTACCTGAGTTCAAATCCAGACTCAGACACTTGACTAAGCTGTGAGGGTTACCTCATTGCCCTGCCCCCCCAAAAAAAATTGGCCTCAGACCCTGGGCAAGTCACTTAACCCTATTTGCTTCAGTTTCCTCATCTATAAAATAAAGCAGAGAAGGAAATAGCAAATCACTCCAGTATTTTTGCCAAGCAAACTCCAAATGGGATAAGGAAGAATTAGAAACAACGGAAAATGACTAAACAACAATGACATCAGGTAAATCATTTAAACTCTCTGGCCTTTAGTTTTCTCATCTATAAATCAAACTATATGGCTTCTAAGGTCCCTTCCATCTCTAAATCTGTCATCCTTTGGGAAATCCATTGAACTTCCATCAAGCTCAATTTCCTCATCTGTCAAATGGGCATAATACATGCACTCCCATGTTCAAGAGATGCCTTTAAGTACAGTGTTTTGTTATCCTCAAAAAATTCTATATAAACACCTATTTTTATACTCTAGCACTTTGAAGGTAGCTAGGAAGATAGTGCTAGGCCTGTAATCATGAAAACCTGAGTTCAAATACAGCCTCAGAAACTTTACTAGCTCTGTGACCCTGGGCAAGTCACTTAATTAATCACAGTCTACTTCCATTTCCTCATCTGTAAAACCCAGAGTTGTGAAGATCAAACAATATCATAATTATAAAGTGTTTTATAAACTTGACTATTAGCTTGATCATCGATTACATAAGTATTGAAATATTTTACCTCATCCTTGATGAAGTTTAATATTCCATCTCTACATGTCTTCATTTGCAACCCATACCCATTGTAAACATTCTGAACATATATAATCACCTATGCTCTGGATACTTCCTCTTTCCTGAAATGCTACGCGCGCGCGCGCACACACACACACACACGCACACTGGGACTTAAACCACAACTTTACCACATCAGTAAAGATTATTAAAGTGTGACCTGGTGTGGCAGCCACAGCACAAACAGCTTCAAGGATTGTAAAAATCAAACCAGGCAAGCTCCATGGAGCAGACAGACAGCCAGGCTATTTTCGAAGGGCCGCTCTGATCACAGCAAGAAACAGTCTAGAGGGCTTTTGATTTGATATACGATAAGGCAATTTAAGACACTACATTTTTGTGAGTCACTTCTTTATCTTTACCATGTTCCAATTTTAACTTCTGGTTTTAATTTAAAATCATTATAAATTGTTTATAACTTATCAGTAATATGTACATTTAGGGAGAGTCAACCTCCGGTCACAGAAGAGTTCTTTGGTTCTGTTTAGGGGAAAAAATTCTCTCATGCCTACATAAGAGGCCATCAAATATGCCAAAAAACATTTTCCTGAATGATTTTACATTTTTTTTCACTTTGTTTTAAATATTTGCCATGGTCAATCCAAATTTGGACTTACAAACATTTTTTTTTAAATAAAATATGTAATGGTTTTAACATCAACTCTCTAGGTCTGCTCACTGGTCAAGTTACCTGCTTATTGGGACCTGATGTCAATGTAGACCTTGTTCCCACCCCACACTCTTCAGTCAATCCACTTTTTTGGATGAATCTATGAGAAAGAGTGAAATTTTAGAACTGGTCTCAGGGCAGATTGCAGCAATTTTAATACAGTATGTTCTGAAACAAAATCTTTTCTTCATTTCTGGTTAGCCTGAGATGGACAGGATAGTTATACATTGTTCTTACAGAGATTTAAAAAGAGATAAATGTCAAAAACATGATACCATATGGATTCCACTCATGTTGTTGGTTTATAGTGTGTGATAACCAGGTTTATTCATTTTCCAAAGTCCGGATTTAAGCTTAAAATCAAGAAAAACAAGGCATCCCAAATTTTAGATGGAGAGCCACAGAAGGAATTGTAACCCAAGCCATACACAATAGGGAATACCACAACCATGCACAGTGGACAAAATTAATTTCTATAGAAGATAAAAGGCCAAAACAACTCTGGTATAGCATCTGTTTGAAAGACAAAGTTAAAGACAAAGGGAATAAATATGGGGGAGGAAAAGGTTGGCAGAGAGTGAGTGATATGAGGACATGAAAGATGTTTATCATATATTTTTAAATCTGGAACATTTTTAAAGAGCTATGAGAAGAAATAGCTGGGAAATGAACATCTAACTGGCAAGAAGAAAGAAACAAGTGCCTATTGTTAAATCAGCATGGTATAACCAGAAGAACATAAGACTGGGAGCCATTAAACCTGACTTCAATTCAACCTAATCAACAAGTACTAGGTCTGTTTCATTAAGCAATCACTGAAAGTACTTGAGCCTCAGTTTTCTTGTGAGTGAATGGGCATAATAATATCTTCCCTGCCTACCTCCCAATGCCATTATGTACACATGTACAAATGAAGACAAAAGCACTTTCTTCCTCGTGAGGAAGAAAGAAAACAACATTAATTAAGGCCCTACTATGTGCCAAGTACTGTGGTAAGCACTTTATAAATATGGTATGGAGATGTTATTAATATCCTTGTTGAGGAAACTCTAAAAGAGCAGTGGTTAAATGACTTGCCCAAGGTCACACAGTTACTAAGCATCTGACGTTAGATTTTAATCTGGGTGTTCCTGATTCAAGGCCCAGAGCTGTATCCACTGTACAACCTAACAGCCTAGGTGGGGATCATCTGACCCAGTGGAAGCAAAAACATTATGAAACATCATAAAGTACTATTCTGACAACATAGTATTACTGATATGTATTTACATATTATGGAAGAAGTATACTATTGCCCAGATTAGGGGCAATTGAATGCAGTTGAATGAGTGTCTCATTGATTTATTTGGTCAACACATTTATCTTGGACAGGCGTCAAAGTGGTACAATGATTGGGACCTCATTGTGGTGTGGAGATGACCCTGAGTCTTCAAATGCTATGTCAGAGGCTGCAAACCCCGACAAGTCCTACCAAGCTGGAATATCTTCCATTACTCACCCAATGAGGGAGGGGTTATATGTCTATTAACTAAATAGCCAATGCAATCCAGTTAGAAATAAGCAAATGGTAGACTGAATGCAGAACATGAACATGCCCTTGGATGGCCAACCCATTGACTTAGTCCATCAGTACATATATCGTGGACAATCACCATAGATGAAAAATGAGATGTACTACAAGGACAAAGAACTTAAAACAAGTCCTCTAGCATGATGGGTAAAACCTCTGTGGAGGAATGATGGAAAACAATGGATAAATTTTTTTAAAAAATAGAAGGCATGAATGGGCAAATACCCCATCAATGAGCTTACAAAAATCTATGGAAGCATAGAACAACATTAATGTTTGTAACTGTTTATCAGTTTTTCTTGTGTGACCTGGAGTAAGTCATTTAACCCCTAAGTGCCACCAGTCACACTATACCTTGCAGAGCAGTATCAATTTGCAATGGTAGAATGTCCTCCAGAGTTCCCTATATAAATGGAGCCCAGGTCCAGTCTCATTCCATGTCTCTAGCATTTCTGGTTATTGGAACAATAAATTTCCAATGGAAATATTTCTTCCAGGACAATTTCAATCAACATCACCAATTTGTTCAGTAGCTGCTGATCCTCCTCTTTAGGCATGGAAATGCAGTTCACCTCCTCTACTACAAGTTTGCATAATGGACATAGACTTTTTAGCCATGTATCTTCATTATAAAAAAAAATTAATGGTGTTCTAGCCAACAACGACAATGGTGTATCTTGTTAAGTCATGGAGATACTCGTGTCACACTATGGTATGGATCATAGATGCACTGAAATAATTTTTTAAAAAAACACCTTTGGGAAGCCCAGTCCCCTCAGGAGCCATAAATCATCAAAGAGAACTTTTTTTTAAAAGTGGTAGTTGCCACTCTGACTCTTCTTGACCTTATTTGAAATTTTCTTGGCCAGGATATTGAAATGGTTTGCCATTTCTTTTTCCAGCTCATATTATAAGTGAGGAAACTGAGGTAAACTGAGTTAAGTGACTTCCTCAGAGTGGAACAGCTATTAAGTATCTGAGGACAGATTTGAACTCAGGAAGATAAGTCTTTCTGAATCCAGGCCCAGCACTCTATCCACTGTGCCACCTAGCTGGCTACATTTCTACAAAGAGAGGCAACTCAATTCAATTCGGGGGGGGGGGGGAGACAGACAGAGACAGACAGAGAGACAGAGACAGAGAGAGCCTCAAGAACCAAGAATACCTGGGTTAAAATGCTTCCTGTGACACATACTGTGACAAGTGCTGAGGGATACAAATAAAAAGAAAGACAGTCCCTGCCCTCAGGAAGATTACATTCTAATGAGGAAACATAAGACATTCAAAAAAAAGCTGAAAAGTGGAAAAGGAGGATGAAGGTCCCAGGCTTGGGCAAGGGGGAGTTAATTAGGTTAGGATTTAGTTAGTTAGAGTGGGGAAGTAGTTAGGATGACAGATAAATCAAAAGAGGTCCAGATGAGGTGCAGCTGTTGGGAAATGGGGAGAATATTGTTCTCAATCTCCTTCTTAAATAGAACTTTCGGAGTTCATGGCTCTGCCCTCCAGTCAGAGTCCAATCAGAAGGGCCAAAAGTAATGTTAATGATGAGATAAAGTTATCAAGTTTGATTCAATCTTTCAGGATAATGAGATTTCCCAATTACAAGGTTCCTAGGGCATGAAGGCATGCCCTAGAAGTCTGGAACATCATAGGTATTTTTGTGGGTGGGTGGGTAGACGAAATAAAAGTTTCTTAATTTGAGATTTTTGCAGAGTTTCCTGGATGTGAACAACAGACAAAGAAAGAAACTGATTATGGGTCCATCCCTGAGGATCAAACCCAAAACTCCAGAATCCTTGGGGAGGGAGAAGGTGGGGATGGTGTCCTAGGCCATGAATGACACCTAAATATTTTAGGAAACCAAAATGTATGCTTGCAACTATTTCACACAACCAATTCTTTTCATTAATGAACATCTTAGAAGCAACATTTGGTTGAATAGAATTTCAGATTTAAGGTCTTATTTTAATGTGGGACTTTATTTCTTCATTGATTTGGATGGAAATGAAATAAGAGGCAGTGTAGTATAATATAGTATAGTATAGTATGGTATATGGTATGGTATGGTATGGTAAAGTATAGTGTATTGTAGTTCAGTACAGTGCAGTATAGTATATAGAATAGAAATACTTAGACTTGGCATTGGGCAAGACCCAAGATCAAATCCTGCCTTTGACCTTTAAAAGTTGTATGGCCACTGGCAAAATACTTAAGCTTTCTATGTGAACCTCAGTTTCCTCATCAGTAAAATGAAGATAAAAATGCCAACAACATCTACCTCATACAATTGTTGTAAGAATAAAATGAGATAATATATGGAAAATGCTTCGTAAATCTTAAAGTACTATATAAAAGTCATTCTATGCTATTTCTTTGCCCTAGCTAAAACAAGGAATAAGTCCAAAAATAGCAAAATTATATTCCCATAACTTTTAGATGACAAGAAAGATGAAGACATTACTCTGATAGTTCTTTGGTCCACTGAGCATTACTAAATGCTAGATAAATGAAGATTTTATTTTCTTTTAGTTTGTCTCCCAGTCACTGATAAAGAGCACCACCTTTCCTTCCTCAACATATTCTTAAAATCACATCCAATATTCCAAACTTTCACTTAAGGAGCTGAATGATGATAAATATTTTTCTCTGCCTTTTCTCCTTGCACAGCCCCCTAACACAAACTTCTCACACATGCAAAAATATCATTAGCACCATAAAGTTCATAAATGGACCAAAAGTACATTCACTTGTCATGTAGCAAGAAGGGAAATCATACTTTGTATGCTCCTTGGCAAATGGATGGCAGTCATCCAAGAGTTACTATAATCCAAATGCAATTTAACTAAGAAATGGTAACTTTTACACAAATATTGAAATGGTCCAAACATCCCTGAAGATTGATCATTTTTCCAATGGCTTTTCATGTCTGTGATTTTCCCATGTGATGCTATATCTCCAAGAGCCAAAATAGAAATTATTAAAATATCCTGAGAAAAACTTGCATATACAATGTTTCCAGCCTCATTGGCAGGAAGATATGGAGAAATCTCACTGGGAAAAAAATTATTCTTATGAGACTTCCTATCCCATTTTGTAGTCCCTAGGGAAAATGGAGAAACATTCAAGTTAGAAATTTCAAGCCTTTTGATATCCATCCATCACTACAATCCTATGTCAATTGTCATTTCTGTACCTTTTCTTACTTGTTCCTTTAGGAAACACAATAGAAATTACACACTGCACAGGCATGAGAACCTTTAGCAAAACCACAGAATGGGAAAAACAGTACATCATATATCCAAGCCAGTTATAGCTATTCATTCTTGAAGAGTTTTGACAATCAAACTTAACTAGTTTTAGAATATAAAAAAGAGAAAGATCCTTGCTTGCCTTTATTAATGGCAAGAGCTGACCACTGTCTCTGGAAACTTCATACTTAGCTTCTGCCTACACACCCCTGGAGTCAAAATTAAGATAGGACAGTGGGTTCACAGATTGAGAGAAACCCTGAAATTGAATCCTTGTCAGTTTCACCATAGAGGAGAGACTTAGAAAATAGGTGACAAGCTGTTTTTTGTGACCCTTGCTGAATATTGTCAGCAAAGATGGAAAAGTCCCCATTCACAGAATCAGGGATATGTATGTAACAAAAGCGTGAAGAAATTGTCCTGCCAACTACAGGTGTCAGGGACCTTTAATTAGGATACCAGAAACAAAGAAACATGAACATACAGACACAATTCAGAGACAGCCATTATCTATCCTCATGAAATACAAGCCCTTTTTGTTGAAACAGGATGCAAATTTAAGTAATTCTGAGTCTCCACCTTATACCCATCAGATGAAGGAAGGAAAGAAGAGAGGGAGGAGAAGAGAAGAGGAGGGGGAAGACAGGGAAATAAAAAGCAAAAAAAAAAGAGAAAGGAAGGAGGGGAGGGAGGGAGGAAGGAAGGAAGAAATTAAAGAGAAAGAAAGGGAGGAAGAGAGGGAAGAAAGGGGGAAGAAGAGAAGGAAAGAAAGAGAGAAAGGAAGAAAGAAAAAAAGAAAGAAGAGGGGAGGAGGGTGATGAAGGAAGGGAAAAGAAAGAGAAAGATAAAGAAAGCAAGAAAAGATCAAAGAAAAAGGGAAAGGTTCTATATATAGTCAGTAGGCTAGCATTTATTAATCACCTACTATATGTAAGGCTCTGTACTCAGAGCTGAGGATACAGTGAAAGGTCAAAATCAGTCCCTGCTCTCAAGGAGTCACAGTCCAACGGAGAGGCAACAAGCAAACAACTAGGTACAAATGAGATATACAAAATAAATATAGCGTAGTCACAGAGAGAAAGTACTAAGATTGAGGAAGACAAGAAAAATCTTCTCAAAGAAGGTGGGGCTTTAGCTAAGGCTTGAAGCAAGCCAGGAGGCAGAGATGAGACAAGAATGTTCCAGTTATAAGGGATAACCAGTGAAAATCTGGGAGCTGCATGGTAGTGTCATATGTAAGGAATAGCAAGGAGGCCAGTGTGGCTGGAGACACGTAAGATGACACATAAAAAGAATGGAAAACTAGGAAGGAGTCAGGTTATGAAGGGCTTTAAAAGCCAAATAGAGTATTTTGTATTTTATCCTGGAGACAATAAAGAGCCACTGAAGTTTATTAAATAGGGAGGTGACATGTGCTTTAGCCAGATGTGTGCTTTAAGAAGATCAATTTGACAGCTAAGTAGAGGATGGGCTGGAATGGGGAGAGACTTGAGACAGGGAGATTAGTCAGCAAGCTATTATAATGGTCCAAGGATGAGGTGATAAGGGTCTGCACCAAGATGGTGGCAGTATGAGAGCAGAGAAGAGGGTGTTTAAGAGAGATATTATGAAAGTAGAAGTAACAAGACTGGACAACTGATTGACTATGGGGGGAGGGGCAGAAGAGAATGAGGAGTCAAGGACCATAGGAAAATTAGGGAGTGGAAGGGAAAGTGAGGTTAGATTGGAAAGATATTGAGTTCAGTTTTGAACATTTTGAGTTGTCTATGGAACATCCAGTCAAGTTGTCCAATAAGCAGTTGGCTATGTGAGTCTGGAGGCCAGCAAACAGATTAATAAGTAGATTTGAGCATCTTTGATTTGATGATAATTGAATCCATAGCAGCTGATGAGATCACCAAATGAAATATTTTAGAGGGAGAAAAGAGTCTATGACAGAGCCTTAGGAGACAACTAATAGCCTAAACAGCTACAAAGGTAGAAGCTAGAAGCTAGAGGTCAAGGGACTGGCCAAACAAGCAGCTGCCAAAAGAGGCAGCAACAGAACATTTAAATAAACAACCTTTGTTCCTGTCCTGCAGAAAAAGGCCATGCTTCAGTTCCTGATCTCCAGTCTCTAGTGGGGGGGGGGGGCAGCTGGGTGGCACAGTGGATAAAGCACCAGCCCTGGATTCAGGAGGACCTGAGCTCAAATCCGGCCTCAGATGCCTGACACTTACTAGCTGTGTGACCCTGGGCAAGTCACTTGACCCTTATTGCCCAGCAAAAAATAATAACAAAAATTTAAATTAAAAATAAAAATAAAATCTAATGTGTGGTTGTTTTGTTTCTCCCCCCAGTGTGGGGGGAGAACTAGTTAAGGTTTAGTTATAAGCTAGAAACATCAGCACCAGTTTTTGGCATTAAGCATTTATTAAAATATATTATAGGGGCAGCTAGGTGGTGGAGTAGATAGAGCACCGACCCTGGAGTCAGGAGTACCTGAGTTCAAATCCAGCCTCAGACACTTAACACTTACTAGCTGTGTGACCCTGGGTGTCACTTAACCCCAATTGCCTCACTAAAATAAAAAACAAACAAACAAAATATATTATAGGTTAGTAAAGATAGAACACATAGAGTTCAGAAAAAGAAGCCTATCCTCCCTAGTGTTCAGACTGGACTCCTTTTCAGCCACCAATCCAGAGCTAGGGATCCAGCCTCCCTATTTCCTGTCTCCCTCCCTGGAAAGGGCCATACTTCTAGCTGATTGGTTGAGGGTGGTCTCATGTTGATATTGTAGTCCACAGCCTCTGAGAACAACACCCCACTCTGGGCCAGCCAGGTGTGGTCTCGATTTAATCAACCTTAAATAGGTTCTCAGTCAGTCTCTTAGTTGCACCCAATTCAATCAATTCCAAATCAATCTTCAGGTGGGGCCCTCAGGCATCTGCCAAATCCCATTATTTTCTCACAATACAAAGGGGAGGATGAGAGGCTAAAGAAGAAGGAAGCCACTATCTCTGAATCAGTGATTCCAATGATGAAGATGGCATCTAATTTCCCCCTTTTCAACACATCCTCCTTGAAGAGCTCTAGTGAGAAGAACACAACAAAAATACTCCTTTATATATGGGCTATCCCCAAAGTCTTGGTACAGCTTTAATCTTTTTCAGCTGGCAACTGAACTAAGACTTTGGACATACCTGGCATAAGTTCTCACACTACTTCTTAAACTTTGGGTCTCAACCCTATATGGGGTCCTGTAACTGAACGTGGGGCTTTAAAAAAATAGCAACAGTAAAATGTTGTGTATACCTATTTTATATACCTATATACCCAGAATGGCATAAAAATTTCTTGGGCTAAAGGGGGTTGCGAGTGGAAAAAGTCTAAGAAGCTCTGATCTAGAAAACTTTTTTTTTAATATTATTGGTTGTTTTGCTTTAAGTAACTTCAAAAGAATATGATGGTTGCTATGAGATATTATCCTTCCAGTCCATGCCCTGGGGATACTTATAATTGAAACTGGCTTAGAACAGGTTTCTGTCTGGTTGAAGGACCAATCCAAAAGAAACCTTCATTTTTACACTTTTTTTCCTAGATCTCTTTTGTTCTTACATCACCTTCATTTTTTAATGTATACACCTAATCCCGACCCTCACCTTTGTATCCTTTGATACCAAGAATAACAAAAGGGAAGGGAAGATAAATCAGTTAAGCAAAATTAATCAAACCATCAACTATATCTGAGGGAGAAGGACATGTTCAACATCCATAATCTCCCACCTCTGCACAGAATCATAAATTTAAAGCTGGAGACTATTTTAAAGGTTATTAAGTCTTTATTTTACAGATGAGGAAATTGAGACAAAGAGAACTTAAGTGATTTGCACCATGTCAGGTCACACAACTACTAAGTATCTGGGATCAAATTTTAACCTAGATCTCCTTGACACCAAGCAGTGCCCTACATCATGGCTGCCTCTCATAGAAGAGAGGTCTATTTTCTAATCTCTTCTTTAGGGCCAAGCTTAGTTGTTCTTCAGTCGTGTCTGACTCCTCTTGACCCCATTTGGGGGTTTTTTGGCAATGACACTGGAGAGGTTTGCCACTTCCTTCTCCAGCTCATTTGACTGATAAAGAAACTGAGGCCAAATTTAGACCTATCTTTTCATTAATACTACTGACACTAGTATGCAGTATTACAAAGAAGCTGAAACACTTAATAAATTTCCCATTCAGTGACAAATGAATAAGGAGAAATATTGTTCATATTTCTTATTCTCAAAACAATGGAATAGCATGTGGGCATGCCTATTTCATGGCCCAAGCCAACCCCATTTAAAACACATGTACTCATCATATCCTCCTTTCATATTAACAGGAAGAGAAGCTCAAGAGCTCTGATCCCTGCAATATTATTATGATCAGAGAAGAAAGGCTAGGGAAATGGTACATCCCTCTGCAGCTGTCAGGCCACATATTTCATCCTCCACTTCTTGGCAGCCTGTCCAGGTCACCACTCACAGATAATGAGCCATGAAACCAGTGGATTAATGATGAGAAGACAATGCTTCTTTCCTAATAAAAATTGTTGTAAAATGGTTCCAGGTAAAATTATTTTGGTACTGCTTGAATGAGGGCAAGCTCAGCTCCATCATGAAGCACCTAGAGGGTCCATGTTGATAGGCCTTTATAAAAGTGACATCTTTTTTTAAAACCCACTCAAGTGTTAACAATAAATGTTGCAATCCGTGGAGGTATCTTTGTCTCTTTCCTTTCCTCACTCTGCACTTCCAACCAGTCACCAGATCCTATCTGTGCTAACCCCACATTTTCCTACTTTCATTGCCACCATCTTAGTTCAGGCTCTCATCACCTCTCTCCTAGACTATTCCAATAGTCTCCTAATTAATCTTCAGTTTATTGCCTTGCCAATCTGTTGTTCACAAGGTTAGGGACAGGGACTAGATCTGGGATTTCATTGATATAGGGAACTCCTTATGCCTGGCATATAGTAGGTGCTTGTTGTTGTTCAGTTGTTTCAATTGTGTCTGACTCTCCATGACCCAACTTGGGGTTTTCTAGGCAGAGATACTTGAATGGTTTGCTATTTCCTTCTCCAATTCATTTTACAGATGAGGAACCTGAAGCAAACAGTGCTAAGTGACTTGCCCAGGGTCACACAGCTAGTAAGCGTCTGAGGTCAAATTGGAACTCAGGAAGATGAGTCTTGGCACTCTATGTACTATGGTGCCACCTAGCTGCCCCATGGTAGGTGTTTAATAAATGTTGATTGATGGAAAGATAACTGGTTTCTGTTTTGAGTAATCCTTCCCAACTTCAGGCAGCTTAGCTATTTACAGGTTTCCTCTCCTGTTAGAGGTCCATTAATTTGGATGCTAGCAGCATAGATTTAGAGCTAAAAGAGACCTGAGAAGTCATTAAGTCTAGCCCCAGTATTTTAAAGATGAGGAAACTGAGGCTCAGGGAAGTTCAGTGACTTCCCCAAGGTCACACAGCCAGGAAATTTCTGAAAAGGATTCAAACCTAGGCCTTCCTGACTCCCAAGTACAGAACTCTGTCCACTATACCAAGATGTTTTTATTCTAAATGAATCAGTCTGCCAGAGCATGTTTTCCCTACATTTATCCAAACAATTTTCTATTTGCCTAGCATTGCTGAATTATGATAAATAGCTGTCTTGTTAAAGAGTCAGCATTTTGTAATGCTGTAATGTAAAGAGCTTATGGTCATAAGACCTAGGTTCAAGCCTAAGATCTACTATTTGTGAGATGTCTGATTTTGGGTCAAGCCACTTAACCTTAGATAATAAGATTATTGATTGATTGATTGATTGATTGGTCAATTATTTATCTGCAGTGTCTAGTCAAGGTTTATATTTTAGCAATTATCCTACAAACTGCATACCATGGTCTGAACAATAGAGATTCTTTATCCACTTGTTTTTTCCTGTATAGATAGTTAAGCTAGAGGAAAACAAAAGATATACAGATACAGATACAGATATATAGATGTACATGTAGATAATGGGCATGGATGTGGATATAGATATAGACATAGATACATATATAGATGATATAAATGTAGGTGTAGATGTAGATGCGGAGAGAGAGAGAGAGAGAGATAAAGATAGGGATAGATATACCTGTGTGTATACATACATGTATAAAGGAATTTTTTGTCACCACACCTTAGTAAACTAGAATTTGAATGTCTGATGGGAGGCCCTGAAGTTAAGAAACTCAAATGATGGTAGCAGTGAGCAATAATAAACAAAGGCTAAATGCCTAGCCATCATCATGAAATTAGTGGAGCAATATACCTTGTTGAGATGCCACAGTGAGGAGAACAAGCCCAGTGAAAGCAACACAATAATATCACTAGTAGAAGTCATACTTGGACCTCTAGGGTTGAAAATATGAGTTGCCCCTCATGGACTCTGGCCGCATATGTAGTCTATGTGTGATTCCCTACACATGTCCACTCTTTCCAGTGATAATACATGTATTCATGGGAGATTGGTGAGCATGTTTTATTACTATTTTTCTATGTTATTTCATTAAATGGACTTGCTTTGAACTAGTTGTGTATTTTAGCAGACAAGAAGAAAGTAAACACATTAATGGGGGTTCTTGAGCTATAATTTTGAGTGGATGCAGACCCATTGCCTATCTAGAAATTGGAGAAGCTATTCTAAAGACTTCACAATGTTATCTGATGGTTTTAGATAGATACTGCTTATTATTTTAAAGAAAGCCCCACCTATTCCTATGCTCTCTAGTGTTTTTAGTAGGAATGAGTGTTGTATTTTGTCAAATGCTTTCTCTGCATCTATTGAGATAATCATATGATTTTGGTCAGTTTTGTTATTGATGTGGCTGATAATATTAATAGTTTTTCTAATGTTGAACCAGCTGCAAGGCTGGTATAAATCCCACCTGGTCATAGTGTATTATACTGGTGATCACTTGCTGAAATCTCCTTGCTACTATTTTATTTAAGATTTTTGCATCGATATTCATTAGGGAAATTGGTCTGTAATTTTCTTTCTCTGTTTTGCTCTGCCTGGTTTAGGTATCAACACCATATTTGTGTCATAAAAGAAGTTTGGTAGAACTCCTTCTTCACCTATTTGTCCAAATAGTTTGTATAGTATTGGAATTAATTGTTCTTTAAATGTTTGGTAGAATTCACTTGTAAACCCATCTGGCCCTGTAGATTATTTCTTAGGGAGTTAATTGATGACTTGGTCAATTTCTTTTTCTGAAATGGGTCTATTTAAGGATTTTATTTCCTCTTCAGTTAACTTGGGCAATTTATATTTTTGTAAATATACATCCATTTCATTTAGATTGTCAAACTTATTGTCATACAGTTGGGCAAAATAGCTCCTAATTATTGCTTTAATTTCCACTTCATTGATGGTGAAATCACCCCTTTCATTTTTAATACTGGTAATTTGGTTTTCTTCTTTCTTTTTTGTTAATCAAATTAACCAAAGTTTTATCTATTTTATTGGGTTTTTTTTCATAAAACCAACTCTTAGTTTTATTAATTAATTCTATAGTTTTTCTTGCATTCAATTTTATTAATTTCTCCTTTGATTTTCAGGATTTCTAAATTAGTATTTAGTTAGGGATTTTTAATTTGTTCTTTTTCTAGCTTTTTTAGTTGCATGCCCAATTTGTTGATCTCCTCTTTCTCTTTTTTATTTACGTAAGCATTTAGAGACATAAAATTTCCCCATAGCACTGCTTTGACTGCATCCCATAGATTTTGTTATATTGTCTCATTATTGTCATTCTCTTGGATGAAGTTATTGATTGTTTCTATGATTTGTTGTTTGACCCACTCATTCTTTAGGATGAGATTGTTTAGTTTCCAATTAATTTTCAGTCTATCTTTCCATGGCTCTTTATTACGTGTAATTTTTATTGCATCATGATCTGAGAAGGATGCATTTACTATTTCTGCCTTTCTACATTTGACTATGAGGGTTTTGTGCCCTAATACATGGTCAATTTTTGAGTATGTACCATGTACTGCTGAAAAAAGGTATATTCCTTTCTATCCCCATTCAGTTTTCTCCAGATGTCTATCATATCTAACTTTTCTAATATTCTATTCACTTCTTTAACTTCTTTCTTATTTATTTTGCAGTTAGATTTATCTAATTCTGGGAGGGGAAAATTCAGATCCCCCACTAGTATAGTTTTGCTGTCTATTTCCTCTTGTAACTCATTTAACTTCTCTCCTAAGATTTTGGGTGCTATACCACTTGGTGCATACATGTTTAGTATTAATATTACAATATTATCTATAGTACCTTTTAGCAAGATGTAGTTTCCTTCCTTATCTCTTTTAATTAGATCTATTTTTGCTTTTGCTTTGTCTGAGATAAGAATTGCTACCCCTGCTTTTTTGACGTCAGCTGAAGCATAATATATTTTGCTCCAACCTTTTACCTTTATTCTGTGTGTATCTCTCTGCTTCAAATGTTTCTTGTAAACAACATATTGTAGGATTCTGATTTTTAATCCACTCTGTTATTCACTTCTGTTTTATGGGAGAGTTCATCCCATTCACATTTACAGTTAAAATTATTAACTGTTTATTTCTCTCCATCTCCTTTTCCCCTTTGTTGGTACTCTTTTTTCCCTTCCTTCACCCTATTCCACTTGACCAATGCTTTGCTTCTGATCACTGCCTCCCTTAATCTGACCTCCCTTTTATCAGCTGCCCTTCTTTTCTTGCTCCTTTTCCCCAACTTGTGCCCTCTCTTCTATCACCCTTTCCCCCCTTCCCTTGTTTCCTTAAAGAGTAAGCTAAGTTTCTTTATACAAATGAGAGTGTATTTTATTCCCTCCCTGATCCAAATCTGATGAGAGTAAGGTTGCAACAATGCCCACCCCTCCCTTCTTTCCCTCTATTGTAATGGGTTCTTTTTGTGCCTCTTCATATGATGTAATTAACCCCATTCCACCTCCCCTTTCCTCTCCTCCCCCTAGTCTTCTTTTATTCTGCCCCTTAAGTTTCTTTATATCATCACTTCAAAGTTGATTTAATAACAATACCTTAACAGAGATACAGATTCCAAGAGTTAAGAGTATTATCCTCCCTCATAGGGACACAAGAAGTTTAACATCACTGAACAACCTCCCAACCCCCTCCTCATTTACTTCTTTATATTTCTCTAGAGTCTTGTATTTGGAGATCAAATTTTCTGTTCAGTTCTGGTCTTTTTCTCAGGAAAGCCTGGAAGTCCCCTAATTCATTGAATGAATATCTTTTCCTCTGGAAGAGAATGATCAGTTTTGCTGGGTAGTTGATCATAGGTTGTAATCCAAGCTCCTTTGCCTTCCTGAATATCATATTCCAAGCCCTGCAATCCTTTAATGTTGAAGCTGCCAGGTCCTGTGCAATCCTGACTGTGGCTCCATGATATTTAAATGGGTTCTTTCTGGATGCTTGGAGGATTTTCTCCTTCACCAGATAATTCTGGAGTTTGGCTACAATATTCCTTAAAGTGTTCCTTTTGGGGTCTCTTTCAGGTGATTGGTGGACTCTTTCAATGATGACTTTGTCCTCTGATTCTACAATTTCAGGGCAGTTCTCCTAGATAATTTCCTGGAATGTGATGTCTAGATTCTGTTCTTGATCATGGCTTTCAGATAGTCCAATAATTCTCAAATTATCTCTCCAGGATCTATTTTCCAGGTCAGTTGTTTTTCCAATGAGGTATTTCACATTTTCTTCTATTTTTTCAGGTTTTTTCATTCTTCTCAGCAGATTCTTGGTGTCTCATAGAGTTATCAGTTTCCATCTGTTCAATTTTAATTTTTAAGACCTTATTTTCCTTAGAAAGATTTTGCACTTCATTTCCATTTGGCCATTTTTTTCTCTCATTTGGCCAATTATATTTTTTAAGGAATTGTTTTCCTCAGTCAATTTTTGTGCTTCTTTTTGCAGTGTAACTCTCATTTCTCTCATTTCTTTTTTCATTTTTTATTCTACCTCTCTTATTTGGCTTTTTAAAAGCCTTTTTGAGCTCTTCAAAGAAGGCTTTTTGGTCTTGAGACAAGATCTTCTTCCCACTTGAGTCTTCACTTGTAGGTGTTTTGACCAACTCATCTGAACCATAGAAGTTGTCAATGGTAAGGGTCCTTTTTTGTTTCTTGATCATGTTGTAGGCTATTTTTAAACTTATTAAGTTGAAGTCTGCTTGTGGGTCACAGGGTTCACTGTTTCAAGCTTCTTACTCATCTCAGCTGTGCCGAGTTGCAGCAGTGAGAGCTGCCCATTGAGCTGAGCTTTGCTGAGGTGAGCTGCCAGCTGAGCCAAGTAGTACTGAGCCACCCTCCCCTTTCATCCAGGTGAGACAAACCTTTCCTGAAGTCTTTAAAATTATCTCAAGTAGCAGGATTGTGTCTCTCTTTTTGTAGGTCCTTGTAGCTCCAGATTTTGTTTAGAGGCTTGATTTAGTGTTGTTTTTGAGGGAAATATGGAAAAGCTCAAGCAAGTTCCTAGCTTCTTTCTGCCATCTTGGCTCTGACCCTGGAACTCCCTGACTTCACAATGTTAGAGGAGGGTGCCCTAGGTGGAACACTTAAGGAAACTATTTTAGATTTGGCACAAAGATTCAAAGTGTCCACACAGAAACTGTTTATATAATGATTCTCTTCCTCATGTTTTAGCAATTTATTTTACTTAGTTTATTTCAGTAGAGGCACTGTAACAGTATTTATCATGCTGTAATAGACAATGATTAGATCATCACTGATTATAATAACCACAACTACCAGGTGGCATCATGACTTAACTGCTCATTTTTTTTAACACTAAGGGAACACACACAGTGATTTGGCAAAGGAAGAATAGTCCAAAGAAAGTCTAATAGAAGATGATTCATTGTAATCGAAAGCATCCATAGCTCAAAAGTTGACACATTTCTTCTATGTGTTGGCTTCCTGGATAGAAGCAGAAGGCTTTTGGAGAAGAAAGCAGATTATGAGGGAGAATGCTGTTAACAACAGATGCAGGACCCACCCTGCATTAACATCAATTTGACACAGGGGTGTTAGATATACAATACAAATGGACTTTAAAATCTGAGGCAATGTTATGAAATCCAAGAAAAATGGAGGAGATTATTCATTGGATCACAAAGATAAATTACAACTTTAAAAGATTATAAAGTAAATGTACTACTTCTGCTGCACCAATTATTTGGAGCACTTCTTAGAACTTCCAACAACCATTGGAAAAGACTAAGGGTACACAGGACAGATCTTTGCTGGAAGCAACACAATTTTGAGGGTATTGAGAGATTGCTTCCCAATGTATTTGAAAGAGGGAAGGATGAAACGATCTTGGGGAGGGAATAATCACAGACATTGCTGTTGTTGTTCTTATTGTTACCAAAAAGAGATAATCAAGAAAGTATCAGTAACTATTGACCCATTTGTCTACAAAATTTTTATGAGAATAATCTATAAATGCATCAGTCATATTTGATGAAGGGATAAGAAGAGAGTGGGCAGATTTTTGCAAATGATATTCAATAGTCAACACAAAAGTGACTAAAATTCAGAATAGGATATCCCAATGTGTCCTATGTTTTAAAATCTTTGATTCTTTGCTGTGAAACCAACACCTTACAGGCTGTTTTTCAATGATAAATCTCCTATGTATAGGTTAACATCTTACAAAATTCCATCAAAAATACATCAGAGATAAATTTTTTCAGTGACCTTCAGACTATTACTATCAGCAAAGGCACAAAATGCTTGTATACATATATGTATATGTGTATGTATATACACATATACATATATATGCATACACATGTACATATATACATGTGTACATGCACACCCACATGCATGTGCACATATACATGTACATATACATATACATATACATATACATATACATATACATATACATATACATATACATATACATATACATATACATATACATATACATATACATATACATATACATATACATATACATATACAATCATCAAACCTATTTGCTACTGTCATGGAGAGCCAGCAGCATAGGATTCGATTTAAGGGGAGTCTCCTTAAAGGCATAGCACTAACTACAAACATCAAGCCTCAGTCAATTAGTAGGTGAAGTTCTTAGCAAGGAGGAAGAAAAGGAAGTCGCATGAGATGCTTGAGGAGAGAAGAGATTCATAGCAACCACTATGAAAGTTGGGATAGAGAATCAATTAGAAATAAATGAAAAGCTTGCTTTGCTGTAGTGAGGACCTGGTTGAAATTAGATAACATAAATTTGTACTGGACCAAGTCATAAATTTGTAGTGAGTTATATGACTTCCTCCAACTCTATTCACTACAATGGAGTATTAGAGGTAGCGGAGGTGAATAATGAGAGTAACCTAATTTGGGGCCTATCCAAAAGATCCGACTAGATTATATTTGGAAATTGTGAAATTATTTTAAATATTTTCAAGCTTCTCTCTGCTCACCTTTTTAAAAACCATTATTCTTCCACAGATACTATATGACTTTGAGCCATGGTGGAATCCCCATAGCTTTTGGTTCCCCCATAGGAGAGGCAAGGGCTAGGCAGGGATACCACATTAAAGTGTATTATAGAGAATTGTATAAGAGAAGCCTTGTCAAGAATAGCATCAGAGGCATATAAACAGAAAAGATGTAGGTCAATCATAAAGCAAGAGTAAGAGATAAGTGATAGGCAGTCTGTGTAGTCCTTGTACTTCCACATAGTGAAAGATCACCAGCCCATTGAGTAAAACCATTCTGGAGAATTTGTAGGAGTATATACACAAAAATCTCACATGATGAGAAGACATGAATGGGTTGTAATTGCATGATTAGAGTGAGTAATCACATAAGAAAGATCACAAGGCCTTAATTATGAGCATAACTTTCATGTCAAAAAGACCAGAAGGTAATAAGCTTTATTGGACTTCAGAGCAGCTTATGAAACAGCTTCAGGTACCCTTATTTAAAAAGGATACAATGATGACAGTATTGGGAATATGACAAGGAAGTCAGTTGCTAAGAACTGAGGTTCATTTCCTGCTCTTTTTTTCTAACAGATGGTTCTCATTAGAAAGAGAAATTCCCTCCTTGATCCACTATCAGAATTCCAAACCTGGGGCAGCTAGATGGCGCAGTGGATAAGCACCGGCCCTGGATTCGGGAGTACCTGAGTTCAAATCCGGCTTCAGACACTTACTAGCTGTGTGACCCTGGGCAAGTCACTTAACCCCAATTGCCTCACCAAAAAAAAAAAAATTCGAAACCTAAGGAGAAATGGAATTTGCTAGAGAATATTCCCACCAATAGTCAGACAGTGGGAATGGCCCTGGCTATTGTTACTACAGGGTCAGGTATCATTCGACCACCATATAGAGAGATCTCGTAGGTTTACAATGACAACTTAGTCAAATGTCCAACTCATTTCTCCTGAGTTCCAGCTCTACTCCAACTGCTTGCTTGACATCTTCAACATGGATATATCCTAGGCATCTCAGACTCAACATGCCCCAAAATTAACTCATTATTTTTCTCCTAGGCCCATTCTCTCCTCCTAACTCTTATTTCTATCTAGAGGACCATTATTCTTCTAGTCATTTAGGTTAACAACTCTGGAGTTATCATTAATTATTCCCTAATATTCAATTAGTTGCCAACTACTCTCCTCTTATTTCTTTCTGCCTACTCATACCACAACAACCAAGGCTGAAAATCTCATGTCCTTTTGCCTGGAATATTACAATATCCTATTAATTGATCTCCCTAAATACAGTATATCCTCTTTCTAATCTGTCTTCAATCATGTCACTTTTCTTCTGAGGAAGCTTCAGTGATTTCCTATTGCCTTTAAGATAAAATACAAATTTTCCTATTAGGCATTTGAAGTCCTTTACAATATGGCCCCAACCTACCTTTCTAGACTGATGACATTTTCTTATTCCTCCCATAATCTATGATCCAGTCAAACAGTCTTACTCATTGTTTCCTCTAAGAAATATTCTATTTCCCATCTCCCTGCCTTTGAATAAGCTCTTATATATCTTAAAAACACACCCTCCTCACTTTCTCCTATTGGAACCTGCAGTTCCTTTGAAGTTTCAGCAGAAGTACCAGCTTCTTAAAGAAACCTTTCCTTATCTCCCCACCTGTTTGTTAGCATCCCCTCCAAATAACTCTGTATTGCTTTCATATGTATTCTGTGTTTACTTTTCTATGAGCATATTGTATTCCTCTAGTAGAATGCAAGCTACTGGAGGTCAGGAGTTGTTTCTTTTTTTTTTCTATATCCCCAGCATCCAACACAATGTCTCATATGTGGAAGGCACTTGATAAATTCTCTTTGATTGACTGATTTCCTTCATATTCATGCCTGCCCAAGAGGTAGATTCTTTCTATGGATAGAGTCTTGGCTCTGAAGTGAGGAAGGCTTGAATTCAAGTTCTGACTCTAATGCATAACATCTGTGTAGCCACAGGCAAATCCACTGTAAGTGCCTCAGACCATTTTCTAAGACTACAAATCACAGAAGAGTTGCTGGCCTACTTTGATGGAGGGAGTTTTCATACTATACGTTCTCTACATCAATTAAATAACAGGTCCAAATGCTACTGAAGGGGTCACCATACAAAACAAACATCAGCTTTGATGAACTGAGAGCAACCCCTATGAAAGAAAGAAGGACAAAGACTCCAGAGTAAAATTCCTCTTGATAAAACATTAATATCTCCCTGTAATCATACTCTCTCAGATTTAGAGGACAGATATTCAAACCTGTTGACCATCACTAAACCTAGGGACCATAGACCTGAAACACTCACCCACCCAGTTTCCCATTTTATACCTCTATAATTGTTATGCTCTCCTAAATTTCCATGGAAACCATGGGAATGGCCTGCTTGTCCTTATGAGGGTAGAATTAGGAGAAAAATATGAGTTATGGAAAATTTTATAAGCTTAACAGAAACATGGGTGATAATCAACTAGATCAAGAAAAAGGGACATATTCTGGAGACCCCAGTAGATTGTAGGGTTAATATGAGTCGACAGCAGGAAAGCATGTAGCCTCAAAGGCTGAATTACCACTTGCCACGCATATCATAGAGGGTCCCTTCTAGATATAAGCTCATGATTTTAAGATATTAAATAACAACTGAAAAATTACTGAACATAGCTTGTAAATATGTTGTTATTAGTGTTTTGCCTCCTCCAGTAGAATGTGAGCTCCTTAAGACAAGAAACTATGTTTTGGCCTTTGTGTCTCCAACACCTAGCTCAGTGTTTGGCACCCAGTACTTAATAAATGCTTATAAATTAACTGACAATCGCCCACACATACAAATTAATCATGGCTCTCCTTGGTTAGGGATTTTCAACAGATACAACTAGAGAAGCCCTGATCACCTTCTCTTGGGGGATGGAGATAGAAGGGGAAAATGGTCCAAAATATAACATCCTTTCAGCACCATGGCTAGGGAAGAAGCTATGCTAGGAGCTTGTTACTTGGTCACCATTATTAATAGCAATGAAGTTAATCATAGTTGGACACCATTATTATTCTGTGTGTCCTTGAGTGGAATACAACAAACATCTTTAAGGAAGAACAGCAGGAAATACTCTTTGATACCTGCCCAGTGGCTGGGAGTCAGACTTCCATTTCTGATATAGCCAAGGCTTCTTCTCTGATATAGTAAATTTTTGAGACTCTGCCCTATCAGCCTTTGGAGTATCTTTGAGAACTCCAGAGCCTGTAACTTATTCCCCCCCCCCCCGTCTTTACTTTTGATAATGAATAAACATTTTACTCCCACCTTCCTTCATATCTTTCTCTCTGTCTCTGTCTTTCTGTCTCTCTGTCTCTCTGTATGTGTTTTCTGCTAGATTCAAAGGTAAATACATAATCAGCAATTAAGGAGACTGAGTCTAAGAACCAGGATCTTGCCCCATTTCTACCACCAACTCATTTATAAAGCACAGGAATGACTTGGTTTCATTGTACCTTAGTCTTCCCATCCGCAAAATCTAAAATAATATTTTCAAGCACTCTGTTATCTCACAAAATGCTGATTTCCACAAAATTGAAGGACTTCCTTGGAAGGTGATCATTTAAGGGAAATGAATAAATATTTCAAGGCAAAAAGAGCCATTTGGTTCATCAGACAATGCCATTCATTGTAGCAGAATATTGGGCAAAGCATTTACATGATGAATAGTACATTTACGTGCTATGTGACTCTGACTACATCATTAAATCTCTCTCAGTCTCAATTTTCTCATCTGCAAAATGGGGATAATGAACCTTCTACCTCAAAGAATTATTTTGAGAAACAAACTAAATATGTAAAATGCTTTGGAAACTTTGTTAGCTTTCATAGTTATTATTATTATTATTATTATTATTATTATTATTATTAATTACTAGCATATCCTCCTCTTTCTCCCATACTTTTCCTTTGATTTATTATCTCTTCATTTACCACCACCAGTTTTGGAAGAAATCATCATATAGGGCTAGGTCTGAACTGTCAAAGAGCTATAAATGGCCCCATTTGATGAAAACCATTCAAAGAATGTATGAAGATGTATTAACAGTGGGGAAACTACTCTGACTAAACCTTTGGAGCTTCTGCCAGAGTAGAATTATGCTCATAGCTGCAATGCCAACACTGGTAGTCAGGAAAAAAAATTTCTGCCTAATATTTGTTACTCTCCCTGCCCTGATATCTCTTGCTTTGAGAGGTAAAATATAGGCCAAAAGTGGGGAACAGTGACTTAGTGAGGAGGGGTGGAAGATGATATTGTCCCTGTCCTTATCAGCAATTATAAAGTCATATCATACAGTGTTTTCTAAAAGTCTTAGCACATTTTTAAGCTTTACTCAATTAAAACCTGCACTTAAATGTTTGTGACCCCTGCCATATACTCTCATAAGGTGGGAGAGGACAAAGAGTAAATAAATCAATATCTCCTGAATACTGAAACAAGCTAATTAATAACTAGGTTTAGCTACCTTTTTACCCATTGGTGAAGCAAATCCTATTACCAGCATGTCTGCATGGGGCACTATTGGAGGTCCTAGGATATAAAGACAAGCACAAAACAGTCTCTGCCCTTAATGAGCATTCTACTGCAATAACCACAGATCCAGGAGACTTCCAGGGCAGAGCCAAGATGGCAGAGGAAAGGCAGTGAGCTCTCAAACTCATAACATGATCACTCCAAAAAACATCCAAATAATGCCACAGGACAATTCCTGGAGCTAGCAAAACCCACAGAAGAATGTGCTGAAATCATCTTCCAATCAAGGACAGCTTTGAAGGTCAGAAGGAGGGAGCTGCTGTGCTGAGACAGGAGTCAACCCTGACACAGATCCAGTCCCAAGAAGGCCTCACCAGAGAAAGAGACCCCCCCAGAGCCTCTGAATCAGCTGAAGCATCAGTGTCATCTGGAACTAAGCTCACAGTCTGGTGAGAGGGCTGAGCCCTGGGCAGGGGGAAGACTACAGGGGTCTATGCTGGTGCTGAGGCAGAACTTGGGTTTTTCACCCCTGCTGGGAACTAGGAGGCATGCTTGACTAGCAGTGACCCAGGGTGGGGGAGGGGCAAAGGCTTGTCAGAGCTGACAACCACAGCACACAAAGCTCATTGATTAACAAGTTGGTCTGGGGTCATCTACAGACCAGGGAACAGGCCAGGTGATTGAAGAACCTGCTCCTCCTTAAATTATACCACCTGGGACATCCTGAAGCTTGGGATACTGCAGCCTGGAAACAGTGCCCCACTTTAAGGAGCTAAAAGTCTAGTAAAAGAAAGGCAAGATGAGCAGACAGAGAAAGGTGAGGACCATAGAAAGTTTCTTCAGTGATAAGGAAGATCGAGGTACATCCTCAGAGGAAGATGTCAACATCAGGGCCCCTATATCTAAAGCTTCCAAGAAAAATATGAATTGGTCTCAGGCCATAGAAACATTCAAAAAGGACTTTGAAGATAAAGATAGAGAGATAGAGAAAAAAAAGGAAAGAGAAATGAGGGTGATGCAGGAAAGACATGAGAAAAAAGTCAACAACTTGAAAAGCCAAATGGAAAAGCTCTCTGGTGAAAATAATTGCCTAAGAATTAGGAATGAACAAATGGAAGCTAGTGACTTTATGAGAAACCAAGACACAATAAAGCAAATCCAAATGAATAAAGAAAATAGAGGGCAATGTGAAATATCTTCTTGGAAAAACTGCTGACCTAGAAAATAGGTCCAGGAGAAATAATTTTAAAATTATTGGTCTACCCGAAAACCACCATCAAGGAAAGAGCTTAGATATCATCTTTCAAGAAATTGTTGGGAGAAATTGCCCTGATATTCTAGAAGCAGAAAGTAAAATATAAATTGAAAGAATCCACTGATCACCTCCAGAAAAAGATCCCAAAAGAAAAAATCCTAGGAATATTATAGCCAAATTCCAGCACTCTCAGGTAAAGGAGAAAATATTACAAGCTGCCCAAAAGAAAGAATTCAAGTACTGTGGAGCTCCGGTCAGGATAGCACAAGATCTAGCGGTTTCTACATTAAAGGACCGGAGGGCATGGAATATGATATTCCAGAGGGCAAAGGAATTGGGATTACAACCAAGAATCACCTACCCAGCAAAATTGAGCATAATCTTTCAGAGGAAAAAAATGGGACTTCAATGAAAAAGAGGACTTTCAGGTATTTGTGATAAAAAGACCTGAACAGAATCGCAAATTTGACTTTCAAATACAAGACCCTAGAGAACCATAAAAAATTGGAGTTGGGGGCCATACCTGGGGTTGTGCAGTGGGTGACTGTCTTGTGTCTGAGGCCAGGTTTTGGCTGATATCCCCATCGGTCCAGGGTGGATACTTTGTCCACTGTGTCACCTAGCTGCCCCATGATGACATCTTTGGGGTAAAATTGAGGGGTGAGGGGAATGCACTGGGGGAGGGGGAAGGAAGGGCAGTGGTAGCATGGGGTGAAATCCCACATGAAAGAAACAGGAAAGGGTTTATGGAATGGAGGGAGAGATGGGGGAGGAGCAGGGCAGTAAATGAATTTTACACTCATCAGAATAAGATCAAAGACCTTAATCTCATCAGTTGCCTCAAGGAGGGATTAACATACACAATTGGGTGGAGTAATCTATGTAATCTGGGCAGTAAATGAGCCTAACACTTACCAGAACTGGCTCAAAGACCACAATCTCATCAGAATTGGCTTAAGAAGGGAACAACATACACACTCAGTTGGGTGGAGCAATCTATCTAACCCTGCAGGAAAATAGGAGGGGAAGGGGATAAAGAGAGAGGGGCAAAAGAGGGGAGGGCAGATTTGGGGAGGGAACAGACAGAAGCAAATCCCTTTTGAATAGTGATAGGGTGAAAGAAGATAGATAATAGAGTAAATATCATGGGGAAGGGAATAGGATGGAGGAAAACGGTTAATAGTAATCATGAAAAAGAAAAGAGAAAAATTGTACAAAAAATATTTATAGCAACTCTTTGTGGTGGCTAAGAATTGGGAATCAAGGGAATGTCCATCAATTGAGGAGTGACTGAAGAAGCTGTGGTATATGATTATGATGGAATGGTATTGTGCTATAGGAAGTGACAAAGAGGATGATACCAGAAAAACCTGGAAAGACTCATATGAACTGATGTATAGTGAAGTGAGCAGAACTGGGAGGACATTGTGCATCATGCCAGCAGTACTGTTCAATGAGCAATTGTGAATGACTTAACTACTCAGCAATACAATGATCCAAGACAATCCCAAGGGACTAATGAGGAAGCATACTATCCACCCCCATAGAAAGAACTGATAAAAAGAGCACTTGTGGTCTTCTTCTTAGCGCCATCTTGTCGATTTCCGCTGTGCCATGAAAGCCAAGTGGAGGAAGAAGCAAAAGCATAGGCTGAAATGCAAGAGGAGAAAGATGAGGCAGAGGTCCAAGTAATCAGACCATGCTGAGCACTGAGGCCACAGGAGCAGAGATGGAATGACCCTTGGTGACATTCTCAGGAAGGCAGAAATCATCTGGAAACTTCATCTCCCTAAGAAGCACTATGCTGCTAGCTCTACCATCTGACAAAGGACTCTGACCACCATTTGACACTTCCCTGACAAAAGGACATGCCACGTCTTAATGCAGATTCCACCTACCTACTTCTTGATTTTGTGCCGTGGGACTCCTATCATTCTGGACTTATTGTTCATTGTGGCTTAGTGTAGCGCACCTGTACAATAATTCCTCGCAACTTTCTTGTTTGAACCAAAAAAAGAGTGTTTGTGGATTGTATATATATATATATATATATATATATATATATATATATATAACCTGGTTGATGTCTTATGGAGGGGGGAGGAAAGGGAGGGAGGGAGAAAAAATTGGAACTCTAAATCTTATAAAAATAAATGTTGAAAACTACCCTTACATGTAATTGGAAAAAATAAAATAAATGTTTGTTAAAAAAAAAGAGAAACAAAAACAAAGAAAAAACCTCACAAGTCAAAGCAAAAAAGAATCTTCCATGCCCATCGATTAGGAAATGGTTAAACAAATTCTGATACATTAATATGATAGAACTATTGTGCTGTAAGAAATGATGAAGGGAATGGTTTCAAAGAAACCTGGAAAGACCTCTATGAAACAATTCAGAGCAAGGTGAACAAAATCAAGAGAACAATTTATACACTAATATTGGAAAGATAAAGAATTCTGAAAGCCTTAGTAACTCTGATCAACGAAATGACCAACAATTACAAAGGATCCATGATGAAACATGCCAGACAAGCCCCTTGCTGATAGAAAAGTGATAAACTCAGGATATAGATTGAGGCATATTTTGGGGAATTTGTTTTATTTGACTGTACATGTTTGTAACAAAGGTTTTGCTTTTCTTGCTTTTTCAATGCAAGGAGAGAGGAGGTAGGAAAAAGAAAATCCAGATATTCATCTGAAAATAAAATAAATTTTATTGTATGTATTGTTATATTTATATGTTTATTATTTATAAAATAAATTAATTTTTTTAAAGTAAAAACTGCAGAAATAGTAGTTTGAAAAAGAGAACTAAGGGGCAGCTAGATGGCGCAGTGGATAGAGCACTGGCCCTGGACTCAGGAGTACCTGAGTTCAAATCCAGCATCAGACACTTAACACTTACTAGCTGTGTGACCCTGGGCAAGTCACTTAACCCCAATTGCCCCTCAAAAAACAAACAAACAAACAAAAACAAGAAAAAGAAAACTAAGTGAAAGATTGGAAAGATGAGCAATGCTGGAAGACATGGAGACATCCTATCTCTCTCACACACCTATATGTGCATGAATACATGCGTATATATGTGTATGTTATACATACATATATTCATATGTATGTGTATATGTTGTGTGCACATATATGTACACACATGTGGGTGTACATATAGGCATAGAATCCAATATGAAATTCTTAGAACCACACTCTCTCTTTTGCAACACATATAAAGTACATTAATTTCCAACAAAGAGAGAAATTACATTCTTACCTTTACAAAGATTTCAGGTAGGCTATTGGAAGTATGGTGGGAGGAACAACTTGATAAATGAGGTGCTCCATTTAATTCTAAGAATATTAAGTATCTTCTATGCTCAATATATTGTTCTGAGCACTGGGAATGCAAGACAAAGTACAATCTCTCTCCTCTATTGTCCTGATTCCCCTACTTAAGGGATTCACAGTTACAAAGAAAAAACAATGACATCAAGATCACACTAATCTCAGTCAAGAGTAGAGAGCAAAGCACTCTTCTTGACATTGGAGAAACAAAAACAAAAAACAGTCACTGTTGTTACCTTTTCCTGAGAGAGGGACCGAGGGTACCCAGGTAACTAAATGAGATCACTTGAGGAAGAAGAAAGTACTAACTCTGTGTGACTTTGGGCAAGTCACTTTAATTTCTCTGGGCCTTTGTTTCCTGATATGTAAAATGAGAGGATTAAACCAGATAGCCTCTAAACTTTCTTCTAGATTGTAATCTATGGTTTTATGATCCTATAAACCAAAGGGAACCAGGGAAGGCTTCAAATAGGAGTTGGTGACTGAGCTGAGCCTTGAGGAGTCCAAGCATTCCTCAGCACATGTCATTACAGACTTCAAATTCCCTTTCGGGAATGTAAGATGATAGAGATACAGTTATACAGGGAAAGGAATATGAAAAATGCTACATCCACTTCCTGAGTCTGAATATCCTACAATGGGAATCATTAACCTCCATTTTACACGACCAGGGAACTCTGAGAGCAAATCAAGTGGTTTAGTCCAATGAGTCCCAGACTAGGAGACTATAGTTTGAAGTTCTCTTCCTGGCTCTCTGGAACCCTGAATAAATCACTTCCACCTTTGGGTCTCTGTTTCCTCATCTACAAAATGACAGAGCTGAACCCAATGATCTCTAAGCTCCTTTCCAACACCAACAGCCTATTATTCAAGAGGGGAAAATCAGATCCAGAATGAATGATTTATGTCACCAAAGTTATTGGTTAAATTATTGGAAAAAGTCAGTTTAAATAGTGAAGTAGTGCTCAGTGGAATCTTTCCCAAATGCTCTTAATGTGGAGAGAGCATAAGGGACTGTGAAAATGAAATGTTTAAATCTGCAATAAAACAAATTTAAAAAAAACAGAGGAAAAATATTTATACAACTAATTTCTGAGAAAGTGAACAATAAAATGGTGAAAGCTTCTCTTTTGTAATGAAAAATTTCACCCCATCCAAGTACATTATCTTTAAGCAAAGGTTATTATAGAGTCAGAAAATTCATTCAGAAGGCCTCAGAATAATATATAGAGTGAAGAAGTTTTAGAGATTTTTTTGTATGAGAAAATTCATAGAAAGCAAATTGACATAATTAAGTTTATTCACAAAATACAGATACTATAAAGGATTAAAAGTAAAACATCTAGAACCAATCTCCACAGGATGACAACTACAGTAAGAAAAGTGTTCAGCCCCTCAAGGGTAATCCACGTAAGACAGTAGATCTTATTTAGGAAGAATCGAGGGATTTAGGAAGAATCGAGGGTACCAAGTCACTTCTTTTGCCCTTTCCATCCTTAATGGCTTCTTATAAAAAGGCCCCTTACAGAAGCTAGACAGTGCTGCAGTTGTCTGTTTTCCTGTGTCTTCTGAAGCTAACCTTTCTACCTTTGTAGAGGAAATGGGAGAAATACCACACTTGTAATATGCCATTATTCTTCTTAGCCCTGAGGGTGCTTGAGAAATTCCTCACTAACTTGAGCTTCCTTCATCTCCTTCCTAGACCAAGGTGGGTGGGCAAACTACACTGGGATTCACTACATCTTCTGACTGCCAAACTGAGGTTAGAATAGACTTACCTATGTCTTAAAATTGGGGTTCCGTCCTTTTTTCTCTCCCTCCCTTTCTTTATCTCTCTTTCTTTCATTCCTAAAAAAGGAATCATGACAAAAAGTCATGATCCAAATTTAATTTTGTTTGTTTGTTTGTTTCTGACATATGGTTCTCCAAGATCAGGCAGTCAAGGAATCTTTGAGTCAGAGTAATTTAGTTCAGCTTTACATCCTATCCAAATCATACTCTGTTGGTTTTTTTTAACCTTTCCACTACTGGTCCATTACCACACCCGTTATTACATTATTACAAAGCTCCACTGAAATCCATCCCCAAGCCATACTATTGGCAAACCCAGGAGAGAGGACCAAGGATTTCATGCACATAGAGGCGCCGTAGCCCTCTTTCCTTTGATGTAACACTCCCCTACAGGGCTGGCTGGATACATAGAATCATGGAGCAGTGAAAGAAGCTGGACTGGGTTTGGGAGTAGACAGGTTTCAGGCAAATGTTTAAGACAGGGGAAGGAGGGCATCTAGGAAATAAAACAATGGATTCTCTCGAAGGCCCTGCTATTGATTAGCTGTGTGATGTTGACCAAATGTCTGGGCCTCCTTGTTCTATGGAAGACAAAATCACCCAAGGAAGTGGGAAAAGGCCTGAAACCAGGAATTTGCCTGATTTTTAGTCCTGGCTTTTCTACCATCTCACTGACCTTAGACAAGTCATTGAGCCTCATTGTATCTCAGCTTCTTTAAAAGAAGGAAAGTGAAATTCAATGGTCTTGAAGTCCTACTCCCTCTGAAGCTTTTACAATGTTTAATTCTATTATTCTATAATGAAAATGTGGCACAAGAGCTCTGGAGTTCACTCTTACAACCCCATTTATGTTGGCAAGTCATATCATCAGAAGAATGAAGGGTACTCAGGGTCCTGGGGTAATTCTGGAGTTCCAACTCTATCACTCATAGTTCTAATTTTGAGTTCTAATTCTTTCACTTGGGGCAGTTAGGTGGCACAGTGGATAGAGGGCTCAGCCTGGAGTTCAGAAGATTCATCTTCCTAAATTCAAATCTAGGCCAGCTATGTGTCCCTGGGCAAGTCACTTAACCCTGTTTGTCTCAGTTCCTTGTCAGTAAAATGAGTTGGAGAAAGAAATGGCAAACCATTCCAGTATCCTTGCCAAGAAAACCCAAATGGGATCATGAAGAGTCAGACATGACTGAAGCAACTGAATAATAATAACAATTCTATCACTCACAAACCCCAATCTGGTGTGTTCCTCCTAATTTCAATCTAGTAGACAATATCTACCGGATATCAGTTAACCAGTTAACATCAATTAGCTTTTATAAAAGGCATATTTACTGAGAACATGTAGCAAACAAGGATTGGAGTCAAGAACATCCCTTCCAATTAGGAGTTCACTCTTCCCTTTCTCCACTCACTCAGTCCCTGGGGAGAGCGGATTCAAACTTAAAAGTGCAATCCAGGGTGGAAGGAGGGAGTGCTTCTTAGTCTTGAGTGGCCTTTTTCTCTCACCAAGTTTACCCTGGGATGTGGCATAGCTAATGGATGACCTTGGCCCTTGTTTAGTTGGATTGCCTGGCTAGATCAAGGAGGTCACTCAGCTGCTTTATTGTATCCTCACGGAACCCTCCACTAGACTTTACTGCTGCTGAGGGGACCTTTGATGGCTCTTTTGACCTTCTGAAGCTTGCATGTTCATGACTTGGTCTATTCCATCTCCAATACTCATATACCTGAGATTAGGAAAAAACAAAAACAAAGTTACAAAAAAATAACAGCAAAATATGTTCCTCATGATTTGGCTGCCAGGTGAGAAAGTTTCCCAATACTCTCCCCAACCGCCCATGCAGAGGTCCACAGCAGTTCATCACTCACTTGCCATCAGGGAACATGGGGGAGAGATCACCTGGCCTGTCTGAACCTTCTGTATGCACTCAGATGCATCTCAGCAACCCATTAAAAGGCTTTTCCTTATCATGCAGTTGGCCAACAGGAAAAATGTCAAAAGATACCTCTATGTACTTTGATGTGGGGAGGAGAAAAAAAAACTCTGTCATACACCCCTGGAAATAATCTCAATAAATCTCCATGTGGATTGATAGGAGGGCAGAATATTTTGCATGTGCCATGAGGACCAGTCTCTTATTAGCCAGTTCCACCACCACCTCACCATTATGTCAAAATAAAAAGTCATAGAATTTTAGAATTTAAGTCTCTCTCTCCACATGAAAAGAATAATAGCCATTCTTTAATCTAATGCCATCCTCTTTTAGATGTGGAAACTGAAGAAGTGACTTGTCCAAGACCACACGGTTAGTCATGTCATCTGACACCATTTCTACTACTTTTTCGTTAGATGACATCTGAAAGTGAATGGAATGGTCTCAAAGCCCCCACTTCCCCCAGAGCTTTCAGTCTATGACTCTATAATGAAAGTAGAGCTTAAGCTTAGTGTAGGAACTGTGGGACGACTACAAAGTATGACTGTTCATTTCATGCTGTGCATGTCATGTCATTGGTTTTATTGGGGGCAGGATTTCATCTTTCCATCTTTTGTGATGGGTCACTGCCTGTTTCACAGAATCCATCACCGGAGGTGCTTGTGTCATGAGTATGGGAGTGATTTGGGCTCCTTCTTATGGAGCTTGTTGAGAGGGAGGTGGCTGTAACCGTTTGCTTTTTACTTTTGCACTGCCTGGAGGCATGCTGACCACTACTGATGAGTTCTGTGATCTTTTTTATTTCCCAAGCATATGGTCAGGGCCTAGCCACTTCCCAGAATAGCAGACTGAAGCTCTACTAGGCTTAGGTGCACTTTATGAATTGCTGAGCCTTGGGGAAAAGGCAGTGTTATGTACAGGGGAGGGCTGATACACATTAAACATCCCTACAGGCAAAAAGAACACATGTGTTCTGGGTATCTTAGTAACATCATGCTACTACCTCTCTTTCTAAGCTCACAGGACTCTCTACTTACAGGAATCCAAGGCATGGGGCAGAAATTTTAAAAGTAGAAGAGAAGACAAAAGTGAAAATCTCAAGAGAGTGGGTTCAAAGTTACAAAGATTGCCAAATACAGTAGAATTTAAAAGCTGCACAGAATTAAGGAAATATGCTTCACAAAGAAGATTGTGTTTAATTTATCCTGCTTCTGTTTTTTATTTTCTATTTTTCTTGTCCCTCTTTTCTTTAATAATATCTGATTGAAAGTCTTAGCTTTGTTATATAAGATTTTGTTTTACCCATTCCCCACTTAAATTTCAACCCATAGAGTTCTTTTAAGGCATTTCACAGTCATGAGTTAAACTTTTTACTAATGAAATATTATTATTTAGGCAAAATATTAAGCTTGCTGAGCTTCTAATTTGGTTTTAAAGGATCTTGTACATAGTGGAACAGATTGTACAAATCTTGTAACAGATTTAACAAATCTCTGGCATTACTGTACTCCAGGCTCCAGTGTTCAAAGATGTTCTAGATACTAATCCAGCCATTGGGCTGTAGTAGAAATTGTCATGGTAATTGGAGAATGGTCCAGGAGAGCACAGGAGAAGATGCTGCAGTTGTGATACAAGCTTTGAGATACGGATAGCATAATAGAAGTAGACCACCCCTCTGAGGGTCCTTCCCTGACCTGTACTCTCACTCATGGCTTGGGGTCCCATGATTCCAGAGGAGTGATTGATTGCCACTTACTCTCAGAATTGCAGGCATATGCCTGAGGGACTGGGTTTCTAGGATTCTCACTTATAAGCCCCCACCAGTATGTTTCCAACAAGCCAGTGAACTCAATTAGCTTTTAGCAAAGATGATATAAAAAAATCAGCTACTACAAAACATCAGCCTCGTGCCCCCAAAAAACAATATCCTAAGTACACTTTTCCAGCACTTGGAGAGAGTGAGTTCAAACATAAATCCAATGGTAATGAGACAGACATTTAGGATACACATGTGGCAAAGGGGTAACTCACCGCTCCTACTGATTTATGGTCTAGAAGTCCATTCTTGAGATTGCATTCTCTCACCTTTCTTGAAGGTCTTTAGTCCCTTAAAATGCTAATTTTCTATTTCCATTTCCATTTAAGTTTATCCATGTTTGTCCTTGGTATGTATCTCTTTACAACTGGTTAGTTGTGTTATCTCCTACTGGTCCATTTTCTCTGACCCAAGATGGATGCATTGTCTGCTACTAGTTCAGAATCTCTTGTCTCTTATGATATGATCATGTTTAAAGTTTTCTGGCTCTCTTCCTGAATAAAACACTTTTAATTTGTAGATTTAAGGCTTTTGTGTGAATAATAATTGTAATAGCATTTGTGAAACACTATAATGTTTGCAAAGTGTTTTATATATGCTATCTTATTTGTGATTTTAAAATAATGTAAAATTTTTAATTGATTTTAATTTAAAATTTAATTTTTACTTTATTTTATTTATAATTTTATTATAAGATTGCATAACTAAAGACTAAGCAAGAATAAAAGCATTAATAATTCCCCTAGTTTCCTGAATTGAGCCTTTTGCCCCAACCCTAGGGAGCTGCCCTAACTAGTAAGCCTAAGGGAGTTGGAAAGCCCAAGATTAAGAAAAAATGGTTGGTCTTGTTTGAACACACTTCTGTTGTGATCATTATGGGCAAAACATATACTTTCCTATTTTGCCTAAGACTCCTGGCTCTGAATTCTAGCCTCCATTCCCACCACCAGCACTATACCATACTATTATGGCATGTCAGCTCCTGGAACCTTGAAAATTATCAATTTTCAAGAACCACAGAACAATTCAATTTTTCCTTAAGTTTTACTCTACAAGCAAACCCATGAAGAGGAATCAAGACTTCTATAATTCATCCATATTGGCATAAGAATAAAGGTCAATAATAAAGAATTGACTATTGGTGAACAAAGGAGACACAATCTCTATCAATCATAAAGAAAAAATACCTCATCCTTGGATTTCCTCCAGAATGTTTGTGAAATCCAAAAATGTCTCAAAAATAATGCATGAAAAACAAAAGGAAAGTGCACCATTGTGTTGCTATTCCTACTTAGAATAAAATTTTAGAGCCCAAGGGAACCTTTGAATATGTAGTCCAAAAGTTTCATTTTACTCTTGAGGAAACTGAGGCTCAGAGAAAATGTGTTGTTCAAAGTGGCACAACTAGTTAACCAGAGCTAGGATTCTAGGCCATCCTGTTATTTCCAATACACCACACTTCCTCCCATCCTCCTCTTCCTCCCCATTCTCCTCCTCTTCCCCATCTACTAACAGTCCAGTGACAAAGGTGAAAATAATTTGCTTGACATAAATATATTCAAATAAGAGCCTTAGACTTTCTTCCCTGGAAAGATTCACCCTAATGAAGACAGAATTGTTGGATATCACCCAACACAATCACAGTACCAGAGACACTGAAAACCAAGAAAGCTGAAGAAACGTCGGCTTCAGTCAAAAGATTCCCACCATCTGGTAAATGTGCTATTCCATCACCATGATTTAAGAAATCAAGAATGTCCTTAAAATCTGCTTTGGAAATTTTTTCCTTTCAGATCCACCTAGCAACAGACATTTATGACTGTCTTTCAGTGCCATGTCAATACAACAAAAACACTCATGTCTCCAGGTGAGAGACTGACAATTCACTTCAGCACCAGAGACTGAAATCACTGGAGGCTTAGATCAGAGAAAACTCACATGCTGGTCATCTGTGTAATGTCAAAGCTATACCAAGTGGCTGTCCCAGCCTTCTTTTCATTTACACTTGTTCAGTGGGAGACAGGGGTGAATGGACTTAACGTTAGAGGACCTTCAAGGCATGGAAAATAGTCTCTGTCAGGATAGAGGAAAAAGATCTCATCAGGTTTCATTCTTGCTGTAAAAATCAAGGGCACAAGTATACACAAGTATTTAGTGAACTGGGGGCTGTAATTTTAAGTTCTCTGGATGTTTTTCCAAATACAGTAAACTACTCCAGGTGAAATCCTCCCCTGCCTTTTATTAACCCTAAAGAGACCAAAGAAGCTGCTCAGCCTTCCAGGGTTCCTCTAAAAGCCAACCAGGGAGCCTCCTAGCTCCTATGTTGCAACTGGAACAGATCTTCCAGGGTCTCTCCCTATAGTTAGAGGTATGGATTCTCTTTTGCCAGTGTAGTTTAATTTCTCAGAATTGACCAGGTCTGTAGGGAAGTCTTGGATGCATTTGCCAAATACACAGAGCAGCTGCAAATGTAACACAATAATGTGACAGTATTGTTAACTACAAGTTTCCCAAGTCCCTAGGAAATGTTACCATGACCATCTTTAATTTACCTGTAGAAGCAGGTATGAACCAATATGAACCAATAGACATGATCACAGAAAAGTAAGAGGATATGAGGAAGGGAGCTTGTCAAAAGGTCACTATTGTAGCACAACAGTAATCATTGTTAATGGGTAATGACAGGGTTAGGACTATTTCACAGAAGGGCATCTTTTCAGTCTAGCACAACAAGAAATCCCATGTATTCAGGAGGTACAAACCCCAAAGAACTTCCAGGGCTGTTTGGGAAGTAGCATATTCATTCAAAAAACTTGATGAAAGATGAGGGCATTCTAAAATCCAAAATTAAGATAATTCTTCTGCTGACAGTATATAAAGAAAATTCACTATATGAACATATACATTGAAAAACTGATCAAGCAATCAATAATCAGTGATTAAGTAACAGTACTGTGTTAGCTACTGGGAATACAAAGACAATAAAACAATTCTACTGTGGTAAAAAAGTGAAAGTTTTTAACAGTTGGCTAGGATAACTGAAAGACGCCAGTTTTTGAAGGACCACCCTTTTGGGGAGGAGACCGTGAGGAGCCGCCCATGCGTCTGCTAAGCACTCCACTTCCGGGGTGTGAGTTTAAAGGCAAGTGATGTCTTTTTTTCACTCTCCTCGCCTGCCGGCTTGCTCTGCACACACAGACACTGACTGAGGTTCGACTTGGCCCAGTTCTCCATAACAGCACGTGCTTGACACGGTTTTCTACCTCAGAGGTGGCCTTGGGTTTTTGGTGAGTTCTATAGGAATATAGACTAAGCTTAGATCTAAGACTATTTATTTGTATTTCTACTTTCCTATCTCTCTAATCAACATCACCTTGTTTTGTTGACTAAGTAATTCCCAAACAATAAAAGCTCTAACTAAAGCTCAGAGGCTTCTTTCACTTATTGGTCTGGGATATATATAAGGGAAAGGTTAAAAGGGAGTTTAATGCTCATATCCAATTTTAAATCTCACACTACTAATAAGCATACATTTGAATTGAGTAGACAACATATACGTGTGTGTATAAAATACAAGTTTCAATGCAAGGTAGTTTGAGACAAGGTAGTTAGGGAGGGAAACACTAGCAGTTGGGGGGAATTGAAAGAGGTATTATATAAAAAGGTTGTGCTTAGGTTGAGTTATCAATGAAGTGAGAGATTCTGAGATGGAGGTGAGGAGAGTATATGTTCCAGGCATTGTGGGTTGGGGGTAAGGAGAAGGGACAGCTGGTGCCAAGGTACAGAGACAGGAAATGGAGCATCACGTAAAGAACCACTTCAGCTGATAAATTAAATTAAAACTTTTTCTCATTACAAAATTTTTGTGTTCCTTTAAAAAATATCTTCTGTTGCGAACTGAAAGTGTTTATATATTGGTATTTAATGTGGATAGGAAAGAAATTATCAGAAATTAATGTTAAAAGCAACTAGGTGGCACAGTGGATAGAGCACTGGCCCTGGAGTCAGGAAGACCTGAGTTCAAATCTGACCTCAGACATGTAACATTAGCTGTGTGACTCTGGGCAAGTCACTTAACCCCAGTTGCCACACCAAAAAAATAAATAAATAAAATAGTAAGTTAAGAAAACCCCTAAACAGATCTGGATTCATCCTAGGAAATATGTGTATATATACATACATAAATACATACATGCATAAGTACATATATATGTACCTTTGTGTTTTGTATATATACAAAATATTATATATATATATATAATATGAGTTTGTATGTGTATATATATGTATATGTGTGTGTGTATGAATGAAATAGTCCCAGATCCCAAAAAGGGAGGGGTCACATCTTTTTCTCTCAGTGCCCCTATCCCACTAAAACTCAGAGGAATTCTCTGAAAGAGTTTAGATATGACTCATAACTATGATTACCCCCTCCACCAAAATATAAATAATAGTGTCTTTTCTAAAAAAATATTCAAAGTGAAATTTAGATATCAAGTCAAAGGCAGCTGTTTATTTCCTCCACTACAGAAAATGTTTACCAAGTCAAAGACTCAGACTATTCATTAGCAAATGCAGAAATTCACACTTAACACAAAAGGTGAAGGTCCTTTGTGTGATTTTGTTGTTATTCGTTTCAGTCATATTCAGCTCTTCATAACTTCATTGGGAGTTTTCTTGTCAGAGACACTGGAGTAATTTGCCCTTTCCTCCTCCAGCTCATTTTCTTTTTTCTTTTCTTTTTTTTTTTTTGGGGGGGGGGTGACAATGGAGGTTAAGTGACTTGCTCAGGGTCACACAGCTAGTAAGTGTCAAGTATCTAAGTCTAGATTTGAACTCAGGTCCTGCTGGCTCCAGGACCAGTGCTTTATCCACTGCACCACCTAGCTGCCCCCCTCCAGTTCATTTTAAAGATGAACTGAGGCAAACAGGGTCATACAGCTAGTAAGTATGTAGCCAGATTTGAACTCAGGAAGATGAGTCTTCCTGACTCCAGGCCCAGAGCTCTATCCATTGGATCACCTAGCTGCCCTTTCTGTAAATTGTGAGCAGATGTTTCACAAACACTTTGGCAGAGCTGCTAAATAGTTGACAAAATCCATGCCTCCTGGCCAGCCAGGGCATGGCTCTCTTCAGCCTTTTTACTACAAGATGATTCTGGCCATGGTCATCTCCTTCAAGATTTCAGAAATCACCACCCACTAGGCAGATGCCACCCTACTCTAGAACTATTGAACTCTCCAATTAATGAGATGACTTCCAAAGCTGGGAGTGGCCATTTCTCAAGATCTTGCAATCTCTCCTGATTCTTCCCAACTGTTAGTGCTCTCCCTCCCTAACTGCCTTGTATTTATTTTGGCTGATCATTGTGTTGAATTCTAAAGTCTTTTGAAGTTCTTTTTTTTCTCCAGAATGTTGTCGTTGAATAAATTGTTCATAGTTTTGCTCACTTCACTTCATAAAGATCTCCCCAATTTCTCTGAAATTGTCCATGTCATCATTTCTTATGGCACAATATCACTCCATTCCATTCATATGACACAATTTGTTTGGCCATCCCTTCCAGTAGAAAGACATACCCTTAATTTCCAATTTTTGGCTACCCCAAAAAGAGCAGCTATAAATATTTTTGTATACATAGATCTCTTTCTTGTTTCTTTTATTTTATCGGGGATATAGGCCTAGTAATGGTATAGTTGAATCATAGGCTATGCATCATTTGCTAACTTTCCAGCTCCAAATTCTTTTCCAGAATGGCTGGACCAATTCACAGATCCACCATGCATATGCATATGTGTTTTCTCACAGCCCCTCCAACATTTGTCCTTTTCCTCTTTTGTCATCTTTGTCAGTCTGATAGGTGTGAGGTGAAACTTCAAAGTTGTTTTGATTTGCATTGCTCTATTATTAGTGATTTCAGAAAGTTTCAGGCAGCAACATTTTCACACCTTAATTGCCTGACCAGGGTCCAACCTCCTGAGCCACAAAAGTCTACTCACTAACTCTCTTTAGGAAAAAAATCATAGATATTTAGGGGGACTGGTTAAAAATTTTTCTATGTCATCCTGGCTCTAAATACAGATATGTAGATAGATATAGATATATAGAGATATCATTGATAGGTATAGGGAGAGAAATGGAGAGATAGGTAGAGGCAGAGGCAGAGAGGCAGAGAGAGAGAGAGAGAGAGAGAGAGAGAGAGAGAGAGAGAGAGAGAGATCCTTCAGTAAGGCTCCAAAAACATGTCCCACAGAAAGGGGCCAGATTACATGCCTAGCTCCAAGGGAGATGCCTCAGTTCAGAAAATCAGAGATTTCCATTGAATGCCTTTATTAAACAACTCAATGAGAACTTAGTATTTTCATTAGAAATATTCATTCTACACCAACTCTTCAACACTTTGCTTATACTTGATATCTCAATGTCTCTTAAATGAATGAATGTAGCTGTTGTTTAAAGTGGGGTGCACCTGTTATTTCATTGGTTGGTCTACAGAAAATGTAGGAAAGTGAGGATCCTATGGGAGAAATGAGATTCAATTGACCTTTGATCCATGAATGAAACACACCAGTCAAACAAAGCAAGCTTATGTATGTCCCTTTACAAAAAAGAAAAAGGATGTCCATCTAAATATTACCACCTGCTAGCTTCCAGAGTACTGTTCATAATTTCCATTTGCAAAAGGAAGAAAGGTCTTTGTGTTAAATACAAACAAACCAGACTTGGTCCATGGGCCTGGTCAACACCTGTGTCTCCACTTTCATGCACTGTTTTAGATCTCTGATGTGAAGACAAGCTTGTTCAGTGTTTGAACAAGTCCAAAGCTGGCCCTTCCATGGACCTTTTGTAAGTCTTACTCAAAAGCCAGTTATTTCTCCCCTAGAGAAGGAGAGTTTTATAGAAACTGGAATACTAAATACTTTTTTTTCATGTCTGTATCTTGGCTTTTGAAGAAAAGTACCAAGGAAGGGAGGAAGGAAGGAAGGAAAGAAGGAAGGAAGGAGAGGGAGAAAAGGAAGGGAGAGAGGGGGGAATGGAGGGATAAAGGAAGGAAGGGAGGGAAAAAGGAAGGAAAAGGGAGATAGACAGAAGAAAAAGGGAAGAGAGGGAGGAAGGGAGGAAGAGAGGAAGGAAGGAAGGAAGGAATGAAGGAAGGAAGGAAGGAAAGAAGGAAGGAAGGAAGGAAGGAAGGAAGGAAGGAAGGAAGGAAGGAAAGAAGGAAGGAAGGAAGGAAGGAAGGAAGGAAGGAAGGAAGGAAGGAAGGAAGGAAGGAAGGAAGGAAGGAAGGAAGGAAGGAAGGAAAGAAGGAAGGAAGGATCTTGACTCCAGGCCCAGGACTCTACCCACTGCATCAACTAACTGCTTCTAGAGAAATCAAGGATGACAGTGAGGTTGCATACCTGCATCTAGATACAAACAGGGAAGTTCCAAGTGAAGAATGGGTTTTGGGGGAAAGATAATAATTTCTATCTTGCACATGTTGAATTTGAAATGTCTATGGGACATCCAGTTTGAAGACTCCAGTAGGCATATGGTGAAACAAGACTAAACCTCAAGGTAAAAAACAGAGATGGGTAAAGAATTCTAAGAATTATCTGCATAAAGATGGTAACTAAACACAGGGGAGCTAGGTTAAATTAAATCTAATCTTACCAATGGGGGACAATGGGGTCCAGAGAGGTGAACAAAGTGATGCAGAAGCAGACTTTCAATTTAAGGTCCCTTAAGTCTAAATACAGGGCTCTTTCTGCTCCATGGAGGTGATAAAATAAAAATATTCACCCCTGTACTAGGGGACCTCTCGGGTCCTTGTCTAACTTTAAATCTACAACTTCAAATCTGTGATCTGAACAACACACTGCATGTGTATGTTGGGGTTTGGAGGTTTTTATCTTATCCATATTTGCCTTTAGAGAATGATGGAAAGATTTCTGAGGTTTTTTGGTTTAATTTTTCTAAATAACTCTTCTGCAAAGTGCGAAGGCTGGGAGAACTCTCCTATCTATTTAGGATTAAGACATAAACTGTAAAGTTCCCAAAGAAAGAAGACCTAGAGCTACTTTTTTATTTCTGTTTTGGGGGATTTTTTGTTTTGTTTGAGTTCCTGTGTCACAACTTTGAGAAGAGTGGCTAGGCTGAAGGATTCTCTGTAAATCTGAAATCAGCACATAGATGAGATTTTCTCCCACCCCTTATCTTTTTTTAAATAAAAGTATTTTATGGGGCAGCTAGGTGGCCCAGTGGATAGAGCACCGGCCCTGGAGTCAGGAGTACCTGAGTTCAAATCCGGCCTCAGACACTTAACACTTACTAGCTGTGTGACCCTGGGCAAGTCACTTAACCCCAACTGCCTCACTAAAAAAATTAAATAAATAAATAAAAATTTAAAAAATTAAATTAAATTAAATTTTTTTAAAAAGTATTTTATTATTTTCCAGGTTCATGTAAGGATAGTTTTCAACATTTGTTTTCATAGGATTTTTAGTTCCAAATTTTTCTCCCACCCTCCTTTCCCTTCCCCCTCCCCTCCCCAAGATGGAAAGCAATCTGATAGAGGTTATATATGTACTCCCCACCCCTTATCTTTTTTTTTTTTCAGGGCAATGAGGGTTAAGTGACTTTTACCTAGGGTCACACAGCTAGTAAGTGTCAAGTGTCTGATGGCAGATTTGAATTCAGGTCCTCTTGAATCCAGGGCCAGTGTTTTATCCACTGCACCATCTAGCTGCCCCTTCCCCACCCCTTATCTTAAAATAGTTCATTCAAGTGAGGCCCTAGGAGATCTGTGATTAAGAAAATGGTGCATGCCACGCATTTACTTCAAATTCTAATTATTAAAAAAAAAAAAAACTTACTCTTCAGATCAGGGACCTTTGACCTATTCAGGCTACAAAGGAAACAAAGCAGCAAAGAACATGGAGAATGGGGAAGAGAGGCAGACTGTCAGGACTTTCTTAGGCAAAGTTTCTAATTCAACCACATTCTGCGTTCATTGGAGCACCTGATCTTTGCAAGGCTCTATGGGTTGTAGGATCTTTAGGGTAAATGACATGCTTTTATTATTATTAAGTAATAATAAATAATAAGTTAAATAACTTTAATACAAAAATAGTGACTTTTTTTTAATTCTGTGAAGATTGTTCTGGGCCATGCCTCCTATCCCCTTATGTCCACTATTTCTCACCTGCCTGCAGGAATTTCTCCATCATTCAGGGCTAAGAAAATAAGGAATCCAATTCCATTTCCTTGTATCCACACTCAAACAGATATGATCAGAGTCAACAAGTAATTCTGCCTAGTGCTTCCAACCACAGAATCAGAGTGGATAATATTAGCACTCTTCTTCATGTGTTGGCTGGAAACCCCACCTACATACATGTTCATCCAACCCTTATGTCTGAGAGTCATCCTCTGAAAGTCTGGCCCTGGGTCTGAAACCTTAGAACTTGTTGGTCTTGGTCATTTTCCCAGGCATACTAGCTCCCCCTGGATCCAAGTGAGGTGACTTTGTCCTTGGCCTGGGTGTTGTTGTTTTTTTTAAGTATTGTTTCAATTCTTAATTGCTCAACTAAATATGAATTCTTGACTTTCTATGTCCCCATGTAAAACTGTTTCTTGGATTGTAGACAAGCTTTCCAACCTGATCTCAAGCCCCCACTCCCCCCCCCACCATGAGATGTGTACTCTTTTTTTTAAAAAAAAGGCTAATAATGCTGTGCTTATTATAATTATGATTTTGCATTGATTTCAACAAAACTCAATTAATCACAAGGTACTCTCCTCAAAGTTCATATTTCAGACAGAAGTGGCAGGTTCCATAGAAATGAGATGAGTCAATGCCATTCTATAATGTTCTTCTAGATAATATTCACCACAAATCTGAGTTTAATACACTGTCTACAACTGAATCTATATTCATAAAGGTTACATGACACCAACACAAAAGTACCACAATATATGAATTTAATGGAATACTATTCTACTATAAGAAATGATGAGCAGACAGATTTCAGAAAAACCTGGAAATACTTACAAGAACTGATGCTGAGTAAAGTGAGCAGAACCAGAGAACACAGTAACAATAACATTGTGCAATGATCAACTATGATAGACTCTTCTCAACAATATAGTGATCCAAGAAAGAACTGATAGAATCTGAACGCAGATCAAAGCACACTATATTGACTTTTATTGGTTTTTTCATGTTTTTTCCTTCTGTTCTGTTTCTTCTTTCACAACATGACTAATGCAGTAATGTGTTTTACATGATTGTACATATATAACCTATATCATATTGCTTTCCATCTTAGGAAGAGGGGAAAGGAAAGAGGGAGGGAGAAAATTCTGGAATTCAAAATCTTTCAAAAACTGAATGTTGAAAATTGTTTTTACATGTAATTGGAAAAAATAAAATATTATTAAGTAAAAAAAAAATAAGAGCACCACAAGATCAGAGACATTTTCTTACAATTCCAGAAGCATTTCAAAGAAAGGGGGAGGGAGGAGAAGTTTCATACTTTCTAATATTACCACTTTCACCAAAGTCAAATTTTCTTGGTAAGTGGAGACTGAATTGGGATTTAACAAAAGGAATGTCTTATTATTACAAGTCTTTTTGAGACTCCCAGAAAAGCCAGCTACCTGAATAGAAGCAAGCTGCCCAGGTCTCCCACAGCAAAAACCTAAAATTTGCACCAGACAATATAATGATCAAGAAATACCATGGGGGGCAGCTAGGTGGCACAGTGGATAAAGCACCAGTCCTGGATTCAGGAGGACCTGAGTTCAAATTCAACCTGAGACACTTGAAACTTACTAGTTGTGTGACCCTGGACAAGTCACTTAACCCTCATTGCCCTAAAAACAAACAAAACAACAACAAAAGAAATAAAGAAATACAATGAAAAGCTAAAGCAAATGACTACTTTAACAGAGAATGGTTGAAAAAGTAAGCCACCCACAGGCAATAAGAAGGGAGGCCAGCAGCAAAGTCAGTGCCAGTCCAGGCAAACAGAGGAGGACAAGCCCAAGTTCTAGTTGGAGGTAGAGGCTGAAAAGTGAGAGGCATGGGATGGAAATATCTGAAAAGTGGCATTTTTGTCTTAATCTTTCTGTTTACATAGTTATAGCCATTGGGCATATTTTTCCTGGTTCTGCTGGCTTCATTATGTATCAATTCATATAGGTCTTCCCATGCTTTTCTGTGTTACCATATACATTTATTTCCCTTTCTATAATCACAGCTTTATAACACACCTGTTCATTTACCTGACATTAAGAAAGGCAAATAAATATTACCTACAAGACTTAGCACATAAAGGGTATTTCACCCCTCACCTATCAGATTGGCTAATATGACAGAAAAGGAAAATGACAAATGTTGAAAAGGATGACAGAAAATTGAGACACTAACACACTATTGGTGGAATTATATATGTATTCACTATTCCATAGAGCAATATGTTGCTGTTGTTTGTCCTTAATTCTCAAAGAGGACCATGACATCAGGTGATGTCAAGACTTGCACAGAACTGGATTTAAGTGAAGGAGGTTGTGCAAGGTCACCAGCCTCTCCTCGAGAGTCATTTGGGTCAAGTGGCAAGATAGATATCAGGATGACTGGAGATGAACTTGGATGTTTAAGGCAATTGGGATTAAGTGACTTGTCCAGAGTCACACAGCTAGTAAGTGTCTTGTACCTGAGGCCAGATTTGAACTCACATCCTCCTGACTCCAAGGTCAGTGTTCTAGCTGCCCTCAGAGCAATTCAGAACTACATCCAAAGGACTATAAAATCATGCATGCCCTTTGACCTGCAATACTACTACTAGGTCTGTATTCCAAAGAGATAAAAAATGAAAAATGAAAAGTACCTATAAACAAAAAATATTTATAGCAGGCCTTTTTGTGGACCAAGGCAAGAAGGGAGAGTGGTTTATACTTTAAGGAATTAGGGCTTAATATGCACATCCTCACAAAAACCTCAAAACAGATTGCTCAAAAGTATTATCCAATGAACTGGGGATATTTCAGGGGAACGCTAGTAATATTCCATCTGAATCTACACTGACAGGCTTAAAAAGTTAAAAATAGGTCATTTGCTCTAAGGAGAAAAAAAAAGAATGTCACCAAAAAGGTCCTAGAGACAAGTATGCATGGGTGACCTTCTGAAGCTGGATGATAAGATAAAATTTTGTGGAGGGCCTGGGAGGTGGGGGAGTGGGGTAACAAGTGCATTATGGAAAGGCATAACAAGTTAAAAGAAACTAAGAAATACTTGTATCAAGTGATACAGAGTAAAGAAAATAGAGCCAAAAGAACAACGTATGCATTGGCTACAATAATGTAAATGAAGTCAAGGTGGAGAGACATTAAGACTGTGGTCAAATGGAATAGTGAAAATGATTACCTTACTCTTAAAGTAACGGTAACATGCCTTCTTTCTTTCTGTTAATAATTGATAAATTGTTTTTCAGGAAACATAACTTTATAAAGGGAGTTGTTTGCTTGTTATAAAGTATCTATTATGTCAAAGTGAAAATAGTTCTACAAGTATTTATTTAATCAATCAATAAGCATTTATTAAGTGCTTACAGTATGCCAGATAGCTATTACAAACAGGATACAAATTTCAAAAACAGTCCCTGCCCTCAATAAGCTTACATTCTAAAGGGGGAGACAACATATTAGATAATGACAGAAATAACTCAGATAAGTCAGAACATACTAGATAATTACAGAGCATATAAAAGATTGCCTTCAAAGGATGGCAGCTGGGAGAATCACAAAAGGCCTCCTGGAGGAAAAAGTACTTGATTTGATCTTCATGTGAAAATAAGTCAGACAAGGGTGCAATGGATAGAGCACCGGCCCTGGAATCAGGAGGACCTGAGTTCAAATCTGGCTTCAGACACTTTACACACTTACTAGCTGTGTGACCCTGGGAAAGTCACTTAACCTCAATTGCCTCACCAAAAAGAAAGAAAAAAGAAAATAAGTCAGATAGTGTGAGTGAAAGGTTAGGAGGAAGAGCATTCCAGGCATAGAGAGCATCTAGTGCAAAAATACAGAAATGGGAGATGGCCTGACATGTATGAGGAATAGCAAGTAGGATAGTATGACTTGATCATGGAGTATATGGAGGGAAGTACACAATAAGAAAATTGGAAAGAAATGAAAGAATAAGGTTGTGGAGAGCTTTAAATGCCAGAGAAAATATTTTATATTTGATCCTAATGGTAATAGGGAGTCAGTGAAGTTTATTGAGAAGGGGGTGACATGACCAGAACTGTGCTTTAGGAAGCTGAGTTGGGGATGGGTTGAAGCAACGACACTAACCAGAAGGCTATTGCAATAGTTTAAGTGGAAGGTGAGGAACTGAACAAGGGTGGGGGCTAGATAGGAGGAAAGAAGGGGTTGTTTATTAGAGATATAGAGAAAGAAATTGCAAAATTTGGCAACTGGGTGTATATGTTGATTGAGGGAGAAAGAGTAGTTGAGGATGACACCCGAGTTTTGGACTTGGGTGACTAGAAGAATTATGGTGCCCTCAACAATAATAGGGAAGTTCAGAAAATGAGACTGTTTGGTGGAAAGATAATGAATTCTGTTTTGGACATGTTGCATTTTAGATGTCCACATGATTTCTTGTTGAAAATGGCCAACAGGAGATTGGTAATGTTCCCTCAAATACCCTAATTTCCCACTCCTGAGTCCTGGGAAATTTTTCAGGAGAAAAACAAGGGTTGAACCAGATCTGGAAATCATCTTGATGGAGATGACAATCTAATACATGGGAGCTCACCAAGTGAGGGAGAGTAGAAAGAAAATAGAAGAGGGCCCACTTGGGGCATACCCACAGTTAGTGAGCATGACATGGATCATGATCTAGCAAAAGAAACGTGAAAGGAGCATTTAGACAGATTGAAGTGAAAATGCAATCAGTACTGGAAACAGTGGCAAAGGAAGCCGTATAATCAGAGGGGGGCCAGGGCTCAATGAATTGCAAAAAATGGAAGGCATGATCAAGGAGAGAGAAAGTTTGTTCATCATGGAACTGGATTCCAAAGGATACAATGAAACAGGCAAAAAGTTCTGAAGTGAGAGCAAGGAATTAAGGAATGATCTGTAGAATAGAAAGGACAGACTAAGAGCAACTAACAGAGAGCTGATACCCAAGAAAAGTAAGAGAGCACCCAGCTGCCCTTCATGAATCCAAGTCACCAGAACTATATCCTTGGGCACTGATAGAACTGAAAGGTGTGTTGCCTGAGTCATTGCCAATTTTCTTTGGAAACTCACTGATCATGACTTGGGCTTAATTTGAGTGAATACTGACTGTCAAGTACAGAGCACAGTCCTGCTGTACTCTGCTTTGATCAGATATCATCCATAGTATTATGTTCAGTTCTGGGTCCCACATTTTAAGAAAGATATTGATAAATGAGGGGGAAGTATTATGATACAGTGGAAAGGGCAACAGATGATGGTGGTTCAAATCACTTACCACCTAAGTGACCCTGGGCAAATCACTAACTTATCTGGGCTTCAGTTTCTCCATCTATAAAAGGGGTGTTTGGATTAGAAGGTCTTCAAAGTTCTTTCGAATTCTAAGAGTGCATCCAATGGACAATAACCAGAGTGATTAAGGGCCTCAAGGTCTTGCCAGATCTGTTGAACAAACTGTTTGTGTGTAACCTGGAGAAGAAAAGACCTGACTTTGTTCAAGTATTTGAAAGGCTGCTATCTGGACATGAGAAAAGAAGTGTTCTGCTTGGCCCTAGAGGGCAGAACTAGAAGAAACAAATGGAAGCTGCAGAGACAGGCTTGAGTAAGCAAAGATATCCTATAATTAAAGCTAGCCCAAAGTAAAATGGTTTCAGTTGTCAATGCAGTTGATTCCTTCCCCAGTTTAATGACCAATAATTGGGCATGTTGTAAGGGGCACTTTAATTCAAGTGTGGGTGGAATTTGATGTCCTCTGAGGTCCTATTCAACTCTGAGATTCTCTTATTGTAATCCATTTTTTTTCTTTTTTCTTTTTTCTTTTTTTGAGGGGCCCTGAAAAGGCCCTTTTTTTCCTTCTTAGGGTTTGGGAAAATGTTGTTTTTAGCCACCGAAGCTATAGAGGGTCGGGCCTTGGAGCTTGAGAGCATAGACCATGTCCATGGTGCTGACGGTCTTCCTCTTGACATGCTTGCTGTAGGTGATGGCGTCCTGGATCACATTCTCCAGGAACACCTTCAGCATGCCACAGATCTCCTTGTAGATGAGCCCCGAGATGTGCTTGAAGCCCCCATGGTGAGACAGGCAGTGAATGGCAGGCTTGGTGATGCCCTGAATGTTTAATTCTGGGCTGAGCTTATTGTCCCTCTGCAGTAAACATCTGCATGTATCCAAGATATATAAACTGATGGACTAACTCAATAGACCAGCATTATAATCTGTCATAATTTGGGCATGATACATTCTTTGCTTAACTGTGGATCTCATTGAGGAGGCTAAAGTCCTAGGACTCCATTCAGTGAGAAAAATGCCATCTATAAATAGGAACATCTGCTTACTATTTATAGTAAATCTTGCCTTTCTTTGGATTTGGAGTAAGGCATAGTCCATGACACTGGTGTTCCCATTAACAAGTATGTATCACCTTTTTCATATGTTTCATTTGATGTTGATACCCAGAGAGTTGTTAAACAATGTTATGTGGTTTTATCTACCATGGAATCTTGTATGATGTCAATCTATGCATGGAAAATACCATATTAGGGGAGCACCTTCACTGCTACATCAGTGTCATCAGTGTCTTACCACATCAAATGCTTTCTTGCAACCAACAAACAATAAACACAGAAGGAGATTACATTCCCTACAATTCTCAGTCAGCTTTGTTGACTATGAAGATACAAGCTGCTATAGAAAAATATTTATGAAAATCTTTATGTTCCCTTTCCATGCCTTCACTCATGGGATCAAGGAATTTCAAGCTAAAGGAAACATTAAGATCATCTAGGCCAAGGAAATGAAGTTATTTGCCTACAGTCATGAAGGTAGAAGTGTCAAAGCCATGATTCAAACTCAGATTTTCTGATACCTAATCTAATAGGACTACATTATGCCAGATTTCCTCATAATCAAAAAGGCATGGGTTAATGACTTCTAGTATCTTATTCATTGTCTTTTTGGTAATAATACCATCTGTGATCTTTTATATTCTTTTGGAATCTTTTCTTCTTTGAGATATTCTGAAAATTATTTCATGCCTTTAAAATTGTGCCTCCTCCAGCTTGAATTTGTTCCATATATATTTAATCAGGTCCATCCATTCCTTCCAAAATCTGTTTCCTAAGGACCACAGCTATTTCCATAAGTTGTCTATCAGTACTGAATTGTTAGAATCCAAATGTATTGTTTCTATTATCAATGATGGGAATAGATCACTATAGTAATGTCATACCTTTTCCATTTCACATCTATTTGTTGTCCCCCTGTCTACCCTTTGGGGTTAACTGAGGTTACAGGGCTTATACCATACAAGGTCCAGTACGTGAATTCACCTGTTGAATATTGGCATACTGGTCAACCTAGAAAGCATCTTCCTAGGGTGAGACAATAGCAGAGCTATTAAAACCAAGACCTTTATGCTACAGCTCCTGTGAGTTGTCGAACAGTACAAAATAAAAGAAAGAATATTTTCCCCAACAACTCTGAATGCTGAAGTAGTTAAAAAGATTGTCAGATAATCAATCAAGAAGCATTATTAAGTGCCTACCACATTCCAATGAGCATGCTAGGAGCTGGATGTCACAAGATGTGGAAATATTTTAACTGACATGGGGGAATTAATCTTACTGGAGGACTAATCTGACTGGTTGGCTATCTGATTGCTATTAATTTCCTAAACCAATCTGTTAGGGCCTTTTGAAAACTTCTCCACTCTGCTCCACTCCCAAATTGATAAGCAAAAGATTAAGAAGCTTCTTAATTAAATAATCAAAGCAGAATTTATTTATAAAAATCAATGTAAACGATAAGGGTTTAGAAACGCAAATTATACAACTTGTCTGCTTTTAATATAATAAGGGCGCCTTAGGGTATACTCCAGCTTTCTCCAACTTTCGCTCTTTTTCTCCTTCACTCTGGCTTCCCTGTGCTTTCACTCTTTAACTGCTCTCTCACTACCTTAGCAATGAACCCCTGAAAAGCCCCTTACTCCATACCGCTCCTTCCTCTGTCTTCTCCCCGTCTCCCCTTCACTGTCTCACTAGTCCCCTCTTTTTCACCAACCTCTCAGCATTTCTAGTCTCTGGAGTCCCCCTCTTCTCCTCATCTTCCGGCCACCTCTGTGCTCCGCACAGGCCAAGCTAATCCGCAGGCGGCACTAGTGCTCCAGGGGCCGTGCCCTCTGCTGTGCACCCAGGGACCTCCCCACAGGCTACGCCAGAGGTAGATCTGGACGTACCCGGGATCTCTGGGGTAGATTCCCTCAGGGCAGAGGGAGCTGAGGCTTCTTTTTTTTTACCCCAGCCCACTGACCAGGCCTCCTGAAAAGCCCACGGGGCTTTTTGGCTCAGCTGAAGTGGGGGGGGGGTGGAAGGGCACTAGCCCCTCCCACACAGAAAAAAACCCTGAGAGCCTAAGACTTTTTAATCTCAGCCCAAAGGTAGGGTCCCCAAATCAAAATAAATTCCCACCAAGACAAAAAAATTAAATGGTCCTTCTTCTCAAAGAGTTCACATTCTATTAGTGAAAAATAAAGAGGGGGTCTGTCTGCATATCAGAGAGCATTATAGTGTAGTGTTTGTGCTTGTATTCCTTTAAGTTCTTGTTACCATTTCTTGTTGTCATTGTTAAATTCTGTAGTTATCTGTGATATCTAGAATGGAATTTCTGTTATCTGTGATATCTAGAATGGAATTTCCCCAAAATGGTTTTGTTGAAGGAAAAGGACTATCATGATATTTTCCTGTAACTATCAAGTTGAACAAGAGGTAGAGGCTCTATATTCAAGATTCAACATAACTTCACTCCTGAATCAATGTCATGACCTAGGAAAACAATTCTGCTAGAGGTATAATAGACATTAACACTACAAAAAGTGCTGAAATCTACTTCAGCCACAATGGTCTAGCTTGTATAATTCAGAAAGCTGCCAAAGCCTTGGACAAATGCCAAGCTCTTATTTGTGTTCTTGCTTCCAATTGTGATATGTTTATAAAGTTGGTTGAAGACCTGTGTAAGTAAAAAATTAACCTGATCAAGGCTGATAACAATAAAAAATGTTAGGTCTTTGCAGAACTGATAGAAATGGAAAGCTCTGTAAAGTAGACTGTTGTAATGCCATGTTGTTAAAGATTTTAGTAAGTGCCATATATATCATTGAAGAATATTTTACATGCCTTTGGAGGGGCAGATAGATGACTGATAAGTAGCTAGTTACATACATAGGTAGAAAGGGGAGAGTTGAGAAATAGATGATAGATAGATATAGATAGATAGATAGATAGACAGACAGACAGACAGACAGACAGACAGACAGACAGACAGACAGATAGATAGATAGATAGATAGATAGATAGATAGATAGATAGATAGATAGATAGATAGATAGATGATAGGCAGACATATGGCAGAGAGGGGGAAGGCTGTCAAGAGAAAGCTTGCTTGTCCCTTTTCTTTTACCAATGCCCAACACACTGGTTTGAAAATCGACAACCTAATTGAACAGGGGAACTTACCTGACCTGAAGGAGCTCAAGCATGAAAGTTTTTGGACCATCTAAATCCATGACCTATGGTAACTGGCCTTTACTTACAGAAAGATCAACACAAGGTATGTCACCATGTGTGTTATATTTACCGGATGTTATTAGGTGTGATTGCCAACATTAGGCAGTTACAGCAGAGCTATCAAGTTCTCACATTCTGTTGGTTTCACTAAAAGTAGGCTCCTGCCCAGGACTTTCTCATACAAATCACATTTCTTTCACCACTGGACTTTGGCCAGTATTTGACACTTGAGAAAAGTGGTTTGGGACAGTGAAGACTGTGAATGAGAAGAAAGCTGAAGGTTATAGACTGATCCACATGGTCAGCAGCTTTCACACTCAAAAATGAGAAGTAAAGTGGGAAGAAAGCTCCAGAAAATGGCTGGGAAATAATATAAAATGGCTCTCAATTTTTTTTTTTTGCAGGGCAATGGGGGCTAAGTGACTTACCCAGAGTCAAACAGCTAGTGTGTGTCAAGTGTCTGGGGCCAGATTTGAACTCAGGTCCTCCTGAATCCTGACTGTCAATTTTAGATCTAGGTTTCAGCCATTCATTTATTGTTTTAGGCAACCAAAGAAAATTATCAATATCATATGTATATTCTACTTTTTTCTTTTTAAAGATATAATAGATTAAAAAGCTTCAAGAAGACCCCATTCAATTCCCATCTCTAACATACACTAGCTGTGTGACCCTGGGCCAAGTCACAAGCACTACCAGGAAAATGCCTAAGGCTATAAATTACAGGGGAAAGTACTGATCTGTATTGATTGAGGGAGTTTCCTCACTTGGAGTATCCTATACATAAGAATCCTAGGTTCAGTCCAAGAGAGAGAAATAGACACAGAGACAGAGACAGACAAAGAGAAAGACATAGAGAGGTAGAGAAAGGTAGTGAGAGGAATAAAGAGAGGAAGCAGAGATAGAGAAAAAGAAATGGGGAAGGGGGAGAGAGAGAGAGAGAGAGAGAGAGAGAGAGAGAGAGAGAGAGAGAGAGAGAGAACTACTTATCATGAAAGCAAAATCCTTTGAGAGAGGTGGCACCAAATATACCAGCAGAGCCTCTCTCCCCCACCATACCCACATACACACAAAGCAGGAAGTATGTTATTTGAACTGCTATTTGAAATAGAATCATACGCTCATTGATCCTTTTGGCTGGGAAAGACCCTAGAAGTCATCTAGTCTAACCCTCAAATTTTACAAATGACAAAACAGGTTTGGAGAAATATAGTGATAACTCAAAGTCATATTGCTAGGAGTTGCAGAGGAAGGACTAGAATCCAGGTCACCAGATTCCTAGGACTGCTCTTGCTATTATTTCATAAATAAGACCCTTGAGGACAAAAGAGAAGTCAAATATGTCTCCCTGAGAATAGATAGTAATAATGTTTCATTTTCTTAAAATGATGTGAAGGCAGGAGATTAAAAGATAAAAAGGAATTTAGACACGTAGTTCCATAGACAATGTTTACTATAACTGATGAATTTTCTATTTGAAAAGACTTTTTTTAAAAAATAGTAAAAGTACAGACTTCCTTGAGTTCCAAATAAGCCAAGTTTGGTAGCAGAGCCATCAGTAAGATTACAAGAGTAGAGACCTTGCAGATCTTGAAGTTAATCTAATCATACACAGCTTCCTTTGGCACTAAAAGCCCCTAAAACTACACAAAATTGGAACCTCCTGCTGCTGCTAACATTCTGGCAACTTACTGGGTTTCCGCTAAGTTGGACCTATTCACTTGTAGGTTTCAACTATTCTCATGGAGGAAGTTTCCAATGAATGCAGGTTTTTCTTTTAAATGCAGTAATTAGAAAGCAGGGGGGGAAATCATAAAAGAGGAAAGAGGAATATAATGGACCAAATCTTCAAAACAGATGGTAGGAATGAAATCCAATCATTATTTCAGCATTTCAATAACTGGCTATAGTGCAGGTGTCTTTTTGGAAGTGCTACCATTTTAATGCCACTGCCTAATACCTAGGTACTTCATGAAAGAGAAATTCAGAGAAAAAGCCTGAGAAAATTAGTGTATCTCTCCAGTCTCTGATTAGCTCCTGTGAACAAACCTGGAGACTTCCATGTGTTTTACTCAATCCATTCCAAGCCAATACAACAAACATTTATTAAGCTCCTACTATATACAAGGCATTGTGATAGGCATTTAGGTTACAAAGACAAAATGAAAAAGTAGAACATGCCTTCAGTGAATTTACATCCTAATAAGGGGAAGCAATATCTAAACAGTTATGGATTTTCCTGATAATTCAAGGAGAGAAAGAACAATAACATATATAGAGATAAGGAAAAGTCTTGCATAGTAGAGGGACCATGAAATAAACCATGAAGGAAGATAAGGATTCTAAGAGGTAGATATGAGGAGGTGTCCAAAATGATGGAGGCAAAAGAAAAATTTGTTGTAAACTCTTTGAGTGAGTTCTGATATTTATTTTTTAGGGATGAACTAAAATATCAGTAATTTCTTGTTAAAAATAATGCTAATGGGGGGGGGCGGCTGGGTGGTGCAGTGGATAAAGCATCGGCCCTGGATTCAGGAGTACCTGAGTTCAAATCCGGCCTCAGACATTTGACACTTACTAGCTGTGTGACCCTGGGCAAGTCACTTAACCCCCATTGCCCTGCAAAAAAAAAAATGCTAATAAAGAAAACACAAAACTCAAAATAGATGTGTTTCTATAGCTGATTCAAGGCCAGTCAATGAGGGTTTTTTGTTTTGTTTTGCTTTGTTGTCGAAGATTTTTTTGTTTTGTTTTTGCCATAAGCTACATCAGAGAACAAGTGTCAATGGTCTCTTGCTTTTCCGGGAGAGAAAGAAGTTGTGAAATGTTCTTTGTGCTCATCATAGAGAGAAATAAAACACATCCCCATGATACTAAAACTAGACAAAGTTTAGTGACTGAGAATGGTTGTTCCTCTGATTTTTTGTGGTCCTGGACATATTTCTTCAAAAGGCATTTGTGAGTTAAGTTAATTTTAGCTATTAAGTGCCAGACAGTATAAAATATCCAAAATATATATCATTCCTCCATCTAAATTATTCCATGATATCTTTGAAGTGACAACTTTGGCCAATATTATCAGATTATCTATCAGACAAGATGCTAAATGCAGAGGATACAAACTTTTAAAAATGAAACAGTTCCCATTCTTAAGGAGTTTGTATTCTGTTGGTGAAACAATACATAGCCACAGCTTAGCCACCACATCCACAGGTGGAGGGGGAAGAGATATTTCCTTTGCTGCAAATTCAGTGGGCTAACTCTGAATCCCAAATTCAGCTCCCTTTCAACTTTTGAAAAAGGATTTGTGGGTGGGATCCAGAAATAAAAGCTGAGTGAATAGGAAGATGAGGAGGCCAAAGAAGTGGACAAAATCACAGGTGGGAGGTGTGGTAAAGAGACATGGAAATGAGAAGTTACTGATAAGCCATAATAGTGTCAGAGGGTCTGTCAGATTTCTGTACTGTTCCTAGGCTGTGATGTCTCCAGAGAAGCTAAATGTTCCTATGGGGTTATTTGATCACTTTCATTTCCTTGCTTCCTTCAGAGGCTGGTATGCCTTAACTTTTGTTTTAAATGAAAACTTTGGTTTCTAAGTTTCTAACTTGTGTTTTTTAAATGTGGTCAACATAAGCCCAAATAGTTTGTAATTCTTCACTTATTTTTATGTATATAAATAAAAGGAAGAGAAAGACAAAATTCCTTGGCTGGAGACAGGAGACTATCTCATCAGTTCACATGAGGCTTAGAGCTAATTTATAACTATTTAGCAACCTGAGAAGGTTAGCGTTATACATTGTACACCTGGAAAGAACCTGAAATCAAGATACTGCTATTAATGAAATATAAGCTACTGTGAGTCCCTGTCTATAAGAAGGTGAAATGTGAACATTTTTAATTCTTTTTTTTCTTGGTGGTAGTTCTTTGGCACTTCTAATTTGGAAGGAAAAAAAAAGATCACACCCATGAAGGGAAATGGTATGGATTGCTTAAAAAGGAAAAGCCATGACCCTGAATAGATTAAAAAATTAAATTAAATTTTAAAAAGCTCTACTTATAGGATTGGGGTGGGGGGAGGGAGAAGCCTATCTGAGCATGCTCAGATAGGTCCTTTGGCTCAGGAAATGATTAATCCCTCAACCTTTCTTACTTGACTGCCAGTAATGCTTACATAAAATATATACAAAATAAATTCAAAGTACTTTGTGTTGTGGAGAGGCATTAACAGTTAGGGAGACTCCTGATCTCATGAAGGCTTCATGAAGGAAGTAGTGCTTAAACTAAGCTTTGATAAAGATAAGGGATTGTAAGAGGCAGAACTGAAGGCATGCCTTCCAAATGGAGGGTGGTCAGTGCAAATGTGCAGGAGATGTAATGTTGTTTTTGAGGACCAGCAAGTTAGGTTGCACTTTATAGTGTATGAAGGGCAACTAGATTAGAGATGGAATGGAGAATTTCAAAAAGATGATATTCAGAGGCAGAGGATGCATTGCTATGAACCAACTTGTAATAATGTAAGGGGTGATGGAGAGGTAAAAGGAAGCGGATGGGGAAAGGAGTAAGGTAGGGTCGTGATTTAGGACAGGAAAGAAAATAAATGAGACCTGAATAGGAAAAGGCAAAAGTACAAGTTGTAAGACTCATTATTTCAGCAATTTTGGAAATGATTAATGTAATAAATGGGACCAGTCAAGTCACAATGTTTAAGAATAAGCAAGGATAGTCACATGGTGAGCTTGCATTTCAATTTCATCCATGAAAACCTTATTAACTTCAACTTCTTACTATTTGTTCCTTTCCCACCCCCGCACTCCACACCCTACCCCCCACCCCCACATACCCCCACACTCTGTGTTTGCCTAAGGGCAATCTTAAGCTCAGCAAAAGGAACTTTCAGTGACAGGAGAGTAATTAGGAGAGAAGAGTTAGTGTTACATCCCTTCACTGTGGTGATCCCAAATCTAATTTGGGATATTTTTACCCCCAAAGACACATGTGCTTTCAATTTTAAATAATATTAGTATTATTATGAGAATAGTATACCACTGCCTAGTATCAATGGGTTTCTATTATTCCATATTTCATAAAGAAGCATTCAATAACAATCTTATTTCAACTATTAAAAATCAGCACTTGGAACAAAAGGGAATATATTTCTATTTCTACTGGAGTTCATCCCTGAGTCTATTGATTATTTCTATTCACCAGGCTCTTCCATTAATGCTACATTTCAATTCCTAACTTCTTTATTTGGAATAATTTCTTTTCTTAAGATCAGGAAACTTACTGACATCAATCTGTTCCTTACCTTTCAGTATTTACTCCTTTGACTTCTCTCTCTTCTCCAATTTTCTTTCCATATAAGCAATGTTAGTAATGTTCCCCACCCCCAGCATAATTTAAGTTCTTAACCCACTCCCATCCCCACCTAGTCCAAAGGAAAAAGGCCCTTCAGTTGCCACCTGCTGAACATGTTCAATCTTTGCAATTTCCTCTCAATAAAATACTGACCAGAATTACACCAGTATTCCAAATGTGTTCTCACTGGCTCCCTTTTTAATGCCAGAATAACTTACTGCTGATGTACTATGTTCTCCATATTTATACACTCTTAGACCTTGGATTTTACTACTGCCAAATCTTGTGCAGATGGTTTCAATGTAGGAGCTACAATCCACCCCAGGTCTCTTTCCTGATCAGTATTCTGCATGGAGCTCTCTTTTCAGACTGTTCTTCCCAAGAGGTTTTTGGCCCCTGTCCTTATGACTTATCAAAGCTCTCCACAAACTCCCTTTCCATCCCAAAATGTGATGCATTGAGATCATTAGAAAGTGGTTTCCCTTTTCTTATTGTATCCACTATCCCCTTGCATTTGTCATCACCCAAATCACTACATCCTGATTACCCATCTCTAGTTCACCATGCATACCATTGAGTTGGGTCTAATATTACTTCTTGAACACTCACTTTTTCTTCCTTTCCCTACTCATGAGGGTTGCTCATCATGTACTTTTTGTTTGCCAACTCTAAGTCAAATGTCAATTTAGTGTTTCCCCTTTTCCATCTGATATTAAACCTGAAAGTGAACTCCATTCAGAGTCATGGAAACTCCCAAACACCTGTGGACACTCACTCTGCTGGGGTTTGACTTGTCTAGAAGAAAGCCTTGAAGAAAGTAGAATGCCCCCATTACTCCATTAGAAATGAACAGTTATTTAAGGGAAGAAGAATTCAAGTTGGGGCCCCCGGATCCAGGCAAGAATACATCCAGGAGAACACATTTTATTAAGCTTATAAAACAGATTGGTTTGGTGTTTCCATCAAAATTGAAGCCAAAGGCAACTTCAATTTGTAAAGAAGGGGAAAGAGTTCTAACATACATTGAATGGTCTAAAAATCCTTGAGTATTTTGATTAATTATGTGTGAAATAATTAGTAACATGTGGAATATGCTTCCTTATAAACACATGAGTTTAAAAATTAACAGGAATAGCATTTGGCCCAACACATTTTGGGCATTGCTGAGTGCTAGACTTTGGGAAAATAATTCAGTGTGCTAAGGGAACTTAGAGGAGAGGGAGAAAAAGATTATGCCATCTTTGATTCACATGAGATAGTTCTTTTTTTAAAAAAAATCTCAGAGTACCACATATATGCTTATACGTATTATATAGATATATATGTATGTACTCACATTTATATAGAATTCTAAACAAAGTGCCAGTATGACACCAATAGGAGTTTATTCTGTTATCTATAGAATCAATGAAGAGAAGGCATTTTCTAAATTACCAAATAAGGAGTGAGGAATGAGGGGCAGGGATTTAGGAAACTTAACTCTTAACAGCAAAGAGCTAAGAGGCAGGAGGAGGAGAAGGGCCTGGTCTCTAGGTAAATACATACATGGGGGGGGGGGGGGGGGGGGAGGGGGGAGAAGGGTATTGGACCATACCAGTCAAACTGTTTTTCACCAGTTTACAACTACCCATCTGAATTGTTGCAACAACTTCATAACAATTATTTCTGCCTCTACCTCATCCAATCCATCTTTCATACTACTGCCAAAATAATCATCTTACAAGTAGATCTGGCCCTGTTCTACTCTAAAAATCTTTAGTTACCTATTGCCTCTCAAATAAAATTGAGACTTTTCCCCTAAGTGTTCTAGATGTTCCACAATTGGTCAGCACCCTATCCTTCCAGCTTAATTTCCTAATATTTCCCTCCCTGTATTCCAGAATCTTTACAAAAATGATCATTCTTGGCTCTCCAAAAAAGCACTGCTTTTTTAAATAAATGCCTTTTGGTCTGTGCTTTTTCATATAATTCCCTTTGCCTGGAAGATCTTCATTTTCCCTCTTTGCCTACTTAGTACATTAAAAACCAGCCCTCTCTGAAGCCTTCCCAGATCTATGGAGCCAATAACATTCTCTTTGGAACTGAAGTCTCACCTCTGACACATACTAGCTGTGTGACCCTAAAGATCAACTTAACCTCTCAGTACTGCAAAGAAGGTGTCAATGTGCACTGGTAAAGAGGGAATTCCCCATGAAATCAGAGGTAAAATACACACACACACACACACACGCAAAAACATGCACAAGCATACATACACACACGAGTTATCTATGTATATATCTTATCTTCTTATGACTATAAGCCCCAGAAAGACAGAGACTGTTGTATTTATCTACAGTGTATCTTCCCTAGGCAGAGTGTGCTATACACAACAGCTGTTTAACTACTGAATCAAAACTTTTACCATAAGTAACATCCTCATCAAATAGAATTAGGACATCTATTCAAAGTAAACATTATTAACATACCCAGGGTCTTACTTCTAAGAAAAGTATTCCAAATCCCCACCACAATCTTTACAGAGGTCTCACTCTTCTCTATTGAATCAAGCAAGCAATCAATCAAAGGCATAAACTAGTTATAAGCAACAAATTAAAGGAGGAGGGAAGTGTTTCTGAGCTATTGTATGAAAGCAAATGATGCCACCCCAGAAATATCTTAAGGGTGGTTGAAGAGAGTCAGTCATACCCTATAGGGGTTAGATAAAAAGAAACCATTTTGGAATCTAATATTCTAGTGGAACATCAGTTTAGTAGTAGAATCATTTTAACCACATTGAAAGAGATTTGATTGGGAAGAGGGCATACTCTTCCCTCCTCCTTCCTATCCTCACTTTGGGATAGAGAATGGGATAGAGAATGACTTTGTGAACTTCAAAAGACTGGAAGATCTGGATTTCCTGTCCCCACCCTGCCACTGTTACTAGAAGTGATAGCAGCATCTTCATCAAGTACTGTAGTTGGAGTAATATTCTAATCCCTTCCCCTTCACACAAGTTTTTCCTTAAAATGTATTAAGGCCATCCTTGAGATTTGGTTGGCTCAAGAGACTAAAGGTTCAGTCTGTTATTATCACTCCTTAGACATCTTGGTCATAACATAGCAGTTATGATGGTGCTTGGATAGTAGATGACAATAAGCAACCCAAGCAAGAGAGCTTCTGTCAGCTAAATCAACTTCAGATATTCTCAATGCCCATCATTGTTTAATATCGTTCTCCTGCTATTATGAAATAAATCTCTTTTTGTTAACTGTTGAATGATCTCCAAGTATCTGGGAAGTTGTTTTTTCCCAATATTGAGGGAAACAATATATGAGGAAACAAATCTAAGTCAGGCACAGTCAGGAGCCATGGAAAAATTAGATGCATTAATAAGGCAGTTTTCAGATTCTCCAAGGATCCCAGCAGAAAACTATACATAAGCAATCAGGAACCCCTTTGCCTCATATGCTCTCTAAACTTGAACCTACTTCCCCTGGATTCTGTATGTACTATGGGAAAGGGTATTCAAGACTTTGAGGGTATAATTTTGTATTTTGGCTCTTATTCTACCTTCTCCATCAATATCCCTTGGAAAAATAAACTGATTTTCATTCATTAATTGAAATTGAGGAGATGTTAACTGGCAAACATTTATATCAGGCAGCACACCAGTGGGTGCTCACAAGCAGCAATAACAAACCACCTCACAAGCCCACAGAATTAACCCCTTAGTAATCTGATGGAGAAGTCGTCAGCTCCTCTGTATGGCCCTGGCCCAACAAAGTGAGTGAAAGGGGAATCACTCCCAGAGCCTAAGTTATACTTTTTCGTATGATGCCTTCATGCACACATGCACATATTCATCCATGCCTTCATTCAATCTCCCTTTCTCCCTGTACGCACCCTTGCTTCCAACTAAGGTATAAATATAAGGTATAAATCTGAACTGTTCAATATGTGGCCCAGACCAGAAGCAACCCTATGGATTTTGATAGAAAATTAAGGATGACAATATTCTTAGAGAGTCTTGAGCTAAGTCTAAGGAGTAGCCTCCCAGGAATGGAGAAGAGAATGAGAATTTGGATAAATCATCAAGGATCCCTGACACTGCCTAGAAACACTTCCCAACACTCTATCCCTAGAAAACAAGGAAATAAGAGCAAACTATTTGAAAAGCTTTGGAGAGCATTGGAATTCATACCTGACTTGGGTTTGAGTGCCTGCTCCATTACTTACTAATCATGAGGGCTTGGACAAGTTATTCAATTTGGAGGTGGGAGGCAGCAGGCCTCATTTTCCTCATCTGTAAAAAGAGGACAATAATATTCACACTGCTTACCTAAAAGGGATTGGTGAGGGAGGGAGAGAGAAAGGGGTATCAAATGGGATGATGTTCATAAAAACACTTTGAAAATAGAAAAGTGCTAGATAAATTCAAGTTGTTATCTTATCTTTTATCTGTTATCTTAAAGGTACCTTGGAAACATCTTAGGAGATGAAATTCCATTGAAAACATCCCTGGGAAAACAATCATAAATGCATTTTGTGTAGCCTCTTTCTGCCCCAGGTAAGCATCATCATCAGGCTCTATGGACTCCAACCAAAACAATGGCTAATGGACCACCAGCCCACCAGACTTTCTCCTTAAGACTTCTAAAGGAAAGTAGTTAGAAGATGAAGACAGGGATTGTTGTACCCATTCTAAAGGTTTTGTTCAGCATGGGTTTATATGATAAATCTTATTCCATGTGTCCTGGCTCTGGCATGACTAGTTTACAAAGTGCTGCATTTATTTTCTGAGTAAAACCAGGATATCTTGACAAAATATGAAGGAAACCTTATGTATAGGCATGGCCCTCACAGAGTAAAAAAAAATATCTCTCCTCCTACCCATTTGTTCTTCAATTGAATTGAACAAACATGTATTACACACCTACTATTTGCAAGGCATAGTGGTAGGTACTAGGGATACAAAGACAAAAAGAAGGTGGCCCTTTCCTTCAATGACCTTACATTCTATTAGGTGGGGGAGAGAGGGAAATAAGACCTAGACATGTGTAAGTAAGTACAAATAAAACAAAATCATTTCAAGAAAGAGAGCCTGCTAATGACCATGTGAGCAGGAAAAGCCCTATATAGGAGGTGCCTCTCCTGCTATGCTTTGAAAGAAGCCAGCAATTATATGAAGCAGAGGGCAGGAGGCATTAGATTATATACAAAGGCACAGATATGGGAGATGAATCCTCAGACAAAGTACAACTAGAAGTAGGTCAGATGTGAAGGGGAGTGACATGAAATAAGACTCTAAAGGTAGGAGAGGCCAGATTAGCAAGTCCTTTAAATGGAAGGCTGAAGATTTAGAATTTTATCCCAAAAGCAATAGCCATTGCAATTTGTAAGTAGGGAAGTAATGTTGAATGGAGGAAAAAGTAATGATGCCTCTGGAAAGTCAGAAGACCTGGGCTGAAATCCTGTATCTCATACTTCCTGTATGACTTAGGGCAAGTTAATTCACACACACATGCACATGTGCACACACCCCAAACCTCAGTTTCCTTGTCTGACAGAGGGGACTTGGACTAGCATACATCCAAGAACCCTTACAGCTCCAACTCTGGATCTGGGATCCTACTTTCCTCTTCTGATAAAAAAAAAATGCAGGGGGAAGGTCACATGGAGGAGGATTGGCCTAGTCCAAGGGTTCTTTGCCAATCTGATGAAATCTATGGACCCCTACTCAGAATAATTATTTTAAATTGAAAAAAATCTTACATAGAATTACAAAAGAAACCTATATATATTATATATAATTATAGTTATAGTTATCCAAATTTTTTTAAAGTTCATGGACCCCAGGTTTAAAAGCCCCTAGAGTAAATTATCTCTAACATCCCTTCCAGTTTTAAATCTTATAAACTGTGGGGGCTAGGAAGATAGAATCCCAAATGATGGGGCATGTGATGGGGGAGGAATTAAGAAATAAAAAGTGCTTATGTGGTAAGGAGGGATGGGGGGCAAGGTATCAAGCCAGAAATGTAATCCTAAAACAGATTCTATTTCACATTTTGCCTAGGACTGGACTTTCTTAGTCTGCCCCATTAAACAAACCCCAATGCCTCTGTTTAAAATCATACTCTTTTCTCTCTGAAACCAATAAAGGTCATTCTTATTATAGCTCCCTCTTCCTCATCCCTTTTGGCTCATGAGGATTTAGATCCAGACTTCCCCTATCCTATATCGTCTAGCCTGCCTAGGAAAACCTATGGAACCCAATAAACATACAAAGCTGCTTTTAGGGTTGTTCACTGTGGCAATGAATCAAATGAGCAAGGGAGGGGTGCTCATGATAAAGAGGGAAAGTGTCTATTCACATTCCTGAGTTGGGAAAAAAGAAACCTCCTTGACCCGATAATATGGACATAAAAAATTCAGTCACCAGATCAAATATTTCCATATATTTTTGAAGAGTCCCATGCTAACAAAAATGGCAAATTAGCAAGTATTTCTTGAGAGGCTACAGGGTGGAGCACAGAGAACTAAGACTTTGTAATATATACACAAGACATACCTAGCCTCTTTCTCTAAGGAGCTCAGAGGCATTTTCTGGGATTTGCATCACTTCAGTACCTGGATCATTGGCATGATCTGAAAGCCAAAATAATGATATTTCAGATGCACTTTGCAGGGCTTTAAATTGCTCCAAAAATAATTCCCTCAAAAGTCCATCCAATTATACAATTCCCTCAAACTTCTTGGCTGTTTCTCAAGACAACATGTTTTAAACATCTAGGATCATAGATAAGATCATAGGATTTAGAAAGGGAAGCAAGCTGAGTGATTATCTAGTCCTACCCTGTCATTTTTACAAATGAGGAAATGAGGCCACCACTTAGCCACCTAACTGGCTAGCAAAAATTTATGTTTATTTTCTGTCACATTTTTATTTCTGTCTTTTGAGTATCTGGGAAAGCTAGATAATGTATTCAATAGAGTACTGGACCAAATCCTGCCTCAGACACAGACTAGTTGCATGAACTTGAGCAAATGACTTAATTATCTGCCTCAGTTGCTTCAACCATAAAATGTTGTATGTTGTTTGTCTTTCATTTTCAAAGAGGACCAATGACATCACAAGTTGATGTCGACTCTTTCATGAACTGGATTTGAATGAGACAGAGTTGCACAAAGTAATCAGCCTCACTTTCTGGAAAAAGAAAGCTTCCAGAATCATCAAAGTCCATTGGCAAGACAAAAGTCAGGATGACTGGCAATGGCCCAGGATGCATTGGATGATCTTGGCATCTTCAATGTCTGACCAAGCTTTAAGTGCTTCATAGCACCTGCTTCAACCATCTTCATGGCCATTGGAGCAAAGCATTCTTATCTGCCCATTCCACTGGGGAAAGTTTTCATATGCTTTCAATAGACGCCCCTCTAACTCACTGGCAGGTTTGAAGTCCATCAGTTGCCCTCCACCTGCTTTAACCCATCTACCAAGATGGTTTGCTATGGTATGGCCATTCCACATGATACAGCTTCTTAGAGCTACAGGTGAAAGTTGAGTGAGATATGGACACCAAAGGTAGATGAGCAGCCCTGAAAAGGGTTTGGCAATCCCTCACAATCTGTAATATAGAGATAATGATAATACCTACCTCACAGTCTTATTCTGAGGATTAAATTAGATAATATTTGTAAAGCATTGAGCACAATGCCTGACATATAATAGGCGCTTAATAACTGCTTCTTTCTTTCTTCCTTTACTTCTAAAGCACAAATTAACAGTGGATAGTGTTGGACTTGAAATCATGAATATTTGAGTTCAAATTCTACCTCAGATATTTACTAGTTGTATGACCCTGGAGAAGTCACTCTCTGGGTCTCAGTTGCCTCATCTGCAAAATGAAGGGGTGAGACTCAATGGTCTCTAAGGTTCCTTCAAATTCTAATTTGTGATACTATGATCTTATGACCCCCTTAAGCCTCTGTCCAAAGAATCTGTTGTCTGTCTTCATCATCATATAGACAATTTTTGAGCAATGAGGATTAACAGGAAAAGCAATAGATTGATTGGTTTAGAACTGGATAGTCTTAGGAAAGTAGCTAAGTGGCTCAATGGATAGAGCACTGGGCCTGAAGTCAGAAATACTCATCTCCCTGAGTTCAAATCTGATTTCAAATATTTATTAGCTATGCAATCCTGGGCAAGTCATTTAACACTGTTTGTCTCCGTTCCTCATCTATAAAATGAGCTGCAGAAGGAAATGTCAAACCATTCCAATATATTCTCCAAGAAAACCCCAAATGGCATCTTTGTGTCAGACACAACTGAAATGCCTGAACAATAACAAAATTCTTAGGTAAGCTCTACTATTTACTAACAAAATTTCTCCAAGAACATTCTCTTCTCTACTGTCAAAAACAATTATTAATCAGAAAGAGTGGCAAAGACCAGATCAAGTCAATATATGGGCTGTACATTTTAATAATAGGAAATACTATCTTACTCTCCATTCCTCATTTTGTGGTGAGGAAGACAAAGATCAAAACAACTGAACCTAGAAATCAGTGGCTAAGTTGGGACTAAGTGAGCTGACATTAAGTCTAATGCTTCATTCTCTAGACCATACTGCCTCCCTGTGGGAGTTTTTCTGGGCAAAAACATCTCCTATTGTATGTTAAATTTCAAATGACATTCAGCTACACTTAAGTGAGTTTATACAAGATGTCTCTTCCTTAAAACCAGGTTCTGAAAGGAACCAGTGGTGGAATTAACTTTAAAATTGTGCTTCCTTTTTTGCTTCATTTTGATCTGTTGTAACTGGATTTGAAGTAGAAACTGATAGAATAATCCAGAAGTAGAGTCTTAGAAGTCCCTCTTACTTTAAAAGGCAAAGATTGAAGAAGTATAATATTCATCACTGATGTTTGCTGTTTGGGGGATAGAAAATGGCTCTGTGAGTTCATTGTTATAAGGAATTTCTAGGTGAGGAAACTCCCTCTGTTAATGCAGGTCAGCACTTTCTCTGTAATTTATTGTCTCAGCCAATTGCCTGGGGCAATGAAAGATTAAGTGATTTGACCAAGTTCATACAGCCAGAATGTGGCAGAAGCAGAACTTGAACCCAGGTCTTCCTAGCTTCAAGACTAGCTTCAATCCACTCTCAAAGTCATTCAGGTTTTTGTTATTTTAAGATAAGAAAATTATCATTATGTGTCTCCAATCACTCACTTACTTTATATTTAGGAAAATATATATAGTTTCAACAGATGTCTATGACATTTTTATTAATTTTTTATCTAATTAAAATCTATTTTTTCCCCTCATGCTCCCTACCCCACTGGAAAAAAGGGAAAAAATCCTTGCAACAAAATAGTTAAGAAAAACAAATTTCCCCTTTGCCCATGTTCAAAAAATAAGTGGCCCATTCTGCATCCTGAATCTATTGTCTTTCGATATAGAGGTTGAAGACATGCTTCATCATGGTTCCTCTGGAATCATAGATGATCACTGCATTGATCAAAATCCATACAGCTTTCAAAACTGCTTGTTTTAAGAGTGTTGTTACTGTACAAATTGCCCTTCTGAAAATTCCTAATTTTATAAAAGAGGTTTTTCCATTTACTGTGTTCTAAATGGATAGCAACTTTTTTCTTGCTTCCTCTATCATCACTTAATTTATAGGATACTTCTCTTCCTTTTGGACTCTGCTAGACATCATCCATGACCACAGCAAATGTCTCTTGGGAGTATATGTTTTCCTATTTTATTCTTCACTTGGATGCTGCTAATCAGAAAGTGGCCAAATAAAGCTGTTTTTAGATCTTGCAAGTCACCTTGTTTGATTTTGCAATACAAATGGAGACACATTTTTGGAATATAGCCTCTAAGACAGTGCTCCACGCAATCGAATTCTTTTTCTGACCACAAGCCCAGTGGAGCTAGGATACCCTGCACCTTTCAGTCAATTGTGTAAATTGTAAAGACGTGGTTTGCTGCAGAACACCATTTGCAAAACCCTGCCTGTTCAGTTTCAAAGAAAGAAATGCAAGCTGTCAAAATCTGTATGACAAAATGCTCCAACTCAATAGTCTAAGAGAAGTAAACATTAAGAAAAAGAAAAACCTTAGGTTTCACCTGATATTCAATAGATTAGTAAATATGGTGGGGTGGGGGGGATATTGTTACTGGATTTATAGAAAGACATCAATGCAGTCTTGGTAGAGTTGTGAATTGATCCAACTGTTCTGAAAAACACTCTGGAATTATACTAGAACCAGTCGTTAGACTATAAACGTCCATTTGCCTAGTCATACTAAGAATACTAGATGATTACACCCAAGGAGGTCAGAGACAGAGAAACAATACGAGGTTGGGGTTGTTGTTTTTTTAATTATAGTGTACTTGGCAGAGCCAAGACAGCAGAGAAAAGGCAGGAACTTGCCTGAGCTCTCCAAAATTCCCCTCTAAACAACTTTAAATCATTCTTCATAATGCATTCTCAAGTGGCAGAACCTACAAAAGGATGGGGTGAAACAGTTTTCCAGCCTAAGGTAACTTAGAAGGACTATAAGAAAGGTCTGTCTTACTTAGCCACATCAAGGCAAGCCAACAGAAGGCCCCTAGTCCCAGCACAGATCAGCAAGAATGCCCTGTGGCACTGGCCAACAAATAGGCCAATGGAACAGTGGAACACATGTGAGATTTCAGGCCCCTGGAGCAGCAGGCAAGTGGCCAGGCCCAGCAGGCTTAGTGGCCCTGCCACAGCAGGCAAGCCACCAGGCCTAGAGATCGCAGCAGCAGGCCAGTGGGCAGACTCTTAGCCCCTGACACATGAAGCTTAGGACAGTGCCCCCTGTGCCCCCAAAGCAGGACTCAACTTTAAAAGTCACAAAATAGACTTGAAAATGAGCAAAAAATAAAATTTTAAAACCTGACTATAGAAAGTTACTATGGCAATAAGGAAAATCACAAAACAAACTCAGAAAAGGATAATAATGTCAAAATGCCCACATGTTAAGCCCCAAAGAGAAATATAAATTGGTCTCAGGCCCCAAAAGAACTCATGGCAGAGCTCAAGAGGGATTTTTAAGAATCAGAGAGATAGAAGAAAATTTGGGAAAAGAAATGAGAGTTATACAAGAGTTATGCAATTTTTTTCATGATTCTCCATGATTTTTCATGAAAAAAGAGTCAACAGCTTTGTAAAGGAAATGCGAAAAATGGAAAAGGATGTAAAAAAATTCACTGAAGAAAACAATTCCTTAGAAAGCAGAACTGACCAAATGAAGAAGGAGGTACAAAAGCTAATTAATGAAAATAATTCCTTAAAAATTAGAATTGGGCAAGTGGAAGCTGATGACTCCATGAGATATCAAAAACCAATCAATAAAATGAAGAAAGAATAGAAGAAAATGTGAAATAACTCATTAGAAAAACAACTAACCTGGAAAATAGAACAAGGAGAGATAATTTAGGAATTATTGGACTACCAACATCTTTCAAGAAATTACCAAGGGAAACTACCCTGATATACTAGAACCAGAGGATAAAATAGTAATTGAAAGAATCCACCTGAAAGAGATCCCAAAATGAAAATGCCAAAGAATATTATACCAAAATCCCAGAACTCTCAGGTCAAGGAGGAAATACTGCAAGCAGCCAGAAAGAAACAATTCAAATATCAAGGAGCCACAATCAGAATTACAAAGGATGTAGCAGCTTCTGAATTAAAAGATCAGAGTGCTCGTAATATAATATTCCAGAAGGCAAAGGAACTTGGACTACAACCAAGAATCACCTACCCAGCAAAACTAAGCATAATGCTTCGGGGGGGGGGGGGAGGGAGTAAACATTTTATGAAATAAAGGACTTTCAAACATTTCTGATGAAAGGACCAGAACTAAACAGAAAATTTGATTTTCAAATACAAGACTCAAGAGAAGCACAAAAAAGTAAACAGGAAAGAGAAAACATGTTATTCAATAAGGTTAAACTGCTTACATCCCTACACAAGAAGATGATACTTGTAACTCTTAAATTTATCACTTTTAGGGTAGTTAAAATGAGTTTACATGGACAGAGGGTGCAGGTATAGGTTGATTTTGATGGGATGATAAAAAAATTAAGGAGCAAGAAAGAGGGGTGCTCTGGGAGAAGACAGAAGGGAGCAGTAGAATGAAGTAAATTATACTACATGAAGAGGCACAAAAGACCTATTTTAGTGGAGGGGGAAAGGGAGGGGAGAAAGCATCACTTGAACCTTACTCTCATTGGATTTGGCTCAAAGAGGGAATAATATACACACCTATCTGGGTATAGAAATCTATCTTACCCTATAGGAAAGTAAGAAGGGAGGAGGACAAGAAAAGAGGGGGCTCATAGAAGGAAAGAAAGATTGAGAAAAGTAGTAGTCAGAAATAAAATACTGGTGAGGAGGGACAGGGTGAAAGGGGGAGAGACAGAGACAGAGAGAGAGAGACACACACACAGACAGAGAAAGAGAGAGAGAGAATAGGATGGAGGAAAATATACAGTAAGTAATCATAACTATAACTGAATGGAATGAAATCACCCATAAAATGGAAGAAAATAGCTGAGGGGATTAAAATATAGAATACATTGTTTACAAGAAACACATTTGAAGTAGATAGACATAGAGAGTAAAGTAAAAGGCTAAAGCAGAATCTATTATGCTTCAGCTGAAGTAAAAAATAAAAGGCAGGGCTAACAGTCATGATCTCAGACAAAGCAGAGACAAGGAAGGAAATTATATCTTGCTAAAAGATACCATAGTGGTTAAGTGGAATAGAATAGATACAAATTACACTATAGTAAACAACTGTAGTAATATAGTATATGATAAACCCAAAAATCCAAGCTTTTGGAACCAAAACTCATTATTTAACAAAAACTGCTGGGAAAACTGGAAAACAGTATGGCAGAAACTAGGTATGGACCAACATCCCACACTGTGTACTAAAATAAAGTCAAAGTGGGTACAAGATTTACACATAAAGGGTGATAGCATAAGCAAATTAAAAGAGTATGAAATAGTTTATCTGTCAGAGTTCTATACAGAGGAAGAATTTAGGACAAAAGAAGATGTAGAGAGCAATATAAAATGCAAAATTGATCATTTTGATTATATAAAATTAAAAATCTTTTGCATAAACAAAACTAATGTAACCAAGATTATAAGGAAAGCAAAAAACAGGGAATTTTTTAAACAAATATCTCTGATGATGACTTCATTTCTCAAATATATAGAGAACTGAATCAAATTTATAAAAAACACAAGTCATTCCCCAATTGATAAATGGTCAAAGGATATAAATAGGCAGTTTTCAGAGAAAGAAATCAAAACTATAAATACTCATATAAAAATGCTCTAAATCATGATTGATCAGAAAAATGCAAATTAAAACAACTCTGATGTACCACCTCACACCTATAAGAGTGGCAAATATAACAAAAAAGGAAAATATTGGATGGAGAGGATGTGGAAAAACTGGAATACTGGTAGAGTTTTGCTCAAATCATTCTGATCCAACGATCTGGTGAACAATTTGGAATTGAACCAAAAGGGCTATAAAACTGTGCATATCCTTTGATCCAGCAATATCACTGCTAGGTTTATATCCCAAAGACATCCCAAAAAAGAGAAAAAGACCTATTTGAACAAAAATATTTATAGCAGTTCTTTTTGTGGTGGGAAAGAATTGAAATTGAGGAGAAAGAAAAAACAAAGAAAGAAAAAGAAAAGAAATTGTAGTCTTTCCCCAGACTAAGATATTGAGGAGAAACACATCAATTAGGGAATGGCTGAACAAGTTGTGGCATATGGATGTAATGGAATACTATAAGAAATGATGAGAAAGTAGATTTCAGAAAAACCTGGAAAAATTTACATGAACTGATGCTAAGTGAAGTTAGCAGAACCAGGAGAACATTTTGCACAGTGACAGCAATTGTTTGATGAAGAACTGTGAATTACTTAACTATTCTCAGCAGTACAGTGATCCAAAACAATGCCAAAAGATGAATGATGAAGCATGCTATCCATATCCAAAGAAAGAATTGATATTGATTGAACACAGACTGAAGCACGCTATTTTTCTCTTTCTTTTTTTCTTTCATTTGTTTTCTTACACAAAATGCCCAATATGGTAATGTTTTATATAATTACACATGTAAAACCTATATCTGTTTGCTTACCACCTCAGGGAGTGGGGAGGGAAGGAGGAATAGAATTTGGAACTAAAAACTAAATAAAAATGTTTATTATTATTTAAAAATAAAATAAAAGGTACCATAGACAATGAAGTAATATCAATACTAAACATATATGCACCAAATGCTAGAGTATCCAAATGTCTGAAGGAGAAATTAAATGAGTTACAGGAGGAAATAAACAGTATTATTCAATATTGTACTATCAATGTTAGCTATAATAATAAGAGAAGAAAAAGAAATTGAAGGAATTAAAATAAGCAATGAGGAAATAAAACTATCACTCTTTGCAGATGAGATGATGGTATATTTAGAAAATCCTAGAGAATCAACTGAAAAACTAGTTGAAGGACCAGCTGGGTGGCGCAGTGGATAAAGCACCAGCCCTGGATTCAGGAGGACCTCAGTTCAAATCCAGCCTCAGACACTTGACACTTACTAGCTGTGTAACCTTGGGCTCTTTGCCCTGCCCCCCCCAAAAAAAAAACTAGTTGAAATAATTAACAACTTTAGCAAAGTTGCAAGATATAAAATAAATCCACATAAGTCATCAGCATTTCTATATATTACCAACAAAGTCCAGCAACAAGAGATACAAAGAGAAATTCTTTTTTAAAATAACTATAGACAATATAAAATAGTTTGGAGTCTGCTTTCCAAGACAAACCCAGGAACTATGTGAACACAATTACAAAACACTTTTCACACAAATAAAGTCAGATCTAAATAACTGGGAAAATGAAATGCTCAAGAGTAAGCCAAACTAATATAAAGATAACAATTCTGCATAAATTAATTTACTTATTCAGTGCCATGTCAATTAGACTACCAAAAATTATTTTATAGAGTTAGAAAAAATCAAAACAAAATTGATCTATAAGAACAAAATGTTGAGAATATCAAGGGAATTAATGAAAACAAATGTGAAGGAAAATCGCCTAGCCATGCCAGATCTCAAAGGTGACATTGTACTGATTGCATCAAGCTTCAGAACACCATGGAAACTCCTAAATGAGATCTTCTTGCTCAAAAACCTCCAAAGGCTTCCTGCTGCTTCTAGGATAAAATATAAAGTCCTCTATTTGTCACTTCAAGCCCTTCACAATCTGGTTCCAGCTTCATTCTATATTATTCCTTTCATGTACTCTACAGTCAAGACAAACTGGTCTACTTGCTACTGCTCAGCATATGTGGCATTCTTGTCCATGCCTTTGCAAAAGTTGTCCTCCATGCCTTGGATGCACTCTTTCCTCAACTTCAACTCTCAGAAACCCAAGCTGCTTTCAAATTTCAGTTTAACCTCTTTCTCTAGATTATCCTTCGATAATGACCACCTCCTTCTCCCATTGGTGAATTTCTTTCCAGGGCTTCCATTTTGTAGAAGAATCTAGGCTGGCTTTCTGGTACTGTTCCTGGCTTCTGGAATTTACCACCCCACCTCAGGTACCTTCTTTCCTCTCCCTTTTCACCTCTCTTTTGTTTGTTGTATTCCTCTATTAGAATATAAACTCCTTGAGGGCAGGGACTATCTTTCTTTTTGCTTGTATTTGTTTCTCCAGTACTTAGCACAATGCCAGGCATATGGTAAGTGCTTCCTACCTTCCTTGCTCAAATGGCTTCTTTTATGTAAGGACTTCCCTCCTTAGTGCCTCTTCACACCATTTATGTGTGTACTCACTGTATCTCCTAATAAAACATAACCATCTTGAGGGCAGACACTGTCTCATTTTTTGTCAATATCCCCATAATATAAAAATCCCTTGGCACATAGCAGGTACTTAATACTTTGTTGAATGAATTAATCAATTCCTATTCACTCAGAAGAGTGCAGACTAACTATCCACATGGGAAAACCAAATGGCTAAAGAATATATATATATATATATATATATATATATATATATATATATACTGTACAAATAATGATATGTGACCAAGAGCAATCCATAAAACTGATCTATCTTTACTTATATCTTTATCAGACTTATATCTGGACAATCATCTGAGCCAAAAATAGAACAAAAGGAATGAAAAGGACTGGGTGACCCTTAAAATACTGTACCATGTACTTAATCAACCCAGGTTTCAAGGTAGAGCCAAGAGATAGGAAGCAATCCAGAAAATGCACCAGACTGAATTCTGATGGAGAAATCCAGAAAAGGTCATAGTGAGTCCTTTATCCAGCCCACTTTGGCATAGGGAGACAGAGAGGAAGGTTTTTAAACATTAGAGACAGGACCAGGCTAGGAGCATCCTGTGAGCAGAGCATTCCAATACCCATGGAGAGACTGTGTACTAGGGCAAGGGGAGATCTCAGACCCCTACCCAGGCATCCTGAGACCTATACTGGGGCACTGCAGCATGGACAGATGACAACTGGTAGCTTTATTACCCAACAACTAGTCCCAGATCCAGTCCAGAGTAAGAAAGGACCTGCATATGGCAGTGGTATTCCTGAATAGGGAGACTCTAGGAGGTATACAGAGAAAAGAACAGATTCAGAAGCTATCACAGTTTTGGATCATTTTCCTTTGTTGTTCAATATTTATTAATAGATTCTTGAACTCATGTTTCCTTTTGTTGTTACCCTTTACCCTGTTGATTTATCTACTTATATTGAAGATCTTTGAGTCCTCTTCTTCTTGAAATCTTTGGTAATTTCAGCCCCTTTCCCTCTTATTTGCACTTATTGCTCACTTTCTGACTCCCTTGCCCCTACTAGTTATGGTTTCCATGGAGGCTGTGTCTCAAGGCTTCTCAGCCTCTTCCCATGCATGTTCACCAACTCAAGTCTCTGCTTCAAGTGACTTGTGGATTGTCAGTTGGATGTTATGCTCTTTCCCTCAGGCTTGGTAGAGTGCTTCATAGTCACCCACCCCATACACAGTGTCCTATCCTATTGTCCTGTCCCACTCCCTCTGTTGACTAGTTCTTTGGCCTGGCATTGGCAGTTTAAAGAATTAAAGCACTGGCGATACAGAGTTGTGGCCCCTGGCCTGCTTTTGCTCCTGAAGGGCCATTGTGTCCTTGCTGGCTGGCTGTCATAGCCAGAGAAAATTTATACAACCTGGAGCCAAGGTTAGAAAGTGGGAGGTAGGACCAGGGTTTTGTTGTTAGCCTATGTCACATCCTTGAGTGTAGTGTGGAAGGTGGGGAAGTGATCTTAGGTACTGAGTGATCTTAGGTTCATTAAGCATCCAGTTCATGGATTTGGCGAAAGGAGGTAACTTCTCTTGGATTCTGGGTATCCTAAACCATGAAGAAAGCTGAAGTTTCCATATATTTGGCATATCATTTCTGTTTTAGAAAAGTTTAAAAGGTTTTGAGCATCAAAGAAAATGTCTAGATCTCCATCTTGTTGCTCACATGCCCTGGGAGTCAGAAGAAAGAATTATAAAGACTATTAACAGCTTGGTACAAGAGGTATCAAGCAGCTAGGTGGCACAGTGGGTAAAATGATGGGTCTAGCATCCAGAAGATCTGAGTTCAAATCTAGTTTCAGATATTTATTAGCTTTGTTGGCAAGTCAGGACCCTATTTGCCTCAGTTTCCTCATCTTTAAAATGAACTGCCATTAAAAGGAAATGGCGGGGCGGCTAGGTGGCACAGTGGATAAAGCACCAGCCCTGGAGTCAGGAGTACCTGAGTTCAAATCCAGCCTCCAACACTTAACACTTACTAGCTGTGTGACCCTGGGCAAGTCACTTAACCCCAATTGCCTCACTAAAATAAAAAAAAAAAAAAGGAAATGGCAAAACCACTTCAGTCTCTTTGCCAAGAAAATTCCAAACAAGGTTGCAAAGAGTCAGACATGACTAAAACTACTCAATAGCAACAACCATTCTTCAAAGTCCTTATAATTTTTGTAGCATAAAGGAATCTTTAAACCAAAAAGTTTGAGAAGTGTTGATTTACAGAAAAGTCCTCACAATCACATTTAATGTACCAGCCTTGGAGGCTTTCTGGGAGGACATGATTGAGTCAAACAGATCAAGAAGGCACCTATTGGTTGCAATCTGTATGAATTTGAATGAGACCACAGAAGTAAAGTTATTGCCTCACATTATCTGGAAGGTCAATAATTGTTCATTTCCTATATATTGTACTTAAAATAGATTGTGAGATTTAGATTAGAAGTTCTCTGACTTAAGGGTGTGCCCAAAAATATAAGAAGATGTATCTGGAAAAGCTACCTCCATCGTGGAAATCAAATAGCCCCAATTAGACTGGGAGATATTTTTTTAAATATTAATTTTCATATGTATAGTAGATGAAGCAAAGCTTGGGATGGTAGTCTTTGGGGTTTTGGGTTTCTTTTCATTTAATCTGATACTTGGGTCACAAAATAAGATGGGGGAAAGAGATTCATTTCTTTTAGCTTGTTCTCTTTCTAAAAAAGCATCCAGTAATCATCCAAATAGTGTGGTATTCTTATCGTCTCTATAAAAGGCTTTAAGCAGTTTCCGGAGATGAAATAATCATTCATGTGGAGACTGATGGGTCTCTCCAAAGGCTGGCTTCTGGATTTCCGGCCTCTCTGAGCTATTCAAATTCATTATTTGTCTATTTCCTGAATGGTCTCCTTTGAAGTGTTCCTGGGATTAATTGTATTATTTGAAATGTCTGGATGTCTGTAAATATTTGTTATATCCTTGATGTCTGTGAGGTTGTTTTCTTTTGTATGACCTTTACCTACAGTACCTAGCTGAGGCAACATATGCACTTACATCCTTTCATACAGCAGTCCATGCATACGGTCTTTGTTAGATGCTTTTACTGCTTCTTAGTGGGAGAGGAAGAATAACCCACAGCATTGACTCTTTGCTGGATCTTTATTTCTATTTTCCCCAAGGGTCAAGTTGTTTTATTTACTGCGCTCTCACACACATGCATGCGCGCGAGCATACACACACACACACACACACACACACACACACACACACACACAAAGGCTTGAGTAACATTTTATTTTTAATAATGGGCAATGAAAGGCCACATGCCATCCATATGAAGAACACATGATTTCTTCATTACAGACCCAGCATTATTACAATGAATACCAAAAATATTAATAAAAATGACCCTTTGCCTGGCATTTGCTTAGAAGCAAACAGAGGCCACAAGATCAGCTTGTGATAGAGGAAGAGAGAAATGGATAGGGGGAAGAAAAAGGAGAGAGGAGAGCCCTGGGTGCCTGGGATTCACTGGAACCAATGGGCCTAGAAGGTCTATAATCACAAACATAGGCTAAAAGAGGGGATTACATTGTCTATATGAGAGGAAATGAGAACCAAGCAACAGAAAAAGAAAGTTTTCCATTTGGTCTTTCTTGGCATACTATAGGATCAAGTTGTCATCAAACCATTAATGACTACATTTGGGGTCCAGCTATTCAATCAGTTACTCTTATCTAGTCCACATCTATCCATATTTTCCACAAGAATTGGGTGAGAATTTATCACACATTTTAATAAAATCAAGGTAAACCATGGCTCCAACATTTCTCTGATCTACCACTTTAGATTAGACAGCTTCTTATCAAAAAAGGAAATGAGATTAGTCTAGCATATGAGTAGCTCTTTATGAAGCCATGCTGGCTCTTTATGATCATCACTTTCTTTTCTAGACATCTTGAGCACCCATGACATACAAAACAACAAAATTAATTATACCAATGAAATTAATTGATATTTTCTTGCTCCTAATGTTTCCTGGCATTTTCATTTTAGAAGTTCTGAAATTTAGATCCATATTTCTCCATTAATTCCCTAAATAGGTGTTATACAACTTCTGGAGTTCTTTGCCTTGCTCCAGGAGGAGCAAGTACATCAAAGCTATCTAGATACTTTTGTCTATTTTTCAATATAGGGCCAGCCACATCTTCTTCCACTCTTCCATATTTCTTCAGTAATGTCTATAATACCACTCCAAAATTTAGAGCTAGAAGGCACCTTAGAGGTTACCTAATCTACTTAGGATGGTATAGGTAAGGAAACAACTCCACCCCCCCCACCCCCGCCAAGGTCAAATGGCCTCCCTGAGACCACACAGGAAATCAGTAGCAGAGCCAGAATTTCTGGCTCCAAGTAGCGGGTTCTGACCCTACCTCACAAATTCTTTTACCTGAGTCATTGAGAATATTCTGCAGGGGACTTATGTCCATCATGTATCTTTCTTTTTTTTTCTTTTTTTTTCTTTTTTTTTTTTTTGCGGGGCAATGGGGGTTAAGTGACTTGCCCAGGGTCACACAGCTAGTAAGTAGTGTCTGAGGCCGGATCTGAACTCAGGTACTCCTGAATCCAGGGCCGGTGCTTTAACCACTGCGCCATCTAGCTGCCCCCCATCATGTATCTTTCAATTGTGCATTGGGGTTTGAGAAGAAGTTGTTTTCATTCCTCCAAAACCATGACCTTCCATGATCCCCAACGCTACCATGCAACTAAGAGAATGTAGGTCTTAAAGTGACTGGCCTCTGAGAGAGCAGACAGTTAAGATTACTGAACACATTGCAAGTTTTCCAAAATTCAATACAATTTCATAGTTTTCACACCATTTTGGTCGTGAAAAATTACCAGCCTCACAAAATTTAATGGTGTTTTTATGCACACAAACACACATACATATACACACACTGCAGGACACTCTTAATTCCATTTTCTATTGAAAAAATGCTACAGTTACTCCAAATAAAAATGAGAATAAATTTTCAACCAACTCAATTGCAGCATTTTCAAGGAAAAAGAGTAGCAATGTGGAAAACTATATAGAGAGCCAGTCTCAAATCCAGAAAGGCCAAATTTCAAGTTCTACATGAATGAATGGGCCATTTATTAAGCACTTGGTATGTACAAAGCACAGTACTAAGTACTAGGGATACAAATAGAAAAAATAAGAAAGTTCCTGCTTTGAAAGATATCATGTTCTAATTGGGAAGACAAGATATATGGGAGATTTCAGCTACAAGTCAGATGAACAGGTCTAATGATCCTTAGGGTGCAGAAGCAAAGCAGATGGTAATGGCTCTTCTTTAATGTCATTTTCCTAACAAAATCATATCAGTTTCTGGCATTGAACCATTTGGCAGTGCCAAGGACTTTGGTGGCAAGAACTTTCTTTTCTGGATCTTCAGTAGCTGTGGCTGTAGCACAGGCTGCATTTCGATTAGGGTTGCTTCCCAAGATAATGGGGCAGGCACTTGGCTGGAAGTATTGCTATTCCCAAGGCTATTGAATCCAGGGTCTGGGGGTTTTCTGGTCAGGGTGGTAGTGGTGGTAGTTCAGCTTGCCAGGAACATACTTCCTTCTATTTCTCTCTCAGGCTGACTATTTCACCTGTGTTGGCTTATGGCGGATGATTGGCAGTTGGTAGAGATGGCTGACCTTTTCTCCATAGGAACGGATTCCTTCAGTGATGTCTAGGCTGAAAACAGAAATGATGGGGCTGATTTGCCTGCTCAGTGGGAGCCAGTAGATTGATGGAAATAGTCTCTGATCCACATGATTTGCTTCCCTGGAGGGGAAGGACTGGACTGGAAAAAGGACTGGTGGTCTGAAGGATGCTTCCACTACCAAGAGTAATATGCTTCATCAGGTGCATTCTGGCTAGTTACTAAATTACCACGAAGGTAGAAGTTAGTCACCTGGTAGTTCCCTAAACTAATGAAGTCACAGGTCCAGTTTCTATCCCTAATAGGAAAATAACTAGCCAGATCCTAGAAGACAGAAAGCATTTTCCTTGGTGTATCTGACTTCAGTCAGTTTCCTTTCTTTTTTATAATCACCACATGCACACCTCCAAGTCATTGAACGATTGACAAATTTTCATCTGGGTCCTTAAAGACTTAGGGCAAAGGTCCCTTAAGCTGGAGTCCACAAACCCCTAAGATTTCAAAGAGTCCATGAACTTGGATGGGGAAAAAAATGTACCTTCATAATAGCTAACCCCTAACTGGAATCTGGCATTTTCTTCAATCATTTAAAAATAATGTTCTGAGAAGGAATTCATAGACTTCATCAGACTGCCAAAGGGTTCCATGACAGAAGGTGCTTAGTATGACTGACTTAGGGGATGAAGGCTAAGGAAATATTTAAAATAGTAACCCAAACAGGTACTGGTATACAAAAGGAATCTCACTCTAAATCTGTTCTACCACTCTGAATTGAGATTAAATTCTATGGGCTTTCAGCATGAAGTCACCAGCTGGGCTGCTAAATTGTCTGGTTTTCCACAGGCTGAATCTCAGGAGTAAGGTCTGAAGGAGTATTGAGAACAAGTCCCTGAATACAGTTTGAATGACACCACACACCAAAGAACTTTACTATGAACATTGACGTGTAACACTCATTTGCATACCCCTTCTAAGTGAAAAACAACTCTTAGAATGTGTCTTAGAGATATTCTGCATAAAATAGAATAATCCTGTTTCTGGCTGGCTCTCCACTAATCCACACTTTGCAAATAATTCTTTGCCTAAAGAAACCTGGTGTGTCATATAACAAATAATGTCCATTTCATTTAGAGTGTGATGTCAGTTCCCAGTCCTCCAAATTTTATGGGAGAATGAACTGATTCAACATGAGTAATAAAATAAAGCAATATACTAGCATTTGTTTGATTTACAAATATATCTCTGGGTTAAGACCAAACTATTTAAAATGTTGTTTAAAAATGTCATCTGCCCTATATTTATTACATCCAAGGGACTCATTAACTTTTATAATATAGAGAGTCAAGAAGATTTTAAGAAATTCTTTGGAAAAGCAGGCTGTGGGGGAACCGATTAAGTTGTCTAAAAAAAGTAAAGTCATCAGTATTCATTAGAAGATCTGAGATTAGATGTTGTTTAATAGCCTTTTTTTCAGGATGATGATGTTAATTGCATGCAACCTGTGTACTTGAGGAAAATGTGTACAATAATACTTTTATATCATTTGTCTCAGGCATAAGATTGTTGTGATTTCTTATTAATGATTGCTACTCTCCCCTGGAACTAAGGAAAGTTTTTGACACCACTTCATACACACACACACACACACACACACACATCCACACTAGTTGTCTCTAAAATGTGAATTGATTTATGGAAAGAAAACCAATTTCAATGTGTCCACCTGGCATTGTTTGGAAGCACCAATATATTCTTATACAGTCCAGTCATCTGACATCGTTCTAATGATCAATCAATGAACACTCTTACTCCATTCTGTGGGAAATCACAGAAAGTCAGAGTCTCTATAATGCATTTTTTTAATCTATGGGATTTGGCTAATCTAATGAACCTAAAAGCCACATCTGCTTATTTCCACTGGCAGTAACAAACATAGCCAGTACTTAATAGGAAGTTCTAGCTGGGTTCATAGCCTGGTTGATGAAATTATAGTCAGAACTTTATGAAAATGAACAGCCTCTTAAAAGATATTTCATTGTCTACATGTACAAATGGAAGTGTAATGTGAAACATACAAGGTGGCTTGTTTGAGATGGCTTAAATAACTTTTCATTTTCTTTCCACCACCTGCAAAGAATGCTTGTTGGTCTTCTTTGTGATGGTCACTTCATGTATCCCCAGATAATCCTATAGAAGGGAGGACATGCATCAAGGCATGACTTTATTGACTAAAGATTTTCAAAGGCAAAGGGCAAGGGAGTGGAAGAAGAGCTAAACAGTTATAGCTGTTTGTTTCTATCTTTATCACTCAGAATAAAGAATGTAAGAGGAAAAGAAGAGACAATGAGAACTGTTGTGCCTTCCTAAATTAAAGGAGTATCAACATCTTCGTGCTTAAATGCAGGTCACCAAAGACTTTCAAATTGACAGGTGGCTATTACACCCAGGATTTCCTCTGAAGTAAGTTTCTTATAACATCTAATCATAAGATCACAGATTTTAAGCTTTGGGGACCAAAGATGTCATCAATCCAACCCCCTCATTTTATGGATGAAGCCCAAATATGGTAAGCAATTTTCCCAAGGTCACTCAGGTAGCAAGTGGCAGAGCTAAAAATTGAACTCAGGTCTCTATATCAGCTTCAATACGTTTTTGGGGGTTTGGGGTTTTTTTTTTGGTGAGGCAATTGGGGTTAAGTGACTTTCCCAGGGTCACACAGCTAGCAAGTGTTGTGTCTGAGGGTGGATTTGAACTCAGGTACTTCTGACTCCAGGGCCGGTGCTCTATCCACTGCGCCACCTAGCTGCCCAGCTTCAATACTTTTTTTGACCAGATCATGCTGCCTCTATTATAAGGAAAGTTTCACTACCAGAATAAGTGTCATGATGTTGAAAGGGAACACACATTTTAATGAGATAGAAATCACACAAAAAAATATGTACAAACAAGATATATTGTTGTTTAGTTGTTTTGTGGTCATGTCCAACTCTTCATGACCCCTTTTTTGGATTTTCTTGGCTAAGACACTTGAGTGATTTGCCGTCCCTTCTCCAACTCATTTTACAGATGAGGAAAGTAAGGCAAACTAATATAAGTGACTTGCTCAGGGTCACACAACTAGTAAGTACCTGAGGCCATATTTGAACTTGGGTCTTTCTGACTACAGGCCCAGCACTCTATCCACTGCACCACCTAACTGCCCACGATCAAGATGTAGACAGGATAAATTGGAGATCCTCTCAGAGGGAAAGCATTAACATTAAAGGGCATATGGAAAGGCTTCTGGTACAATGTGGCATTTTAGTTGGGAAATGAAGTTGCGGGAGACAAGAGATGAAGATCATAAGAGAGGGCATTCTGGGGATAGGTGATGACCAGTGAATATGCCCAGAGATAGGACACAGAGTTCAAGGAAGACCAAGAAGGCTGGTATCTTTAGATCCTTGAGGTAATAGAAAATTTACTCACAGGGAGCCAGTAGAGTTTATTAAATAGGGGAATGATATGATCAGACCAACGTTTTAGGAAGATCACTTTGATAGCTTAAGGCAGGCAGATCCACCAGCAAGCTATTGCAATAGTCTAAGCTTGAGGTCTGCATCAAAGCCATAGCAGCGTCAAAGGAGGGAAGGGGATATTTCTGAGAGATGTTACAAAGGCAAAATCAATAAACCTTGGCAACAGATTGGATGAGGAAGCTGGGGGAAGGGATGACAGTGAGGAGTCAACAACGATACCTAGATTTTGAACCTGGAAGGTGAAACTGGAAGGATGTTGGCATACTCAACAGTAGTAGGGAAATTAGGAAGAAGGGAGGGCTTATAAGAGAAAGAGAATGACCCCAGTTTGGGAAAGGGTCTATGGGACTTCCAGTATAAGATGTCCAACAGGTAACTAGAGATGTGAAATTGGAGATCAGAAAAGGAGCTAGGAATGGATAAGTAGATCTGAGAATCACCAGCATAGAGATCACAATGGAATCCATGGAAGCTGATGAGCTAACCAAGAAAAATAGTATTGAGAAGAGGACCCAAGACAGTGCTTGGAAAGCACTCAAGGCACAAAGTAAGCATTTAAGAAATGTTAGTCATCCAGTTGTGAATGCATTCTATGACTATAAACTAAAGAGAACCAAGGTCTCAGAAGAATCAAATGTCTAAGTGGCCCAAAGAACAACCGAGAAATGCATGGTGGATATAAGTAAGCAGCAATTTTTTCAAGTAACGACTTCCATGCAAGTATTCACCTAAAGATATCTGAAACATGAGTAACCAACAAAGAAGGAACACGGGATTATAGCTTAGGGGCTGACCTGCATTGGTGGAGGGAGTTTCCTCACTAGGCATTCGCAGATCCACACAAAATCACAAGTCCAGACAAAACAAAATGTCCCTCTAATACTTCTAGTACCTATGTCCTAGGGTTATTAAGAGGCTCAATTGAGACTGTGTATGCATAGTGATTTATAAATGGTAAAGCACTATGTAAATATCAATTACCATTATTGTTGTTGCTTCTGTTGTGATTATTGTGGTTGTGGTTGTGGTGGTTGTATGTGGTGGCCAACTTAAAATTGACTCCCAACCTGAAAGTTATAGATTATTTAACTTAGAAACAAATGCCCTTCAGGGGCGGCGGGGATGCTCCAGAGTACTCATTTCCCTTGAGAAATCAAAAAACATTAAATTAAAGCATGAGGAACTTCAAGAATCATCACACAGGATTTAAAAGAGTAGAGGGAAAGGATCTTTAAGTTTATTGTCCTGTCCAAAAGCAATTTTTAAAAACCTTGATTCCCACCCCACCATGTCCATACACTTACTTGTACTCTGACCAACTAAACTCTCAGAACATATCCTGTATATATGTGAAAGATGAAATGTTTCAGGCTTGTTATTTACTGTTCTAGCCATTCAAGTCCTGCAGGTCAGCAGTGCCTGAATCCAAAGCTATTCCAGGTGGAAGGAGCCCTAGCAAGTGATAACGTGAGAGAACCAGATCTGATTTGAATGGTAATGGACCAATCATGCATTTCATTCTATCCTTTCACCTCATGGACTGGTTTATGGGGAATATGCTAGAGTACACTTACTACCCAAATGACATCAAGCCAGAGCAATAGAAAATGTTGGTGCTGTCCCCCTTTAAAAAATCAGATTAAAACATCCTTATGATTATACTCCCAAAAAGAGAACTGGGCCTGGAGTCAGGAAGACCTAAGTTCAAATCCAGCTCAGAAACTTACTAACTATGTGACCCTGGGCAGGTCACTTAACCTCTATTTACCTGTTTCCTCAATTGTAAAATGGGGACAGTAATAGCACTTACATCCCAAGATTGAAGTGAGGATCACATAAATCACTTAACACTGTGCCTGGAGTGATAATACTAAGTGATAATAAATGCTTGCTCCCTTCCTTTCCTCTCCCTATTTCCTTGTTACCATGGCCTGCCTTGCTTGCTGAAAAATCTCCAACAGTGGAATCAGACTTGCCTTGCTGACTAATTTCTTAGATGCCTCAAGAGTTTCGAGTATTATGTCTCTTCCTGGTGGTGAAGATCAGTACCAAATAAAACCCCTAGTGACTCTTTAATTCTGCACCTCATTAGAAATGCTGCTGGTGATTGCTTAGCCATCATCTACCATAGTGAAATCTACCCTCCAGCTACTGTAGATGCTAATGTGCATGTCATTTATTCAATGTGTGGAAATGAATTCTAGAAAAGGAAGGGTTTGAGTGCTGAACATGCTGAAAGTTCTTTATTAATGATCACACTCAATGCCCTAGTCAACATCCCATTCCCTCTCTCTCTCTGGTTTCAATTTCTTCATGGGCCCTTTGCCCAGTGTGTGTGTGTGTGCGTGTGTGTGTGTGTGTGTGTGTGTGTGTGTGTGTGTGTGTGTGCATATAATGCTTGGGTGCATGCATGCATATACACACAGATGTGTGTGTATGTCTTACCAGGATGCTTCCTGATGGCATAGAGGTGGTCCTTAATTCTCATAGGCTATTCTAGTAGCAATGTGCACCTGTGGAGGGAATAGTCTTATCAATAGAACATGGAGCCTTTGACATAGAAATAAGCTGGTTATACTATTTGAATCATTCTCTAATCAAGAATGCCAAATAGGCATAATACACTGTGGTTTATATATATATATATATATATATATAGAGAGAGAGAGAGAGAGAGAGAGAGAGAGTACATAATACTTAAAATATAGAATATAACATTATATTACACAAAATATAACAAGGTGACATTAGTGACCACACACACACACACACACACACACACACACCTCCCTGGCCACAAAGATACTCTTAGGGATGTTTCTTAGTGTAGTAAAGGTCTTATACTGATTTTCCCATAGTATCTTACCTGAAAATTGGTGGGAGGAGAAAGGAGGAGGAAGGAGGTACTTCTCTGATGTATCTATCATACTTAAAATGCTTTGCATAAGGGTCAGGCAAAAGACTATATGACAAAGTTTACTCCCAGACTACCCTGTGTGTGTTTTGATTATATTTGTACAAAATGCATATGGTCTCTCCTCCCTTGGGATATGAGGCTATTGTGTTTTTACTTCTCTTTGTATCTCTAGAGCTTAGCACATAGTAAGCACTTAAGAAATATTTGTAGACTCATCAATGGGTGGATCACCAGATAATGAATTTTTCAGCCATAGCAATTCATAGAGACCTTCTACTAAGTTATAGAGGGGTGCAATCTGTGCCAGTAAAGGGAATACCCATGTCTTAAATCACAGATCCTGAAATACTGAAGTACATACATATGTATAGGTATATGCCAACATACATGCATATTATCTTAAAAGTAAAACTAAGTTACAATAGTATCAAAGGCCTGACAAATCCAGAGAAAATTTAAGAGTTTAAGACAGATTGTCTTTTGTAAGGAATTAATTGTGATTTGGAGTTTTCATAACCCTATCTTTGCTTTATTATGGTCAGAATAAAAAAATGTAAGCTTGAAAAACCTAAGAGAAGATGGGTATGTACTTTGGGAGATAATTGAACAAACAAGAGGAACTCTGACCACAGGGAACATTTATTGAAACTAAGTAACTATGCCTTCCTCGAATAACTTTCCCACACCCACGTGGGTCTGCCTAGATTATAATGGGGACAGCCCATATGGGTGTGCTAAGCCAATTGGAGACCCAGCATGGCTAAGAACTGCCCCTCCCCTTCCTATGGAAAATCAGTTAGATACAGTTGAGATTCAGTTAGAGCAAGTTAGGAATAAAGGCAATTAGAGAGGGTTCTGAGGGAAACAGGGAAGGAAGGCAGACATTTAGAGGAGCTGCTGGTGTTTTGACCTTTGGACAAAAACAGAAGAGACTGCACAGCTAATTCTCCTTAAAGCTACAGATTTCGGGTTCTGGTGAGTTTGTTTTGTTTTTGAGGCAAAGCTAACTCTTTGGAGCTAGCTGAGCTGGAGGCAGGTTCGGGTGCCTGGGACCTTTCTACCCGAAAGATTTATACATTGTTTCTAGTTCTATTAATCTCACTTTTGTGATTCAGATAGTGTTTTAAACTTGTTCCCATTAATAAACCTGTTTTGTTTTTGAAAGAGGCTGTTTCTTTTCTTACCTTAATATTAAGACAAGCCACCCAATTAACTTTTCCATTACTAAATTTGGCCCTTATACCTTTCAATTCAACACTAACAGATAAGGATTTATTTTCAAAATTCTATAAGTTAGTGCATGTAGTTAAGCAGATAGCATATTTTTCTTTGTTAGAATGAGTTATTTTATTGGGGTAAAGAACTCCCCAGTAAGGGATCTCCTCTACCAAAGTAAATCAGCAACAGTTCTGCTATTTACCAGATTACAGAGTTGCCAGGATGGCTGAGATTGACCAAGGTCACTTAAACAGTATATGTCAGAGGTTGGACTTGAATTCAGGTCTTTGAGACTTTGAGGCTGGTCAGAACACTGTCTTGAATAAACAACTAAGAAAAAGAAGTTAGGGAAAGGGAGAAACAACCTTACAAAATACTTGTTTGAGATAGCATGAAGGAATCTTATTTACATGGTAAAACACAAAAACTCTAATCAAACTCCAAAATATTGACCCAATCCCAACTTCTCTAAGCATCCCTTGTTTTACCCTATATCATTCACTGAAACTCTGTACCCTTGGGTGAAAGTATGCCTCCAGCAATATTGAATACATTAATAAGTAAATTATTTCAGGCTGCTTTAAAAATTCCAAATATAATGGACATCCTGGAAATCACATGATCACAGCTATAGATCTAAAAAGGACCTCAGACATCATCTGGTCCAACCTCTACATTTCACAGAAGAAGAAACTGAGATCCAGGGAGAGTGAATGATAGGCACTGAGGCAATAGGTCCATAAGTGCAACTAATACTGATACGTATGAGAAAGCACAGGAGACAGGTGTGGGAGATAGATGGTGGAGTCTATTTCAATTCAATGGGTGGTTGGCATCAACCGTCTGAAAGTAAGAGCTTTAACTGTATGTAGTTTTGGTGGAAGTCTTGGTACTTGATTATTATAAATACCTCTGGAGTCAGAGGACCTGGGTTCAAATCTCACCCTCTGTGTGACTGGGCAAGTCATTCACTCTACCTGGATCTCAGAAAGATAATCTCTCTGCTAATGTTAACTCAAGCATTTAACTAATTAGTTTATTTAACACTTAATGTTAATTAACATTGAATGTTTTAATTCAGCCAAAGCTGGGTAACTAAAGGACTGCCAGGGAATCGTTAAGGAGCTGTGGTACATGATGATGATGGATTTTTTTTTTTTTTTTGGTGAGGCAATTGGGGTTACGTGACTTGCCCAGAGTCACATAGCTAGTAAGTGTAAAGTGTCTGAGGCCAGATTTGAACTCAGGTCCTCCTGAATCTAGGGCCGGTGCTCTATCCACTGTGCCACCTAGCTGCCCTGATGATAGATTATTATTGTGCTATAAGAAATGAGCCAGAACCAAGAGAACATTGTACACAGAGACAGCAATATTGTTTGATGAAGAACTGTGAAAGACTTAGCTATTCTCAACACTACAATGATCCAAGACAATCCCAAAGGACTACTGATGAAGTATATCATCCACCTCCAAAGAAAGAACTGATATTGATGGAACACATGATATTTTTCACTATATTTCTTTCATTTTTTGCTTTAATCATTTTCTTATACAAAAAGACTAATATGGAAATGTTTTACATGATTGCTTACTGCCTCAAGGAGGGGGGAAGGGAAGGAGGGAAGGAGGGATAGAATTTGGAACTTAAAACTTTAAATAAAAATGTTTATTATTTAAAAAAAAGAAAGAAAGAAAGAAAGAAAAGGACTACCCTCAAAGTCTATTAAGCCTTGAATGAAAGCCTGATTTTTTTCATTTGTTTGTTTTAAATTGTACAGGAAATGACAGCATATGAAGCTTTCCCTGTTATTAAAAAACACATGTGAAATGGGTTTTAGTTCAAATGTCATTCAGTCAATTAGCATTTTATCCATAAGGGTGGTATGAGAGACAGGATAGCATAATGGATAGGAAGCTGGACTTAAGAACCAGAAAGACCTGGGTTCAAATCCCAGCTTCAACACTTATTAGCTGTGTGATTCTGAGCAAGTCACTTAACCTCTCTTGACCCTGTAAAATAAGTAAATTGGACTAGGTAACCCCTAGGGTGCCTTCCACCTCTAGATCCACAATTCTATTAAATACCTATTATGTGCCAATCTCTGTGCTAGGAGTGAGGGGTATTTTCATGAAAAACAAAGCAGCCCCTGCTCTTAAGGAATGCTGAACCAGAAAGAGACACAAAGAAATGTACAAGCACAACTGCATGGTCCAAGCAAGGTGTCAGGTGTGACATGGAAGCAACAGCACACAGGTCAGAATGACTCAGATCTGAAATGGATGCTTAATGAACTCCAGTGTCCTTAGGGGTTCAGATAAGCATTTTCTTGGCTCTCCTTTTTGGACTCAGTTGCCTTTAGAGGTTTATCTGTTCTATGATGCCTTCCCATGTACTACTGGGCTGGAAAACTAACACAAAATGTCCTTCCTCCATTTACTCATAACTTTTCAGGCCTTTGGGGAGAACCTTTCCCATCCATGCCAAGGGTGAGGGCCGCGTGCTTCCCATTGACTTTAACGACCGTCACACAGCTCAGACCCAGCTCAAAGGCTAGAATTTTCCCCCCATTAAAGCTGAAGTGAGGTATTTATGGTGCATGTCCATGAGCACCATGCTCAATAACACTTCCCTTTTCAACCCCACCCCTTTTCTATCCTTTTGCATTCAATAGGTAGGTCAAAGTGTTGTCATTTCTCTCTTAAAATGGAATGGGGGGGGAAGACAGATGGTTGAGTTACAGCTTGTTTGGCAGGTTTCCAGTTCCCAGGGAGGACTAAGTGAATGGTGTCATCCTTCCATTCATTCCATTCCAAGGGGCCCTTCTGCAGTCTCTTGTATTTGGACTTGACCTTGCAGGCCCCCTGGAAGTTTGAAGCATGGAATGCAGCAGGCCAAGCAGAAAGTGAACACAATGGAGTTCCTCATAGCAATGACCTCTATGCACGTGGGTGCAATTCAACACACTAACTTTGATCTATAAAGGCCCCAGCTGCCTTCAAAACTGACTCTCTCTGCACCCTCACAGCAGTTAAGTTCTGAAGAGCTCCTGCTCCTAATGGTTCCCAGATTCAAACTTTGGGGTTGACCTAAAGGTTAGACATTCTCCTTAAAGAGCCCCCTTCCTTGGAGCAATTTTCCCCTGTGGTCTAAGAGCCCACAGTTTTCAACCAAGCTCACAAATTTTAGTTTGTGAGTCCTTTTCTACTATTTGACTGAATCCCCAGGTAAATACATAGAATCAAGGCCCCAGCTCTCCAATAGCTTTGTCTTAGTTAAGAACAATTAAATGTTAGCCAGAAAGCCAAACCTACCTCATAATTGAGATCATCAGGTTATGCACTTTCTTAAAAGCCATGATAATTAGAAATTCCATTGGAAAACTCACACAAAACCACATGTTTGCTAAATTGGAAAGGACAAAATTGGTCCAAAAAGACATTTCCAAGCTTTTGAAAGGTCATTACAAACAATGGTTGGTGTGTGTGTATTTTTTAAATACTATATAAAAAAAATTTTTTGGCAGTGCCTGTTGAAATAAGTTGAAAGGCAAAATGAGTTTAAATGTGGGACCTATAACCAGGGTCCTCATTGGACTCTACTCTTTGCCAAAAGTAGTCCCAGGGTAGCAACCCTGCCACACTGCCCTTGGCTTTCATGTCTGAAGAATTTTCCTCTGATTAACTCCCTCTACTATATCCTGGAAGCAAGCTCAGAACTGGGAAGGGCTAATGACAGGGGCCCTACCCCCAGGCAGGCCCACAGGAAGAGGTGGCTGTCTCAGTTTGTTCTTGAGGCTCTCTTCTCAGGGAGCCCAAGGCCCAGACAGCTGGATCATGTTCCCACAGTCCTTAAGGGAGACAAGGGTAGCAGCATGGGCATCACAAACACAGAGGACATCATAATCAGACCTGATTTCCTCCCTCTGGTGGCTTTTTTGATTTTGAAGAGCAACAGGATCAAAGATTTAGAGCCACATCCAGAGAGAGAACTGATGAACTCAACTCTGAGTGCATGAAGTAAGATGGTTTTTTCACTTTATTTTCCATGGCTAATGTGGAAATATTTTGCATGACTTCACATGTATAATGGATATCATATTGCTTGCCTTTTCAAATGGGTGAGGAAGGGGCTGGAGGGAGGGAGAAAATTTGGAATTCACAAAAAAAAGGTAAAAAAATATTTAGAGCAGAACAGGACAACAAAGGTCAAAGAATACAATCCCTTCATTTTACATTTTACAGGAAGGGAAACTGAGTCCCAGTAAGGTGAAGGGTCTCAGCTAGAGCTTCCTGACTCCATATCAAGTAGCCTATCTAACTGTGTGACCCTGACAAATCACAAGTCAGTGCTCTCATCTATAAAAAATGAGGTTAATAATAGCACCTACAGGGTTGTTGTACAGAATCAAATGAAATAATATTTGTAAATGGCCTGGCCAATAGTAAGTAGATGCTTATTTCCTTCTCCCTCCCCCACCCCATCCCCATCTGCTATGCTACCCTGATGTTCAATACAAAGATAAAATTTAATCAATAATCATTTATTAAGTACCTACAATGTGCCAGGCAGTGTGCTGAGGATACAAGAAGAGACAAAAGACAGTGTCTGCCCTCAAGGAGCTTACAATCTAATGAGAGAGACAACATCCAAACAAACATACACAAAGCAAGATAGATGATAGATAGATAGATAGATAGATAGATAGATAGATAGATAGATAGATAGATAGATAGATAGATAGATAGATAGATAGATAGATAGATGGATGGATGGATGGATGGATGGATGGATGGATGGATGGATGGATGGATGGATGGATAGATATAGATAGATGATATAGATATATAGGATAAATAGGAAAGAATTAACAGAGGGAAGGCCTTGGAGTTAAAAGGCTTCCTGTAAATTAATAGGCAGTTCTCTGAACTCCCCAGAAGCACAGAGATCAATGAAGCAGTCAGGGCTGAAGGAGCACCATGGGGATGCAGGAATCCTAGGGCAAGGAATGACAACCCACATTTGTAGGGCTTACAACGCACTGTCCTAATAACAACTTGTGAAGGGCGTTGTGCAAGAATTCTTGTCCTCCAGATTTTAAAGATAATAAACTGAGGGTTTAAGAGATGAAGGGAGTCTCAGATCTCCCGCCTCCAGGATTCTTCTCTTTCCCAGTATAACACACTTGGCCTTAGATAGGGGAGGTGTTTATCCTTGTGAGGGATATGGTTTCCTGGCAGTTTTCTTTATCAGTGTATAGGGGGCTGGTCAATGGAGCTCCATCCTCAGAGGATGGGCAGGGGGCCTGCTTCTGAAGATGTGCAATGGAAGGACTCTGATTGCAGATCTGGAGCATGAAAAGACATCCTATGACTGGTTCCAGTCTGCTAACTTTAAAAAATAAAAAAATAAAAAGACTTGATTGGATGTTGAGCCAACTATGGGCTGAATTTGAAAAGCACAAAACTAGCCAAAGGGAATGTTTTTGTTGTTTTTCCCCCTCCTTCTGCCCTGGTTTGTTGTTTAGGCAATGAGGATGAGCTCCTTTAGGCTGAAAGGACTTGGTTTGAGAGACTAGCCCCCAGAGACATTCTCAGTGACTCCAAGCTTCAGAGGAAAATACTGTGTCAACTGTACTCTCTCCAGTGTCTAAGCAGGAATAAACATTAAATGAAAGTTGTTTCCTGGCCTTACAGCCAAAAGTGATTAGCACAGGTAATTCTAATAAACAAAGCTGGCCAACCCTTGGTGTTCTCCCATCCTCTGTGCTTTGGGTCCATCCCTTTTGGCTACTGGTTACCCTACTGCTAGATAGAAGAAGTTAAACTCCTTAGGCCTGGTTTGTGTGCTGTTGTTTGCCAGATAGAGGTTGGGAGCAAAGTGGGACTGGAATAAGAACAATAATGGATCTATCTACTCCCCCATCTCCCCTTCCCAGCAGGAAATGTGAGACCACCATCTGTTGGAACAGCCTAGAACAGTTTTCCATGTCATATATGGGAGCTGCCCCTGCCTTTCCCTCTTCATCCTGGGCTTCTGATGCCAGAAGAAATGCAAGGGAGGATAGTTCTGGGACATTCCAGGTCCCATCAGCACCACAGAACTTCACTGTGCTCAACAGCAACCCCTTGACCCTGGGCATCGGCAATCAGCTCCTCATCATTATCTCTCTGAATGAAATGGGGCAAACCTAGGAACCAACATCTCCCCACATGTTCCCAAGATCCATGGTACTGCCCATCCTTCCTCCTCTTCCTTCCAGTATTCTCAGGAACTTTCTCACAGCCTTTCCACAAGTCCCTGTTCCAAAATATCCATTTCTGATAGAGTTTGGTATAATTATGCACAGAAAAGCAGGGCTACATTGATGATACTTGCCTTCATGTTATGCTTTAGGTCACAAATATTCTTCTGTAACCCAAATTACTCTGAGGCAGAGTTTCAGTAGGCTCTCATCAATCTCACATTCCACCCAAAAGATAGCAAAAAAATGTTTTTCATGTGCTACAAACAGCCCAGGGCAATGTTTTATAAACCATGATCTACAGGCCACAAATTGCCTAACAAAGATGTCTGGTGATCTTCACCATGTCCTTGACTCTCACAGTTTCGTCTTTTATTTAAAAAAAAATATCTCTGGAGGGACAAGAATCAGGGTCAAATTTACTTAGATGATCACTAGGGTCTCTTTTAGTTCTAAATCCTATCCCCTGTGAAGATAACGTAAGTAGGTTTCTATGCTCTGTAATTTCACAAGAGCAAAGAATTTGGTTATATATCCTCATGAGCTAATATGAGTTTTGAGGCTTCTAGGCCCTAAGGAATCCCAAAATTGAAGAAAGTTTTTAGCATTTGGTTCTTCCTCATCTTGGTAGGTTATTTTTCCTTTTATGGCCTGCCACCTTCAAGGTCAGGGAAATAGAACAATAGGTTGTTCTTTTTTTTTGTTTGTTTTTTTTGTTTTTTTTAGTGAGGCAATTGGGGTTAAGTGACTTGCCCAGGGTCACACAGCTAGTAAGTGTTAAGTGTCTGAGGCCGGATTTGAACTCAGGTACTCCTGACTCCAGGGCCGGTGCTCTATCCACTGCGCCACCTAGCTGCCCCAATAGGTTGTTCTTTATCACACATGTTCTAAGACATGAGAAGCACCAGAAGAGGGGGCACTGACCAGTGAGTGTCTATGGGACATGGTTAGGAGGAGTTCAAACATAGGCCCTCCATATCACAGAACTAGGAGTAGAAGGAACATGGCAGAAATTTGTAACTTTCTAGGAACCTGTAAGAATTCCTCATCTAACTGGTCCTGCCAAGGGGAAGTGGGGGGGAGATACAGGATGGGCAAAAAGGAAAATCAAGGTCCCAAAGCCTCAAGAGTTTGGCTTTCTCTTACCATTGTAGTCTCATTTCATGTGCTCCCCTACTGTGTGTCCTAGCCAAAGTGAACATTCTACCTCACTATCTGGAGAGTGCACTTCCTTCTTTCAAACACTCAGATTCCTCATCTTCCTTTAGGGCACAGATCATGTTTCTCCTCCTTGGTAAAGTCTTTCTAGATCTACTCCCTCCCTTCCCCACACCAGTCATCAGTGCTCTCTTACTCCTTAAGTTATTTAGTATTATGCATTAAGTTGAATCTTAACTCACCACTCACCCTCACCACCTCCACCCCTACCACCAGAATGTAATCTCCTTTAGGGTATGGGTGGCTCATTTCCAACTAGGATAGAGGTAAAGGGGAAATTTCACGAAGACGATCAGAAAACATAGTATTAATATTCTTCCAGGCTTGGGAACAGCTATGAAAGTACAAAATACAAAATGATCTTCCAACCAGAGGAAATAGTGAGAGCTAGAAAGAACACCTCTCTACCTTCCAGATTATCATAGAGTGCTACCAAAGGAAAACAGAATTTGCTTTTTTTCAATTGATTTTTTTTTTCTAATGAAGATGTACCTTCTCTCCCTCCTACTTCACCCCACCCCCACTGAAAAGGAAAGAAAAACAAAACCGTTGTTCCAAACATGTATAGTCAAGAAAAATGCGCTCATACATTAGCTACATCCAAAATAAATATATCTCAATCTGCATACTGAGTCCATTCCCTCTCTATCAGGTGGAGGGCGGTGTGTTTCATTAAAAGTCTTCTTGAGGGGCAGCTAGATGGTGCAGTGGATAGAGCACCGGCCCTGGATTCAGGAGTACCTGAGTTCAAATCCGGCCTCAGACATTTAACACTTACTAGCTGTGTGACCCTGGGCAAGTCACTTAACCCCAATTGCCCCTCAAAGGAAAAAAAAAAAGTCTTCTTGAATCAAGGTTGGTGATTGTGTTGATCAAAGTTCCTAAGTCTTTCAAAATTGGAAAACATATTAGTTATTTTGATTTTGTTTTTTAATGTAAAAAAAGAAAAAGGAAATTAATTATAAGCTATATTAGGAGGCTGACTGGGGAAAACATGTAACACAGAGAAGGAAGACAAATATTTGGAGCTAAGTAATAGATGTGAGTCTTCTCCTGTCAATCAGAAATTCTTAACCTTTTTTGCTGTTCATGGAAAAGCCTATGGACCCCTTTTCAGAATAATGACTTCAAATGCATAAAATAAAATATATAGGATGATAAAAGAAACTAATTATATAGGGAAAAAAGATTTAGATTGTTCCCATCCAGGTTCATGGATCCTTTAGATCTATCCCCAGTTTCCTTGAAGGGTATGTGTACCCCAGGTTAAGAACCTTAGCTGTGGATGATAGAATTGAATTGTCTGAGTAGAAAGCAGTTTCTTAAGCCAAAAGGAATGATGATGAGAGACAACACATCTCAATATAAGAAAAATTACCCAGAATGGGTCAGAGAAAGGAGAGCACAAGGTGGGCACAAGTGATTGTTGAATCCCTGCTGAGAGGTATAACCCATTATGAACAATCTCAATATATGCTTTCTCCCTTTGAGAATATACTCAGTTCATGATAAGGGGGGTTCCCAAACGTGTCAGAGGTGACAACCACCACCCACATCTAGTGATTTACATGAGGATAAATATAACCAGAAAGAACCTAGAAAACATTGCTAGGAACCAAGAAGTCTAAGAAAAGATGAGGACCTCGTAATTAGCCTCTGAAGAGGTATAGAGTGTATCTAACAAAAATTAGTTTAAAATAAAACATATTTGCCTGAGTCTTGAAAATTTGATCGAGGGTTTCAGGGACCTCTCTGAAAACCCCAATTCAAACTGAAAATAGGGGAGCGTGGAGGAAGAGAAAGAAACCTTCCCACAATTGTCTTCCAAGAAAGATACCACAGAAAACATCAGATACAATGCAGCAAGAAGAATGTATCTTTCTTTATATTTTTTAAAAAGGCTAGTGCTCTCTCTCTCTTTCTCTCTCTCTCTCTCTCTCTCTCTCTCTCTCTCTCTCTCTCTCTCTCACACACACACACACACACACACACACACACACACACACACACACACTCACCTGGGTTGAGAGCCTAAGGGTTACTCATGAGTCCAACCCCATTGATTAATATATAAGAGTTTTGGCATGCTTCATTCTCTAATTTGTACAGGTGTGTCCCTCCTCAGGCAACCCATTGACCCCATGTCATGGGGATTTCATCAAATTAATGCAAGACTTACTGAGAATACCCAATTAGCTTAGCCGGTTGAAGCTGAGAACTCTTGAGTTCAAGTGAACCACCAGCCTCATCCTCTCCAATAGCAAGAATTATATAGGTATGAGCCACCATACCTGACTTTAAGATTAACATTTTATAGGAGACAATATTCAAAAAATGGTCTACTAAAGAAATCCATGGCCTAAGATGTTTAAAACCAAATGTACTCCTTTCCCCGCTACCGAGAAGAGGGGTCCATACTGCGTTGTTCTCGGTTTCCGTCTTAACTTTAAAGGGAAACTTTCACAATGTCTGGAGCCCTGAATGTCTTGCAGATGAAGGAGAAGGATGTCCTCAAATTTCTCATGGCAGAAACCCATTTGGGTGGCACGAATTTGGACTTCCAGATGGAACAGTATATCTACAAAAGGAAGAGTGACAGCATCTACATCATTAATTTTAAGAGAACCTGGGAAAAGCTTCTGCTTGCTGCTCATGCCATTGTTGCCATTGAAAATCCTACTGATAGGGGCAGCTAGGTGGTGCAGTGGATAAAGCACCGGCCCTGGATTCAGGAGAACCTGAGTTCAAATCCAGTCTCAAACACTTGACACTTACTAGCTGTGTGACCCTGGGCAAGTGATTTAACCCCAATTGCCTCACCAAAAGAAAGGAGAGGAGAGGAGAGGAGAGGAGAGGAGAGGAGAGGAGAGGAGAGGAGAGGAGAGGAGAGGAGAGGAGAGGAGAGGAGAGGAGAGGAGAGGAGAGGAGAGGAGAGGAGAGGAGAGGAGAGGAGAGGAGAGGAGAGGAGAGGAGAGGAGAGGAGAGGAGAGGAGAGGAGGAAAAAATCCTGCTGATACTAGTGTTGTCTCATCCAGGAATACTGGCCAGTGAGCTATACTGAAATTTGCTGCTACCAACCGCACTGCACCTATTGCTGGACCCTTCACCCCGGGCACCTTCACTAACCAGATTCAGGCAGCTTTCAGGGAACCTCGCCTCTTGGTGGTCACTGATCCTCGGGCAGATCACCAGCTTCTAACTGAAGCATCATATGTTAACCTCTCAACCATTGCATTGTGCAACACAGATTCTCCACTTTGCTATGTGGACATTGCCATTCCATGCAACAACAAGGGAGCTCACTCTGTGGGTCTGATGTGGTGGATGCTGGCCCGTGAAGTCCTACATATGCATGGTACCATCTCCCATGAACACCCATGGGAAGTGATGCCTGATCTTTACTTCTACAAGGATCCAGAGGAGATTGAGAAGGAACAGCTGAGAAGGCCATAACTGAGAAGGCAGTGACAAAGAAGGAATGTCAGGGTGAATGGACTGCCTCTGCCCCAGAATTCACTACTGCTCAACCAGAGGTGGCCGATTGGTCTGAGGGAGTGCAGGTGTCATCTGTGCCCATTCAGCAGTTCCCTACTAAAGACTGGAGTGCTCAGCCTGCTACCCAGGACTGGTCTGAGGCTCCTACAGCTCAGGCCACTGAGTGGGTAGGGACTACCACAGAGTGGTCCTAAATTTTACCCCAGGTACTCTAATAGATATGGAAAAGATTCTTGAAGGAAAATAAATCTTGATTTCTTATTTTTTAAAAAAACAAATATAGTAAGTTTGAGTAATAAAAACATGAACTTAAAATCTTAATTCAAGGGATCAAATTAAGTAATCAAAATAATCACTGAGAAATGGGATGAAACTCATGAGTTGAATAGGGCACATTATATTCAAAAGGAAAAAATAGAAATAACTCATATATAGACTCATACTTGAGAAAAATATACCGTGTGGAAAAAATACAGGAAACAAAAGCATCCAGCATGGTGTAATGCATTTGGATGAGAATCAAAGGAGGAAGAAACAGAAGTGATACCATGATAGGAATCTACTACAACCCCCCCCAACCCACCCCACCCCCAGATAAAAGGAGGAAATGCATAGGGAATTCAAGAAGCACATATAAACATGGGAGGAGGTCCAGGGGGAGGGGAAAAGACTTGACTTATCCAGGCATTTGCCACTTACCAAACTCTCCCAAAAGCAGAGCAACTAGTCAATTCTTGACTTGCTTTAATAATGATTTGGTTCATTAAAATTAGGCAGAAGCAATGAGGGAAAATGCCCCTCTGACCCTGATTATGATGATCAAGGGTGAACTTGTTGCTCATATGAAAATTATGGGAACCTTGGAGGTGAAGAGGCCTGCCTTGTCTTAGAATTTGTAACAAAAAGAAGTAGAGAGAAGCTAAGCATAATCAGACACACCCCGCTAGATTTGGGGACAGCAGATTTCAGAGAGTTCAGAGAAAAAATAGATTCTCATGGTCTAAAATTTGGTAGGGGAAGTTAGCAAAAGAGGTATGGGAAATTTTCAGCAAATAAATTCAGAAGACATGAACACAATTTGCAATTTGATGAATAAAGGGGAGGGGAGACATTTCTAAAGAAATTAGTATGAATGCATAGGGACATCATCATCTAACTTAGATTTTAAGAAAGACTTTGTGAAATTCGGGAGCAAGATTAGAAAATGAATGAACTTCTCTTTTCTTCCTTGGAGAAATGGGAAACTATTATGTGTGGAAGGCAGATCATTGCATATGGCATTAGATATAATCATTGCACTAATGGGTTTTACTTAACTGTTTTTCTTTGCTAGGAGGCATGCTTTATTTGATAGCATGGGGTATATTTAGAAATGACCATGATTTAAAAATGAAACATATCAATAAAATATTAATTTTCAAAACTCAAAGATAGCAACAAGGGAAATGCCACAAGCATCCTAATTTTGCAAAATGGGAAAAGGACAAAACCTTTAAACTATTTTGATTTGATCATGTATTATTAAAGTAATATTTTTTGATAATAAAGTTATTTAGATAATAAAGTAGTGATCATCAAAAAGCAAGGCTGTATGAGAATAATGTCATTTCCTTTTTCTTTGACAAGGTTACTACATAAGTAGATCAGGATCATGGAAAAAGATATGGTTTGCCAAGATTTCAACAAATTGACTCATTTAGCAAATTCTCATGCTAACCTTGTTGACAAGGTGGAGTGCTATGTTCTGGGTAAGAGTGATTAGGCAGATTGGGAACTCTTTGTATGACCAGATCCAAAAAATTTGATGGAACAATATCAGCCTAGCAGTAGAGCGTTCCAGGAATGTCATTTTTATCAATGCTTTCATTAAAGCCATAGATGATGTTTATATCAAGTTTGTAAGTGGTACAGACTTGGGAAGAAAAGTTAACACAGATAACACCAAGTTACAAGCACAAAAGATCTCAACAGGCAAGAACTTTGGGCAAAATCCAGTAAGATGAAATGTAATGAGGGTACTTGTGAAAAACTGCATTTGAGTTCAAAAAATAAATTTCACAAGTAGAGAAGGTATGTCTAGACAACACTTCCTATGAAAAACATCTGAGAATAATTTAATAGACTAGAAGCTCAACATGAGTTAATATGATGAGGTAAGCAAAAAACCAATGCAGTCATCATTGAGAAACATGGTGTTCTGAGCCACTGGGACCAATCACTATCGCTGGTCCAAATATAATGCCTTTATTCTGAGATTCATTCCAATTTTGGCTGTACATATCTTGTATGTCCATAATTGTATGTATGTTATCTTCCTCATTAGACTGTAAGCTCCTTGAGAACAGAGACTGGTTTTTGTCTTTCATTCTATCTCTGGTGTTTAGCATAGCACCTAGAACATAGTAAATGCATAATAAATGCTCATTGACTTAATTTGTCAATGTTAAAATTTTGTAATTCTACGATTATCTAGACTTTTATGCCCCCTCAGCACTGACACCATGCTATCAACATTGCAGGCTATTTAATATTTATTGAATAGATTTTTGTTGAATTTAAATATAGAACCCAACCAAAATTGATATGCTTAGACTTCTCAGGGCATGTGTGTCCTTAGCTGTTTTGTTTACCCTTGAAAAAATGTGGCATCACATCTTTTTCCCCCTCAAAGGGTTTTAAATGCTTATTTAAAAAGGTCTCTTTGAAATCAAATAGCTCTTTAAAAGTGGTATTTGGATGATTTGAGTATAAATGAATGGAAAGCATATGGATTAAGTCACACATGGTTTTAAAGAATTACAGGCAAAAAGTGTCTGACAAGACACATTTAGACTTTTCCAAAATCCAAAATGTTTGAAAAAGAGATACAAAACAGGCTCTACCGCAACTGAATTTACCCACTTCTAGCTGAAACATCAATGGAGGGAAGACCATGTTTCTGCTCGGCTCTAAGTGACCAAAATGGAAAACTTGCCATCCTAGACCTCCCCTTACCATTGAACCAAGGGAATGTTTATCTCGGCAAAAAGTAAGAGTCTCATTTATTTCACTTTTATAGAGTTCTGGTTTAAGCTATTCACACATATGGCACAATTCTGGGAAAGTAATTCCATGCTGAGCAATGGGATCTGGGAGCATTCCTTAAGGGCTGGACAGGGCTTTTACTTAGGGAGAAAAAAAAGATGCTGTATTTCTTATTCATGATGTGAGATTAATTTACCACGATTGTTCTTCATGGACTATATCATCAATGAATTAATTTGATACATACAAGGGACCTGAGGTCATGGTGGTTTTGATGTTGAATTTTGATCATCCCCAGCAGGACTAGTGGTGCATGAAGAATACAACATACCCACTCTCATTTTCCCTTGAGGGATTATGTTTTTATTTTTTCAGAAGACTGGCAAACAGAGTTGAATGCAGCACAGTTGCAATCCCTCTAACCAGGGATCTCCATAAGAGATAATTGGGGGGGGGAGCAAAAGTGAGAAAGAAAAGAAGGTACCAAGTGAAAGGTACCCATTCTGATAGAAAAAGGACTCCAGACTGTTGGAATTGCCTGCGACATGTCCCTAGATACATGATTGATGCACATTTTCCAAAGAGACTCCACATTTTCTCCTGCTCCCTTTTCTAAATTACTACATCAACATAGTGTAGCACAGTGGGGAAAAACACTGGATTTGGAGTCAAGGAATCGAAGTTCTATCCTGGCTCTCATTTATTTCCTATGTGGCCTTGAAAAGTCACTTCTGTCTCTGGGACCCTGTTTCCTTATCTGTAAAATGACAGGGTTGGATTGGACAACCTCAGAATCTAAGTCTAAGAAACTTTGAAGCCTACTACTTGGTTTCTTATAAGCAAAGCATCCAACTGTATTTATTCAAGAAACTCCTCCATTATACTTTCTTGGAATTTGGGGATAGGGAGAAAATAGGTTTAGGGAAATTTTGACAAAGACATAAGTGACACTATTTAACTACCAACATGAAAAATGAAACATGCTTCAGGGGCTTAATAAAGGCCCTGGACCTTATGGTAGGTCTTTATATGGGGTAAGTAATTATAGGTCTTTCCCTCAAAGTTATCTTAATAATAGCAGTGAGAAGACTCAGGCAGACCTAAGTGCAAATCTTACCTCAGACACTTATTAGATATATGACCCTGGGCAAGCCACATAACCCTATTTGCTTGACTTTCTTCATCTATAAAATGAGCTGGAGAATAAAATGGCAAACCACTCTAATATATTTGTTTTTGTTTTTGTTTTTGTTTTTTTTTTTAGTGAGGCAATTGGGGTTAAGTGACTTGTCCAGGGTCACACAGCTAGTAAGTGTTAAGTGTCTGAGACCAGATTTGAACTCAGGTACTCCTGACTCCAGGGCCGGTGCTTTATCCACTGCACCACCTAGCCGCCCCTTAATATATTTGTTAAGAAAACTCCAAAATGGGTCATGAAGAGTCAGACACAACTGAATAGACTGAACAACAACAAAGCATTTACATAGCACTTCAAGGTTTGGTAAAGCATTGTACGTGCTATCTCATTTCATACTCCCAACAACTCTGGGAAGTAAGTACTATTTTTGTCCCTTTTTTACAAATGAGGAAACTAAGACTGAGAAAGATCAAATAACTTTGCCCAAGATCATATAATTAGTTAATACTTGAGGTAGAATTTGAACCCAGGTCTTGTGACTCCAGGTTCAATGTTCTTACACTAGCCATCTCTCCTGAGTATCCTCTGAAACTGTTAAGCCCTTAAGTGAATTTTGAATAGGAACCCTTCTCTGTAGACTTGTTGTGGGAAGTTGTTTATCCCTAAAAAGGAGGCAGGTTGTTTAGGAATCTCTGTTCTTGGGTTGCTTCAGAGCAAACACTAGGAATGTCTAAGAAATTACCTCACAGACATGGGGAATGGACAGAGGGAAAGGATATAAATTGCAGTAAAGCATATTACAATGATGTCATTGAGGAGGTTCAGAATTATCATAAAATGAATTTACACAGTTTGCCTCACTCCAATCTCAACACAACCTTCAAAGTGTCATGGTCATTCCAAAGGTCATGAGGATACAGCATTTCATGTTTTCTTTATCTCCTTCCCATTGCCTTCAGAAAGCCAGGCCCTGAGGCAGGTGAGCTAAGCCTTCTCAGCCGGGGCTCTCAACTTTCATCCCTACATTCCGTCTTTGTTGGTTGGGATCATATGGTTGACCATCCAGTTGTTTTTCCAAGCAATTCCATCAGTCCATTAAGCTTTCTGGAACCCTCTTTGTTCCTCATTGCTTTTCTAGAATAGGCAAAAGGTCAGGGAGCCCTAAGGAACTTGAAAGTGAATTAAGGGGGGCAGCCAGATGGCACAGTGGATGGAGTACCAGCCCTGGAGTCAGGAGGACCTGAGTTCAAATCCGGGCCTCAGACACTTAACACTGGCTGGCTGTGTGACCCTGGGCAAGTCACTTAACCCCAATTGCCTCACCAAAAAAAAAAAAAAAAGTGAATGAAGGTGTGAAAATTTAGGTGGGCAGTAAACCAAACCCAAGTCATAAATTTCACTACTTTTGCATTAGGCAGTCTTCTAGCTCAAGGACCTTTCACAACTCCCCTTATAGTATGTTAGGGTTATTGGTCATGAAACTCTCCTGATAGGTACCAAAGTGGAAAGGAAAGTTAACTTCCTTTCTGAAGTTTCCTGGGCTCAATGGGACTGACATTGCAGGGCATTGTCACCATAAAAGGGAAGAGAGCAATGGGGCTTTACAAAAGCAACAGCAGTCAGAGACAGGATTTGGGAATCCCACTTCCCATAGTCACCATCAATAGGAATATAATTAATACTTGCTAATCAGTCCAACATTGTGTTGCCTCAAGCACTACAGGTGCCCAAATGTAGATGAAATTCAGAAATCACCCAGGCCTTCCAACCCTGAAGGATTTTTCCTCATAATCTATAATACTCCTGGCTATAAGTTGTTCCTTCCTAACAAGTGCATACCATGATTTCAAGGGCCATTCTTATTCATTAATACCAGCTGTTTAGCAGAGCCTCAAGGTATCAGAAGAAATATGCATAGATGTTTTTGCCATATGGTTTGTTAAAAGCTTATGGAGTCCTTTCATGTAAGGTTGGGGCTGTCCAAGTACAAGGCAGACATCCAGGGATCAAGCCATATTGCAGAGCAAGAGGTCTTTTTTTCCCCTATTACCTTTGAATTATGATCTTCTTTGTACCAGCATAGTGAGAGTCCCTCAAAAATCCCAGGGTTGCCACCACAAAGCTATAAGCTATGTTCCAAAAATCATTCTTAATTATAGCCATTGATTTTTTTTAAAGTACAATTTTTGCTCATATGAAATTCCTTGATAAAAGGATAAAAATAATAGCAAACATTTATTTAGTGCTTACCATTTGCCAAGCACTGTGCTGAATGCTTTATGATTATTATTTCATTTGGTTCTCACAACAATCCTGGAAGGTAGGTGCTATTATTATCTCCATTTCACAGATAAGGAAACTGAAGCTGTTACTTAGGTGACCTGCCCAGGGCTACAGCTAGTTAAGTGTCTAAGGGTGGATGTAAGTGCAGGCCCAGCCATCTATCATGCTGTGAAAGAACCTAGACTCTATAGTGGGAGCACTTGGGTTCAAATTCCATCTATGTTACCTTGGGTGTATCACTTAATCTCCATGAGCCTCCTTTTCCACATTAGTAAAATGGGGGTGACAGTGAGGGGAGGGAGAGAAAAGAGACTAGATCTATAAGCTTCATTCCAGCTCTGGATCTATGATCCTTTGAAAATAATATTAAGTTGGTAAGAGATCACTGGCATTTATAGTTGTTACACAAACACACACACTCTCGGTTCTTTTCAGACAATGCAATATATGTTATTTGGAATTTATATTTAAGTGTAGGGGAATTTGGACTAATTCTCATTTCTAAAATTATATTGTTCTAATAGGACAGCTAGATGGCACAGTGGATAGAGAGCAGGCCCTGCAGTCAGGAGGACCTGAGTTCAAATCTTGTCTCGGATATTTATTAGCCGTGTGACCCTGGATAAGACCCTGTTTGCCTCAGTTTCCATATCTATAAAAATGAGCTAGAGAAAGAAATGGCAAACCCCTCCAGTATCTTTGCCAAATGAAACCTAAATGGCGTCATGAAGAGTCAGACATGACTGAAAAAAAAAAAAAACTGATATCAAGTAGTGGAAGTGGTAAGTGGGATTTCTGTGCTCAGACACCTAGTGGGAACAGCTCAAGATGGAAGTTCCATGAGGCACAAGACCCTCCCCTTCACAAAAATTCTCTTCCCTGACCTCTATTGTAGAAGTCACCATTGCTAATCACAAAGAAAACCAAGTCACTGCTTCTAAAAAGAAGGATTTGGAGATGTGCTTTGGTGTGCTAGTAAATGTTGAACAATTGACTCTCCAGGGGCAAAAGGCACACTCATGACTCCTTTTTAAGGTTAATATTCATTAGTAACATTTTCTCCATCTCTTAAGTCCTGACAATTAACTAAACAAAAAAATCAAGCCATGATTTGTAACTTACCAATTGCTGAAATGAAAATACTCCAACGAAACAATTTAACACCTTCTCCTAATCCTGTTCAAGCTGGTTCCAGCACATCCTTGCTAATTTCCTGAGAATGGGTGTTTACACATACTTCAACCATTGGTCCAAGCTCGTAGGTGTGGCAGTATAGAGTGATTGAAGCAGAAAGCACAGACATAGATGGCTCATATTTCTAGCACAGGAGCCATTTTCTTCTTTAAGCCCATGAACAGTGGTAAGAAGACACATCCACAGTCACTTAGTACCAAGGAAACTCTAGCCACAGCTGAAGATTGCCATTGACCACATGAAAACAAAATCTGCCATTGAATTCAGTTTCTTAGTCAATAAACCATCCAATTGGGATCTAGTTACAAATTTTTTTAAGGTCAGTGTATCCTTTGTGAAGCTGGCTAAACAGAGTACCAGATGATTATTCAATTTAATACCATGAGCATCCCTTAGGAGCACTGGGGATACAAAAACAACTAAAGGGCTAACAAAGTGATAAGAATTGACTCCCATAGCTTCTCCTATCATCTCTACACAGATAACTACTACATCAATATCTCCAGCCCAGACCTCTCTCATAATCTCCAGATGAGCATCTTGAATTCCTTATACCCTTTCACATTCCTTACTTCCTATTCACAGTTCCAGTCAAACTGGCCTACTTTGCTGTTCCTACCAAACAATATTCCATCTCTTGATGCTGGACTTTGTATAGGTTCTTCTCCCCCATATCTTCACATTTCTTCCTTCACCTCTTGGAATCTCTAGCTCCCTTTGGGGATTGGCTCAGATGCCACTGATTAAATTCCTTTCCTGATTTCACACACACACACACACTGAAGTTCTTAGTATCTTCCTCTTACCCCTCCTTACTTTAGATATTTTTTTAATTCATATTGTTTCCTTCCACGAAAATGTAAGCTCCCTGAAGGCAATGCCTGTTTGTTTTGGTTTTTGTATCCCTGGGGCATAGTGGTACATAGTGCATGGGCCTGGTACATAGTATATGCTTAATAAATGGCTGTTGGATTAAACTCTAGGTCCCCTATCACCTGGCCTCCATTTATAGGTTTTTCTCATACTATTCCCTTTTAACATACTCTACTCCAGGCAGTTAGATTAGCCACTGAGCTCTATTAATATCCCATGCTTTCCTGCCTCCAGGGTTTTGCTTGACCTCTTCCCTATGCTTAGAATGCCTTCCTTACCAGGACAGCTAGGTGGCACAGTGGATAGAGCACTGGCCCTGGAGCCAGGAGGACCTGCGTTCAAGTCCGGCCTCAGACACTTGACAACTTACTAGCTGTGTGATCCTTGGCAAATCACTTAACCCCAATTGCCTCACCAAAAAAAAAAAAAAAAAAAAAAAAGCCTTTCTTACCCTTAAAACCCAATTCAAATGTTATTACCTCCAGGAACATCACTGTGAACCCCCATCTTAGGTCTATAATGACCTCCAGAATTGCCTTGAACTTCACACAGTATTTTGTCTGTACCTCTTAGACACTCTTGTGCCCTTTTTATCACAATTATTTGAGTGTGTCACAATACTAGACTGTAAGCTTCATGAGAGCAAGAACCTATTTTATCTAAATTTATTATCTCCCTAAGCGCTTAGCAGCACACTTAATGAATTGAATGGAAATTATTAACTTAATTATTTCTGGATCCTGAATTTAAATGCCATTTAGCTTTAGTGGATTTGTTAGCAACCTTTACAACAAAACAGGATCACTTACAAAGAAGACCTAAAGAGAAATCATTATTAATAATCAATGGTTTTAGGAGATCCAGAGTTCTCCCCTTCTAAAGTCCTGATTTTTAAAAGTTCAGTCTCTTGGAGGACATTGCTAATAATGAGATTGGACTAACTTTCTTGTTCAGACCCCACCCTGGTGAAGTAGACATTGTGTTCTGCTCAGCTTTGTGGAGGGGAGGGGAGGAATATATTCTTTGAATAGATTGCCCAAACCTGGGGGTGGTCTAGGTAGAGATAAGTCTCTCTGTCTAAGGGTGACATAATGTCACTCTCTTTGAGCACTTCTATGGCCTGAGACCAATTCATATTTTTCATGGAAGCTTTGGATGTAGGAGCTTTCACAAATTTTCTTCTGAGGGTGTATTTTGATCTTCCTTGTCACCATAGAAAGTTTCTATGGTCAGCATTTTTTTCTATTTGCTCATTTTCCCAGCATATTTCTTGACTTTTAACTCTTTGTTAAAGTGGGTCACTGCTTCCACGGTGGAGTGTGCACTGTCCCAAGATTCAGGGGCTTTGTACAGCTGTTTTCAGAAATACTTTTAAGGATTTGTAAGTTTTTCGTTCTTCCAAGGTGGTTTAAGGAGAGATAAATTATGTCACTCTCAACCTCCATTGAACACCTACTGTTCAAAGGGTATATAAACTGTGAGCCCACCACCATAATTGTCTTTGGTCTGAGACAGCCTATTATTCACCATCCTTTTATTAATAATATGCTGATCTTATTAATAAAATTATTAAATTACCCAGAAACTATGTCTCTCAGAATCATTTGAATCACCACAACCTGGAATGTATTTCCTCTGACAGTGCAGAGGCTATGTCCGGCTTCTAATAAGTCTTCAGGCTTAGGCATTTGATGTCAGCTGAAACAAATAGATGTCAAAACAAAGAAACTGATCAGAGATACAATGGAATAAAAGGTCAACTGAGACACCCTCACTGACAGCTGGGCAAATGCCAAAGAAAGCAAGCTTGTCATCATACCCACCCAAAAAGTAAATGAGTAACTTTTCTGAGCACACAGTAGGCACACAGAAAGCCTTTGTTGATTGATGGGTTGAGTGTTGAGTACAAACAAGGAATCTCAGTCTGAATCTCAAAGAAAAAATAATTTAATCTTAAGTGCAATGGGAGAGAACATACAGCTGCAGTCAGACATCAAAAGAGAAGTCTTGTTTTATGATATGTCCTACTATGTAGAAAAGACTATTGGATGCACGCTGACTTTCTCAATCACACAGAGACAAAATTTGGGGTCAAAAAATCAACATGGAAAGATCCTCAGAAGTCATCTATCAATCCCCTCTATTTTTTTGATATTTGCAATGCAAAAAAATATTTGCGATGTATTTATTTTTACAAGCATTCATCTCTCCTTCCCACTGTCCCCTCCACACAGAACAATTTAAAGAAGAAAAATAAAACCCTCCTAACAATATGCCTATTCCAGCAAAACAAACTCCCACATTGGCCATATCCAAAAATATATGTCTCATGCACTTTAAATCCATCAGTTCTCTGACAGGAGCCAACCCCCTCAATTTTACAGTTGAGGAAACTGAGGCCCAAAAAGAAACAAATGACTCACCCAAAGGGACGGAGCTGGTGACACCCAGAGTTAGCACTCATTCTACTAAAGCAAGAGTTTTTTTCACCACCTCAAAAAGCTACTTCTTTTTGTAAGCAGAATGTAAGTCCCTTGAGGTCAGGAATAAGATTGGGTTGCAGGGGAGGAGGTGTGTCTTTTTATACCAGTACCAGAACTGGTGTCATACACATGGTATATGTGTTTTCTAGATCACATTGTCTTGAATTCTAATGCAAAAGCCACCAAGGAACCTCACTAAGTCACATGTTCTGGGCATTTTACCTGACTATCCCTCATGCATACCTAGAATTCTCTCCCTAATTCATTAAAGTTCCTTGAAGGTAAGACTTGCTTCTTTTTGAATCCCTGGCACCTGTCATAATGCTTGGCACTTAGTAGGTGCTTAATAAATTTTTAATGACTGACTTATTCTCATCATCATCTCCTGGCTGACCTGGCTTTATTTTAATGCTAATTCCTTCCTTCTGTTGACAATCTCCAATTTATCCTGTGTATTTCTTGTTTTTACATAGCTGCTTGCATTTTATCTCCATCATTAGACTGTGAGCTTCTTGAGATCAGAGGCCTTTTTTGCCTTACTTTGTATCCCAGTTATTAACACAGTGCCTGGTGCATAGTAGGTGTTTAATAAATGCTTTTTGATTGACTAAAGGTCATCAAGTCCCCCTGGGTTTCTTCAATCAGTTAAGACTCCTCTTAACCATTTCAGAGAATGTTTCCCTTCACTACCTTGATCACCAAGGTAGTAAATTCAAAGTTTTGTTTTGTTTTGATGGGCAAAGCAGAGACCAGGGAAGGGAAAAATCTGCTTTCATATTTTGCACTAGCTCAGCTTAAGAGGCTTGTTCACTCTACAATCTCTCCTTCTCCAGAAGCATCTGATGATTTGTCAGGAGCTAAATTCTATTTTATATTGTCTAGCTCAGGGCTCTGCCTTTGCTCCTCTGCTAAAGGGAGGGGTTGACCAGTGAATGCACTAACACTGGATTCTGCCTAAACATAAAACTAATTTGAACCATGATTTCACAGACCAACATCTAACTGAGGATAAGGAATGAAGAGTAGGGCTCAAATTCAAAACAGGCTTTGGAAAAGCTCAAAGAGTCATAAAAATCAATTTCTTTAACCATGGGTCCTAAAAGTTTCCTTTAGCTTTTTGTCGATCACCTTCCTCCAGTGGTAACTGATCTCAGGTCACTGGTGATAATGCAGGGAAGCTTGTGCAAAGGAAGGACCAGTAATCTCTAGTTGGGCTTTGTGAGGCCCAGGCAAGCATGCCACTGATTGGAAAGGACATTATGCAGAATTTGGAAAGACTAGCCTGACAGAGTATCATTAAGATAAATCAAGTGGAAAAGAATAAAGATCCAGTTTGTTGGCTCAGACCCATTAAAAAATGTTGCTTTTCATTATGAGTTCCCCTTTGTTCCTTATGGAAGTCAGGATATACATGGAAGTTATATGTATCTCTACGTGGGAGAGCCTCATCTAGGGAATATATGGTAAGGGCACTAACCAAATGCATGTAGAACAAGCCTGTGTCATGTAAGCAGGTATATATCATATGCCTAAACTAAGAGGTTAGTTGGGATCACATCATTTCAAGTCATACATTCAGTCAGTCAGTCAATCAACTAGCACTTATTAAGTGCCTGTTACACACAAAGCTAAGTGCTGGGGATACAAAGAAAAAGAAAAAAATAGTCCCAGTTCCCCAGGAGATCACTGCATGATAGGGGACATGACATGCAAACTACCATAATAACAAACAAGATACATATACAAGATAAATTGGAAATAGTCTCAAAAGGAAGGCACTGAGATTAAATGGGACTGCAGAAATCAAATGTCATCTTTTCAAAAGGTATGATTTCCAAGGGCTATTTAGCTGAGATCTAAATATCACCCAAAGGGAAGAAATAAACTCATCACACACACACACACACACACACACACACACACACACACACACACACCCAGGGTATTATTCTCTTGCTTTCCTCACTCACCACCACCACCCAAATTGACCTTTACTCTATTATCAGAAAGACTACTTATGTTGACCTTTCCTTAAACATCAAATATGATGATGAAAGCACCATTCTTTTTCCATTTGGGTGAAAGTGGGTGACTGCAGCTTACTCTTATGGAAAGCTTGGGGGAGAGGATGGAATCCATAAGGCATTTAAAAAATAAGAGCTTTAGAGGCAGAAGGGACCTTAGAGATCATGTATTTTATTTTATATATGAGAAAACTAAGACTATCAGAACCAAACACAAAGAAATCTTTTTCAACACAAGACCTGTCCTATAAAAGAGTTATTCAAGCCTATCACCTAGCAATGCTCTTCCCATGGAAATCTAGGAATCAAACATTGGAATGTAACCTAATTTTCCACACAACGAAAGGCAATTTGGCACGGTAGATAGAGCTGATCATAAAGATGGGAAGATGTGGGTACAAGTAACTTCCATTTACATTGTCTCTCTCTATTGACTCTCCCTTTAATGTCACATTGGAATGTGAGCTCCTTGAGAGCAGACTGTGTTTTTGCCTTTACATAGAACCTGTCATATAATAAACACGTAATGGTTATATATGGTTGTATGATGCTGGGCAACTCACTTAACCTCTCAGGGCCACAGTCCAGTCTCTAAAACTAAAAGTTCTGACTTTCCCCAGTCCCAGCCCCACCCCCTGCGCAATTCCTTTTCTTCTGAGATTGTCTTCCAGTGATATCTTATATGAACAGAGTTATTTGCATGCTGTGTCCATCCCAGTAGAATGTGAACTCTTTGGGAACAAGGATACCTTTTGCCCTTTTTGGCATCTCGAGTGCTTAGAATAATGTCTACCATCTAGAGTTTAATTAATGCTTGTTGACTGACTGACAAATTGCAAAAAAAAAGATAAATTAATAGAGGAAGTTGTTATTGCTGTTCAGTCATTTTTTAGTCATGTCTAACTCTTCATGACCCCTTCTGAGGTTTTCTTGGCAGATACTAGAGTGGTTTGCCATTTCCTTCTCCAGCTCATTTGGCAGATGAGGAAACTGAGGCAAACAGAGTTAAGCGACTTGCCCAGGGTCACATAGCTAGGAAATGTCTGAAGCCAGATTCGAACTCAGGAAGATGAGTCTTCCTAACTCCAGACCCAGTGCTCTATCCATTGTCCCACCTACCTGCCCTTCCCTAATCATAGGTGAGTATTTGTTTCTGAAGATGAAACTAATGATGTTGCAATGGCAAGCATTTTGAAATAATGAAAGAGCTACCCAAGGACTCAGTAACTGTAGTCTGCAGTAAAGACAATCAGATCAGCAGTCCCTCCAAAAGGTGTTGTGAGAATCAAATGAGATAATATTTGTAAAGTGCTTGCAAATCTGAAAGCTCTACAAAAATTCTAGCTAAGAATATTATTAGCTGGACTGGTCCTTTGCACCAAATGGTGTCTCAGCTTATGAGTCAATTCACTACTGGGCTGTCTCATGTCTGTTGCCAACTTGCTGGTCTGGCTTGGCCACTGCCAACACCGTGCTCTGAATCAAACCTCGGTAGCAATTTTGTGAAGGAAGAAAAGGACTCCAGGATCAGGAGTCCCAAGGCCTCCTCAGCTTCATGTTCCCTGCATATGACGCCTTTGTGCTTTAAACGTGAACCCCCTCTCCCTTAGGATCTTGGCGATGGTGGTAAGGAGATGAATGCACTTCCCAGTTTGGGAGAACTATTTTGTAACCACTTTTTTTGCAGTTTCTTCCAGGTTAATATGCCTGATCACTGTTGCAAACTGGTTAATTCATATTAAGGGGAGCACACTAGATAGGCACTTAGATAACACTAAAAGTAATAACTTGTTGGGGCTATCCATAGAATACTTAGGGGAGAAGTTGACTGCTAAGGCATCACTTGCCAGTGACTGTGGGAGTTGTGAGGAGCCCAAAGCAGGTAATAAATTATTCACAAAAACTCTAGTGCCCCTGTATGTCTTTGTTGGGCCAACTTTTAAGGCAAAGAAGAACACAAGTGAAATCCAGACATACCCCTTCTATATTATTTGTTCTAGTATATAACGTATGGGGTGTTCGGGGAGGACTAGCACCTCTGGTGTGAGGGCTAGCCAAGTCATTTTCAGGGCTACTCATCCACCTTTGGTGTCCACTTCTCACCCAACTCTCACCTGTGGTTTCAAGAAGCTATAGCATGCACAGTAGCCACACCCCAGTAAAACCGTCTTGGCAGAAAGGCTAGACCAGTTTGAGAGTAACCAGCATGTGAAGGCTTCCCCCAGCAGTATGGGTAGAGAAAACAATTTGTTCCAACAGCCATATGGGCAGCTTAAACAGGCACCATGGGGCACTTAGAGCTTGTTCAGACATTGAATATGCCGTCATCTACTGAATCCTGGGGCATCACTAGTTGTCTTGACTTTGTCTTGCCACTGGACTTCGATGATTCTAGAAGAGTGAGTGAGGCTGACTTTTATGCAACTCTGCCTCATTTAAATCCAATTCACATACAAGTCAAGTCATTATGTGTGATGCCACTGATCCTTTTCAAAAACAAAGAACAAACAACAACAGTACCATAATACAAGTGTCTATAGTCTTTTCCTGATGAGGAGCTATGTTTCATTTGCCTACAGTTGCCAATGAGGAAAGGAGGTGATTATGACAGATTAAATCACTTACCTGTAGCAGGTTTCTGAAAGAATCTACAATCGCTGGCTGAATTCCCACCTCTGCAAGTCACAGATATGGAAATGTGATAGCTACTAGCGATCCCAACCAGGCAAGATTTCCCAATCAACTAGGGTATCAACATCTACCACTTTGGTCACCAGAGGGTCATTGGATATTTAATTTAGAAGTGAAAGGCATTTTAGAGGTCATCTGATCCAATTCTCTTGTTTGACAAATGAGGAAATTAAGACCCAGGGAGATTGTGACCTTGGTCAACAAGGTCACACAGATGAAAAGTGGCAGAGCTACAATTTAAACCCATGTCCTCTGATTCCATGCCATTGCTGTGGGCTGCGCCAACTCACAAATGCTATGATTCTAGGGAAATCTAGGTGTAATGATACCTCGCTGGTTAGCTGTACACATAAGCAAAAGAGCAAAAAACAAGTAACTGAAAATAAATGTTTAAAGACCACCAGAATTTAATCATTGTCTGATCTGTTTTATCCTATGCTTACCATCTGTTTCTCTGCAGATGAATGGTCTCTATAAAGATAGTTAGAGCATGACCCAGTCATTATAGCAACATGAAAAGGAGGGAATAATTATAGGTGCAGATTTACGCAAGTCTTTTTACATCTGCGTTGAAAATAGAAATACCATTAGACTGGTATTTCTCCTTCATAGACTCTTTACCTACCACAATGACACTGAAATTGAAAGAGGTAAGTATGAATTACACCATATAGTGAACAGAAAGTGGTTTTGCTATAAAACATGGTGCTATGGCCTGTCTAGAGTAAAAATTTCCCACATGGACCTTGGCAGTCCCACACTCCCCTGGGGAAGTCCAGGTCACATTAGTTGTCCATGTAAGTTCCATGGCCCCAAGGAACATAAGTACACAAGATCTTAAAAATTGTCTTTTCCAACTTTACCACCCCATCCTCAAAAGCCTGATATTTATATAATGTGTTAAAGTTCCCTAAGTGTTTTACCAACAATTTCTCATTTGAGTCTCACAAGAACTTTTGAAGGAAAAACAAAACAAAAAAGAAACCAAAAGACACCAACCTTTCAAAGACTATGAAATTCAATTGAATTCCACAAATGTTTGTTGAGCACCTACTGTGTACAAAGTGATAGGTCCTGGAGAAGATATGAATTTTAGGAAAAGTGCAATTTTGCCTTCATGCTCCAGCTTATACTAGTAGATAGTACATGATGTCTTAGATGCCTGTTTGAAGGAGGAACTAGGAAGTGATAAACACAGGTGTGAGGAAATAACTCATTCAGAAAGGGTCTCAAGTTCACATCTGTCCCCTTTCCTCCCCCTCTTTGGTTTCCATCATAACTGGCTTCTATGGGCACAATGAATGCCACTTCTTTCCTAACCAAGATAGTTGATGCAGTGGAGTCATGAACCCTGGGTTCAAGTCCCAGCCCTACATCTTACTAACCATGTGACCCCAGGCAAAGCTCTTGGAGCTTGTTCACTCAACTCTAAAATAAGCAAGTTCCTAAGTGTTTTCCAGATCTGGCCAAAGGAATTTCCCTCCAACTTTTGCTTTAAAATTTTAAATTACTGGGGGCCGCTAGATGGCACAGTGGATAAAGCACCAGCCCTGGATTCAGGAAGACCTGAGTTCAAATCTGGCCTCAGACACTTGACACTTACTAGCTGTGTGACCCTGGGCAAGTCACTTAACCCCCATTGAAAATTTTAATTACCTTTGAGCTTAAACAAAGCAAAGTGACCAGGAGCTGAAAATTAGAGGTTATAAGAAAACCATATTGAAAAAAATATACATATAGGTTATTATGGGAAATACTATTTTATACAAACTATACACACCTCATAATCTAAATGTATTTTATCATCAAAATATATGCACAGTTGGGGGCAGCTAGGTGGCACAGTGGATAGAGCACCGGCCCTGGATTCAGGAGGACCTGAGTTCAAATCCAGCTTCAGACATTTGAAATTTACTGGCTGTGTGACTCTGGGCAAGTCACTTAACCCCAATTGCCTCAACAAAAAAAAAAAATTAAAATATATGCACAGTCTATAGAAATCACTTAATATGCGATGTCCCAAAAGTCTTAGTGCAGTTTTGAGTCTCAATAACTTTAGAACTAGAAATGCTGCAAAATTACCCCCAAAATAATTGTTTTAAAATATGACTATCTAAATTTATTTTCCACTTATTTTATTTTTGGAGTTTCAAATAATACAATTTAATATTAATTTTAACAAGATGGAGTATCCTGTCATAATATGCATTGTGTGTGCAACAAATACTGGATGGTTAGTGGAGGAGATCCTCTTGGTTATTCATCATGGTCACCTGAAACTGTCATATAGGCATCAATACCTCATTCTTTGGATGATCTTAAGGCTGTGATTACAAATGCTATCCTTTCAGTCATTGAGCAAATGCTGATGAAAGTTTTTTAAAGTTCAGAGATTGACTAGAATGATACATAGCACAAGACAGTGATTATGTTAAATTCCAATAAGATATAGATATATAAATATAAATATATATAAAATAATCAGCCCTTTGAATGTTGTTTTTTTTAATAAGTTTGAACATTTATACTTCAGAAGTTATTAATGCTTAAAACTCTACCAAGAGTTTTGGAACACCTATTTGCAAAGTCATTTAACTTTAAAATATATTACATGAAAATCTTATTAGTTTGCATCTCTGACATCCATTCCTTTTTCTCCATGAATATGGTGCTTCCCTTTATTTAGGCCCTTATCACCTGAACTATTGCAATAGCCTCCTAATTGATTTGCCTGCTTTCAGGTTCTTCCCTCTTCGATCCATCCTTAGAGACTAAGTTACTTAAGAGATTGTTACTTGCCCCAGATCGTTCAATCAATAAGTAATTAGTATTCAAATCCAAGGCTCTTGGGGCAGCCAGGTGGCACAGTAGATAAAGCACTGGCCCTGGATTCAGGAGAACCTAAGTTCAAAGCCAGCTTCAGACACTTACTAGCTGTGTGACCCTGGGCAAGTCACTTAACCCTCATTGCCCCACAAAAAATAAAAACAAATCCAAGGCTCTTGACCGTAAATCCATACCCTTTCCTCTAAACTACACTGCCAGGGTCTTTCCCCACCTTCACACACAGTGTAATATAAACTGGCTATTTCCTATTCAATCTATAAATATTTAAGTACCCAAAGGCAGGAATTTCTAAAAAATATCTTAACAGAGACTACCTGAAAAATTAAGAAAAATAGATTAAATTTGTATTCAAATAATTTGGGAAAGGAGGTATTTACCACATTAACAGCCTCTGGGAAACACTAGAAATTAGCCAACATCATTGTTAGTATTTGGTTTCTTACATATCTGCAAGCATCTACACTGTTCTCTACCCACCCCCACCCTCCCACACCCCCCAAACCCCCCACCCCTATCCTATGAGTTGCCTGCTGCAGTTCAGCTCCCCTTAGCTTTGATCTAGCTAATGGTCAATCATTTTTCAAAGGCTTAGGATAGATTCCTGCTCAACCCCCTTTGGCTCTTCTATACTCACGCAGTCAGCATGGCAGGAAGGCCACCCTTGTGTCTACTTTGGTCTTTCATAAAGTCCCCAAAGTATTTGGCAGATTTTATAACTATTGCTAACAAAGGCTGCTTGTAGCAGCTAACAGATGTGCTGGCTCCTGGAACTCAGTGGTGAAGGACAAAAACACAGCCCAGTGCCACAGAAAGGGCTGTTGGCTGCAGGATTTCCAACAGTTTCTGAGTGTCCACTGTGTGTTTGGCCCAGTATTAGGCAATATAGAACACTGAGACCTCCTCCCTTCCCTTGGGAAAGTCTATTCACAGATGGACATATTGTAAATCTTATAAAGTGGCACAGCAATAAGTAACAGATCTCTCCTTAGTATGATATTTTTGGTCAACTAGAAAAAAATAATAATAATTAAACAATAATAATGAGAGAGGAGGAGAAGAAAATGAAAACAAAAATGAAAAAGACGAAGAAGATGTAGCATTTATATAGTGCTTCATGGTTTGCAAAACAATTTGCATGTTTTCTCAGAATGTCAAAGTTGAAAGAACCCATAGAAGACATCAAGTCCAACCCCCTGAATTTCACAGATGATAAACTGGTACCCAAAGAGACTTACTTATTGAGTGACTTGCCCAAGTTCATATTCCCAATCTAAACAACAATTAAAAAGAGATATTACTATGACATGGGCTCTGCAGAGTTGGTTTCATAGTTACTCATTGTCTAAAACACACAAAAACCATTACTGGGGCATGGTGACTCCTAAAACTCTAAGGTCTTTGTGAATGGAAAGAGATCAGTGGTACTGAGGCATCTATTAATTTAAATATTTTATCATCAATAATGATGGAGTGGAAATAAATGGCACTGTTCTTGAAATCCAAAGTCCTAGGTTCAAGTCTCAGCTTCATCCCTCATGAGCTATATGACCTTATGATCCAACATACCTCCCTTGTAAGGTAATCATGAGAATAAAAGGAAATTGTAGACCATAGATTTAGGGCTGGAATGGACCTTTGGGAACAACTAATCTAATCCCCTCATTTTATAGATGAAGACAATGAGGCTCAGAGAGGTTAAGTAGCTCACTCTTTGGCCCAGCAATATCACTACTAGTTCTGTATCCAAAAGAGATTAAAAAAAAACAAAAAGGAAAAGGATAGATATAGACATAGGCATAGGCATAGATATATTTTATATATGTACACATATATACACACAAAAATATTTATGGCAGCTTTTTTAGTGGTGGAAAAAATTGGAAATTGAGGCAATGTCCATCAATTGAAGAATAGTTGTATACGTTTGTGATGGAATACTATTTTGTTATAAGAAATTATGAGCAGGATGTTCTCAGAAAAACCTAGAAAGACTTACATGAAATGATACAAAGTGAAATGACCAGAAGCAGGAGAACATTGTATATAGTAACAACAATATTGTATGATGATCAACTGTGAATGACTTAGCTATTTTCAGCAATACAGTGATCTAAGACAGTTCTGAAGAACTTATGATAAAAAAATGTTCTCCATCTCCAGAGAAAGAACTGATGGGATCTGAATTCAGACAGAAGCATGCTTTTTATTTACTTTATTTTCCTTGGGGGTTTTTTGGTCTGTTTTCTTTAACAAAAAGACTAACATGGAAATATGTTTTGCATGACTGCACATGCATAACCTATATCAAATTGCTTGCATTCTCAATGAGAGGGGAAGGCAGGAAGGGGGGGAAGAATTTGGAACTCAACTTTTTTTAATGTTAAAAATTGGTTTTATATATAATTTTGGGGAAAATATTTTTTTAAATGCATTTCTCCTCTGTTCGGTTATCTGTAGGGTCTTTGGTTCTTCTTCAGAAGCTAAGGCCTGTTGGGGTGAAACCTAACTTCAGCTGGTGACTAGCACCACCGCAACAAGTCTTTCCTCACCCAGCTCCTAGAATGACTGTCTCAAAACTCTTTTGCAGCAGGTGTAAAAGCTGAACCATTCTGGCCTGTCTTATTTGCAAAGGTAGTAAGTAGTTCTGCCCCTGCTGGAGGAGACAAAAGAGGAAGCAAAAAGAAGAATCAGAAAATAACTACATGGGCTTTGGTCTATTTAACTAAATATTTTTGTATCACTGAATAGAAAACAACTCAAAAAAATAGCACACATTGCTATGGAATTGTACAGATAGAATAAGTGTTCTAGTATATGGTGATCTCTCTCATCTCTGAACATATCTTGTGCCATATAGTCCCTGGGCAGCTAGGTGATACAGGGGATACTGTACTGGGTCTGAAGTCTACTAACTGTGTGACCCTGGGCAAGTCACTTAACCCATTTGCCTCAGTTTCCTCATCTGTAAAATGATCTGGAGAAGGAAATGGCAAACCACTCCAGTGTCTCTGAAAAAAACCCTCCAAATAGAGTCAAAGAGAATTGGTCATGACTGAAAAATGACTTAACAACAACAAAAATGCAGTCTCTCTCTCTCCAAAAAACTTTTGTGGAGCTATGAGTACCCACTTTGAGAGTGTTACCTTATGAATTGGAAAATGTACATCCTACCTGAATACTGAGCATTATGTATTTCTGAAGGCCTCCAAATTATTGGTATCTCAGTGGATAATGGAGGTGCTGGTTGCCATAATGAATAAAGCACTAGACTTGGAGTCAGGAAAACTTGACTTCAAATCTGGCCTCAAACACTAAGTAGTAGCTTGTGACCTTGAGCAAGTCACTAGAACTTCCCAGCCTCAGTTTCCTCTTCTATAAAATGGGGGTGTTAACAGCACCTACCTCATAGGCTTGCTGTAAGAATTGTGAGATAATATATGTAAAGTGCTTTCCAACTATTAAGACACCATATAAATGTTCCCTTAGAGACCACAAGGCACAGTGGAAAAAGTCACAAAATCCAAAATTAAATCCTGTTTCTAAAACCAGTGTGACCTTAGACAAATGAAGTGGATTATGCTAAATTATCTATGAAGTCCTTTCCAGCTCTAGGTCTCTTATACTCTCATCATACCTGATAAATAACAGGCTTAGGGAAAGATCCCCCCACCTAAAGTAGGCAAAGAAAGTTCAGGAAATTATATTGACACTCAACCAAGACAAGGTTTTCAGGGAGAGCAGGATGTTAGAACTTCCTCCTCCTATATGGAAAAATGCAAGTAGCCATAAGAGTGAAAATTAAGGTAGACTGTGGCACAAGGTTAAAAGCATGATCAATTTATTAGTAAAGCATGAAATTTACTAATAAATAGGATCTCTGCTTCCCCTGCAAAGCTAAAACCACAAATTAGGGAGATAGCTCTCTTATAATTTGGGGAAATAGGAAAGCTAGCAACATAAATGGAACAAAATATAACTGGATAGAAATTGGAGATGAAGGCTAACAACAACCCCTTCCTTCCCTCTTGTAACCAAGAAATGTTTATTGTTTGAGTACAACTGCATCTGCAAGGACAGAGATAGCAAACTGGACTTCTTTGGATGATAAACCAGATGCCCTTGACACAAGAATAGAACAGTCATTAATAAGAGAACTGGATTTCTAAACTTAACTAATTATAGGACAACTGAATTTCCAAACTAAGCTCAGAGACAAAGAATCACATCTTAGGCAGTTATGGAATAAAAGCAATCAATTACAAGTAGGATCAATTTTTTTTTTTTAGTGAGGCAATTGGGGTTAAGTGACTTGCCCAGGGTCACATAGCTAGTAAGTGTTAAGTGTCTAAGGCAGGATTTGAACTCAGGTCCTCCTGAATCCAGGGCCGCTGCTTTATTCACTGCGCCATCTAGGTGCCCCAGGATCAATTTTTAAATGATACAAAATTAAACTGATTATATCAAAACACAGATCATTCCTTAGGTCAATGAAGAGATGCCCAATTGCCCCGAGAAGTATTTATGTACCTACATAATTAGGTGACATCATGGCAAAAGACATGGATAAAAAGCAAAGTCCTCTTTAAAATGTATCTTCCCTGTGCCTAGGCATGGCTCCAGATCTAATTGATGCTAAGTGATAGCACCAAAAAGTTAACAAGACAGGTTTTTGCAGGAGATGAACCTTGCCTTCTTAGATCTTCCCTGGTAACTGGGTTTCAGATTCTTGGAGAGAACAAGGGCACCCACAGAGACAGGCTAGCTATCAGCTAGCTAGCCAAACAACTCTTAGCAAAACACCCTGGGCCAAAACAGCTTTCATAAAATATTTGCCATATTCCCCCCTCCCTCATTCATTATTCAAGAACACACTAATTATATGTCTCTTCCTATTGCCCCATATTTTTGCAAGTGTTTAAACGAGGAGTAAAAAACATAAACTTTTTATATCCAAAAAATATCTAAGATGAACACATACCTCATATTCTAGAACAGGAGTGGATATTAGTCCCAAAATTTCTTCTGGTTCCAGATGATCATGTCTTCCTTTCATGAGTCTTAAGTCATTCTGGCAACTGCTTTGGCTATGTGTAGCCTTAAATGTTTGATATGTCAACTCCATGAAAACAAACCAGTCATGTGAGCCTTCTATTTACTTGGCAAAATAATGAGTGACATTTATACATGAAGCTTAAATGAGATAGTACTTCACCTCTGATACATTGGTGTGGGCACAAAGACATTGGCTGAGCAGTGTTGATATAGCAGCAAGAATACTAAATTTGAAGTCCGAGGTCATAAGTTCCAATCCCAGAATTGCCATTTACTACACAAGGGGATAAGAGTGAATCTCTTCCTTGATTTTCTCTTTTGAACATGTCAATGTATAGGATGTTTCCTCGTGTGTTGAGTTTGAGATATCTATGGTAAATACAGTTTGACTTGTCCCGTAGATTGTTGGTAATACAGAACTGGGACTCAAAAGACTAGGCAAGAGTAAGGTTGAGATTCACTTCCATAGAAGTGATAATTGACCTCATGGGAGCTGATAAAGTCAACAACTGAGAGACTAGAGAGAAAAGAAATGAGGACCCATGACAGAAGTTTGGGGTAGTTTCACCCATAGTTAGTAGGCAAGGCATGAGTAAAAATCCAATCAGAAAGAGTGGTCAGTAAGGTAAGATGAGGAGAGAGAAGCATCATGAAAACTCAGAGAGGAGAGATTATCTAGGGGGTCAACAGTATAAAATGCTACAGAGAAGCAAAAAAAGAGGAAAACGTCAAGAAAGAGAAGAACTATGAAAAAACTAAGAAAAAGCCATTATATTTTAAAATTGAAATACCATTAGTAACTTCAGAGAGGGTAGTTTCAACAGAGTGATGAGGCCAGAAGCCAGATTGAGAAGATGGACATCAGAGGCAGTGAAAGGTATAGGATGTTAGCTACCAAGGATGGCAGGCCAAAATTAAGTTTTTCTAAGGATGAGGGAAAGTAGACAGCAAGGGAGGAACCAATAGATTGGGAGAAACTGAAAATTACACAGGGAGAATGATGGTAAGAACAATCAGCTAGAGAACACAGGAAGGCATTAGATCAAGATATACATGTAAAGGGATTTTTCTTAGTGTGTAGGAAGGCTATTTCATCATCCAACTATGAAATAAAGGAGGAAATACTGGAAAGATTGTATCAAAAGATCATGAGATAAGGAAGAGAGGGAAAAAAGCTGCTCTCTGGGAATGGCTTCAATCTTCTTAATAAAGTACAAAGTACCAACTTCAGCTGAGAAGGTAAAAGGTGAAAACACTACAGAAGATGAGGAGAGAAGAGATGTTTTTTGAACAGTCACTATGAAATAAATAAGCAATTAAGGGTAAGACAAAAGACTGCCTTGCTGCAGTGAGGTCCCAGTTGAAATCAGATAACATAAATTTATGATGTATTCAACTGGTGCCCTTGCAACAACTTCCTCCAGCTGTGTTCAGTAAGATGTGAGTAGGAACAGAAGAAGCAAATGGTGGAAGTAATATAGAGTCTGGGGGTTGGCAGGAAAGAGCGGACCAGCCAGCTTCCAAGACCTTTCATTCTTGACTTCCCTACTCCCCTCCATTAACTGAACAATCCCCAGCTCTCACTCTTAGCTAGATTAGCATAAGAAAATTCCTTTCAACACACTCACTCCCCTCCCCACAGCTATTGGAGCCAGGCCATGAAAATTATCTTCGATAAGCCTCAAGGGGAAATATAATAATCCTAGAGGTGTAATTTTGGATTTTTTACCTTTATGCTGATTTCTTTTTGCCATAGCAAAGGTCTCTGTCCTCTTTATATTTCATGGAATACCTAAGCAGCACAATATTGAGCCCCCTCAACATTGTGGTCCATATGGAATTCAGCCGAAGTTCCAGTGAGCAGAAACATAGGAGAAATAGTCAGAAAAGGAGAGGAAAAACCCTTACCAGTAAAGGCTTGACACTGACTTTCCTGAGGCATAAACATTTTTCTGGACTTATTGAAAATATATTGTTTAGAGTTGCAACAAAACATCAACAACTTTGGGTTAGTTGGTCATGCAAAAAAAAAAAGTTTAACTTCTGATGTAAAAAATCCACTCATAAATGGAAGGTGAAAGAAAATAAAACACTTATGATCATCAAAACACAATTTCAGGAAATGCCCTGAGGTAGATGGAGTCATTTGGGAAGAAAGCACACAGAGTTTTTGTTTGGTTCTTCATTATCTCCTTTTTTAGGTTATAAGTATCTTCTTGAGCTGAATGCCCTGACTTATTCATCTTCTCCAGGGCCTAATATTATGCTTTAGTAAATGCATAGTAGATGACTAATAACTTTATGGAATGAATGTTCACCATCCTAGTCCGGGACTTCATTACCTTCATTACCAACATTACTTCAATAACCTCTTAATTGATCTATCATTTCCACCCCCATCAATCCATTTAGACCATCACTATCAGACTAATCTTGAAATGCTATTGTCTTACAGCTATCCTTCTGATCAATGTTCTGTAATGGCTCTGTCATCAAGACCAAATTCAAATGCCTCATCCTGAGATTCAGGAGTTTCTATAATTTTCCTATCCTGACCCCTCCACCACCATTTGTAATTAATCAGTTTAACTTTGTTCAAAGCATTCTATTTTAGGGGATAGGGGCTTTTTCAAGAAACAACTTCTGATTTGTCTGTCAGTCAAGACACCATGCTAAGCACTGGGGATATCAAGAAAAAAAGGTCTTTCATAGAAGTCCAAGGGATTGCCTGTAGCCTTAGTCTCATAGAGCACTATTCCATGGTATTTACTACTTAAAAGGAAAGAGTGTGGTAGGACCCTTCCTTCTGATTAGGGAAGAGGAAAGTTACAAAGGGCTTTTTTCCCCACAGCATCGAGATTATAGCTTAAAAATGTAAGCCTTGGGGGGCAGCTAGGTGGCACAGTGGATAGAGCACTAGCCCTGGAGTCAGGAGTACCTGAGTTCAAATCTGGCTTGAGACAATTGACACTTACTAGCTGTGTGACCCTGGACAAGTCACTTAACCCCAATTGCCTCACACACACACACACACACACACACACAAATGCAAGCTTTTTGAAGTAACAGATGAAGGAGAGAAATGACATGGATACCCAAAAAGAACAGAATGTCCAGGAAGAGGAAGTAATCAACGATGTCAAATAGTGCAGAGGTAAAGAAGGATGAGTTTTGAGGGGGAAAATGATTTGATTTGGCAGCTAAGATTACAATGGCAACTTTGGAAGGATCAGTTTCAGTTGAATTATGAGATCAGAAAATAGTCTACAGAAGGTTTAGAAATGAATGAGAGGGGGCAGCTAGGTGGCACAGTGGATAAAGCACCAGCCCTGGATTCAGGAGTACCTGAGTTCAAATCCGGCCTCAGACACTTGACACTTACTAGGTGTGATCCTGGGCAAGTCACTTAACCCTCATTGACCCACAAAAACAAACAAACAAAAAGTCCATAAAAGAAATGAATGAGAGGAGAGGAAGTGAAATCACCAAATGTAGATGTCTTTTTTCAAGGGGTTAGCTAAAAGGGAAAGGAGGTCTAGAACAATTCCAATATCTATTAATCAATAAACATTCAGCAAGTGCCAGGCACTGGGGATACCAAATGAGATCCTAGAGGGGATGTATAATGTAGTAAAGATGCCTTAAGTATAAGAAAGACTTAAGTGTTTTTATAGCTCTCAAAGAAGGAACCAGGTGATATTGAGGGACTGAAGATAGAGAGGGGATATGATAGTGTGGTCAGTCTGCTGGAGAAGACAGGAGGGTACATGTAAAAGGGTCAGCCTCATCAAAGGGAAAGGCTGCTTCATCATTAGAAGTAAGGAAGTCAATAGTGTGGGTTGGGAGAAGTATCTAAGGGGATGTGAAATAAGGATGAGGGTAGAAAGGGGGCACCAAGAAGAATAGGTTTGGTTTGTTAAGTATGAGGCAAAGATTCTAACTGAAAGAGTCAGGGAGGGAGACTATGAGAAGCTAGAGAAGAAGAAAAACAGGTTTGGAATAGCAGTGATGAGTGGAAGAGCAAACAATTAAGGAAGACAAGAAGGGTCACCTTGCTGCAGTGGGGAAACAGTTAAAATCAGATAATATAAACTCGTAGTGGACCCAGTGACTTCCTCCTACTCCAATCAACAGCACATGAGCAGGAGTGAAAGAGGCAGGTGGCACCAATAAACCAAGGTTGTGGTTAGAGGAGTCAGGAGCAGTGATGGGTCAAGGGAGGCAAAATTCAAAAGCAGAGGAGAAGATAGGGTTCAACTGGTTCACAAAGTGATTGTGATTGGAAAAGAAGAAGAGTGCAGCAGAAGAAGGCATGAAGATCTGTAGAAGTACTGAGAGGGGCAAGGACTGGAGGCCATGGTGAAGATGTAATAAGGCATAAGAAGAGATGGAGCAATAAAAGAGCAATACTGAATAAAGAATGCTCAAAAGTTCTTAAACATGGAAGCAGATGGAACACTTGGGGGTTAAGGAAAGATCAAGGGTATGATTATGACTGTGGATAGTCAAGGTAAAGTAGAGGAGTGGGTCATGAGAGATTAGTATACTGAGGAAATGGAAGTTAAAACACCTGAGGGAGCATCAGTAATAATAATAGCTAACATAACTATGTACCAAACATAATACCTAAGTGCTTTAAAATCATTTCATTTGATCCTCACAACAACCTTGGGAATGTGGTGATTAAAATTATATGGGGTTGCCCTATAATTGTCCCAAGTTTTAGGGAAAATTAGCTGGGGTTCTAATATAGAACTACTTAGAAATTAGAGGCTACTGCACCAGTTTGGGGGCATTAAGCATTTATTAAAGCATATTAAATATTAGTAGAGAGAGAGAGCACATGGCTCAGAAAGATCAAGATACATACCTAGGATAGAGGGGAGAGAGAGAATAATCTGCATCCTGCTTCCTTGAGTGTTAAAAGCCAAGAGCCCATGTCAGAGCAGAAGCCTCCTACAGGTATGGAGGAGAGGTGGCCCTTCCAGACTTCTCAAAGCTAATTGGCTAGCATCATTCAAATCTATTGGTTTACTGGACTTGAGGAGGGTGGTCCATGAGCTAACTTCCTTTAGGTAGTCAGGAAGCTCAACCTACATTTCCTGAAATGGTTCTCTGGGTCTCATAGAACCCCATCATTTTCTCACAGGAGGTAGATGCTATTATTACCCCCATTTTACAGATGAGGAAACAGGCAAACAGAGGTTTAGTGACTTGCTCAGAGTCACACGGCTAATAAGTGTCTGGGGCTGGATTGGAACTCAGGCCTTCCTGACTCTAAGCCCAGCATTCTATCCACTGCACCACCTAGCTGCCCAACATGTATGCTGCAGTCCCCTTTTTGACATCAGGACTTGGAGTGGAGTGGCTGTGAGCCAGACTCTGAACTCAATGAGAAAGGGCAATGTTCTAGAGAGCTAGTATATCATTCCACCAAGATAAGGATTGAGTATATCAGACTGCTCGGTAGCACTGTGGATACAGCACCAGGCCTGGAATCAAGAAGACCTGAGTTCAAATGTGGCTACATTTACTAGAGTGAAGGCAAGAGTCAGCTCAAGCTGGTTTTAACAGCTCTCCCTATAACCCTGAAAAACTTACTTTTCTTACACTCTTGAGTTGACGTAATTCACTGGATAACGTTGCCTTACTGGTCCTTACATGCTGTTCCCTAACTGAGAAGAGTCCACTACACTAACAGGCACAATCCCTCCTCTTCTAATTGGGAGTAATGGAACTCGTCTCATTCCCTCTTTCCGAGAGTGTTTCTGCCTCATGTTCTAAATCCATGTCAATATTTCTACTCTTCTCTCATTGTCATCATTGTATACCCTGGTGGTCCTATTGGGGAGGGTTTTGTTATGGCAGTCTCAATCAATCTCTGTATCATCCCTTGGAGAAAGGGTATAATGCAACATCCTACAGCTCTGAGTATTCCAATTATTGTTATAAAAGTGGTAAAAATAAGTACTACCACCCCTTTGCATTTTCCAAACCAAGTATTTAACCATTCAGTCTAAGTTGTGTCTACTTCAAAATTTTCATCTGCTAGTGTAGAAAATCCTTTCAATGCCCTCATAATTGACCTATCTAGGGCTGTATTATTTGCTATAAATGTACAGCATTGTCCTCCCTTTTCTGCTAGCATCATATCTAACACCATTCTATTTTCCCAAGCCATCTTACTCATACAGCACAAAGAACAAATGTCAGTATCTACCAATATTATAACAGCAAATATGGTTAACAGCATTAGCTTTGTAATTTCAGTAACACTCTCATTGTCCATTTAATTAGCAATTTCATCTTGGATCTCAGATGTCCCTTGTAATTGTCTGGTCTCTGGAACTCCTTTTCTTGGGGCAGTCTGGAAGATGCCAGGGCAACACTTCAGTAGATTTACTTCTCTGGTTTCAAATGACTTGTAAAGACTCTTCAGATGTTCCTGTTAAAATCTCTTGCAAAACAGAACTCAGTACAAATTGGTACAGTCTCTCAAATTCTACTTCTCCAATAACTAGTCCATGTGGTAAAAATTACCTTAAAGTGTTTATAACATGAGTGTCCCATGCTGTTCACAACTTTATCTAATTCTGTATCTGACATGAACATTGTTAATATCAAGCGGGGGGGGGGGGGTGCAGCTAGGTGGCACAGTGGATAGAGCACACCAGCCCTGGAGTCAGGAGGACCTGAGTTCAAATTTGGCCTCAGACACTTGACACTTACTAGCTGTGTGACCCTGGGCAAGTCATTTAATCCCAATTGCCTCACACACCAAAATATATACTCATAAGATATACAAGCTAAATATTTCATAATACTACAGAAAGTAGAACTTTTAAACCTTTCTCAATTATATATATATATATCCATTTGACCCATCACTACTACACTTGATAATAGACTTATTAATATTAATTTCTCCTCCCATGCCTAAAATCTCCACCCCATTTTTGATCATGGGTTGCATGAAGGTGTATGTGGATGGGAGAGGTAATGCATCAAGGAGAATTTAGTTAGAACTCTTCCAGGAAGACTGTGAACTTAACATAACTTGGGGGAGGGACTTAGTGTGTTAGAGTTTAGGATAAATATGGGCTACACACTCTTAGCACTGGCATTCACTGATTGTTTTTACTGTGGGTGCACATTCTCATGAGAATGCAATAAAAAGCTTTTGTCATGCAAAAATTGCCTCTGAAAGAACTTATTTTGAGAAGGTGGTCAGCACCTGTTTCTCACAATTGTGAGAAAATCATGGCAAATCACTCCAGTATTGTTGCTAAAAAAAAAAAAAGCCCCTTTGCTAAAAAATTTAAAAATTTTAAAAACCCAAATGGGAGAGTCAGACATGACTAAAACAACTGAATAATAACAATAACATACATTTGAATAGAGTGAACCTCAAAGGAAATTGCTGAATTCTCAAAGAATGAAAGAAAGTGTGTTAATTATAGAGTGAGAGTTTCAGAAGTCAGAGTAAAAAAGGTGGGCAGATGTGAAATAGGGCAGTGCTAAACAATGGGAGTGAGGCATCAGACATCTGGAAAGAAAGGAGGGGTGAATTTGCTAATCACTGAGTAATGAGTGCAGGTTAAGGATCAGTAGAGAAGGGAAGCTCAGTTGATGAAGGTAGGTGATTGAAGCTTTGAGGTCTTCAAATCAATGTTGCCCCCTTGAATGGTTTATCTCTACACTTGGTGACTGTTTTCTAGCTGAGATAGTTACTATGCACTTTGGGTCTTCATGGGTAAACTACCATAGAAAATGGTGATAGTGCAAGTTAATATCTACTTGTTTTTTGGTCTCCTACTTTTTTAATATTAATTCTTTGTTTAAATGTTATCATTACCACCACTGCCTGCATTTATATAATACATTATCTTTTTTAATCATGTGATATTTGCTATAACAACCAAGTTAAACATAGAGCCATGGAAGAAATCTGAAGAGTTCTCACTCTGGCTTTTGGTTAAGATCTATCCAAACTGAAATACATGGAATTCTCTCCCTTCTCATCTCCATCTCTGATATCATTAAACTCAACCAAAGTCCCACCTTTTGCAAGAATCTTTTTCCAGTCCCTCATAATGCTAGTACCTTCCATTTGATATAATTTTCAATTCACACCATACATACTATATATATGTCATATCATGTTTGTACACAGGTGTTTACATATTATCTCCCCCCATTAGTTTGCAAGATACTTAAGGGAAGTGACTATTTGGAGACTTTCTTTGTATCCCTAGCACTTAATACCATGCTTGTCATATAGAGGGCACTTAAATTCTCATTGACTTCCATATGCTTGACTGACCATGCTTCAGGCATTCCAGGATGCAGCAACTGTCCCACTTATTGTTGGAACATCTGGTGAGTTGAAAGATTCTACTAGTTAATGAGTCAGTTGGCCATGACTTAGCATATAGTCTATTAATTCTTTCCCTACCTCCCTCTGTGAGTCCTGTCCACATGGCATAATCCTGCCACAGAAGTGACCCTCAGTTCTTGAATCTCCCAACAAAACTCAAGTTCTAGTAGGTACTACCCCTCTGAAAGGCCAACAAGTAGGATAAAATCAACATGATTGTAGTACTGCTGTTCTTTAATTCATTCATGGTCTCTATTTGTCATGGTGTGCTTAAAATCAAAATACCTACTCAAGTGGCCATGCCCAAGAATACACATCTCATTCTGCATTTTGAGCCTGTTCCTTTTCCATTAGTAGGCAGACAGTATGCTTTATCATTAGTCCTCTGGGACTAATTGTATTGAGTTCTGAAGTCTTTCAAAATTGTTTGCTTTTATAATGTTATTGTTGTATACATTGTTCTTCTGGTTCTACTCTCTGCATTGGTTTATACAAGTCTTCCCAGGTTTCTTTGAAACCATCCCTTTCCAGGGGCAGCTAGGTGGTACAGTGGATAAAACACTGGCCCTGGATTCAGGAGGGCCTGCGTTCAAATCCAGCCTCAGACACTTGACACTTACTAGCTGTGTGACCCTGGGCAAGTCATTTAACTCTTATTGCCCCACAAAAAAGGGGGGGGGAGAGAAACCATCCCTTTCCTCATTCCTTATGTTGCAATATTATATTCATAAACCATATTCATATGTTCATTATAGTCATAAACCATAATTGGTTTAGTCTTTCCCCAATAAATGAGCTCCCAGGGTGGCTCTTTTTAAAATTTTTATTTCATGCAGATTTTAAAAATACAGTATTTTATTTTCCCCAAATTACATGTAAGGGCAATTTTAACATTTGTTTTAAAATATTGAGTTCCAAATTCTTTTTGTCCCTCCCTTCCTCCCTCTCCTCCCCCCACCCGTCACTGAGGAGGGAGGCAATTTGATATAGGTTATACATGTGCAGTCATGTAAGACATATTTCCCTAGTAGTCTTTTTGTGAACAAAAACACAGGCCAAAAATAAAAACCAAGAAAAATAAAGAAAGTAAAGAAAAAGTATGCCTTAATCTGCATTCTGACTCCATCAGTTCTTTTTCTGGATATGGAGAACATTTTTCATCACAACCCCTTCAGAATTCTTAGATCATTGCATTGCTGAAAATAGCTAAGTCATTCACAGTTCATCATATAATATTGCTGTTACTATATACAATGTTCTCCTGGTTCTGTTCATCTCACTTTACATCAGTTCATGTAAAACTTTCCAGGTTTCTCTGAGAGCATCCTGCTCATTATTTCTTATAGCACAATAGCATTTCATCATGATCAACTTCTTCAGTCATTCCCTAATTAATAGGCATCCCCTCAGTTACCAATTCTTTGCCACCACTAAAGGGGCTACTATATTTTTGTACATGTATGTCCTTTTCTTTTTTATCTCTTTGGGATACAGACCACACAGAGGATGGCAGGATCTAACCTCACTAGCCACCTTTTCTCCTCACTGCCCTATGGGGCAACTGGACCATTGACCAAAAAGAGGAAAGGATTTCACTCTCTAGAAATCCCCCTAGAGTTCTGTTACTAAGAAGTAAAAATGCTTTAGGATCACCAATGAGTATGATTTTTTTTTTAATTCTGGGTCTAGGTTATAAAAAAAATAAAGCATCTTTTTTTCCTGGTCCTAGTCTCACCAGAATTGCAAAAAGGAAAACAAACAGAAGCAGCACTGTTAGCCTATTTTACAAAGCAGGGGAATACATTCTCTCCCTGAAGGAGCTTAAGATAATGAGATGCCAATAAGTAGAGTGTGAACTTCTTGAGGGTAGGGTTGAAGTTTTTATCTTTGTATCCCAGTGTGTAGCATAATGACCTATACAATTTAGGCATTTAATAAATAATAATAATTTTTTAAGTAATACATATTTTTATTTATAGTTTTGAGTTCCCATTTTTATTCCTCCTTCCCTCCCTACCCCCCACCCTGAGGCAGTAAGCAATCAGATATGTGTTATACATGTGCAATTATGTAAAACATTACCATATTAGTTATTTTGTATAAGAAAACTTGAATAAAAGAAAAAATTAAAGAAAGTGAAAAATAACATGCTTCAGTTCTTTCTTTGGAGGTGGATAGTATATTTCATCAACAATCCTTTGGGATTATTTTGGATCATTGTATTGTAGAGAATAGTTAAGTCATTCACAGTTCTTCATTAAATAGCATTGCTGTCTCTGTGCACATTGTTCTCTTGGTTCTATTCACTTCATGATACATCAGTTCATACAAGTCTTTTCCAGGACCTTCTGAAACTATCCTGCTTGTCATTTCTTATAGCACAATAATATTCCATCATCATCATATACCACAGCTTGTTTAGCCATTCCCCAACTGATGGGCATTCCTTTGATGTCCAATTCTTAGCCAGCACAAAGAGCTGCTATAAATATTTTTGTACAAATAGATCTTTTTCTCTTCTTGGGGATGTCTTTGGGATATAAACCTAGCAGTGGTGTTGCTGGATCAAAGGGTATGCACAATAATAATAATTTTAATGTTAATGAATGTTTATTGGATTATATAAGGGAGATAAAATATGTATATAAATTATTATGAGAGAACCACTGCTAAGCTGCTGTATAGATAAGTGTTTTAGGAGGCAAATGAGAGCACAGAAGAAGGAGAAATGAATTCCCACTTAAGTAAATAGATAACACATCAGAGAGAAGTCACCATTAGATTTAGACCTTAAAAGTTGGATGGGTGTGGGGCAGCTAGGTGGCGCAGTAGATAAAGCACTAGCCCAGGATTCAGGAGGACCTGAGTTCAAATCTGACCTCAGACACTTGACACTTACTAGCTGTGTGACCCTGGGCAAGTCACTTAACCGCAATTGCCCCGCAAAAAAAAAAAAAAAAAAGCAAGAATGGATTGGAAAGACCAAGAATTGAAGGTAGAGACACAGGTTTTGAGGCATTTGGAATAGCTGGAATACTGAAATAGCAAGAGGTAATGAGGGACTGGGGGGGGGGGGCGGTGCCACTAGGTGATACAATAGATAAGAGTGTCAGGACTGGAGCCAGGAAGACTCCTTTGCCTGAGTTCAAATCTGTGTGACTCTGAACAAGTCACTTAACCCCACTTGCCTCCATTTTCTCATCTGTAAAATGAGCTGGAGAAAGAAACGGCAAACCATTCCAGCCGTCTCCTCGAAGAAAACTCCAGAGTTAGACAGGACTGAAAATGACCAAATAACAACAACAACAACAACAACAACAACAACAACAACAAGAGATTGAATAAGAGTAGAGGCAGTGGCAATGAGAAAAGATATTTTTAAGGTAAAATTTACATAATTTGACATCAGATTTATAGAATTCAGAATCATAAAATATTGCAGCTAGAATAGTGATAACTATATAAATGAGGAAACTTAGACCTAGACTGATGAAGTTATTCATTCAGAGTCACAGATAGCAAGTAAAAATGCTGTAACTCAAACCCAAATCAAGGTCTTTGGGGCCCAAAGTGAGTGATCTTTCCACAGTACCCCACTGACGTGGGGGCGAGAGAGAATGCACAATATAACTGGAATATGACTGAGGTTTTGAGCTTGAATGACAGAGAAGATGGTACCATAAAGACAGAGGGAAGATAAGAAGAGGAAGAGGTGGAAACTTGCCACTTTAAGCGCAGTCCATTTCATCTAAATAGAATAGCCTGCAGCATTGGCCACTTCTCTGGAGGTGCTGGCTCTTAGCTCTCCATTGTACACTAAAGAACTGCAGTTGGTCCTTGTCTCTGGCAGGTTCTTTCCCAGTAGGTGGCAGCAGAAAGTAGCACATGGACCTGAAGAGCAGAAGTCCAGCAGAAGGTAGCAGATAGCAGTGGAGTGGCCACCAGAGGAGAGAAATGAGACTGTGGAGAGCAGGGATGTGCCCAACAGCGAGCAGAGCCCCAGAGGTTAGCAGAGAATGTGGAGAGGAGGAAAAATATTGGCAATTAGGTGGTGCAGTGGACAGAGCACTGGACCTGGAGTCAGGATGACTTCCTGAGTTAAAATCTAGCCTCAGTCACTTATTAGATGTACGACCCTGGGCAAGTCACTTAACTCTGCCTCAGTTTCTTCATCTGTAAAATGAGCTGGAGAAGGAAACTGCAAACCACTCCAGATTTTTTGCCAAAAAAACTCCAAATGGGGTCACAAAAAGTCAGACATGACTGAAACAACTGAACAACAACAAAGGGAAAATATTACACCCAAGGAAATGGGAGGCTCAGGATAAAAAGTCCAAGGTATCTCAGCCATGCATGGCCCCTAGCCACAAAAGAGCTCTGTGTGTGCCTTCCTCCTATGCTCACTGGCCATGTGCGTTCCTGTTCCATGATCCCTCATGTATGCTCTCTGCAGGTGCCCTTCCTAGAACCAGGAATGCAGATCACCCCAGAGTGACTCGGAGATGGCTGTCTTGTTTTTGAGAAACAAAAAGAAGCATTGAAGAACTCCTTAAGCAGGATTAAAAAGACTCCAGGGAGGAACAAGACTCATGTTAAGAATGAAGTCGTTACTCTAGACTTCATTTCATATCAAAATGCCCCAAGCGTCATCAATCAACAAGCATTTAATAAGCACCAACTCTGTGCCAGACATTGTGCTAGATGAGGAAGATATAAAGACGTAAGTGAAAAAGTTCCTGCCCTCATTGGGCTTACAGTCTATCAGAAGATACAAGTACATATACAAGTAAGGTTAGGGACTGGACCTGTGATTCCTCTTGTATAGGGATGTCCCAGGTAGAAAAAGTTCCTCTACTAATGCAGTTTGACACCTTCACTGCACCTTGGAGTCTTAGAGAATTGTCTAGAGCAGACTCCTGACCCACCTGTAACATGACTGCTGCCCCGACCAGAAAACATGTAACAAAATAAACAAAAATACAATGAAACATAGAAAATGTTAATTTATGGTTTTCTAAGTCAATATGCTACCCACAGGTATACATTTCTATTTGAATCTGATGCTGCTTGCTTAGAGTACTGAGAGATTGTGAGACTTGCTCAAGGTCACACAGCTGATATGTCTTGGAGGTATAACTTGTACCAAGATTTTCTTGACTTCAAGGCCAGATCTCTACCACCCTGCCTTTCTCATACACATACAAGAATATACAAAATAGATACAAGGTGTTGGGGAGGGGAGAGTATCAGGAAAGGCTTTGTGCAGAAGGTGGTAGTTCAGAGCTAAGTCCTGAAGTTAATGTAGGGTTCTAAGAGGCAGAGGTGAAGAGGTACTACATTCCTGGCATGGGGTACAAAGGTATAGTGAAGGGAAATGGAATACCATATATAAAGAACACTACAAACTGCCATCTTGAACCTCAGATTTGCCAAAACACTACAGTAACCGACAGTCAAGTCGAAGGTCCTGTGAAAATCAAAAAGATTTAACTTTCAGAGTAAAATATACTATGAAAAATATTAAAACAGATTTAGAAAAAAAACTCTGCTGTCTCAGCTTTTGGACTTTCCTCAAGGAAAAATAACACAGCTGCACAGAAACCCTTACATATTGTCTCTCAAGAGCCAGTTCCTTTGCAGCTGTTCACTTGTCAGCTGGGGTTGCAGAGCAGAACACTTGGCCTGAAGGAAGTGCTGGGACACTCAGCTTCTAGTCTTCGAATTCTATTTCGCTGAGGATCTATGTTAATGATAGTGAGCTAATTGTTGCCAGAAGGGCAAAGAAAGGAATGCATTGGAAAAGAGAGTCAGACCAGGCTATAAACAAATCAGGTGTTATAGTCAGTCAATAAACATTTATCAAGTGCCTACTGTGTGCCAAGCACCAGACTAAAGGCTGGATAAAATGTAAGGACTCACTGAGGCCAGGGGTTATTCCACACTGTAGGACCAACCATTACCATTCAAGAGGTGCTAACTCCTGAACATTCTGGTTAAATCACTGCCCTAAAGTGGCATTCTGAAGCCAATACTATACATTCAAAAGTTGGGGGGGGGGGGCGGTGTTTCATTTAAGCTGAAATTTTCCATATTGGTAGCATCTTTTTGGTTTGGTTGTAACATCCCTACTCCTGCCCCCGCCCTGAGGGTGAGCAGTTAGTGGCTGATACAACCTTGCAGAATAACACTTATGACCACACTAGAGATATGAGAATACAAAACCAAATCTTTCCTGGTTGTCCCAAGAACCATTTTAAAAGCATTTCCTATAGACCCCATTGCAGTTTTGAATTATCCATAATGCCTGCTCTGAGACACAGTAGTATAATGTTTTTCACTCTTTCCCTCTCTCCTTCAAAAAGGAAATGAAAGGGGAGAGGGAATGATTCTTACAGCCCATGGAATGCAAATTTAAACATGGAAGTTAGGAAATACAAAAGATGAATGTTCTCTGAAGACCATTAAGTAACCTACACTAGATGTGTATACAATCGTCTTCTGGACCTCTAGTTGGGCATTGAAATGTTCACTTTTGCAGACTTGTATTTCCCTTTACTATGCCAGCACACTACCCTGGTCACTACCTGCAGTGTGGTGCAAGGGTGAGCCAAAAAAAAAATTGTCAGATACTCTGGGTATAGCGTTTCCACTGGTTCTCCTTTCATGTCTTATATCTTATTCTTTACTTGGCGGTTTTAAAACTGAAAAACTAGTGTTTAGTTTGGAAAAAAGAAGACTTGAGAATTGTGATTGATATCTTCAAACATCTGAAAGTCACTCATATGGAAAAAAGATAAGACATTTTTCATACGCTCCTTCCAAAGCACTATAAGCCCATGGCAATAAGACCCAGACAAAACCAGAGTTCAGAATGGAAATGGTCTGTTTTTGTAGGACCTGGCCAAGTAAAGACATGGAATTGGTTAGGGAATTCTGGAAAGATGGAGGACAGGTTATAGGAAATGGAATTCTCTAGTAGCCTCCTCACAAAGAGCAAACCAAGAGGGGAAGAAGAACACCAACGAGTCAGCACCTACTATACCTTAGGCACTGTGGCTGGTTCTCCAGGAGCTCATGTCCTGTTGGGGAAGACAACACACAAGTACATCCAAGATGACCTTCTGGAGGCAGGCACTGGCACTCAGGGAGTGGGGGGAGGAGTGGTGAAAGGTCCCAGTCAGAAGATGGCACCTCTTTTCCCCTCCTTATAACTGAGAGGGTTGGACTGGGTGATTTCTTTTGGCATAATATGACTGAATTCCATATTGTGGACAGGGATCAGGACTGATTGGTGACATCTACCCATCACCTCTATGTATACCAATGAAGACTGGCACAGAGCCAATGCACAAAATGAAGTGAACAATTTAAATAAACAATATATCCCTGCATCCCATTCTTCCTTTCCATAGCTGATAGATTGTAAGCTACTTCAGGTTAAAGGCAGCTTCATTTCTGTCTTTGTAGCCCCAGCACCAGCAAGAGGTTGTGTGATGGTGCAGAGAGAGAAAGAGGGCTGGCCTTAGAGTCAGGAAGATCTAAGTTCAAGTTCCACCTGCAACACAAAACACATGGGCTGTATAGCCCTGACTGGACTTCTCTCTGCCTTAGGTAACTCTAATACTATAAAATACAGGAGATGGCACCAATCTACCTTGATAAAGGAAGTTCTCAAACTTCTGGTCAAAATAAAAATATCCCGGGCAGCTAGGTGGCGCAGTGGATAGAGCACCGGCCCTGGAGTCAGGAGTACCTGAGTTCAAATCCGGCCTCAGACACAACACAACACTTACTAGCTGTGTGACCCTGGGCAAGTCACTTAACCCCAATTGCCTCACTAAAAAACAAACAAACAAACAAACAAAAAATAAATAAATAAAAATATCCCTAGGATTCAACACTGTGTTTCACACATAGCTATTGTTCATCCTTCGGGTTTTTTTTTTTCTTTAATATAAATTTATTTATTTAGAATTTTCCCCAAGTTGCATGTAAAAACAAATTTTCACATTGATTTTTTAAAACTGTGTTTCAAATTCTCTTCTTCCCTCCCTCCCCAACCCTCACTAAGAAATCAAGCTGAATTCAATTTGTTATGAATTCAATATGTGCAGTCTTGAAAAACATCTCCAACTTAGGTTGTGCAAGAAAACAGACAAAATAACTTTAGAAAGAGGAACTAACAAAAAAAATTATACTTCAATCTGTATTCAGATACCATCATTCTTTTTCTGTAGATGGATTGCATTTTTCATAAGACCTTCTGATAGCATCCTGCTCATCATTTCTTCCACAGTTACTATTGCTAACTTCATTGCCCTCTACCCTATTCCTTCCCCTTGATATTTACTCTATTTTCTATCTTCTTTCACCCTATCCCTCCTCAAAAGTTTTGTGCTTTTTACTGCCCCCTCCCCCAATTAGCCCTCCCTTCCTTCACCTCTACCCCTTTATCCCCTTCCCCTCCCACTTTCCCACAGGGCAAGATATATTACTATACCAACTTGAGTGTGTATGTTATTCTCTCTTTGATCCAATTCTGATGAGAGTAATCTCACTCACTCCCCTGCTCCTTTCCCATTTTCCCCTCCACTCCATCAGCTTTTTCTTGCTTCTTTTATGTGAGCTACTTTACCCCATTCTACCTCTCCTTTCCCTTTCTTCCAGTGCATTCCTCTCACCTCTTAATTTTATTTTAAAGATATCATCATGGGGAAGCTAAGTGACACAATGAACAAAGACCCAGGAGACCCTGAGCCCAAGTCCAGCCCCAGGCATGAGCCACCCCACCCTGCCTGCCCACCACACACACACACACACACACACAAAGGATAAACAAAAAATAAATGTTTTACAGGTATCATCCCTTCATATTCAATTCACACCTGGGCCCTCTGTCTAAGTATATTCCTTTCGGCTGTCCTAATACTGAGAAAGTTCCTATGAGTTAGATGTATCATCTTCCAATGTAGGAATATAAACAGTTTAACCTTTTAACATCCCTCATGATTTCTTTTAATTGTTTATCTTTTTATGTTTCTCTAAGGTCTTGTATTTGAAAGTCAAATTTTCTATTCAATTCAGGTCTTTTCATCACGAATACCTGAAAGTCCTCTTTTTCATTGAAGTCCCATTTTTTCTTCAAAAGATAATCAGTTTTGCTGGTTAGGTGATTCTTGGTTATAATCCCAGTTCCTTTGCCCTCCAGAATATCATATTCCATGTGCTCTGATCCTTTAATGTAGAAGCTGCTAGATCTTGTGTTATCCTACTGTAGCTCTATAGTACTTGAATTGTTTCTTTCTAGCTGCTTGCAATATTTTCTCCTTAACCTGGCAGCTCTGGAATTTGGCTATAATATTCCTGAAAATTTTCATTTTGAGATCTCTTTCAGGAGGTGATAGGTGGATTCTTTCAATTTCTATTTTACCTTCTGCTTCTAGAATATCAGGGCAATTTTCCTTGACAATTACATAGAAGATGATGTCTAAGCCTTGATCGTGGTTTTTAGGTAGTCCAATAATTTTCAAATGATCTCTCCTGGATCTATTTTCCAGGTCAGCTGTTTTTCCAAGGAGATATTTCACATTGCCCTCTATTTTTTATTCATTTGGATTTGCTTTATTATGTATTGATTTCTCATAAAGTCATTAACTTCTATTTGCTTAATCCTCATTTTTAAGCAATAATTTTCTTCAGAGATCTTTTGTACCTCCTTTTCCATTTGGCCAATTTGGCTTTTCAAACTGTTGACTTTTTTTCATGACCCTCCTGCATCACTCTCATTTCTCTTTCCATTCTTTCCTGTACCTGTCTCTTACTTTATCTTCAAAGTCCTTTTTGAGCACTTCCATAGCCCGAGACCAAATCATATTTTTCTTGGAAGCTTTGGATGTAGGAGCTTTGACTTTGTTATTATCTTCTTCTGAGAGTGTATTTTGATCTCCTTTGTCACCAAAAAAACCTTTCAATGGTCTAAAGTTTTTTTTTTTTCTGCCTCCTCACTATCCTAGCCGATTTCTTGGCTTTTAACTTCTTCTTAATGTAAGGCACTGCTTTCAGGACATACTGTCCCAAATTTCAGGAGGTCCCAGGTGGTATGATTTAAGGAGAGTCTTGTTCTGAGTTCGCCTGGCCTGTAAATAACCCCAGGCCTACTTGCTCTTTAATCAGGAAGCAGAAATCTGATTCTCTGCAGTCCCAAGCTTGGCATGCCTGTGCCCCTCCCCCACTGGGCCACTGTCCCTCAAGTCTGCTTCCTGGGCAACACCACAGCACTCTGCCTCAGCTTCAGCAGAGACTCCTGTTATCTCTCCCCAGCCAAGCACTGGATCCCCTCACTACTCTGTGAGCTGAATTCCAGAAGTAGTCACTGACTGATGATTCAGGGGCTCTAGAAGTATGACCTTCCTAGGGTTGGGTCTGTGCGATGCAGCTGCACTCCTCTCTCGGCCCACTACAGCCAACCTTCCCTGCTCGTCTATTAAGCCATCTTTGGATGAAAAATGATCTCTCTGGTTTTTTGTGGGTTCTGTTGCTCCAGGAATTGTCTTATGGAATTATTTGGAGGTATGTGGACAGATCATGGGGAGCTCCAAAAGTTACAGCCTTTCCTCTGCCATCTTGGCTCTAACCCTGATGAGGAGAGTGCTTACCAACTGACTGCAAGTCCAGACCAAAAGTGAATTCCAAGATGGTGGTGCTGGCCTCATCCTTCATTTTTTGAAAAGGACCAATGACATCGTAGGTCCATGTCTAGACTTGCAAGTGAAATAGATTTAAGTGAGGCAGTTGCACAAAGTCATCAGTATCACTCTTTCTTCCAAAGTCACTGGACTCGAGTGGCAAGATGAAAGTCAAGATGACTGGCAATGGTCCAGAATGCAGTGAATGACCTTGGCATCTCTGATGCCAGATCAAACTCTAAATGTCTGCTTCAGCTACCTCCATGGCCTTTTGAACAAATTGTTCCCATCTGCCCATTCCTCAGAGGAGAGTCTTCACATGCTTGGAGTAGACACCCCCCTAATTCACTAATGGGTTTAAGGTATTTTGGTTACCCTTAATCTGGTTTAGCCCATCTGCTGAGCCAGTTTTGCCAGGGTATGGCCACTGTACATGCTCTTTTGAAACCACAGGAATGGGCTAAGTGGCAGGTGGACACCAAAGGTGACAAATAGTAGGTATTTAATAAAGACTTGTTTTATTGACCTCTTCTTATTTTGATATAATCCTGCCATTCATATCTGATTTTCAGTAATTTTATCATGTTTTATTAAATTTTCATAAATATTTGTAACTGTGTCCTTGATTTAGTTAACAGTATTCAATACAGAATTTCCCTACAGATATACAACTTAGTCCCTCAAGTGATAGGAAAGTGTAGACCCATGAGAGGGAGGTGATGTAACCAAATCAGGAGATATTTTTGACAGACCTCTATATTGTGGGGTTTTTAAATTTTTATTTGCAAATAATTATATAAGCAGACTAGCTCAGCTATCATCCAAATAATTAATAAAACTGTTCAACAGTACAGGACCAAGGGCAGATATGTCTGTCATGCTCCACTAGAAATTTCTATGTTGACACTGACCTAGTAATGACCATCTCATTTACAAAATATAGCACACTTCACTTATTCTGAATCTGGACATATTGACATGTCCACACATATCATGGTCTGTCCAAAAAGTGTTCCAACTGAGAATATCTAAAACTTCCCATCTATACCTAGAACTATCCCACAAATTGATGTCTACCAGTTATTTAGCATTTCATCTGCCTGTGAAGCATTGAGTCTTTTCGTAATGCTTATAAACTCTGAGTCTCAACCGTCCCCTCTGCAAAATAGAAGCATCCCACACTTTTCTGATTGTTAATTGCAATATTCCAAGAAGACAATACATCAGAAACTGTGGTGAAAACTACAAGGTAATTATTGTCATTGTCATCACTTATGAAACCACTACTAGAGAGAGGTCTCTCAGGAGGTGCTTTGAAAAATCAGGAACATATTAATGACCTACTGGGGAATACTGGTAGTCTGATAGAAAATTTGATTTGAGTATCCATTGGAGAGATCAGAATTCAACAGGTTTCCATAACTTGGAAACAAGAGGGACTAAAATAATAATGAAATGTACCATTATCCCTAAACCCTGTGACAACATGAGAGGGCATTGAGGATATTGTAGCAAAAAGAGGCCATCTCAAGACAAATATACAATATTTCTGTGCATTTGTCTTTCTGATGAAACAGCTATGGTTAGCATGAATTCAAGGTCTTTCACCCTTTGGCCCTTCTGGTAAGGATGACAGTTATATAGATCAGTTTGAAAGGTCTATCTGCGGCAAAGAATTGGAAATTGAGGGAATGTCCATCAATAGGGGAATGGCTGAACAAGTTGTCGCATATGAATTTAATAGAATACTATTGTGGTGTAAGAAACAATGAGCAGGAATTAATCCCGAGGACTTCTGGGGTGGAGCCAAGATGGTTGAGGAAAGGCAGTGAGCTCTTGAACTCATGACATGATCTCTCCAAAAAAACCATCCAAATAATGCCATAGGAAAATGCCCAGAGCAGCAAAACTCACAGAAGAATGTGATGAAATCATCTTTTATTTTGGGGGGGGGGGGGGGGCAATGGGCATTAAGTGACTTGCCCAGGGACACACAGCTAGTAAGTGTCAAGTGTCTGAGGCCAGATTTGAACTCAGGTACTCCTGAATCCAGGGCTGGTGCTTTATCCACTGCGCCACCTAGCTGCCCCTGAAATCATCTTCTAACCAAGAACGGCTTGGTCAGAAGGAGGGAGCTGCTGTGCTGAGACAGGAGTAGAGCCCAACCCCACAGTCACCATGACACAGATGCAGTCCCAGGAAGGTCTCACCAGAGAACAGAGAAGGAAACCCCCAGAGCCTCTGAATCACCTGAAGCACCAGTGTTGTCTGGAACTAAGCTCACAGTCTGGTGAGTGGGCTGAGCCCTGGGCAGGGGAAAGACTACAGGGGTCTATGCTGGTGCTGAGGCAGAACTTGGATTTTTCACCCCTGCTGAGAACCAGGAGGTAGGCTTGAGTAGCAGTGGCCCAGGTTGGGGAGGGGCACAGGCTCCTCAGAGCTAACAACCACAACACACAAAGCTGGTTGATTAGCAAGTTGGTCTGGGGTCATCTAAGGACCAAGGAACAGGCCAGGCCACTGAAGAACCTGATCCTCCTTAAATCATACCACCTGGGACTTCTTAAGTTTGGGATACTGCAGCCTGGAAACAGTGCCCCACTTTAAGGAGCAAGTAAAAAAAAGGCAAGATGAGCCGACAAAGAAAGGGGAGGACCATAGAAAGTTTCTTCAGTAACAAGGAAGACCGAGGTACACCCTCAGAGGAGGATGTCAACATCAGGGCCCCTATATCTAAAGCTTCCAAGAAAAATATAAATTGGTCTCAGGCAATAGAGGTGCTCAAAAAGGACTTTGAAGATAAGGTTAGAGAGGTAGAGGAAAAATGTAAAGAGAAATGAGAGGGATGCAGGAAAGACATGAAAAAAAAGTCAACAGCTTGAAAAGTCAAATTGGCTAAATGGAAAAGGAGATACAAAAGCTCTCTGATGAAAATAATTGCCTAAGAATGAGGATTGAACAAATGGAAGCCAGTGACTTTATGAGAAACCAAGACACAATAAAGCAAATCCAAATGAATAAAAAAATAGAAGGCAATGTGAAATATCTTCTGGGAAAAACTGCTGACCTGGAAAATAGGTCCAGGAGAGATCATTTGAAAAGTATTGGTCTACCTGAAAACCATGATCAAGGAAAGAGCTTAGACATCATCTTCCAAGATATCCTCAGGGAAAATTGCCCTGAAATTCTAGAAGAAGAAGCTAAAATAGAAATTGAAAGAATCCACTGATCACCTCCAGAAAGAGATCCCAAAAGGAAAACTCCTAGGAATATTATAGCCAAATTCCAGAGCTCTCAGGTCAAGGAGAAAATATTGAAAGCTGCCAAAAAGAAATAACTCAAGTACTATGGAACCCCAACCAGGATAGCACAAGATCTAGCAGCTTGTACATTAAAGGACCCGAGGTCATGGAATATGATATTCCAGAGGGCAAAGGAAATGGGATTACAACCAAGAATCACCCATCCAGCAAAACTCAGCATAATCTTTCAGTGGAAAAAATGGGACTTTAATGAAGAAGAAGACTTTCAGATATTTGTAATGAAAAGACCTGAACTGAATGGCAAATTTGACTTTCAAATACAAGACCCTAGAGAACCATAAAAAATTGGAGCTGGGGGACATACCTTGGGGTGACTGTCTTGTGTCTGAGTCCGGGTTTTGGCTGGGATCCCCCTGGGTCCATGGGTGATGCTTTGTCCATTGTGTCACCTAGCTAGGTGATGACATCTTTAGGGTTAAATTGAGGGGTGAAGGGAATGCACTGGGGGAGGGGGAAGGGCAGAGGTGAAATCCTACATGAAAGAAAAAGGAAAAGGCTTATGGAGTAGGGGAAGAGATGGGAGAGGAGCAGGGCAGTAAATGAATTTACACTCATCAAAAAAGGCTCAAAGACCTTAAACTCATTAGAGCTGCCTCAAGGAGGGACTAGCAAACACACACCCAACTGGGTGGAGTAATCTATTTAATCTGGGCAAGTAAATGAGCCTAACACTCATCAGAATTGGCTCAAAGACCTCAATCTCATTAGAACTGGCTCAAGGAGGGAATATTGTACACACTCAACTGGGTGGAGTAATTTCTCTAACCCTGTAGGAAAATAGGAGGGGAAGGGGATAAAGAGAGAGGGGCAGGGCAGCTAGGTGGTGCAGTGGATAGAGCACTGGCCCTGGATTCAGGATGACCTGAGTTCAAATCTGGCTTCAGACACTTGACAATTACTAGCTGTGTGACTCTGGGCAAGTCACTTAACCCCAGTTGCTTCACCAAAAAAAATAATAATAAACTAAAAAAAAAAGAAAAAAAAAGAGGGGCAAAAGAAGGAAGGGCAGAGTGGGGGAGGGGACAGACAGAAGCAAATCCCTTTTGAAGAGTGATAGGATGAAAGATGGATAATAGAATAAATATCATGAGGAAGGGAATAGGATGGAAGGGAAACAGTTAATGATAGTAATCATGAAAAAGAGAAAAAATATTTATGGCAACTCTTGGTGGAGGCTAAGAATTGAGAATCAAGGGAATGTCCATCAATTGAGGAATGATGGAAAAAGCTGTGCTAAATGATTGTAGTGGAATGGTCTTGTGCTATAGGAAATGATAAATGGGATGATCCCTGAAAAACCTGGAAAGACTAATGAACATAGATGTATAGTGAAGTGAGCAGAGCTGGGAGGACATTGTGTATAGTGACAGCAGTATTATTCAATGAGCAATTGTGAATGACAACTACTCTCAGAAATGCAATGATCCAAGACAATCCCAAGGAACTAATGAGGAAGCTTACTATGCACCTCCATAGAAAGAACTGATAAAAAGAACGCTTGTGGATTGTACATATATAACCTGGTTGCGATCTTGTGGAGAGGGGAGGAAAGGGAGGGAAAAAAATTTGGAACTCTAAATCTTATGAAAATGAATGTTGAAAACTACCCTTACATGTAACTGGAAAAAATAAAATAAATGTTTGTTGCTAAAAAAGAAAAAAAAGAAAGAAAGAAACGATGAGCAGGAGAAGTTCAGAGAAACCTGGAAGGACTTACATGAACTGATGCTGACTGAGAGGAACAGAACCAGAAGAACACTGTACACAGTAACAGCAACATTGTATAATGAACAATGGGGATGGACTTGGCTCTTCTCAGCAGTGCAACAATCCAAAACAGTTTCAAAGAACTTGTGATAGAAAATGTTTTCAACATCCAGAAAAAAGAACTGTGAATTATGAATGCAGATTGAATCATACTGTTTCTACTTTTGGACTGTTTTTATTTTTCTTCTTGTTTGAGGTTTTTGCTTTGTGCTCTGATTCTTTCACAAGATGACTAATGTAGAAATATGTTTGATGTGATTGTACATATGCAACCTATATCAGACTGCTTTCCATCTTGGGGAAGAGGGAGGGATGGGGGGATGGGGGAAGAAAAATTTGGAACTAAAAATCCAGTGAAAACAAATGTTGAAAACTATCCTTATATGTAATATGTAACTGGAAAATAAAATAAAATTTAAAAAAATTTTAATTTAAAAAATATTAAAGAAAAAAAAAGGAAAGGTCTACCTGGAACTCCTGTACTGACTCTATTTGCTTTCTTTAGGGGGAAAAAAGTCTTTAATAGTTGTTTTATTATTTGTTTTACATCATCTAAATTTCCCCCTGTATCCTCTGTCCTAACCCTTCCCAGACAACAATCACATATAAGAGAATTTTTTTAAAGAAAAAAAATCTGCAAAACAAATCAATATATTTTTTTAATCTCCACCCCCCATTTCTACAAAGGAATAGAAGGAGGTATTTTCTCATGTTTCTTTTTTGAAGTCAAGTTTGTTCTTTATAATTTTCTAACATTCACTTTTCATCATTTTGTGGTTGTTTTTTCTGTTTGCATACTACTAGTCATATATAATTTTCTTGGCTTTGCATATTTAGCACTAGTTCATGTCTTTCCATATTTCTCCATATTCATTACGCATATCATTCTTACAGAACAACAACAATCATATAGCAGTTTGTTTATCTATTGCCCAATTGATGGGCATCTACTTTGTTTCCATTTCTTTTCTACCACGAAAAGTGTTTCTATAAATGTTAGTGTATATTTGCACTTTGTATCAGTCATCTCCTTAGGGTACATGCTAGCCTAGGGTACAATGGAATTTCTGGGTCAAAGGGTTGTAACGATTGGAATGATGCCACCTGCTGGAGACTTACTGTAGCAAAGCTCCGCCATGAGGAGAAAGCATCTGAGGGCAAGACATCCAGCTCTTTGATGTCAGGAAGTGATGTTTGCTTGTGGGAGGAAGAAGGGGTGAGACTGGCGCTCTCACTCTCTTTCCTCAGGACTCACGTGGAGAAGGGAGCTAGGAATGCGCTCTCCCTTTAATAGAGAGATGAATCTATGCCTTTCTCTTTCTTTTCACCAAATTCTTATTCTCCTTAATCAATGCTTAAAAGTTTAACTCTTGCTAAAGCTTATAATTTACTAGGGACCACTCATTAGATATTTTAGACAGACTAGCTAGAATTTTAGCCCCTTACAGGGTATTAACATTTTACATAATTTGAAATCTCTTTACAAATGCATTTCCACATATGTCCCAACATTGACTCTTCCAACATTGTGTCTCTTTTATTTTTGCCCAATTCCTGGGTGTGATGTGAGACCTCCTGGATGTTCTAATTTGAATTTCTCTTATTATTAGTGGTTTAGTGCATCCTTTCATATGTTTACTAATTTGTAATTCTTTCAAGAACTGTTTGTTCAGATTGTTGGGCCACTTATCTTTAAGAGAATGGTTTTGGCATATATATGTGTATATGTGTACATATGTATGTGTGTATATATATATGCATATATATATATATATATATATAAACACATACATATATAGATGTAGAGATATATTGGATACCAAACCCTTATGAGAGATTTCTTACAAAGATTTCCCCCATTCAACTGCTTTCCTTCTTATTCAAGATACATTAAATTTGTTTGTGTAGAAGCTTTTCAAGTTCATGTAATAAAAATTATCTATTTTATCTTTTGTAATTGCCTCTATCCTTTTTAGGGGGTTAAGACTATACCTCCTACCCATAGTTATATTGTATTCCTTTCTCATTTTTTGTGATATTTCTAAAGGGAGGTTGTATATCCATTTTAAAAGTATTGTGGAATTTGGGGCAAGGGGTTGATCAGAGCCTAATTTCTGTCAGACTGCTTTCCAGTTTTCCCCAGATTTTATCAAAATAGGGAATTCTTTCCTAAGAAATTTGTTTTCAGGTTTATAGAACACTGGATTACTGAGTTTCATTATTCATTTCTTCCCTGTCTATTGTGTTCCATTGAACCTTTCTCAATTTTTAAACTATTTTTTAATAACTGCTACTTTATAATAATAATAATTCGAGGTCTGGAAGTGTTATTTCCCTTTCATGTCTATTTTTTCTCATTATTTCCTTTTGTATTTTAGGTCTTTTCTTTCTCCAAATAAATTTTGTAATTATTTTATCAAGTTTATAAAGTATCATTTTGATAGTTTGGGATAGCACTAAAACTGAAAATTAACTTTAATAGTACTATGAATTTTATTATATTGGTACATTGAATATTCTTCCACATATTTAAGTTGTTCTTTCTTTCTTTTTTTTTTTTGGTGGGGCAACGAGGGCTAAGTGACTTGCCCAGGGTCACAGCTAGTAAGTGTCAAGTGTCTGAGGCCGCATTTGAACTCAGGTCTTCCTGAATCCAGGGCCGGTGCTTTATCCACTGTGCCACCTAGCTACCCCCTTTATTTCTATAAGAAGCATTTTGTAACTCAATCTTCATAAGTATTTTTCCTCGTATTTACTCCTTATATTCCCCTGTCATTCACTTTCTGATTCCTTTCCCCTTTGATAGTGGGTTTGCTGCTAGCTGGAATTGGACTTCAAAACTATTTCAGCCACCTCCCATTTTGGAGAATTCATTTTTCACTAACATCAGTCCCCTACTCCAGTAACTTCTTGTTAAACAGGACTGGCCATAGCTAGATGTCAGTTCTCTTTCCTTTAAACATAGTACAGCCCCATACATTGGTCCCTTGGACAAGCTGTTTCCTTTCTTTGGGTAGAATCAATGTTTGCCACTTCTTGCTGGCTGATCAGAGTTTCTGCCCCACTGGAAACTCTAATGTCTCTAAATCTTGGTTGTTGCAGGTAAAGCATGTCTTGTTATCCTATACTACCTCATCTTTCACACGTGAATGGAGAGGTTGAGATCCACTTCTTGTTCAAACAGAATGCTGGGGTAAAGACAGAAGCAGGAAAATTACGGAATGAGTCCAAGAGTCAGCTTTGCCATTCTTATGGTTCATTCTGCTGAAATGGAGGCTGGTGGGGGAAGAGTACTGAATGAGCCCTGGAGATTAGTATTCTCCCCTGTTAATTCATAAGGCTGTTATCTCTTTGGGTTTCTTGCTTTTCAAATTCTTATAATTTCTCTACTTCTTGTACAAAATTCTTTTCTGGGATTTTTTTTAAGTTAGTGGGGAATGGACAAAATTCTAGTTCCCCATCTTGATGGTCATGTCACCTAGAACTCTCTATTTACTTTCTATGTGACAGATATGTGCTCCATGTCTTACTTGGCTTTTGTGCTTGTTTGTTTCCCAGGAATCAGATTCCTCTTGCTTTCTGCATTCCCCTTTTTATAGATTCCCTACGCAAGGCCAAGCTAGGGGAGATATTTTATTACGTTGATGATGCTTCCAGCCTATGGTCAGAAGCCCAGATGTATACTTCTCCTCAGCAGGAATTAGCCTTATTGGTAATAACGTATAAACAAAGCAGATGTCAGTACTTTTCTACCTCTCTCCTAAAGGGATAGCTCTGTGGTAATGGTCCCAAATGTTCAGATTGATGGGGCCTGCTGTGTGCTTCACTGATAGGGAAGTTTAAATCTATGGCTGCTGAAGTTATAGGTTCAAGTCCTACAGAAAGTGTCCAATTGACATGGATTCCAGTTTGAGACCTGTTGTGACCACTTACCCAACAGGCTATTTATTAGTACTTGTAGGATCATAAATTTAGAAATATAAGGGACCTTAGAGGACATTGAATTCAACCTCCTTTTCTCCCAGAAGAGAAAGCTGAGGCCATAGTGGTTAAGTGACTTGCCACAGGTCACAAGTGCTTGGGACAGGATTTGAACCCAGGTCTTTCTGATTCCAAGTCCAACACTCTATCCACTGTGGCACATTGACTTTATTTCTATTTATCTTGGCAATAAAACTACCCTCACTCCACTGAAGAGAATTCAAGATTCTTGGGGATAGGTATTACCCAGGTCACCAGCCCTTTTTCCAGACTGGCTCCTCAACACTTATAAAGGTGGCAGTTCTCCTTGCCACTGCCAATACCACTACTGGTCAACTGCTACCAACAGTCAGGTAAGCCCCAAATCTCTGGGAATAGCCAAGGCACCCAGACCACATCTTGCCTCCATCACAGCCCCCATGGCATTAGCAATAACAGCATTAGTTTGACTTCAGCCTTGAAAAATGCAAGAGATGTTGCAAAGGTAGGATGGAAGAGACTTAGGGACTGATAGGATGTAGGAAGCCTGGGTGAGGGAGAAATCAAGGAAGATATCAATCTGGAACCAGAGGGGACACGCAGGATAATAGAACAATAACCAAAAATAGGATTGTCAGGAGAAGCAGTTTCTGAGAGGCCACATGGACTTTGAGGTATCCATGGCATCCCATTAACAGGCTGGAAAGCCTTACAATAGTTGGAAATGAAAGTCTAAAAGCACAAGAAAGAAGACACTGTAAATAAATAGCTGAGTCACCCACAAAGGTCCCAGTTGAAGCCATGGGACTGAAAGACTCTATTAGAGATAAAGAACATAGGCCAGAAAGGGTGGCTTTGGTTTCTGTCACCCCAACCTCCCTGGAACTCTATTTCCAGTTCTCTTTTTTAGGCTTTCTCCATTCCCCCCCCCCCATCCAAAGAATGGTACAGTCCATCAGTGAAACTCAGGGTTGGCATTGGCCCAAGGGTAAAAATTTCCAAATCCTTAAAGGCTTTAAAGCCTAAAAGTTAAGTGGGCAGGCTTTTATTTGCCTAACAGATGCAACTATATAAATGGTAAGATTGTGGGTATGGCAGAGAAAGGAATCCAACAGGATTAGTGCCGGAGGAGCTCATAGGCCCTCTATAACAGACCTCCCCCCTCCACACACAAAGAAAAGGCCCACTGGGCAAATACCTCCCTGAGTCAATCCAACACTAAATGTGCCAATAAAAAGATACCATATGTAGGAAGCATAACTTCCGAATTTTTCATGATAGGTTAAATATTTGAGCACTGGCTTCCAAATAAGTATTCATGTTTAATCGGTCCCTTCTTGGCTAAACTCAAATATGTGGTCCTGATTATCACTGTGGAGTAAGGAACTGCCAGATTTAAAACACAACATCCTTGCCCAAGATGACTGTATGTTCTTTCCCGTTTTTAAAATGCTTTTTCCATTCACTTTTCCAGCTGATCAGTTGATAAAAATGGGGCTGAGTTTTCCAGAAGTATTTGACCAAAGAGACTTGGAGGGTGAGCTTTGGGGGAGAGGGGGTAGTCTGGACCCATTTTATGGAGTAGGAAGAGGGAAAACAATTTTTGGCTACATCAGACAACTAGATTGAATACATACATAATTCCGTATTTGTCTGCTTCTCTTCTGCTTTACCTCACTGAAAATATGATGGGGTGTAAAGCCCAAGGGATCAGGCACAAAGAACCATGCACTTATCATTCTATTCTTCTAAAAGCAAAGCAAAGAGTCTAGCTGGGACTTGGTTTGCAGAAAAGTTTGCCCAGAAGAGATACATTCACCAAGTTAAATCTCTATTACCTGTCCTCTTAAACCCAGTCCCTCCTCCTTTCAGTTACTGTCCCCTCTCTCATGCACCTTCAGTCTCTCCCTTGCTTTTAGCTAGCTCTCTCCCATACACCTATAACCCTCAAGGCTCCCTTCACTCCTCTATTCCTTTTAGCTGTCATCCCATATCATTTTTCTTCTTCACTACTAAGCTTTCCCCAAAGAAAAGTGCAGTCACCCAAACTCCTCTTCCTGAACTTCCAAACCCACTTCTACTGAATCTTTTCTACAGGTACCACTCTATTCACTCATCACCAAATTCTTGGGCCTTCCGACCCTCATTCATCTTCCTCTCCAGTACTCCAGCGTCTACTCGCTCCCTGGGGTTCTGGCTTCTGTTTGGTAAGAGTTCTTTAAATCAAACCTGACCCATACCCTCCATAATGCTTCCCAATCATCACCATGTATACCATTCATACCTTCTGAATTTATGTCCCCAATGCAGTAATTTTATTAAGAATTTCACTACTGGGGGCAGCTAGGTGGCGCAGTGGATAGAGCACCAGCCCTGGAGTCAGGAGTACCTGAGTTCAAATCCAGCTTAGGACACATAACATTTACTAGCTGTGTGACCCTGGGCAAGTCAATTAACCCCAACTGCCTCACTTAAAATAATAATAATAATAATAATAATTTCACTACCTTGATTTTATGAGTAAATAATGACCTTTGGCACTTTATGAAGATACTAAATTATCGAAGAAGCCATAACCAAATGTGTATTCTTTCCTTTTTCACATCTTAAATTGCATTTAACTCTAGATTTTGAAATTTATCATAATCCCATGTTCATTACACTGAAACACCTATTCTCTTATCCCATAAACCACTTTATAGACCTTCTTCCATGTTAGAAGGAATGCCCACATTAATAGCATTAGAGATCTACTAGAGTTTTTCCTTATTCAAATACACTTAATGAGTGTTCTAAACAATCAGAGCTACAAAAAAGGGGTTAGGGGTTATCTTGGAAAGTGGTAGGTTCTCCTTCAATGGACATTTTCAAGTACAGGATAGCTCACCACTTGCTGTGTTTATAGTAGAAGGAGACTGGAGGGAAAGGGCATAGGTTGGACTACATAGGGTCACTGACTTCCAGCTCTGAAATTCTGTGGTTCTACAAATCCAACTTTGCTTTAATCAATCCATCAATAAAGCACAACTACTATAAAATTACTAACTGTAAAAAATGACAAATAATTTCGAGTAACAACCCAAGAAATAAATACCTTAGTAGTTGCACTTGTATTGTGAGTTTTCCTTCTAGTCCACTATACCAGCTTGCTTCAATACTCCAACAGTGAGCTAAAAGCAATATACAATTGAAGGTTTTCAAGAGGATTTTATAGATTTACCTGTCAGAGATCCTTTGGCCTAAAATGTTTCTTTCTTAAGGGGCCCAAGGCACTTTTTTTTCCCCTCAGAAAATGTTAAAGAGAACTTCAAACAAGCCAATATAGAGGCTTAAATCTGAAAGGTACCATAGTTTTTCCCAGGAGTATTAAAATGCTATGATTATCTATGACTGTTAAGAGAATAAAAAAGAATACATTTATATTATGTATATGTGAAGATACAAAGGTGGGAAGTAGTCTGATTTTCCTTGTATCCACTAGGGGAAAAAATGAGAAAAATCTCTATGTTTAGGGGCAGTTGTTCATATACAACTACTCAACCTTTACTTTCCAAAATACCGCACCCCCCACCCCAAAGGCTTAAATACTATGCAATAACAATATTTTTTTAGTTACCTCCAGCAACTAACAAGACCGAGTGCCTTCCTCCAATATTCCTTACTTTATGAGTCAGATTAAACCTGCCCCCATTATAAATATATTCTGTTTAGAAACAGCTTCATTTTAAAAAGTGAGGATAGTACTGTATTAGACACAAAAACAAAGCAAACATCACATGTAGGACTTGGAGTTGGAAAGCTATTTTCTTCTCTCTCTCTCTCTCTTTTTTTTTTTTTGGTGAGGCAATTGGGGTTAAGTGACTTGCCCAGGGTCACACAGGTAGTTAAGTGTCAAGTGTCTGAGGCCGGATTTGAACTCAGGTCCTCCTGACTCCAGGGCCAGTGCTCTATCCACTGCACCACCTAGCTGCCCCTTATTTTCTTCTCTTTTTAAAATAATAATAAACATTTTTATTTAAAATTTGGAATTCCAAATTCTATCCCTCCTTCTCTCCCTCCCGTTCCCCCCTTCCTGAGGGAGTAAACAATGAAATAAAAGGTATACATTGCAATTATGTAAAACATGACCATATTAGTCCTTTCGTAGAAGAAAAGTGGAAAGGTATTGTCAAAGTTTGTGGAAGAAAGCAAGGAGGACACTGGCCTCCTTGCACATAACATTCCCTATCTGGAATCAGTGTTCCCTGCCTGCCTTCCCCTCCTCTGGGACTCTCTCTGCCTCCTCCTCTCTGGCTTCCTTCAAGTCTCGGCCTTCCACAAGAGGCCTTATTTTAGCGTCTTCCTTGAGACTATCTCCAATTTATCCTGGATATATCTTGTTTGTACACAATTGTTCACATGTCTTCTCCCATTAGATTGAGTTCCTTGACAGCAGGGACTAGTGTTTTGGGGTTTGTTTGGGGGTTTTTGCTTTTCTTTGTATATTTATAAATTTGTATACTGCCTGACGCAAAGTAGGGACTTAATAAATGCTAGCTAACTGAACAACCTCTTCAGATATTTGGTCCAGAAATAAAGCCCTTTAAGATTCAACCAAACTCAACTCTCCTCTAAGCAGGGAAGGGAAGAGACCTGGTTTTTGCCAGCTTGACCTGCATCATTTTAACCAATCTATGTTTGAAAAGGCACTCAAAGAAATCAAGAAAATAGACAACACAGCAGAGAAACCTCCTTTGGTGTGCTCATTTTTCCAGGTATCCATGAAGAAGATAAAAGATCCAGAAGGCACGTCAGGTGATAACAGAACCAGACAACTCAGACAATGAAGCAAATTAAACCAAATCCTATGCAGCAAAAGTTAATTATTTTGCACTTAGAAATGAGGAAAAGAGATGTAAGCAAGGAAGGCAATATCATAAATAAGAAGCCAAAAGTTTAATTCTGTTGCATAAAGTCAGTCAATTCTGGATTTACATACATAATAAGAAAGCTTTAGATCACAATGGTTTGGGGCTTAATAAATGATTGGAAATAAAGAGTCTGATTATATTTCAGAGTAGTAAAATCTATAATTGCTACAAATGTCTCGCAGCTCACTTACAGTACAAAAGCAAGATCAAGCCATCTCTATTGTTTTGATAGAGAGCATGGGACAGAGGATGTTCTGTTTTTAAAGAGAAGGAAAATATTTCCTTTCTAAAGAATAAAACCAACATAACAGCTGCAAAAATCATGGGAAAGAAACATAAATATGATATAAAAAGGCAAGATTTTTAAATCCTAATGCAGGATGATTAACCATAATAAAATGAAATGATACATTAAAACCAGCAGTAAATAATAGAACCTACAAGGTAGGCCAAATAAAAGATGCTAAGTTAAAGAAAAAAGGTTTGTTTTTAAGGAACAACCTCCTCCCAAACACCACAACAAAGCAGTGCAAACAGTAGCTGTGTGGTCCCCTCTGTGTTAATAAACCAAGTGTCAAAGGGTTAATAAGGTTTAGACGCTCTCCAAGGCCTTGTAGTACTCAGTCAGCACAGTCCAGGCTTTGGGTGCCATGAAACCTTCAGGAGGCTTCTGTCCTTCTCTGGCAAGTTTCCGCATCCGGGTTCCCGAAATGAATTCAAAGTCTTCATGGCTGAAAAAGAGAAAGGAAAAAAAAGATAAAATTGTCTTCCGGTGAAATGAAGAGCATTTCTGCCTTCTCAAGAGGCAATATGGATGATGGCCTCACAGTCAGAGTTGGGTGCAATGACTCTCAGTGCACCAGGCCACTCTCTAAGAGAATAAGTCGCCAAAAAATGTGTGAACTCCCTCTTCCAGGAGTCCCCTAGATCAATGAAATCATAGGGCCTGGTCTTTATCCCCGTGGCCTTCACATTGGTTTTGCCTTTGTACTTGGGACTGAGCTTAATAAATGTTTGTCAACTTAATCATGATAGTAGCTTAGCAAAAAAACCACCTGTTTAACTTGTGAATGCAAACATGATTCCATAAAGTGATGCAAATAACATTATAACATTCAGTATTACATACTTTTAGAGCCAAGAAATTTTTTTCTCTAAGTCCAGTTTGACCAACACAGATTAAAAACATCTCCAGAAAATTGGTCATCTGAAACTTAAAATGCAACTGTTGTGTCAGAAATGAACAAAGGAGGGAAATAATCAACATTTCTTAACAGCAGTTAAGAAGTGATATCTATTTTACCATGAAGTTAATGTCAACAGCAAGATCACAAATTTTAGTGATAAGTTTTAGTCTTAAAGAGTACAAATACCCTCTTTTCTGTCCCTAAACTAAAAACTTAAACTCTTCTATCTTTATAACAACTTCAATCTAGACTTAAATAATCATTGATCTTATTAGTTTTGGACCAAGTTTCTGAGCTGTACAGTTTCCATCAGAGGTATGCTGGTAAATGTTTAACTACTGGCTTGGAGGAGAGGAGTGGGAATGTACAACAATAGAATTTTAAGTTTAATGTGCATTATGCACATTTACTCCAACACTTTCTTCAGTCTAGACACCAAAAACCAAATAAATAAATAGATGAAGCCCTGATTTGTGGGATTTGCTGATTTCCCAGGTATAAATACTCAGACTGAAAATTTAGTAACCAGATCTTGAGAACCAGTTTGGGCTGACTCTAGCACACCCCTGGTTTCCAACCAGTCTAAACTCCAAGACTGAATAAGAGATTTGTATACTTTTTGATCAACCTCTTTAAGTTTCTCTCTTCCCTTCTACTGAGGGACCAATGAAATCATAATAAATGCCTATGTAACTGTATACTAGTCTTCAGAGAGAAATGAGATAGATCTGTAAGAACCAACATACTAAAAGACATGCTAAGGCCAAAATATTTACTTACTGGGTAATGTGACAACGTTAAAACTATTACAAGGTGCAAGGAACTGTGAGGAGCTGACAATATAAATATCAACAAAACTCATACCAGCTGTCTGGATGTATGAGACATCAGAGGAAATCTGGGTTCAAATTAAGAGTAGTTGGGGGCTTTTTCCCTTCCTTTTCTTTTTGACATGACACAAACCTCACAAACCTCACTTCAATTCACAGCAGATGTTAATTCCAGTAGAAATTACTGTTAAAAATAAATGCCGCCAGGCCATTGTTAAACTATAACAACAATAAAAATTGTTGGGTTTTGGTTTTGTGAGGACACAGCATATTATAGAGTTGATCCCAACTGTCAAGCTACTAAGAAGCCAAAAAAAAAAAAAAAAAAGAAAGAAAAGAAAAAAGGTAAAACATTTTAAATCTAAGACATTTAGGCTCCAAAGTTATATTTTGCAGAAAGATCAGAAAATATTTCATTTTATACTAATTACCATAATAATATTAATTATCCTAATATTATACATTAATATTGCTAATCCATTTAAAAAAATCACCCTAGAGAGAGAACATGATAAAATGCAAATTGCACTGGACTAGAAATGAAGATTTAAGACCGTTTTTAAAATCTTCAATCTCTGGAGCCTGGTAGTCATCTTTCCCTTCATATGGGGATAATGATAATACTTAAGTATAATGATGATAAATACTCAAATTTAGAGACTCTAGAGTTTACAAAGCATTTTATTCAAATACTGCGAGGCAGGGAATTCAAATATTGTGGCCCTCATTTTATCAATGAGAAAAGTAGAATTTTAAGAAGTTACTTGCTCAAGATCTGACAGCTATTAATCAACAGAGCCAGAACCTGAAGAGTGCTAGATATGGCACCCAAGTACCTGGATTCAAAGCCCAGTTCTTCCACTTGTCTGGCCTGAGGTAGACATCTACAAAATGAGATGAGTGCAACTGTCCCTCCCAACTTCAAACCTAGCCTTTGTGAGAAAATTATTAATAATAAGGGTTTGGGGGGGGCGGCTAGGTGGCGCAGTGGATAAGCACCAGCCCTGGATTCAGGAGTACCTGAGTTCAAATGCGGCCTCAGACACTTGACACTTACTAGCTGTGTGACCCTGGGCAAGTCACTTAACCCCCATTGCCCCACCAAAATAAATAAATAAATAAATGAATAAATGAATGAATGAATGAATGAATGAATAAATAGATAGATAGATAAATAAATAAGGGTTTGGGGACTCCCAGAGGCCCCCCTGCTGAGAGAGCCTGGCCTGACCTTTCTTAAGGCCAGCCCAGAATCAGGAAGTTACCTCACTCAAAACCACACCCACCTGAAAGCCTTGTTCCCGCCAGAGGATGTGTTCTCTGGGCTCTGACATCAGCACAACGGTGCCGGACCACCCTCAAATCCAGTGAACCAATAGATTTGAATGCTGCTAGCCAATTAGCTTTGTGCAGTGTGTAAGGGCTGCCTCTGGTCCTTCCCTCAGAGAGCTTATGCTCACTGATCTCTCTTGGCCTGGGATGCTCAAGGAGACAGGGCGCAGATGATTCTCCCCGCTAGATCCTAGCTAGGCTTTCCTAACTTTCAGAACCATATGTTCTATCTTTACTAATACTTAATATGATTTAATAAATGCTTAATATCCCAAAACTGGTACAGTAGCCTCTAATTTCTAAGTAACAAATATATAATAAACCTCAGCTAATTTTCCCTAAACTTGAGACAGTAACAGGGCGACCACATTTAATTTTACTTGTCACAGCTTCCAGGATTCCATACCTCCTCAGTGTCCTGACCATTATATTATACTACCTTTAGAAAGGTGCTATAAATGTATGAATTTCAAATAACCTGGTCTATATTCAACTTGGAAATAGTTCCAAAACTGGGGGGGGGGGGGGAGGGAGAGGGAGAAGAAAAGAGGATTGTGTTCCACATGGGACAGTACTAGTTGGACATGAGATAAGTAAGGGAGGGCCCAGCACATTACTCAGGAGAACACAGACAAGAGTTACACAGGGCATGGAGGAATGGATGGATTACAACTTGCATCTCTGGAGGGAAATCCAAATTAAGGAAATGACGGATCCATCAGAGCACTAGATTCCCATTCTTCATAGATTCACAATCATACCAAACTGTAACAAAGTGACCCTCCTGAAACCATGGAAGGAAGAGCCCAAAGGCTTAACAACAAAACATTTCCCATATAAAAAGCCTTTCCTACTTTATATGTGACTGTATTATTTATTCTTAATACATTACAAGCTTTTTAATTAGATGACAATTGAGATGCGCTATTCTACAGCTGTTAGCACAGTGATGACAACTTCATTTGATTAAGTAGAAAAAATACAAAAGAAGTAGAAATTCATCTGTCAATGAATGAAATAGGGTGGAAAGCACAGGGCAGTAACTCAGAGGCCCACTGAACTCAGCACTCTTGGGCTTCAGGAATTTGTGATATCATCATCATAGGTATTCTCTCCACAGGGAAGAGGCAAAGTAGAAACAGAAAAATCTACCATTCACCACCACCTGAAAGAGATCCCAGAAGGAAAACTTATAGGAATGTCATAGCCAAGTTTCAAAACTCCCAAGTTAAGGAGAAAACATTGCAAGCAACAAGAAAAAAAAAAAGAAATACAGTCAGGATTTTATAAGACCTAGCAGCTTCTACTCTAAAAGATCTACATTATATTTCAAAGAGCAAAAGAGCTTGGGTTGTTTCCAAGAATATCCAGCAAAATTGAGTATAATCCTGAAGGGGGATTACCAAAAAAAAAAAATTTGATGACCTAAAAGACTTTCAGGTATTTGTAACAACTTTTTGTCAGAAACCAATGGAAAATTCTATATAAAAGATTCAGAAGAAATATAAGGAAAACATTAAAGACTAATTATAAGGCATTCATTAAAGTCACATTGTTTACTTTGTGTGTATGTGTGTGTGTGTGTGTGTGTGTGTGTGTGTGTGTGAGAGAGAGAGAGAGAGAGACACAGACACAGACAGAGACAGAGAGAGAATGTTATCAGTATTCTTAAAACTATCATTATTACTAAAGTAGTTTGAAAGAAAGATTGGGGCTAAATTGAAAATGACTGGGCGATTCTTAAGAAATAAAATTGGGTAGGAAAAGGTAAAAGGGAGCAATTATATCATAAAAATAGGGTGTGAAAGAAAGAACTAATAAAGAGGAAGCAGCTGGCGGTGGAAGGCTGGTAATATTAGAACCTTACTCTCATCTGGGTTGAAAAGGAAACAGCATGTACATCTGGAAGGGTGTAGAAGTCTTCTGAACATGTAGAGAGGTAAGAAAACTTGGGGAGAGGATGGGAAAAAGACTTTTAGAAGGGTGTAGAGATTAAGATTTAGGAGGGCAGTGGGAGATCAGGGAGAGGCACTCACAAGGGTGGATAAAATAAGGAATAGGATGGTAAGGGGAGAAGATAAGGTACCGGGGATAGGGTAAAAAGAGAAGCTGAGAAGGAAAATAGTGAATAAAACTAAGATGGAGGGAAATTCACAAATACTAATTATAACTTTGAATATGAATGGGATGTTTACAGCAGCTCTTTGTAGTAGCAAAGAAGTGGAAATTGCAGGGATCCCTATCAATTGGTGAATGGCTGAACAAGTTGTGGTATATAGTTATGATAAAATAGTACTGTGCTCTAAGAAATGAGCTCAATGATCTCAGAAAGGAATGGAAAGACTTGCACAAATGACGAAGGGCAAAGTGAGCAGAACCAAGAGAACACTGTATACAGTAACAGCAATATTTTTTAAGAATGACTTTAAGCAGCCAAGTCATTTTGACTATTATAAATACACAAATCCAGAGAAAGAACTGATAAATAGATGTATAGAATAATTTTAGATATTTTTTGTAACTATTTCTGTCTAATGGTAGCCATTATTTTTACAATAACTTATATCAAGTAGCAGGATGAAGGTTACAACTAGTTGTCAACTAGTAAAGCAAACCACACAGTCAGATGTAAGAAACCTACTTTAGCAGTGATGTCTTAAAAAACACAGCTAAGAAACAGCAAGCAAAAAACCTGACCAAAATTTTTAAAAACAATATCAAGCACAAAAAAATACCTCTAAGAATAGATATCCAGACAGGAAATGTATGTATTGCATTCAAAGAAACAACCCTCATTCAGATCCTAATGATCTCTTATTTTAGACACAATTCTAACAACTAGTCATATGGTTTCCTAAACCATAGATTAGAAGCAGCACATTAGAAAGAGTGCTAGCACCAGAAAATGATGAACAACAGTATGATGAAGAAAGAGGCAGAAAATTTTAAGACAGATCTCAATAGTCCTGAGTCACACCATGCAGGAAAGGCTGAATTCAAAAGAAAGCAAATATAAAATAGATCTTAGGAATGTTTCCACCTTAATGTAAGAGATATGTTTTAGTTATCTCAACAATTTAACTGAGACTCCCCCAAGTACATGATTAGTAAAAGGGAAAACAGGGATTAAAACTCATGTTTCCCTACAGCAATTTCTATGTTCTTTCCATAATGCAAAAAGGGATCCAACTCATGTAATTCCATTAATACTTTATGATTTTTTTTTAAAGAAAAAGAAAATAGATATATTGAGAGAAGGAATAAACAAGGGACAGAGAGTAAGTTTGACACAATGGAAACTGTGAAGAACCTAGGGTTAAAAAAGTTGGATTTCAATCTTACTACAAGCAACTTACTAGTTTGTAGGACTTTAACAAATCACAAACCCTCAAGAGTCTAAGTTTCCTGCTCTGTAAAATGAGGCAATAATTCTTGAACTATCTCAAAGGGTCCTTGTGAGGAAAGTGCTTTTCAAACCTTAAAGCATTACACAAGTGTGAATAATTATTATTTAGTGCTATATGTCAACACAACAAAAGAAAACTGGCTACCTGAAAGCAAAAGCATGTTATATGTATATATGAATATAACATATTTATTGAGATAATACATGACATATGTGTGTGTGCATGTGTGAGAGCACACACATACACACCCCAAAAGTTTTGGTGCAATTACATCCCAAGACTTTTAGGACATCCTAAATATTAATTAACAAATTAGTAGAAGACCTTGTCTTTGCTAATAGTGAAAGGTGACCTATACATGTGCATAAACCATCCCTTTGGCTAAAACAACATGATTTTATAAAATCTTACTCATTTGTGTAGGGAGCCACTTACACTCTGTAAAGTACTGTGCTTGGGGCAGCTAGGTGGTGCAGTGGATAGAGCACCGGCTGGGGAGTCAGGAGTACCTGAGTTCAAATCTGGCCTCAGACACTTGATACTTACTAGCTGTGTGACCCTGGGCAAGTCACTTAACCCCAATCGCCTCACTAAAAAAAAAAAAAAAAGAAAGAAAGAAAGAAAAAAAGTACTGTGCTAAGGCCACAGGCTGCATAAAAATGAACTGAGAAAGACAAACTCAGTATTTCTTCTCCCCCCTCCTGGTGCTGTTCTCACACATGGGAGGCACTTAATAAATATTTACTGAATGGGATATCAAGATGAACTTCTGGTCACAATTCTCAGGCCTCATTATATGGACTGAAAGTGCAAACTGATTCACCATGCTATCAGGCACCATTGTTACATGTTCAATAAAAAAGTGTTGTATGAATAAACATTTAGAAAAGCTTCCTATCAAGAAGAGTTTAGTCTGGGGGAGTCTCCCACTCCATCCACTTGTTTTACAGATGTAAGATGAAGTCAGCTCAATTCCTGTTAATGCTCATCACACACAGACCCTCACCCCCACCCAATAATTCATTCTAGCGGTTGTGGAATCATCTTCCACCCAACTTCTAAGATCCAACATCTAGTCTGAAACATGAGTTCATGAGTTATTGAGATGCTCAAACACAAAAACAAACAAACCAACCAAGAAACAAACAAACCACCCCACCACTTTCAGCTCAAAGTTTATTTGCTACTCCAGAGGACACCAGGTCCTTCTGGTACAGCAGTTCATTAGATGCAAAATCCTGTATAAAGAGAGGAAGAGCACCATGCAGGGGTCTCTGTACAATTTTCTGGTTTGTTCTACACTAAATCATAAGATCACGGATCTACAGCACCAAAAGTCACATTAGGTTATCGATATTTAATAATACCTTAATTTTTTTGTTTTTAATTTACAGTACTACAGCATCATATACTATATATATAGAAAATGAATTTACATTATGTGTGAAAAATAAAATCTCATAAATGAAGAATAATAAAGAAAAAAATAATTGTCTATGCCCAAAGGGCTATAAAACTGTGCATACCCTTTGATACAACAATACCACTACTAGGTTTATATCCTAAAGTCTTCCCCAAAAAAGACCTATTTGTACAAAAACATTTATAGCAGCTCTTTTTGTGGTGGCTAAGAATTGGAAATCAAAGGAATTCCCATCAACTGGAGAATGGCTAAACAAGCTGTGGTATATAAAGGTGATGGAATATTATTGTGCTATAAGAAACTACAAGCAGGATGATTTCAGAAAAGGCCTGGAAAGACCTTTGCATAGTGAAGTGAGCAGAACTAAGAGAACTTTGTGTGCACAATGACAGCAATATTGTTTGATGAAGAACTGTGAATGACTCAATTATTCTCAGCAATACAATGATCTAAGACAAAGGACTAATGATGGATGAAGTATATTATCCACCTCCAAAGAAAGAACTGATATTGATGTAACAGAGACTGAAGCATGCTATTGTTCTTTTTTCTTTTCATTTTCTCTTTTATTCAAGCATTATACAAAATGACTAATATGGTCATGTTTTACATAATTGCACATGTATAACCTATATCTGATCGCTTACTGCCTCAAGGAAGAGAGGGGAGGGAGGGAAAGAGGGACAGAATTTGAAATTCAAAACTTTTTTTTTTGCAATTATGTAAAATTCCAGAGAATTCCAGGCACGGAGAGAGCCCTTGAAAATGCCCACAGGTGGTTAATTAAGTATCTTGTGAGAACAATAGCAAGGAGGTAGATGTCACTGAAGGGTAAGTGGACATGAGTATGGTGTAAGAAGGCTAGAAAGGTAGAAAGGGACCAAACTATGAATGGTTTGAATAACAGATGTTATATTTGAGAAGGTAATAGGATGCCACTGAAATTCACTGAATTGGTGAGGAGAAAATGTATTGTGGCCAGACAAACAATTTAATAGCTGGGTACAGAGAACTGTGGCAGGGAGACAAACCAGAAGGTTATTGCAATAGTCCAGGCACAAGATGGTGAAAGCCTGCACTAACACAGAAGTGTCAGAAGAGAGAAAGGGGCACATAGGAGAGATGTTGAAAAGATGGAATTAACAGGACTTGGCAACATCTTGGAAATGACTGGTGGTAGAGAGTAAGGAGTTCAAGATACCAACAAGGTTAGGAACCTATAGGGAATGCCCTTGACAGTAATAAGAAAGTTAGGAACAAGAGAGCACTTGGGGTAAAAGATAATAAGAAACAAAGCCAAAAGAGACCTTCAGAGATTGTTGAGTCCAATCCAGAATAAATTTTCCATTGGACCACACTGTCTTTATTTGATTTCCATGCATAGCCTGAATACTTTGTTAGCTAATCAAGGATTGGTATAGTAATAAAACCACTGGTTGGGACACCTTAGCTTTCCCCTAATTAGCTGTATAATCACACCCAAGCCACTAAATTTAGGGTATCCACGTGCACAGTGGATAAAATACCAGCCCTGGAGTCAGGAGGACCTGAGTTCAAATCCAGCCTCAGACACTTGACTAGCTGTGTGACACTGGGCAAGTCACTTAACCACAATTGCCCACCACCCCCCCCACACACACCAAAAAAAAAAATTTACTTGGTTTCAGTTTCCTCAAGTACAAAATGAGGGGAAATAGAATAAATGGCCTCTACAATTCCTTTCAAACTCTTAAATTCTATGGCTGTTTCCACTGAAAATTATATGATAAATTCAATTAAGCACCTACTATGTGCAAGGCATCAGATATACAAAGATTCAAAAATGACAGTCTCTGTCCTTGAGAAGTTCACATTCTATAGAGGTTGGGGGGAAATATGACATGTACAATTAAGTATAATACAAGAAAGGACTAGATACAAAAGAGAAAATCAGACAAAGTCCTTCAGGAAAGCATGAGGAATATGGAGAGAATGCTTTAAAATCATTCATTTTAAATAGTTTACAGGTCATTTATCTCATCACTCTTTCACCTAGGAAAATTCTGACTCCAGAGTTTTCTCACCACTAAAATCCATATCTCAAGGGAGAAGGAGGAGGAGGACACTTTGTATACAAATAGATTGAACTCAGGCTTGATGGAAATTCAAAAGGGGTAGGAAAATGGGCCTGCTGGATGACTTCTGTGTTGACTCTGATTAAAGGCTGAAAAAAGCCAGAACAATTAAAGGCCATTATTGTCCCAGAAAGCCAAACTGTCTGAAATCCAGGAGTTTGCTTGCATTCCTCTTAAAAATACAATTTCAAACCAAAGTCCCTAGGTAACTCTCCCCCTCCCCTTGGGCTATTTCACACTCCATCTGGCCTGCATGCCACAAATGTTTCTTCATCAAGCAGAAAGCTTTTTTCCTTCCACATGTTACTGATTCCGCTCTATCCTGTAAAGAAAAAGAAGTTTTCCTGCTGTTCCCATATTTTCAGTTGTCTCTGTCACATAAGGATTTTAATTTTAGTCATTTGGACTTCGTTCAATCATTTGGTTAGGTTGTGGTATAAGACAACAGGACCAAAGAATCACAGATTTATGGCTGGAAAAGAGCCTTTACATGTAAGGCATCTAGTCCAAACCCCTAATTGTATAGAAAAGGAAATTGATATAACTGCTCTTTTTGTGATGGCCAAAGAATTGGGAATTGAGGGGATGCCCATCAATTGGGGAATGCTAAACAAATTGTGGTATATGAATGTAATGGAGTACTATTGTGCTGTAAGAAACGATGAGCAGGCAGATTTCAGAAAAACCTGGAAAGACTTACGTGAACTGATGCTGAGTGAAATGATCAGAACCAGGAGAACATTGTACACAGTATCAACAACATTGTGTGATGATCAACTGTGATAGACTTAACTCTTCTCAGCAATACAATGATCCAAGATAATTCCAAAGGACTCATGATGGAAAATGCTCTCCACATCCAGAAGAAAAGAACTGTGGAATCTGAATGCAGATTCAACCATACTGTTTCTACTCTTTTTTAGGTTTTTCCCTTTGGTTCTGATTCTTTTTTCATAATGTTACTAATGCAGAAATTTGTTTAATGTGATTGTACATATATAACCTATATCAAAATGCTGGCCATCTTGGGGAGGGGGGAGGGAAGAAAGGGAGGGAGAAAAATTTGGAACTAGAAATTTTATAAAAACAAAGGTTGAAAACTATCTCTACATGTAACTGGAAAAAAATAATAAAATACTTTTATGATTAGGAAAAGGAAAGAGAAAGGAAAGGGGAGGGGAAGGGGAGGGAAAGCTAAAAGAAGTTAAGCAACTTGCCCAAAATCAATAGCTAATGTCACAGTTGAGATTTGAACCCAGGTCTTTTGACTCCAAATTCAGGGCCCTATTTTTATTCTGGAGGCCATGAAACAGAGACAATACTATCTGCAATCTAAGCCCATATGTCACTTTCATTTTCCACTTAAACTGATAAGGAACAAGAAATAGTCATTTAAACTGAAGAATAATACTAATACAATCTAAATTTTCCTCTGGCATTTTTTTTTCTGCACTTCACTTAGAATCCACAGAAGGAAATTTGGGGAAAATGGCAAGATGGGGCAGAGCAGGAAGGAAACACTTAAAAGACCTTTGGAGGCTTGTTTTCCAAAGTTATTCTAAGCATAATTTTTTATAACATCAATTAGGAAATCTTTCATGGCACCTGAAAAAAGAAACAGATATGTCTGGGGGGGAGGTTTTCTTCTCAAAACAGAATAATATCATAAGGAGGATGAAAAAATCTTCTACCTGTGAAATCTATTGTAAGGTCTAAAATTCTAGCTGTGATATCTAAAATCTAAGGAGTGGTTGCCTTAAATTAAAAACATATAGCACCAGGGGCAGCTAGGATAGAGCATTGCCCCTGGAGTCAGGAGGACTTGAGTTCAAATCTGGCCTCAGACACTTGACACTTACTAACTGTGTGACCCTGGGCAAATCACTTAACCCTCATTGCCCTGCCCAAACAAACAAACAAACAAACCATATAGCACCAATCTTTGGACATTAAGTGTTTATCAAAGTATACTAGGAGTTAGTAAAAAGAAACACGTGGATAAAGAATGAAATTTGCCTGCTCTCCCTATCCTGCCTGCCCCTGCCGCCAAGCTGAAGTCCAGAAATGAAAAGACCTCGCTTCATCGTGGCTTCTTCCAGAAGCCCCCTGTCAAACAGGAAACAGGGCTGTCCACACACACACAGATCCAAGCTAATTGGCTGATAACACTGACTGACAGGAGCCACGGGAGGCAGACATCACTTCCTGATGCCAATGTGACCTTCAAAACCCCAGAAAAGGTCACTTCGGATGCTAAGTCACATGCTTTCTTTTCATGGTGGAGTTTCCCTGTAATATCTTTCTCAGCAGGTTAGTAGTGCTCTGATTCTCACACTATGGATAAGGGAGGAGTTTATGACCAAACAAGTGGGAGGATCACAGGAAGAAAAATGGATGATTTTGATTCTATGAAATTAAAAAGGGGTTGCACAAACAAAACCAATGCAGCCAAAATTAGAAGAAAAGCAGGAAACTGAGCAGGGGATAGAAGGTGGGGGAGTATTACCGCAAGTTTCTAAAAAAGACCTAAGGACTTCCAATGCCAAGATGGCTGAATGAGGAAGGAACCCTTGGAAGCCCTCCCAAATTATCCTCCAAACAACTAAAAAAGCACTTCCGAATTGATGTAGGAGACCAGCCTGGCAGGAAAAGTCTGTCTCACTGAGGTGGAAGGGGAGTGAGGTCTAAGAGCAGCAATATTAGCCAGTCTCACAGCAGGGGGCCTGTAGCAAGGCTCTAAACCCAGGGCAATCCACCATCCAGGCCCAGCCCACCTGCAAATCAGCAGCCCCCTAGGCAAGTGAGTATAGTTTGGGCAGAAAAGGAAGACCCCAACCTAGCCACCCCCAGCACAAACTACCAGTGAGGCCTTGACCCCACTGCAGACCTGTAATGAAGCCCTGCCCTGGAACTGGGCTCCCATTTCCATAGCAACCTAGCAACAGGGCCTCACCCCTGGGGCAGAGCAGCAGCTAAATCCCACATCCAGAGGAAGCCAACAGGGAGGCCCTATCCCCCAGTACAAGGCCAAAGGGTAGCCTGCTTTCCAGGGAAAGCAAACAGCTAAGCTTTAAAGCTCAATGAAAGCCAGCACAAAGACCCTGAGCCCCAGCACAAAAAGCTTGGAAGAGTACTAGACCAGAGCCCAACTTTCACATGAAAACACTAAGTCACAAAAAAATGCAGAAAAATAAGCAAAAAGCAAAGAAAGAACTTGACTATAGAAAGTTACTATGATGACAGGGAGGATCAAGGTATAAACTTTAGACATAATAGTGGCAAAACAGCTACATGTGAAGCCTCAAAGAAAAATGTAATGTGGTCTCAGACCCAAAAGGAATTACTGGGGGAAACTTTAAAAGGATCTTAAGACACACATTAGAGTAGAAGAAAAAGTGGAGAAAGAAATGAAAGTAATACAAGAGAATCATGAAAAACAACAACAGTATGAAAAAAGATGTACAAAAATTTACTGAGGAAAATAAATCCCTAAAAATTAGAATTGGTCAAATTGAAAAGGAAGTACAAAAGCTCACTAAGAAAATAATTCCTTAAAAATCAGAACTGAGCAAGTGGAAGCTAATGCTTCTATGAAACATCAAGGTACAATAAAACAAAACCAAAAAAGTAAATATATATACACACACACATATAAATATGTGTTTATGTGTGTGTGTGTGTGTGTGTGTGTGTATATATATATATATATATATATAATATGAATGAAAGAAATTGTGAAATTTCTCATTGGAAAAACAACTGACCTAGAAAATAGATCCAGGGAAGTAAATATAAGAATTATTAGACTACCTGGAAGCCATGATAAAGGAAAAAGAAAGCCTAGACAACAGCTTTCAAAAAATTATCAAAGAAAACTTCCCGGCTATATTAGAACTAGAGGGCAAAATAGAAATGGAAAGAATCTGTCAATCTTCACCTGAAAGAGATCCCCAAATTAAATATCCCAGGAATATCATACCCAAATTCCAAAGCCCATAGATCAAGGAGAAGGTACTGTAAGCAGCCATGAAGAAACAATTCAAATATCATGGATTACACAGGATTTGGCAGCATTCACATCAAAGAACTGCAGGTCTTGGAATATGATATACCAAAAGGCAGAAGAGTTATGATTACAGCCAAGAACCACCTACGCAGCAAAATTGAAAATAATATTTCATGGGGGGCTGGGAGGGGAGGGAAAGGCCATTTAATGAAAGAGGACTTTCAAGCATCCTAATTAAAAGAACAGAGCTCAGGGGAAAAAATATGACCTCCAAATATAAAACTCAAGAGAAACATAAAAAGGTAAAAAAGAAAGAAAACAAAAGAAATTCAATAAGGTTAAATTATTTATCTTTATATATCACAAGATATTATTAGTTACTCAACAACTTTATTACTATAAAGGAGTGAAAATTGCACTGGAAAGGGAGGGGGAATTGAATGGGGTAAATCATTCTACATAAAAAGAGGCATGAAAGAGCTATTATAATGGAGGGGAAGATGGGGGGGGAAGGTGTGTGTTGGGATGCAACACGAGCAGTACTGAGGAAGGGAGGGAGGAAAATAAACACACATACATATAAAATTGCTTACATTAATAAAATAGAGAAAGAGCAGATCAATAACTTGGGCATGTCACTAAAAAAAAAAACACTAGAGAATCAATAAATTAAAATCCCCAATTAAAAATCCTGAAAACCAAAAGAGATTAATAAAATTGAAAGTAAGAAAAACCACTGAACTAATATATAAAACTAGAAGCTGGTTTTATGAAAAAAAAATCAACACCGGTTAATTTGATTTTAAAAAGCAAAAAAGAAAAACAAATTACTAATATTAAAAATGAAAGGGGTTAGGGGCAGGTAGGTGGCACAGTAGATAAAGCACCAGCCTTGGATTCAGAAGGACCTGAGTTCAAATCCAGACTCAGACATTTGACACTTACTAGCTGTGTAACCCTGAGCAAGTCACTTAACCCTCATTGCCCCGCAAAAAAAAAAAAAAAAAAAAAAAAAAGGAAAAAAAAAAGAAAGGAGTGAATTCACTACCAATAAAGAGAATATTAAGACAATTGTTAGGAGCTATTTTGCCCAATTAAATGCCAATAAACTTGACAATCTAAACAAAATGGATGAATAACTACAAAAATATAAATTACCAAGATTAATAGAAGAAATTGTTGAATTGAAGTGAGGGAGGGCTGTGCAAGGTCACCAACCTCACTCTCTCCTCCAGAGCCATTTGGGTCTAGTGGCAAGATATAGATCAGAAGAACTAGAGATGGCCCCAGATGTTTGATGCAATCGGGGTTAAGTGATTTGCCCACAGTCACCGGAATTTGAACACACATCTTCCAGACTCCAGGGCCAGTGCTCTATCCAATATGCCAGAAGAAATAAAATACTTAAATACCCCAATCTTAGAAAACGAAATTGAACAAGCCACCCAACTGAAAAATAACATGGCCTTCTTAAGGTCAAAAAGTTTCACAAAGCAGTGCCCTTACACACATGTGAAAATAATTATGCTACTGGTATCTGTTGATTGTGATGACAAAAACTGATCAATTAATGAGGATTTATTAAATGTTTATTATGTACCAGACACTGTGCAAAGCACTAGGGATAACTGTTGGTGGAGTTGTAAAAGATCCAACCATTCTGGAGAACAATTTGGAATTATGCCCAAAGGGCTCTAGAATTGTGCATACCCTTTGATCTAACAATACCACTGCTAGGTTTATATCCCAAAGACATCCCAAAAAAGAGAAAGACTATGGTAGCTAAGAATTGGAAATCAAAGGAATGCCCATCAATTAGGGAATGGCTAAACATGCTGTGATATGATGGTGATGGAATATAATTGTGCTATAAGAAATGACAAGCAGGATTATTTCAGAAAGACATGGAAAGACTTGTATAGTGAAGTGAACATAACCAAGAGAACATTGTGCATAGTGACAGCAATATTGTTTGAAGAATTGTGAATGACTTAGCTATTTTCAGCAATACAATGATCCAAAACAATCTCAAAGAACCAATGATAACATACTATCCACCTCCAAAGAAAGAACTGATATTGATTGAACACAGACTGAAACATGCTATTTTTCATTCTCTTTCATTTTTCCTTTGAGTCTTCTTATACAAAATGACTAATATGGAAATGTTTTACATAATTGTACATGTATAACCCATATCTGATTATATGCCACCTCAGGGAGAGGACAGGGAGGAAGTAAGGTAGGGATAGAATTTGGAACTAAAAATTTAAATAAAAATGCTTAAAAGGGGAAAAATAGACTAACTATAGATAATATAAAACACTTTATAAAGCTCTCATTTATCAAATATGTAGGGAACTGAGCCAAATTTACAAAAATATGAGCCATTCTCCAGTTGATAAATGGTCAAAGAATATGAAAAGGTCTTTTTTAGATGAACAAGTCAAAGCTATCAATAGTCACATGAAAAAGTGTTCTAAATCACTAATGATTAGAGAAATGAAAATTAAAACAACTCTGAGGTACAACCTCACACCTATCAGATTGACTACTACAACAGAAAAGGAAAATGATAAATGTTGGAGGCAGTGTGGAAAAATAGGGACACTAATGCACTGTTGGCGAAGTTGTGAAGTGGTCCAATCATTCTGGAAAACAACCTGGAAGTATGCCCAAAGGGATCTAATAAAATTGTACATACCCAGCAATACAACTACTAGGTCTGTATCTCAAATAGATCAAAGAAAAAGAAAAAGGACATATTTACATAAAAATATTTATAGCAGCTTTGAAAATCAATTGGGGAATGTAGTCTGTAGAATATAGTTTTGTGATGAAGTAACATTGTGCTATAAGAAATTATGTCAAGGGCAGCTAGGTGGCACAGTGGATAAGGCACCAGCCTTGGATTCAGGAGTACCTGAGTTCAAACCCAGCCTCAGACACTTACTAGCTGTGTGACCCGGGGCAAGTCACCTAACCCCCATTGCCCTGAAAAAAAAAAAGAAAGAAAGAAAAAGAAATGCTAGCTAGAAATGATGTCAAGAAAAACTTGACAAAATTTAGTATGAACTGATGCAAAGTGAAGTGAGCAGAACCAGGAGAACACTGTACACACAGCAATATTGTAAGGATGATTAACTGTGAAAGATTTAGCTACCTTAATCAATACAATGATCCAAAACAATTTCAAAGAACACATGATGAAAAATGGCACCTGACTCCAGAGAGAGAACTGATAACCTCTGAATACAGATTAAAGTATATTTTTTTCATTTTATGTTTCCTGGTTTTTATTATTTGCCTTTTTGGGACAACATGGCTAATAGGGAGATCTGTTTTGCATGACTTCACATGTATAATTGATATCATATTGTTTGCCTGCTCAAATGGGTGAGGGAGATGCGGGAGGAAGGGAGAGAATTTGGAACTCAAAAAAATTTTAAGATTAAAAATAAATTAAACTTAGGAAAAAAAACACCACTTGGCTTGGTGACTCCTCTATTCAGTGTAAAAGGAGGGACATGACTTAGGAACAACAAAGAGAAAAGCAGCCCCACAATGTATCCTGCGCTGTCCTGCACTCATCCACCAACCACATGGGACCTGTGCCTCAAGTGACTCCACAGAGGACAGTGTGCCCTGGCCACTTGTGAAACCCTTCTCATCCCAAAGCCATCTGCTGCCCTTCTATTCACATATGCTGTTCTCAACTGACATCAGCAGAAGCTGTACATAGCGATGGGATAGGGCGGCAGATGGCCTGTCACTACATTCAAAGAGGCCAGCTCGCAAGAACAAGCTACACAATGAGACTTTCATAGAAACCACTGGTTTTTTCCTAATAGAATACAACAAAGCATTTTGCAATTTTTAAAATTATCATCCTGTGATAGGGCTTCAATTAACTTTTAAAGCATGCTATACAGAGATACCGACACACTCCTGCACAAAAGAGAAGACCTTGTTAGAGTAATGGACATAATTTCATCCGTGCATGAAAGTTCTTGTGTGGAAATCCCTTCCACCTATGCTGACTGGCAACTCCTTTGTTAACTTACAGCCTTCAAGCATTGTCTGAAACAATGAGGAGTCAAGTGACTTGTCCGTGACCACATGGCTAGGATGTGTCAAGGACAAAACTTGAATCTGGGTCTTCATGACTCAAGACCAGCCCTGAACCTGAGCCACCTGCTCCTTATATAATATACTCTCTAAGACTTCGATTTAAAAGTGGGGTCCTTCAATACCTCTTGAAATATTATCATCATGGCCTTTTCCCATAGGCTGCCCATCCAACAGAAACTAATCATTAGAGAATTTTACCCCTCAATTCTAGTGCCTTCTTTCACTTTAATTATTTCCTATTTTTCATGTTTGTAGCTTGGCTGTACTTATTTGTTTGCTTGTTGTCTGCCATTAGATTGTGAGCTCCTTGAGAACAGACTATGTCTTTTGCTTCTTTTTGTATCCCTAGCATTTAGCACAGTGACTGAAACATACTAACTTAGAAAAAATTAAAATTCAGATATCACATTAAATTTCAATTAACTAGAACCTAATTAATCAGAATCCCCAGTCAACAGCTTCTGCTCTTTCCTCTCCCTCTACCACTACATTCCAGTTTTATCACAACAGATAAAAGAAAATGCACTCAGGAGATGTATTAAGTATGTTGAACACTGACAGCATAATCATCCTGAATGAGGAAAAGAAAACTGATACTAAGAATAACATGTAAAAAAATGTGAGTGGTTGTAATTACATTAGGTGACATTTATTAATTCTTGATACTTTGGAAGTTACATTTTCTAATGATTAGGCTCATGTCAGCGAAGCCTTTTCACACAAAAGGATAAACAGCCTATAGATTTAACATCTACAAAGAGCTTTATTAAGTATCATATCATCATTTGATACAATTACTCTTCGAGGAAGATACCATTATTATTTTCACTTTACAGATAGCAGGTAACAGCTTGAGAAAGGTTAAACAACATCCCCTAGATTGGTCAAGTACTGTCCAAGACAAGATTTGAACTAGAGTCTTCTTGACTATACACCAAGTGTCATCCACCCCTCCACCCAGTCTGCAAGCACTCAGGTAATGAATGATACTCAGTAGACAACCTTATTAAGCAAATGACACTTGTGAAGGAACTGAACCACAATCGTAATGCCATTCCCACCATAAGCAAAACCAGAGGAGACAAAGAGACTGCTTCTGAGTGGAAAGCTCGTTCAAAGGCTCTCCTTGGAAGCAAATAAAGGAGTTAGCTTTGTTGTGTGCCTAAAAACAAAAAGAAATGCCATTTTATGAGACATTCGGTCATCTTGCCCTGCAGTGCTCACAGTCAACGTAAGCAAACAGACCACCATGATAATAATTGCAGTTCGTGGACCAACATCTGTTGCAAAATATGAATAGAGAAAAACTCATGAAGAATTTGACAAAATCCTCCAAATTAAACATCTGCATCTGGAATCAGAGGACCAGGACTCAAACACTCATCCTGCCCCCTGGGTGACACTCAGGCATTCTTTGCCTCTCTTTGCCTCAGTTTCCTAATTATAAAATGAAAGAGCTGGACTGGGTGATCTTCAAAGGTCCTTCTGGCCTTAAATCTATGATCCCTTGATAGCCAGAAGGTATTCCAAGACTTGCAAACACTTCAATTCTAATTTAATTTGCCACATATTTATGAAGCTCCTTTTGTTACTGAAGGTATTGTGCTGCGGCACTGGATCCAGAAAAGGCTCTTATTTTCTACTCATTAGACAGGAATTAATCAACATGAAGGATGACAGACAAAAAGTTTCACAGCTAATTCTGAGCTGACTAGAAAATTATGATTTCCTTATTCCAAAATGTACCAGGTAAGGTGTGGTGGAAGAAACACTAATTCAAGGTTCATCACTTGGACCTATTTAGATACAAAACCTAGAACTGAAAATCAAAAAAACTCCTGAAAACTCAGACTGTTTTCCAATAGGATGAACCTCTCTGCGAGACCCAAGACCTGAAGTCCTTGGCCCAATTCTCATTAAAATTTTTATCATCAATGAATGGAATGAAAGCATAGATATGAAATGCTTATCAAATGTGTGGATGGAACAAAGACGGAAAGACAGTCCACAAATCATAGAATTTAGTAGTAGAAGGAGCCTTCCAGATCACCGAAGTCCAATCCCTTCAATTTATAGATGAGGAGACTGAGATCCAAAGGTGAAGCAACTTTCACACAGCTAGCAAGCAGCAGAACAGGAATTTGAATTCAGGTCCTCTGACTCTAAATCCAATATTCTTTCCATTTCATTCCCTGGACAAGCTGGAATGAGGGACTGAGGCAAATAAAACAAAATTTAGTATAGCAACATCAAATGCCATTAGAAATGTAAACTTCCTAAAGACAAAGACGATTTTAAACTTTTTTGTAACCACACAGTTTAACAACAGTACCTGAAACCCAGTAGGTACTTAATAAATGCTTGCTCCCTGAACACTTTAATAGGGATTAGTGTAAACCTGTACTAAAGTTTTATTCTGTGGGCACTGGGAAGTTTGAATCCTGCCTCAGGCAGTCACTCACTTCTCTCAACCTCAGTTCCTCATCTGCAATCCTCATTTCCCTTACAGTGTTGTAAAGATCAAATGAGGGCAGCTAGGTGGCGCAGTGGATAGAGCACCAGCCCTGGAGTCAGGAGGACCCGAGTTCAAATCTGGCCTCAGACACTTGACGCTAGCTGTGTGACCATGGACGAGTCACTTAACCCCAATTGCCTCACTAAAAAAAAAAAAAAAAGATCAAATGAGACAAAGTAAACCTTAAAGTGCTGCAGAAATGCCGTCAGTTATTTTTGCTGTTAGAATGAGGACAATGTGATCACTGGATTTAGCAAAAGTTAAGAGAGAGAGACCTGCGTTCAAATACTGCCCCTGATAGTGAAGAGCTGTGACCATGGGAAGGTCCCTTAACCTCTCCCTGAACTTCAGTTCCTTCGAATATTTGTTAGATGAAGTGCTTTGCAAAATTTAAAGTTGAAAATGATCAGTTTTACAAAAGCCATGCCAGCGGAATGGAAGCTTTGATTGGTCTTATCAATCAAACCTTATCAAGACAAGGGCTGGCAACCACTGAACACAATTCAGTTTAAAGATTAATTAAATACCTAATGCTAGGCTTTGGAAATGTGCATTGTTTAAGAGAAAATATATGCCACACTCATACATTAATCTTAGCATAAGTTCAGAAGACGTATCCCTCCTACCTATTAGCAACTCATAATTGCCCTTTTCCCCACAATAATGTACTTTGGATTATTTGATGTTTGCTGGGAAAGGTCTACTGTGTCAAAACAATTGTATCATTGTTTTTTTTAAAGAAGCATGCCTTCTCCTGGAGAACTATACATAGGTAAGGATGATACGGGGTAGAATATGCTGGGAAGTAGAAGCAGCAGAGATCCAGACAAAGTACTCCAGAAATATTTGGGGAGAAAGGAAACCATTTTCACTGGAAAGATCAGGGAATGTGGGTCTTGATGCAGAATTGGGAAAGGTGGTGTCTCAAAGTGGGCAAATACACCGAGGTAAGAAACTTGGTCTGTCACTGGAGAACCCTACAGGGCAGAGAGGCTGGCTTGTCACTAGAAAATGGACTGACGATGACTGACAAATTGTAAGGGCCACAATAATTCCTAAGAACCATCTAGGATGCTGTGGAATGGCTGCAATTTGCATTGGTGATTTGCATCACACCAATGAAATCATGGGCCTTGTAAAATACTGAAAGACAAAAATGGAAAGTCTTTTGTATGAACTAATGTGTAGTGAAGTGAGCAGAACCAGAAGAACATTATGCACAGTGACAGCAATAGTGTTTGATGAAGAACTGTGAATGACTTAACTATTCTCAGCAATACAATGATCCAAGACAATCCCAAAGGCCTAATGATGAGGCATACTCTCCACTCCAAAGAAAGATCTGATATTGATTGAACACAGACTAAAGCATGCTATTTTTCATTTTCTTTCATTTTTTCTTTTATTCAAGTTTTCTTATATAGAACAACTAATATCGGCCTCAGACACTTAACACTTACTAGCTACGTGGCCCTGGGCAAGTCACTTAACCCCAATTGCCTCACTTAAAAACAAACAAAAAAAAACCCCAACTAATATGGTAATGTTTTACATAATTGCACTTATTATTATTATTATTATTTTTTTGGTGAGGCAATTGGGGTTAAGTGACTTGCCCAGGGTCTGAGGTCCTCCTGACTGACACCAGGGCCGGTGCTCTATCCACTGAGCCACTAGTTGACCCAAAAAATGTTTATTATTTTAAAATTTTTCAAAGAAAAAAAATGTAAAGTCTTGTGGATTTTAAAGACCTATCTATTGCTTTAATGAACTCCAAACCCAGTGATTCATTCAGCAGTGTGTGATGGTAGACCAAAAAAAGCTAAAAGACTATCAGGCTGCAAATATTGATAAAAGCAACATCCAACACAAAGATAGTGATAGTCCCAATGTACTTAGCAACCTGGTCAGTCATATAAGGACATCACCACTTTTTTTTTTGGGGGGGGGGGGGAATGAGGGTGAAGTGACTTGCCCAGGGTCACACAGCTAGTAACTAACTGTCAAGTATCTGAGTAAACTCATGTCCTCCTGAATCCAGGGCCGGTGCTTTATCTACTGCGCCACCTAGCTTCCCCCAACATCACCATTTTTTAAGAAAGACAAATTGGACCATGCCCAGAAAATGGCAACCAGGATGTTCAGTGGACAAGAAATTATCTCATAGCAGTATCATGCAAAGAACTAAAGAAGAAAATTTTGTTATTATTTAGGGTTATTTTTGTTTTTAAGAGGGGGAAAGAAGGGGAGCCACTAAACTTGTTCTTGGCTCAAGAAGACAGAACTAGGACCAAAAGAAAAAGCCACAGGACTAGGATTTGTATCAATATAAGGAGAAGCTCCCTAACATTTAGAGGTGTACCAAGAATGGAATCAGCTGCCTTGGGATGGAGTAAGGTCGCCTTCTTCGGACATCTTCATTTGGAAGTTGGATACCCATTTCTTGGGGAATTCATATCATAACTGGATTAGGAAAAACAAAAATTGAATGAATGAATGAACGAATGAATAGATAGATAAATAGATGAATAAATGGATTAGAGACTAAATGGCTTCAAAAGTCTTTTCTACTCTACAATTCTGAAATTCCATGCTTAGTATAGTACAAATCCCCACTTCTGTTTCATTTCAGATTATGTCAAAGTCAGAACGAAAAACAGACAAGACCTAAAATTTTGCAAAACTGATTAAGGCCAACATCATTTGACAGCCAGGAAAACACGAACATTTTTGTTTTGTTTTTAAAGGAGGAAGTAAATATGCCGATCTAGGGGAATAAACATGCCAATCTTGAGAGCAGTTGGCAGACCTCAAAGACAAGAAAATACAAAAAAATCTCCTCAGAAGCTGTACTGTTAGGCTTGGTACATTTGAAAGAAAAATTTCTGTAATGTTTTCAACTCTCCTTTTTAAAAAATTGTAAATTTGCTTAATTAAAAACTATCCTGTCAATTATACAAGGATGATTTTATAAGGGGGATAATCAGTTTCATACATCTAAGCTGAAAATAATTTTGAATTAATCTCAAAGCTACCAGGTTAAATGAAAATTGTTCCACATTAATCATTCCACTTTCTAATTTCCATAGACATATATGCTGATATGAATACTAATACTAAAATCCAAATGTACAATAAGATACTTTATATACGTTTTCTGAAATGAAACAAAGAACTGAATTTTCAATTAGGTCTCAGCATCTTTCAGCTTTGAATGCATCCCACTAGAACAGGTGAAAAACATGCACACAAGCTGAGGCTGGTTTCAAAATTCAATACCGACAGTTTCCTGAAAACCTTATGATGGAAAATGATCATTTTTCTGTGTCCCAATTTAAAAAAAAAAAAGCAGTCTACAGTAACTTGGTATTATTATTTTCTTTTCTTTTCTTTTAGTGAGGCAATTGGGGTTAAGTGACTTGCCCAGGGTCACACAGATAGTAAGTGTCAAGTGTCTGAGGCCAGATTTGAACTCAAGTACTCCTGAATCCAGAGCCGGTGCTTTATCCACTGCGCCACCTAGCTGCCTGTATTATTTTCTAAAGCAACAGGGGTCTGTGAATTTTTTAAAACTATATTTTGGGGGCGGCTAGGTGGCGCAGTGGATAAAGCACTGGCCCTGGATTCAGGAGTACCTGAGTTCAAATCCGGCCTCAGACGCTTGACACTTACTAGCTGTGTGACCCTGGGCAAGTCACTTAACCCCCATTGTCCCGCAAAAAAAAAAAAAAAAATCAAAAGAAAAACTATATTTTGATAACTATTTCAAAATAATTTGGTTCCATTGTAATCCTATGTGTTTTATTTTATGCATTTAAAACCATGATACTTAGAAGGGGTCCATAGGTTTCACGAGACTGCCAACAACATTTTAAAGCAACGTTTTAGTGCCTTGGATGTTCATGATCTTTTTAAACCCAATCTAATCCAAATGCCCACAACATGGAAATTGTTGTGCTGGATGCAACAGGAAAATGCAAGTTTAAAATAATGTCCCTGATTTTAGCGAGTTCCCAGTAGTGCAACTGGTCAAAGAAGACACGGGCATCTAAAGAGAAGGCAGCCTGGGCCTATGTACCAAAATGAATAGCCCAGACATGAATGCCCCTGAACTTTCCTATATTTCAGGGTTATTAGTTTCCTTTGTAATCCTCTATATTTTGTTTTATGCATTTCAAAACATTATTCTGAGGAAGGATACATAGGCTTCACCAGATAGCCAAAGGGGACCAAGACACAAAAGGTTATGGGCTCCTATAATAGAAAATGTAGATCAGACTTTGAAGAATGGACAAGGGTTAGACAGGTGAAAGGAAAGGTGTTTATAGAGGAAGGCAAGAGGAGCGCAATGTAAATATTGAGGTAGGATCCCTTGAAATCATGCTTCCTTACTGTCCTTTTTTTTTTTACATAATGATTACATCCTAGAAGCTCACCATCATAAGGCAATGCTCCATTGTTAAGAGATCAAAACTAGTGCTCCTCCAACCAAATCTTACTTTTCCGAGCCTATTTTCCATCCTCTAACCCCCCTGGCCCCGACAGAATCTGCTCTCTGCCAACTAACCATAAATGACTCAATCAAATCCATTAATAACTCCCACTTCCCCCCAACCCCATCCTGTAAGATGGCTGCACTAACTAGACTCTCTCCCTAATCTAGAATCCAGTCAGTTAAAGCAATACTACCCTTGTTCCCACACTCAGGCTCCCAGTCACAGTATCTCTGACTTTTCCCGCTTGCCTTTTATTCCAATCCTTGTCCCTGGTTCTTCCGTTTCTACTCTCCCTATGTCATCCTTCAGCTATTAGAAGAGCACACAAAAGCACTGAAGCTGACATAAGGGCCATTCATGAAGTCTGTCCTAAGTAAGCCCTTAGCAGGAGCAGCTCAATGATCCTTTCATTCAACTCTAGATGACCTCAGAGCAGATCCTTCTCTGCTCAGGGGAGGCTTTTTATCACAATTACAATTTTAAATGGCAGGGTGGGAAAGAACCTCCGAACCTTATTGGTATCAAGATAGATACAGTATTTAATTGAGAATAATGATGAAAACAACGTTTTAGTGCCTTGGATGTTCATGATCTGATGTGGCATGTGGGACAGTCTGGAAGGCACGAGGCATGAAAGACTCGAGACAAGGAGATGTCAGGGGCCCACAGAGTAATCAAGCCACAAGCTGTCAAAGATCCAGCCTGAGAGTGGCCACAGTAGTACTGGGTGCAAACAAGAACAAGAGCAGATGAAGAAATGGTAAGACCTGGTGACTGGAGAAAAGAGACAAGTCAAGAGGGCTTTAAGACTCAGCGACTAAAGAAATGGTGACATAACCAGCAGCTATAGGGGAATGGGAATGGCTTCAGACATTGGTGAGTCAGTAGTATTGATCCAGTCCCTATGGACACTGTGCCAGAGAACAGTCCCACGTAGAAGCAATGTCTATTCAAAATGAACTTACACTGTGGGGATCAGACCATAGAAAATGACACAGACACCAAGTCAACAAGCATTCATTTTGTGCCTAAGTGCTGGGGAAACAAAAACTCTTCAGCACAAATACCACGTTAGCAAATCTACACATACACATTAACATGGAAGGAGGAAAAGTGAAATACAAGGTACCATGAGAGGGAGAGCACTGGTAGTCAGAGATCAACAAAGGCTTCATGCAGAAGATGGCGTCTAAGCTAAAACTCAGAGGAAAAGAGAGACTCGGCAGGATGGAGGTAAGGGGTGGGGGTGGGGGTACATTCCAGGCATCAGGAACAGCATGCAAAAGCACAGTGATGGGGGACAGGAGTCTCACGATGGCATGGTTTGAAAGAGAAAGATGAATTCCATTTTGGACATGTGAACTTTAGGTGAAAGTAAGAAATCTAAGTAGAAATGTCCAAGTGGTACTTGGAAACACCAGCCAGAGCCTGAAGAAGAGGCCAAAATAGGAATGATAGTTGTTACATTTGAAAATTGAGGGAAGGGTAGCTAAGTGGCACAGTGGATAAAGCACTGGCTCTGGATTCAGGAGAACCTAAGTTCAAATCCAGCCTCAGACACTTGACACTTACTCTCTGTGTGACCCTGGGCAAGTCACTTAACCCTCATTGCCCTGCCCAAAAAAAAAAAAAAAGGAAAGAAAGAAAATTGAGGGAACTGAGAAACAATGGCCTGAGCATGATCGATTTATTAATTAAACTAGAGTCAATAGCCTCTCAATGAACAAATAAAGACCCCAAGGTTGGGCTCACCAGCTTTAATATAGTTTTGAGGAGTAAAAAGTCAAGTAGGTGGGTAAGATGTACAGGGTAAAATAGCATCGTGGGGATGGGAACAACATGATCGTGGAGGTGGGCTAGCACCCACACGGGGCTGGTAACCATGCCTCTCTTACAATTAAGGAAAGTTAATTGTTTTATGGGACCTGTCCACATCTTGCAGACCATCATTTGTTAGGGAGGTAAGATTCTTCTTAATTGTACAAGGACAGGCAAGAATGAACAATATACATTTAGGGGATGATAACAAGTTAACTTGTAACTTTAAAGTAATTCATAGGAAAAGCTGACTCAATTATAAAATTAACACAGCATAAAAGAGTAATTAATATAGAGGGAAGAGTTTAAAATATGAGAAAAGAAGAATTCTCCCAAGAAAAATAAAGGATGAATGGAAGACAAGAGACTAATCACTAAGAAAAGCTCACATTTGGACACTTTAAAAGACTATTCTTGTTTATCTTTGTGCTTTCAAGGGGAGGATTTTGTGGCCTAGCATAGGAAAAATCAGGGGAAAATGCTATCAGCTTAAAAAATGATAACTAAATCATAAACATTTTCACTGGTCCCCTATCTTATTCACCAGTGTGAAAGTAGAATTGAGGTTGGAAAAGAATAAGCCATCTGAAAGAGTAACAGAGAAATAACCCTGTCCTAGATGCTGTCATGTTTCTGTGGCAGAGCTAACTTGCCCTCTGTCTGCTCTCTCTTTGGTGAGAAGCCATCTTTTTATATCATGGGTTCATCATCAAATGACCAGCTGAGTGGAGAGGAGCCTGAGTTAACCTGGGTTTGTCCTCAGAAAGCAAAGATAATCTCTTGCCAGGACTATATATGAAACCTTTCCAGAACAGTGGAACCTGTCACAACTTGGGCTTCTAAGACATAGTCCTGGAGATGCCAGAATTTACCTCTACACCATGGGGTGCCAATAAAATAAACCACACCAGCATCTATAGAGTGAATGAACCCCTTGTAGAAGATTAATGAGAGATATGGACAAGAGTCACACAAGATATGAGAAGGCACAGACAGGTGGGGGAAGTAGCAAAATCAATGAGATGCATCTACATATTGAAATAAGTGACTTTAAAAGTCTTGGTTTAACCTGACACCTATCAGATTGGCTAAAATGACAAAAAAGGAAAATAATAAATGTTGGAGAAGCTGTGGGAAAATTGGAACACTAAAGCATTGTTGGTAGAGCTGTGAACTGATCCAACCATTCTGGAGAGCAATTTGGAATTATGCCCAAAGGGCGATAAAGCTGTACATACCCTTTGACCCAGCAATACCACTATAGGGTCTTTTTCCCAAAGAAATCATGGAAAGGGGAAAGGGACCCACATGTACAAAAATATTTATAGCTGCTCTTTATGTGGTGGCAAGGAATTGGAAGTTGAGGGGATGCCCATCAATTGGGGAATGGCTGGACAAGTTGTGGTATATGAATACAATGGAATATTATTTTGCTGTAAGAAACGATGAGCAGGAGGAGTTCAGAGAAGGGTCTTGCGTGGGCTGATGATGAGTGAGATGAGCAGAACCAGAAGAACATCGTACACAGTATCATCAACATTGAGTGTTGATCTACTGTGATGGACTATATTCTTCTCACCAATGCAATGGCATAGAAGAGTTCCAGGGAACTCATGATAGAAGAGAATCTCCAAATCCAAGAAAAAAAAAACAAAACTGTGGAGTATAGATGCTGAATGAACCATACTATTTCTTTTGGTTTTGGTGCTGTTGTTTTTTCTATTTTGAGGTTTTTCATCATTGCTCTGATTTTTCTCTTACAACATGACTAATGCAGAAATAGGATTAATGTTATTATGTGTATATGTATATATTATGTGTATATGTATATGTATATGTATATATATATAACCTATATCAGATTACCTGCTGTCTAGGGGAGGGGGGAGGGAGGGAGAAAAATCTGAAATTGGAAAGCTTGTATAAACAAAAGTTGAGAACTATCTTTACATGTAACGGGGAAAAAAATAAAATACTTTATTAATTTTTTTAAAAGTCTTGGTTTAAAGCTAACTTAAGGACAACAAGCAATAACAATGTGAAGAACAATAAGATGATAATCTATTACAAAGGCACCTGAGAAAGCATGATCTAGTCCCTCTACCCCCACCCCACCCCAATCACAGGGGAAGAGGATGCTGTGACATAATAAACTGTTGTGCCTTGCTATCATTACAGTAACTTGAATTATAGAAGTATGAATTTTATTAAAGATCTATGTTCTCTACAATGAATAAAACAAATGAGGCTACAATTAGGAAAAATAGATTTACCACTAAAAGCTTAATCCTAACATCTGAAAGGAGGGATTATTTTTCCTTTCTAACTTAAGATTTCTTGACAATTTGAAGACCTTGTGGCTCTATAATTTAAGCCTGCCCTTTTTTCCAGTCAGATACGACTGAATACATAAATGCATGTAATTTTTTTTTAACATTATCCCACACACTATAATAAACTGGCCAAATAAGAAAATGCAAAATCATTAATTACTTTAAAACTGGCATGGTATGACTTCCATTAATCAAATATTAGACAGCCTCATATGTGCATAATTAATAACTGTTTCTTTAATACTTCAAAGACTATCTCTTCACCACAAAATTTTAATCACTTTCCAACATAGTCCCATCAACTTAATTCTATTTGAATACACAAATATAAAAAGTTAGGCAACTAAGAAGGGTTTAAAGCTTCCCAAGTCACAACTTATTAAGATTTGGTAACAAACAAAAAAAAAATTTTCCAAGAAAATGAACCACTCATGTAACTAATATAGAATTCATCTTTGGAAAATCTTATGAGAGCTGATGTAATTATTTATCTTTTGAATGATTAAAAGAGAGACTGCTTTAAAGCGATATTCGACAGATTTAAGAAAACATGAAAGTTATCAAGGACATTTCTAACACATTAGTCAGCTATACACGCATGAATTCTGAGGTCCTGCACGTGATTGAAACAAAACGCCATGAATACAACAGGGTTTGCTAAACAAAAGCCACGGCTCTTTAGAATTTTTTTCCTCTGACTCAAAGAACAACCAGAAACTGTGAACTTTGGTTATACAAAGTTGTTTTAAAGTCATTTAACCTCGTTCATCCTGCTTTCTCATCCATAAAATAAGAATAAATCTTCAAGTAATACATAAATGCCAGAAATACATGTCATTGTGATATAAATCAAAGCCGACCTTCCTCTGATTCTGCAAGGGCAACAACTATCTTCCTTTGGTGTCTGTGTATGTAGTGCCTGGCCCAGAGCTTGGCATATAGAGCAAGCACTTATTGTTTAGAAAAAAAGCAAATATGGGCAGGAAACACCTGAAGAGGCAGCATCCTGTGCTAGGAAAAATTGTAAAAGACAAAACCATTTCTATTTCTTTTTTTTCCTCCAGATGAACAAAAGTTATGGTTTTTATTGAGAATTAACAGTCAATCAACAAGAATTTGTTACAAATGCAACTGAGTTTAAGGCCATTTGTTCTAAAACTAGTCAATCACAAGCACAAATGAGGAAAGAGGGGTCTGGAAAGGGGTTAGGCAGTTCTTGTGTTTCCCTGGGGAGCTTCTGATGGTCATCTCCAGTAGATGAGGTCTGCCCTTACGTTCCTCATGCAGTAAATCAAGCGAAATAGGAAGACCCAGTCTCAAAAAAATAATCAAGACTAAGAATTTGCCTGTCTACTTAAACTTGCTACCAGTAGACTCATTCCAAAAGAAGCCACTGAAATATTCCAAGAAGCTGTGACTTCTCAGTAGCATGAGTACTCTCTCCATACTAATCAATATTAATCAATCAATATTTATTAAGCAAAGAAGCAACAGACAGCCCTTGCCATCAAGGAACTTACAATCTAATATAGACCCAACCAGTCTACAATTATACTAAGGTTGTAGAATTTATGCAGGGTCATACAGCTAATTAAGTGTCATGATTTGAACCTAGAGTTTTCTAGTTCTAAGGCCAGAACTCTACCCACTACACCACCCTACTTCTATAATAGAAGTCAGCCATATAGGCAGAAAATACATTTTTAAAATTCATAACCTTTCCTACTTTCTAGGCAAAAATTGCCACATGCCTTGGAAAAAGGGGTAAATAGATGTAAGGTTCAAGTAATACACAAATATTTATTAAGAACCCAACTAACCCCAACATTTATGTGAGATGCAATAAAGGGTTAAAGTTATGAGATGGGATTCAGTGTTGGGCTCTACACTGACTTTAAATTGATGAAAAATTAAATTAGGTGGTCCAGTTTCCTCTGAGAAATGGGTCCACAAAAGCTGTGACCAGCTGTGCCAATGAGAAAACATGCTAAAAGCACTGGAAGACCATCATAATAAAGGCCCTACAGAAAATAAAGAAGCAGCAGAATATGCTGATTTTAAAACTTACTGTTGAGAGTCATAATAGTCCATGCGTTTCTTTTTCTTATTGTAAGCCGCTACACGAAAGGGAACGATTTCCAACGTGATTAAGCCAGGGGCCATCGTCAATACTTTGGCCCCATGGGTGGGCTCATAAAGATCCTTCCCTGTCTCTGGGTGAGGCATGCCAGCAGGATCCCTTCCAACAATGTAAAAATTAGCTCCTGCAACCATCCGTGACCTGCAGTGCCACTGTACCTAGAGACAAAATGATAAGCAAGTCAGATGACCCTATTTCCACTTTATAAATATTCATAGACCAATGGAAGAAAACGTAAACAAATCCTCCTTAACCAACCAATACCCAGAAATATTATCCTCCAATGCTTTAAAAATCAGTGATTTAGGGGCAGCTAGGTGGCGCAGTGGATAGAGCACCGGCCCTGGAGTCAGGAGGACCTAAGTTCAAATTCGGCCTCAGACACTTAACACTTACTAGCTGTGTGACCCTGGGCAAGTCACTTAACCCCAATTGCCTCACTAAACCAAAAAAAAAATCAGTGATTTAGGAACTACAATGCTCCTGAGGGCCCCCCAAATCAGATTTAAATGCAATTGGGACACACTTAACAAAATAAAAACACAATAAAACACAGATAACCTTACATTTTAAAACCAAGTCAATATGCAGCTCTGCTGCAGATACCCTTCTGTATGCACAAGGCCCCCACTGCTGTGGAGAGCACAACCCCCTTTCTGACTGAGCAGGGTTTTGGGAGTGTTGTTGAGACTGCAGTCTACTTTCTTTGGGGGGGGGGGGGAGCAATGAGGGTTAAGTGACTTGCCCAGGGTCACACAGCTAGTAAGTGTCAAGTGTCTGAGGCTGGATCTGAATTCAGGTCCTCCTGAATCCAGGTCTGGTGCTTTATCCACTGTGCCACCTAGCTGCCCCTGCAGTCTACTTTCTAATGAGCCTCTTAGGGCTGGGCCAGGCTAGCCCTCCAATGACAAGCAGATATATATGGGGGCACAGACTGGCAGGACCTGTGCAAATGGGATGAAGACCTCATCAAGAAGAGACATGAGAGTAAAACTTTAGTGGAAGACATGGCGATATAACATTACTTTAAGCACATATCTAATATGAGTATCATCTTATGAAGCCAAAAACAATAACCAATTTTTTAAAATCATGAATAAATCAATCAACAAGCATTTCACAAGCACCTACGTGCTAGAAATTGGAAATACAAAAAAGTGAAAATCCCTGTGCTAAAGGAGTTGATATGGGGTACCTTTATCTATTTATCTGTGCAAGATTCAGTTCAAATCACACCATTCAACAGGGTAATCAGATCAAAGGTGACTAGACATATGGAAGCATAGAATATAAGCCTTCATTCTTCACCTATAGTGAGGACACTGGACTAGGTAATTTTGAAAGGTTTTTTTCCCCACTCTAAAATCTACGCCTCTATATGTCCAATCAACTTTGATGAAGGCTCCCCTCTTACCTCTTTGAGTATAAATTTAATTTGAATATGCAGTTTATTAATCATCACTTTCAACTAGGCCTCAGTGCTTCCGGAGAGGGAACAGGGATTAGACTTGTAATATCACTGGTTCTTGGAACTTCTGAGTGTGGAAAACCCCTTTCCCAATGCAAGTTGGTACCTTCTCTGCAATGTAGTCTTACAGAGTTGTTTGAGGCACTGAGGAGTGAAGGCACTAGCCCAGGGTCACATAGTATCAGAGGTGTGGCTTGAGCACAGGTCTTACTGGCTTCAAGACTGGCTTTACCCTCTACACCAGTGAGAATCACTGGTGAACCCCTTTCATCAAAAAAAAAAAGTGTGTTGTGAACCTCCAGAGCAATTTAATATAATATTAATAAACTTTGTTACAATTATTTATTGCTTAACGTGCTATTTAAAAATTGAACGCAGGTTAATGGTGAAGCATTAAATGGGAACCAATTGCTCTGTCATACCTCCTAAATACACAGGTTTTCTACTCAGAGTGGCCAAAGTAAAATCAGCCTCTGTTGCTCTGCAGGCCATTTCTTGCCTAGTTAAGTATTTTATAGGGACAAGCATCCCACTAAAGTCAGGTATAGTACATCTAAAGCATATTAAAGGAACCTAGAAGACTAAAATGAACTTCTTAAACTGTGCCTTGACTCTGGAATGGGTCATCAGGTTCTTCCAAAGACACTAAAGTGTATGCCAAGACACCCAGATTGTGACAATGTATTTGAGTTATAAACATCTTATAAAGATGGAAAGAAATTGAAGAATGTCTAAACCCTGGACAAACTTTCCATGGTACTCTGACATAACATGAAAGTTTCTCTGAAAGTGTTTTATTTTTCCTCTTCTCTTTTGTATTTTATTAGTCTACAATGAAACATGAATACATTTCATTGCCGGAAGGAGAAGCTTTTGCAATCACATTCCAGGTTCCCAGTCTAAAGGAAAACATTCATTCTCTTGGGGGGAGGGGAGGGGGAGATGACATGCTGCCTAGGGAGGTGGCTGCCAAAAACCAGTAAAAGCAATAAAAAAATTCATGTAAACAACATGTTTTAATCCTAAGTATTAATACAGTACAGATTAGATGACCTATCTAAAACATTTACCCATTTGGTTATAGGCTTAAAGTGAGCCAAAATAGGGAATTAAAGGAAGGAGGAGGAGATCTACTAGCTGAAATCCTTGTCCTGCTATCCTGGGACACGGAGACTTATTTCTAGGATTGAATGCAGACCCTGGGAGAATCTGGATTTTTACGTATGTCTTCCCTGTTATGAAGACATTAAAAAAAAAAGTGTCATGGGTTGCAGAGCACCCCAGAAGTTCTCTGGGGCACACCAAGGAATCTTCTCCTTGAGAAACTAAACCAGAGGACAGATAACACCTAGAGAGATAAGCTGAACCAAATTGGACTGAGCTAGCTTCGGATTCCTACCCTTCATTCTGGTCTCCCTCACCCTGGGGAGATAAATTTGGGTGTGGCTGCGGCCTTTGTGTTCTGAAGAGGGATCTGTAGCCACCCCTCACCCAATTCCTTTAGTCACTACCAGTGGGGGATGGTCCTCCACTCCTCACCCAATTCCCCCAGCTACCACCAGTGGGGGATGGTCCTCTCTCACTAAAGGAACTTTTCACTGGCAGATGGGCCACCCCCATCAGTTCCCTATAAAAGTACCTTCCAGTCTCCTGTTCGAGGAGATTTGGTACCTCTGAGCCATGTGCTTTATGCCAAATCTCCCCATGAAAAGTCCAAGGATTTCTTTCATGGTTTCCCTCCCCTCACCCTTCCCTTCCCTTGCTCCTAAATAAACTATCACCTTATTCTAACTAAGTTTTGTGTGCAAGAGGGTGTAATTCTTTAAAGAGGAATTCCCAAGAACCCCTCCCACCAACCCGTACCCCATTTTCCCACTATATCAAAAGCTTATGGAAAGGTTTTTTGGTAATCAAAGCTGGCACATAAATAGGAGAACACAGCCTGCCTGAATATGTATTTTCCCTCCCTCTTTGAGCTAGCTCCTCCCCAAGGTAACCCCACTCCAGAAAGAAGTAATCACTCTACAGAGTGAAGACTTCTACATAATTCTTGTTCTATCTTTCATGTCTTTCCTACTGACTCAGAATTTACTTACTTCTTAAATCTGTGTTCAGTAATGACTGAAATAAAAATCTCTAAGCAGTTAAGAGTCTCCTTTAAAATGCAGCTCCTTAGATATTAAAACACCTACCAAGACGAAAGAACTTCATATCCATACGTAGAAAATACTTTTATTATTCATGAATATGAAAGACATGAAGATCAACATTTTAAACCTCTAGGTAGACTCTTTCACAGGGTACTAAAGTAATAATTCAAGCAAAACAAGGGTTATAGAGAAACATACTAATTTCACCTGTTTTTTATTAATGAAGCCCCTTTCGACCCATCCTCATCAGCATCTCAAGCTTTAGCTACACCACCACCTTTTCCCATGTCCTCATTAATCTTAGCGCCTTCCATCTGACACTAGCCCCAATTTATCCTGTGTATATTTTATTTGCACAAAGTTGTTCACATATTGTCTACTTCATTAGAATGTGCTCTCTTTCAGAACAAGAACTGTTTTTGCCTTTCTTTTTATCTCCATTCACTTAGCACACTGCCTGGCACATATTAGATGCTACAAGTCAAGTGACTGCAGTTTCTAGTTATCTCTGATATCTTTACTTTTTTTTTTTTTTGGTGGGGCAATGAGGGTTAAGTGACTTGCCCAGGGTCATACAGCTAGTAAGTGTCAAGTGTCTGAGGCAGATTTGAACTCAGGTCCTCCTGAATCCAGGGCCAGTGCTCTATCCACTGTGCCACCTAGCTGCCCCTCTAATATCTTTAAATAGCTTAAAATTGTCATGGGGCGCAGAGCACCCCAGAATTTCTCTGGGGCACACCAAGGAATCTTCTCCTTGAGAAACTAAACCAGAGAACAGATAACGCCTAAAGAGATAAGCTGAACCAAACCGGACTGAGCTAGCTTCGGATTCCTACCCTTCATTCTGGTCTCCCTTACTCTGGAGAGATAAGTTTGGGTGTGGCTTCGGCCTTTGTGTCCTGAAGAGGGATCCGTAGCCACCCCTCACCCAATTCCTTTAGTCACTACCAGTGGGGGATGGTCCTCCACTGCTCACCCAATTCCCCCAGCTACCACCAGTGGGGGATGGTCCTCTCTCACTAAAGGAACTTTTCATGGGCAGATGGTCCACCCCCATCAGTCCTCTATAAAAGTACCTTCCGGTCTCCTGTTCGAGGAGATTTGGTACCTCTGAGCCATGTGCTTTATGCCAAATCTCCCCATGAAAAGTCTAAGGATTTCTTTCATGGTTTCCCTCCCCCCACCCTTCCCTTCCCTTGCTCCTAAATAAACTATCACCTTGTTCTAACTAAGTTTTGTGTGCAAGAGGGTGTAATTCTTTAAAGAGGAATTCCCAAGAACCAACCCCAACCCGTACCCCATTTCCCACTATATCATCTGGCGCCCGAACGTTGTAGGGACGTGGGATTTTCCTCTTTCCTCTTAGCACACAAACTGGGGGGTGGGAACCTCCCTTCTGGGTTTCCTTTCTCCCTCTCCCGCCTGACTCAACCTCCCATTTGAGTCACAGAGAGGTAGAGAGAGGGTCAGCTTTCGCACGCGACAGTGGAGGGCAGCCTGAGTCTCCCTCCCTCGCTGAAAGCTCAAACAGACGTCTGGACCACGCTTGGCACAAAACCTGGAGGTAAGGCCCTACCTTCTGGGTTTCTCTTCTCCCTCTCCCACCGGACTCAACCCGTTTGAGTCACAGAGAGGTAGAGACGGTCGGCGTCTGCACGACAGCAGAGAGCAGCCTGGGACTCCTAGATGTCCGAACCATGCTAGGACCCTCAGACTACACGTTTCTGGGTAAGAACATTTATGCTTATGTGTCTATCCCTTACCAGCTCTCTGCTCTTGGTTCAGACTATTCTCCTTAGACAGTAGTTATGGGACAGAAAGGGAGTGTTCCGAAAAATTCACCTCTGGGGTGCATCCTAAGAGATTGGACTAGACTGGAACTTAAAAACCTAAGAAAGAGATGTATGATACATTTTTGTAACAATTTATGGCCACATTATCCTCTAGGAAGTGAAGGAAATTGGCCTGTACACGGCACCCTTAATTATAATACCATTTTGCAATTGGACAAGTTTTGCAAGCGTGAAGGGAGATGGACAGAGATTCCATACGTATCGGCTTTTATGAGTTTGAGCCAGAAGTCAAAGGGAAAGGATGAGGTCCCCTTGCTGGTTGAGAATCACCACAAGCCCAAGCAATTAGCTAACTCTTCGGGCACCTACTCTGAGACCTCAGCCTCCCCTCCTCCTCAAACTCATTCCCTACCTGTTTCTCATTCCACTCCTTCTCCGCCTGCTTCCGTACCTATGGGTCAACCACAGTCATATCACTCTACGACTGAGACCTCTCCTTGCCCACCGGCTGATCTCAGAACCAATTCCCTGTGCCACACGGGGAGTGGATATCAGTCTCCTTCTATCCTGCTCTATCCCATTTACAATCGGGGGGAACTCCAATATGTTCCCATTTCTCCTGTTTTTTCCATTCAGCCGACCCCATCTGCTTTACCTAATCTGCAGTCACCTACGGCTATCTCCCTTTCCCCATCTCCACCCATGCTGCAGCCAAAGACTGTTTCCCCTCCCCCACCTACTCCACAGCCAAAGGCTGTCACCCCTCCCCCACTGGGCCCTGCGCCCAATCCTCTGTCTCCACCTGAGCTATCTCCCCAACCCAGGTCCTTACCAGCGTCTCCCACTACTTCCCTGCTTCCATTAAGGGAATTTCCCATTGGGAAGGGCACAACAGTAAGGCATGCCCCTTTTTCTATAAGCAGGTTATCTCAGATTAAAGAGAAATTGGGGAGCTACTCAGAGAACCCCACAAAGTTCATAGATGGCTTTAAGTCTGTGACACTGGAGTTTGACCTTTCCTGGACCGATTTGCAAATTATTCTTGCTAGCTGTTGTACCCCTGATGAGAAAAAACAGATTTGGGACCTGGCGGTACAAGTTGGGGATGAACACTCGCAGGTTGGAAATTGGGTTGGGGTCCCTGGTTTTACAGCTGTCCCGGTCATAGAACCGAGATGGAACTATGATAACAGGGAAGACAGGGCTCGTAGAAATCACATGATCACCTGCCTAGTTGAGGGAATGAGAAGGGGGGTTAAGAAACAGGTCAATTATGGAAAGGTGAGGGAGATAACACAGGGGTCTGATGAAAATCCTGCTGTCTTCATGAGCCGCTTAGCAGACTCTCTGAAGAAATATACTAACCTAGACCCCCAAAGAGATGTAGGAATTACTGTCCTCAATATTCATTTTATCAGCCAGTCTGCTCCTGACATTAGGAGAGAGCTCCAGAAGTTAGACTGGGGTCCCCAGATCCCATCCTCACAACTCCTTGACATTGCTTTTAAGATTTTTAATAACAGGGACCTTGCAGTAGCCAAAGAGAGAGAAAAGATGGCTCGTGCCCGCTCCATAGACCAAGCTCATATAATAGCAGCAGCCATCACCACATCTGCTACCAGCAGAACTCCGGCTGGCCGAGATTCTGGCAGCTGCAGTAAACCGGGACACAGAAGTGGGGGACGCCGCACGAAGGTGAGGTCAGCTCTCCTACCTCTTTGTCCCCAGGGCAGCACCCAAGAGATCGGCTCTGCAGCTTGCTCTCCTGACCAGCATCGTGTCAAGCCTATGGCCAAGCTGGACATAGGAGGCAAGCCTAGGAATGGTTTTGGGGCGACCTCTGTCTTCCTCTCTGGTTTAGGTCCTAGCATGCAATCAAGGCACAAAGTGGGGATGGGATAAAAGGACCCTTAATGTAGACAGACACTGCCTATCACAGAATTAGGCTTGAACTCCCTCCTGTAAAGCAGGCCACACCCTGTCCTGCAAAAAGGTCCCACTTGACTCCTGATCTGATAAAGTCCCTTTTCCCTTTTGCTCTGGTCAGTTTTAATTTTTTTGTTTAAGTCTGTTCCATCTAGGCTCAAGGATTCATGGCACTGTGCCTACGTGTTGCCTCTGGACTCTCTGGGCCCCTCACAACTCCGTGCATTCTAGGCCTTCTCCACTTCTCTCCCCTCCCCCTCCCTTGCGCCGTGATTCTTCGACCCCCGGTCAGCATGAAGCAGTTTCAGAAGAATCTTCGTCCCCTTTCCTTATATATAGAGAAGTGGGGAATGTCATGGGGCGCAGAGCACCCCAGAATTTCTCTGGGGCACACCAAGGAATCTTCTCCTTGAGAAACTAAACCAGAGAACAGATAACGCCTAAAGAGATAAGCTGAACCAAACCGGACTGAGCTAGCTTCGGATTCCTACCCTTCATTCTGGTCTCCCTTACTCTGGAGAGATAAGTTTGGGTGTGGCTTCGGCCTTTGTGTCCTGAAGAGGGATACGTAGCCACCCCTCACCCAATTCCTTTAGTCACTACCAGTGGGGGATGGTCCTCCACTGCTCACCCAATTCCCCCAGCTACCACCAGTGGGGGATGGTCCTCTCTCACTAAAGGAACTTTTCATGGGCAGATGGTCCACCCCCATCAGTCCTCTATAAAAGTACCTTCCGGTCTCCTGTTCGAGGAGATTTGGTACCTCTGAGCCATGTGCTTTATGCCAAATCTCCCCATGAAAAGTCTAAGGATTTCTTTCATGGTTTCCCTCCCCCCACCCTTCCCTTCCCTTGCTCCTAAATAAACTATCACCTTGTTCTAACTAAGTTTTGTGTGCAAGAGGGTGTAATTCTTTAAAGAGGAATTCCCAAGAACCCCAACTCCAACCCGTACCCCATTTTCCCACTATATCAAAATGATCAAGAAGGTGAAGAATTTAAACAAGAGTAGAAGGAGGTGAGTTGTCTTTTATGCTCTAAGTACTGCAACCAATTCACTAGGCAACAACTTTCCATTTTCCTTCCCCCAGTGGAAAAAGAAAGACAGTGACCTCACAAGAGGGACAGCAAAGATTAATGAAGAGATGTTTGAATAAGAATCACAGATGAGGAGAGCTACTCCATTTTGGTAAAAACCAGGAACACTTCACCTTTGATTTCAAGAAATTTAAGAAGTGTACAATCAGGAAGGTCTCCAATATGCCATTTAAAGTATTTCATACTTTCAAATCTGTTTAAAAAAAAAAAACAACAATGGTCCACCCAACGTGCTTAAATCCAAGTCTCTTCCATCTTCAGGATCCTGCTGCACTAGATGGCCTCTGAGGACCTTTCAAGCTCAAATCTATGATGCTACAATCCTGTGCATCTTCTATAGCTCCCACATCAATGACACCTTCCCATTCAATTCAACAAACATTTGACACAAGCAGATGAGCCCCTAGGCTGAAGGATAAATGGAGTTGAACTCAGTCTTGAATAACAATCGATATTTGACATAATCGCTGAGAGGATTTCCAGTTAAACAGCCTCTTCATTCCCTTCCCAGAGCACAGAGATGATTTCAGTCCTATTACAGCCAATATATTATCTAAATATTTATTTTTATTATTTGATTCTGTTAATAAATCACAAGGCCAATAACAGTGATGTTTGCTTAAGCCACTAAATTCAGAGTTTAAGGCAGATTAGCCTATGGGAAAAGAAATTATCCCAGTGTACTCCAAAATAGGGGTCGATTCCACATGGTTCTGTAATGTTACTAATTTCTTCTCATTATCCAAAACATAGAAACTGTGACAGACCACATTTGAACTTTGTTAGAAACAAGCCAGTGTAGGGTGAGGGGTAGGAGGCTAGAATATCATCCCCTGAGATCATCTAAGAGATAAACTGTATCATGCACCCACAACCCCAGAGATCTCTACATGCAGACTTGGGAATCATGTGCATAGAGATGATCATCAAACCAATGGGAATTGATGAGATCACTTACGAGTATATAGACAACCAGGCATAATGGAGCACTCCTGGAGGATGAGGCTAGGAGCTCAGGAGTTCTAAGATGCAACCAAGCCAAGCTGACCAAGTGTCCTCACTAAGACCAATTACCAAAAAGCCACCAGGCTACATAAGGAGAAGGAAATTGGCCAGGTCTGAAAAATGGAGGTTAAAATTTCCAGGATGACTGATAATGAGATCAGGCCTGGACAAGATAGGGAACTCCAGTCTTCAAAGAAAAAGAAAAACAGTATATAGAGAGCAAAGAATTTTCTGTATTATTTCTGGTCTCCCAAAGTCTAAAAACAAACAAAACTTTTCCTTTACCTTTCTATCCCATTAATTAATGGATGTCCCTCCTTTCACTGCTAACTTTTATAGAAAAAAATGCTTACATCTGAGGTCTATCTTTTCTCAACTATTCTAGTGAATATGCTCTCCCAAGAGGCACCAAGAACCTCTAAGTGCCAACCCAATAACTTTTTTTCAGACTTCATCTTCCTTGATCTCTTTTTGAAATTAGTAATTAATTTCACCTCCTAGACTGGAAATTCTCAACCTGTGTCTTGTGGCCCCCTTGTGAATCCTATGTGTCCCTTTCTTAGAATAATGTTCTATAAAAAATAAAGTACACAACCCATTATAATGAAATACAGTTATCAAAATATCTTAAAAACCAAGTTCATGGTGCCCAGGTTAAAAGGACTGGGTAGGTACTTTCTTCTTCCTTGGCTTTAAAGATGACACTCTTTAAACTCTCTGTTGTCCTCTAACAGCTTCCTCCCTATTTCCTCATCATCCTGACCTCTTAATGTGTGTTCCTTAAGAGCCTGTCCTCAGTTCTTTACAATCTATCCCTGGGCATTTCTATTTAATCCCTTAGTTTCAGTAGTGGCAAATAAAGGATATTTTTAAGAATCTGTTAAAAATGATAAACATACATAGCTTAACAACTGACCAACTTCTTAAAGGTATTCAAAAATATCTTGATGTTTCTGAATCCAGGCTACTGATTTTACTGCTAACAACCAACAAGTTAAAAATGAGGTCTTGAGGACATCTTGGTTTGTCTCTTTATTACAAACACAATAAGATCCTGAATGTGTGAAGTTTTGAGCTACCTAAGAAAATCGATAGGGCAAAGGAAATGAGGAATGAATGGACAGAGGACTGGATTTAGGCTCAGAGGTCATCAAGTGCACATCATGGCTGTGCCACATACTACTTTGTATGACATTAACCAAATCACTTAAACGCTCTGGGCTTCATCTTCCTTATCAGTATAATGAGGCAAGTGGAGCATCATCTCCAAGGTCCCTTAGGGCTCTAAATCTTTGATCCTATGAATATCCCAATCCCACTTTTTGTACTCTTCTAAATTTAAAATACGTACCGTGCAAGTATTCTGAGGCAGTTAGGTGGCACACTGCTAGGCCTGGAGTCTGCAAAGTCTGAGTTCAAATCTGGTCTCAGACATTTATTAGCTATGTGACTCTGGACCAAACACATAGCCTCTATCTGACTCAGTTTCCTCATCTGCAAAACAAAGCCCCTACCTCCCAGGCATATTGTGAGGATTCTGTGACCTAATATTTGCAAAGCACTTTGCAAACCTCAAAAGCTTTATATAAATGCCAGCAATTTTTTCCCACACACATTTTTAATAGGGTATATAGCTAATTCCATTCATCAAATATAACTCATGATGGTTACATCTCACACACTTGTTAAATTAGCATAAATAAACACGAGTGCTCCTAAAGCATTGGTCTCAAGCTCAGAGTTAACAACTGATAATGTGTCTGGGTTAACAGGCTTTCAGAAACACTGGCAGCTCTGATCCTAAAGACCAAACACCCGCACCCCAACCCGATTTCCAACAACTAGGTTTTCGAAAATTCAAATTTTGTTGGCTTGTCATTAAAGGGTCATTTTGTTTAGGCTCTATGACTTTTTGGGTCAAACATGTAACTTCATGGTGTGTAAGGGGCCACCAGTGAGGAAGTTCCTTCTACCAACAGCAACAACTCTTAGGCACTTCATTTCAATGTTGCTGCCAGGAGGCACGTTAAGTGAGTTGCCCAGGATTCCACAGCTAATATGCATCAGGGGCAGGACTTACTCCTGCATCCTCTTGACCCTTTAAAGAGTCATGATGGGGGGAAAAAAGAGCCATGATGCCTCTCTTTATGATATCAAGCCTAATTTGAAACTTGTAACTAGGGAACATAATGGGACATTTCAAACAACCTAGATGCATACTATATGTCTTATTGATAAATGAACCCCTTTTTCTACTGCTACTTGCAGAGGTAGCAAATGGAATTTCTAGCATAGTTGGTAATGCCCCATTAAAAAAATCCATGCACAAAAATGCATATACAGTCACCTCTTTACTGTTAGAAAAGTACAAAAAGGCTGGGCAGGAGGAGAGAGAACTCAACAAGCACTTAAGAAACATGCCCATTAAATCTTTACAGACTGGAAAACCATGGACATCCTGTTGATAACTAAACAGGCTTAACAGCTGTTTGCTGTTCTGTAAATCATTTGTGCTACAGAAATAAATCTGGTACCAATGTCTTCTAAATGACCTACAGAAAATGATTAAAGGAAGAGTCCTTGTTGGGGGTTTTTATTAGCTGGCAAAAGAACATTCTTGGCAGCCTTCTTCCTGATGTCACTGGAAAAGCTGCATAAATTAAACAGTTGGGTTTTTTTATTTTACAAAACAAACTTAAGGCTGTGGATAAGATGGACTTGAAGCACACACATAAAGGAGAAAAGGCATGGCTGTCATTTACAAGCCATTCAATTTGGAGGCCCGTGCTTCTCAAACTATACTTGAATGTAAACCAGTGGCTAGAAATTCACTGCCAAACTTCAAAGCAAGAACAGAATTTATTTAGTCGCCAGCCCCATTTTTCCATTAAAAAATGTACACAACTGCTACCATTAAATTGTTTGGCATCAGTACTTTTTTTTCTTAAATACATTCATGGTTTTTTTTTAAATTAATTTATTCTATTAGAATTTAACAGGTTTATGTTTGTCTGTATTTTGGTTTTTTTTTTTTTTAGTGAGGCAATTGGGGTTAAGTGACTTGCCCAGGGTCACACAGCTAGTAAGTGTTAAGTGTCTGAGGTCGGATTTGAACTCAGGTACTCCTGAATTCAGGGCCAGTGCTTTATCCATTGCCACCTAGCTGCCCCCTCTGTGTTTTTGTTTGTTTGTTTGTTTGTTTGTTTGTTTGTTTGTGGGGCAATAGGGGTTAAGTGACTTGCCCAGGGTCACACAGCTAGTAAGTGTCTGAGGCCGGATTTGAACTCAGGTACTCCTGAATCCAGGGCTGGTGCTTTATCCACTGCGCCACCTAGCCGCCCCCCTCTGTGTTTTTTTTAAGAAGTCTAAACCCACAAGTCTGGAAGTTAGGAGAAGGTTTGAAAATGGACACTAGAGTGGACATCCTTTCAAAGGAACCACACCTCTTCTCTCCTGTTTTCTAGTGGGGAAAAAGGAGCCAACAGGCAGAGCTGTGGGAAAATGGAAAGTGCCCTGGAGTTAAGGGCTAGGAGCTGGATTCATCTAACTAGCTTAAGAAAGTCACTTAGGAACCTCATGGGGTCTCAGTTCTCCCTCTGGATAATGAGAGGAAAGATAATGCTATTCCTTTGTATCTAGGTGCCCTGTGCATCTCTTTGGCTTTATGCTATTTCTCAATCCCCTATTTGTAATGGGGAGAAAGGAAAGGGGGAAAACTGCCAGTGGGCTACTCCTAGGGGAAAGTGTGTGGGATAGCTGAGGCAGCAGCTCTGGCAGGACTTGGAGACAAGATAAGAATGGCCTAGGGCATTTATTCTGGCCAGTCACCTCCCAAGGGGAAGGCTAATTTAACCCCTTAAAGGATCTGAATTGCTTGTGAGAGAATATACCACCTGATTCTAAGACATTTACAAAAAGGCTTAAAGCTCCTAAGACAACTTCAGAAATAACTTTTTGTGAGAATCCCAAATCTGCACCAATCTTGATGTGGCCGATGTGTATGAGTATGTGTATGTATGTAAGTTTATGTGTGTGTGTGTGTATAAGTACACACAGCTGTACATATATACATATACACATACATTATATATACACATCAACATACATATGTGTATATATGTAGACGTCCATACACATATACATGTGCATGTATACATATGTGTGTATCTATATCCTTAAAGGGCCTTGGAGGTATCACTGAATGGTGTTAATAGAGTTAAAAGATAATAATGAAAAACAAAGACTTCAATTATTTTCCTACTTCAGCTGATGATTAATGTGGACAGTCCACTTGCCAGTGCAGACTACAATCCATCCATACCTTCTCATCCCAAACCATCTTATCTTAACCATGCCCTGTGCCCTAAATCCTCAGATTTCCGCTAGGAAGGAACCAGGGAAGCACTCAAACTGTCTGTCTGCTCTCCCCAGCTCTGCTACACAACTGGCACAGCCCCCTTTCCATCATTACATTTCTTCAAGGATGTCATTGAGACCACTTCTGAGGCACAGGCCGGTAGGTCACCATGGCAAATTACTCTCAGCCATCATGCATTCCCCTTTGGGTCATTCACAGTTTTGATTCTTTCGCATACTTGTGTCAAGCACGCGACTAACAATCACCTTGACTGCGGCCCAAATGTTAACTTAAGATTTAACAAAAGATAGTAAACTAAGTCAATATGCAGCTCACAGGGATTTTTATGTATGGCTTAATGGTACCTATTTCTATTTTAATTTAATTTAATTTTGAAATTTCTGTATGTCATTACTGCTTTAGAGAACTGTGGTGCTGCAAGATTCACAAGTGCACAGGATCACTAGAATTGTTGAAAACACTAAGCAATTTCTCAAATGCTACTTAGTCCACTCTCTTTCTCCTATGGTACCAATTCATTATCTATCTGCATTGTCTGTCCTACATACACATAACTATGAACTCATTCAACTATTTGATCATTCAAACACAGAGAATGGACAACAGACATTTTTCATCCACTTAGATTTTCCTGTGTGAACTGTCAGTCCAATCTCATGCAAGTCTTCTTAACACAACAGTGGTAAACATTTTTGGCAAGCCTTCATCTCTCTATTTTATATGCTTCATTTGATGATAACCATCCTCTCCTCCAAATTCTACAGGAAACCTGTATAAACTTAGCAGATACATGAGAGATCACCAGATGGAAAAAAGTCTCTAAATCTGCATTTTACTGTACTAATAACAGATTGCAATAAATACCAAGCGACTTATATTTTCTGCACCTATCAGTCAACTGTGACTGTGAAGATGTAGCCTGCCATAGAGAATGCTTCGCAAAGAAAGTACAGTCCTGAAAAAAAAGCAACAAGTGCAACTTTCTCAGGAGGGCTTCCAACCAGGTACAGTGAATCACTGGCAGCTGAAGATCAACAATTAATTTACTAAACGTGTACCTGGTGACCCCCAAGGTAAAAGCAGTCCACAAGGAGATTCTTTAAAGACCCACAAGGCAAAAGAAGCCCCAAAGGAGGGTCCATAGAGTTACAAGAACCTCCTTTGGACTTCACTTCTTAGCCAAAAAGCCCACAGACGGGTCAAGAGCTGGGCCTATTGAATTCAATGAAGCAAACAGCAAAAAATAACAAGACTGTATAGTGGACCAGAACTGCTCCAAATGCCTTTTCCCTTTTTTAAATCTCCAGAACCTCTCTCTAACTTCCTTATTTTTGCTTGGGGGGGGGGGGGAGAAGGCTCCTCTTTCTCAAACTCCCTTCAAGGGCTGTTCAAAACTCAGGAACTAAGAGCCCAGTCTCCCCCACGCCTCTTCTGAAAGAGCTAATTTTTCAAAAGAATAATAGACACAAGAAATCCTGGGAATAGGAGGGAAGGAAAAGAAGAAACTCTCATTATGGGAGTACCATTGCTCATGTACCTTGTCCCCTTTAGTGGTCCTGACACTACGAGATACAAATCTAGAGAATTACCAGGGGGGCAGCTAGGTGGCACAGTGGATAATGCACCAGCCCTGGATTCAGGAGGACCTGAGTTCAAATCCAGCCTCAGACACTTAACAGCTGTGTGACCCTGGGCAAGTCACTTAACCCTCATTGTCCCATCCCCCACCCCCGGCAAAAAAAAAGAAATACCAGTAGGTATGCTCATAAGTGAAAACAAGATTTCACTAGGACTAGCTTTTATGTCACTTATTCCAAATTCTTGAAAACAAGTCTACCTCAGTTGGTCCAGCATACATCATGGGTGATGGAAAGATGGCCACCACTGTGTTTTCAGGATTCAGGATTCCCTCTTCCAACACTGCAGCGTGCTGCTTCATCCGCCACATCAAAGGAACATCATCATCTTTTGTCCAGCCACCAAGAGGATGCAGGAGGAGAACTGGGCGCCGGTATCCCCTTTCCAAAAGCTGCTTATGAGTATCCTGCATTAGCAGAGCATGTCCATTGTGCACTGGGTTGCGTAATTGAAATGCAAAGACAGCATCTGAGAAGATAATTTCTAGCATTAAAATAGATACAGCTTAGTCGTGGATTACAACCTGAAGGAGAAACAATACATCTTAACTCTATCTAGATTTAATTTAGTGGATGTACTAAGGGTTAGCCAAATATGATGAATGCTCAGAACCTGAGTATAATAAACATAAACCAGCTTGGGAGGGTGGGAAGACAAAAGGGAAACTCACTTTGTCTTAGATCAAAAAGACGTGTAGTACTTTATTTTTCATGAATGAATATTATGTAAATAATGTATTTATATTATTTATATTAAAATATCTTTTTCATTATTTAAACAAAGTCAATGCGCAGGCATTTAGAGTATATGAATGCATTCCATAGTCAAGGGGGCCACTTAAGTAATTCTCAAGCTTTATCTAAACTTCCTTCTTTATGCTTAGTTTTCACCTTTTGCTGTGCCTCTCTAAATCAGTCTAAAAACTTAGCCCAACCTAATACCCACCCTCCAGGATGAATCCACCCATGCAACCCATGGCACTGACCTTAAAGGAACCAGAGAACTTGAATTGTTGGTTCAACAAATGGCTTGCATATGTTTATCACCATTATTCAGTTTGCTTGGCTTGACTTAGGCTCAATCTTGACACCAGCTTCAAATTTTGGAGTCTACTTTCACTACCTGTATCTTCTGGTAATGACCCCACCCTACCCCTATACTTAAAATGCAATGGTTAATTCTATGTCTCCCGGTTCTGAGCATGGCTGTACAGCCCTAATCTAAGCCTTCACTTGTTTTTTCTCATCAGAGGGGCAGGCTGGTCCAGTAAGAACACTGAATTTGGAACCAGAGGACTTGAGTTCATATCCTAGCTCAGCAAGTTCCTTGGTTTCTCTTAGATTCCTCAACTGACCTTTGACTTCTTATCTGTAAAATGAAGAAGCTTGAAGATGTTCTGAAATGTCACTTCCAGCCTTAAATCCAAGCTCCTCCCTGGAAGCCTTAATTTAGTCCCTACTCATGCCCCCCTGGTCAGTAAGTGTCTGAGGTCAGATTTTTTAACTCAGCACCATCTGACTCCTAGTCCACTGCACCAGCTAGCTGCCTGCCCCTAACAACAACTCCCTCCCAATGTTCCTCCAAGCATTATAAGGAAGTCTTATCTATTTTACATTGCAGCTAACTGTAAAATCACAAACAAAAGCAGCCTTTATTTGAAAGATACATTGTTATCACTTAAAATTCACAAAGTATGAGCTCAGGGATTTTCTATTTTTATCAGTAGTACAAAAAGATGTTAGCTGAAGGAAACATGATTTTTTAACCTAACTAAATCACTAAGAAATCCTAAGCTGTGATTTATGTAATTAATCCCATGATCCAGACTGCAAAGCACAGAATTTTAATTGAGAAGCAAACAAAAGAGAGGGTAGCCTTAACCACTGTCATTGAGTGGACAAAGTACAAACTGACATCAACATGACCAAAACAATATCTGTCATAGAGCAGACGGCAGTGACTTCAAGTGTTATGACTTTGTATATTACATTAGACATCACGTTGTTATCCCTAACTGTAATAGTGGTTTTTGTTTTTGACAGGGGACCTGGACCTTTGTCTTCACTAAGAAAACTCCCTCTAGCTTAAGAGTCTTAGAGAGCTGTCCAGACCACTTCTCACTGTTAAGCAATTTACCCAGGGTTACAGAGCCAGCATAACAACAGTAACAATACAAACATGTATGTTATATTATCTTATTGACTAGTACATGTCAGAGGTGGGACCTGAGACCCAGTCTTCCTGATTCTGAGGATGCCTCTCTAGTCTATTACTTTTACCCTCCAAAATTTACCAGGCTCCATATCTGCTCCACTCTTACCTTGAGACTTAGCCAGACCCTTTCACTGACTGCCCAGTGGTCACTAGAGCATTAACTTCTGGTTTGACTTTCCAAGGTACAGGGTGTTTCTGATAAATGGTCCTTCTCCTTCCCAGTGTAACGATTGGAATGACGCCACCTGCTGGATACTTACTGTAGAAGAGTTCTGCCCATGAAGCAAAGGTCTTTGAGGGCAAGACCAGGCTTCAGGAAGTGACGCGGACTAGTGGGAGGAGGAAGGAAGAGACTGGCGCTCGGTCTCATGCTCTTTCCTGAGGACGCTGGCGGAGAAGGGAGCTAGAAATGTGCTCTCCCTTTAATAGATAGGAATCTAGGCCTTTCTCTCTCTCTTTACCAAATTCTTATTCTCCTTAATAAATGCTTAAAAGTCTAACTCTTGCTAAAGCTTGTAATTGATTGGCGACCACTCATTAGATATTTTAGGCAGTTTAGCTAGAATTTTAACCCTTAACAGATGGCTGACCACGAAGAGGAAAGCTAACCCCCAGTCTTCTTCTGATCTTCTGGTTGGGTAAGAAATTTCCCCTCCCTCTCCCTTTAACTGCTAAGTACTGGTGTACTGGCTATGTTTTCCTTCAAATTTTTTCGAATGGACCTTTTAGACTCCCTAATTATCCTATTTTTGATTTTAGTCTGTTTAACCAGACAAATGGGAGATAAGATCATGTTAATGCTTTGTTTTTGTGGATTTTCTATTTTTCTTTTTATTTTTGTTAGAAGAGCCAGCAACATACTCCCACAAAGAAATATCTCTCCCTCTCCCAACCATGCTTTTTCAGAGAAACCTGAAGAGATTCCTGCAGCTTTTCCCAGTTCTAACACTAATTGTTGCTCTAATTTTGCATGCCTGGAGGCAATGACCCACCCTCTAGAAGCTTTTAATCCCCTAGCACCTGGAGGCAAAGTGGGGGAAGAGGAATCCAGGCCTGAGTTCAAAATCAAGTCTGATTCAAATTGCTCTGGTCCCTCCCCTCCTCTCCAGACCCCACCCTCTACTCCTCACATGGCCAAGCCCATTGCTTCCCCTGCCTGGGAAGTCCAGAGATGTGATGCGCATGCTCAACTTTTTCTACCTGCATTTGCAGCTTCAGGCTCAGCCCTTCCCCGGCCTGGCTGTGCTTTTGAGACAATCTTAGAAAACTCTTTAAATTCCAGATATGCTCGTTTTGTTCATAATTTTGCTAACCTGCTTTTGTCTTTAATTAGTAATCTTATAAAGCATTTGTATGGTGAAAAGCCCGACAGACAATATAGAGGGGTTAAAGAAGAAAAACTTAAGCTGAATAAGAATGACAATCAACATAGTTCAAGACTCTGCTTCTTTTGCCATGGAAGGGTATATATTTTACAGAAATGTAGAAGTAAGCAGCAAGGTATTGATATGAGTATTGGGGATTTTAGATACCAGAATCAAAAGTGTTCTGAATTCACTCAGAGTAATAGTATCAGTTCAGAGGTTACATAGGATTTCTATGCTATTATATATACATTTTGAAATTAATGGTATGGGTTTATTTTCATAGAGATTTTCATGCTTTTGAGATTGTGTCTTATACTTAGTTTCTAAAAGAAGGAGAATATTTGTAAAAGCTTTTTATAGTCATGTGATCAAGTTTATATTTTATAATACTCTTATTAATATTAAGTTCATATTCATTTAGATTTCCTTAGTTTGAATTTCATTGTCTTTTATTGTTCCATGTGTATTTTCTTCTATTCATTTGTCTATCTAATTTTGAAACATTGCAAGATGGTTTTGATTTTATTATACAATGTTAATTCTAGGAGTATTGTGCTCCCATATTCTGAGTTGTTTGTTTTTGTTATTTTTTCTCAACTGATTATTTGATCAAACTCTTTAAAGCATTTCCCTGGCAAATTGTTTGCCATGGCAAGTGTAAATTGATTCTTGAAGTATTATTTTTGATAAGCATATTCCAAAAAAAAAAAAAAAAGAGGGGAACATTTGTAAAAGTTTTCTTTGAGATTGTGTTGTGCTTTAACTTGTATTTAAATATGTTCAGATTTTTCCAAAAAGTAATTGTATACTAAGTTAAAAAAAAGGGGGTATTATTTGAAATTGTTGCATAATTATATATTGTGTTCTGAGTCAAGATGTATTCACATTTTTTGCAATCATTTATTATCCTCAATTTTTAAATCCATATGAGACTTGGATTATGGGAACTTATCATTTAAAACATTAATTGCCTTTATTCTGAGTTATCAGATGCCAGTTGGCCAAGATGCCATCCAATCACAAGAGGAATACATGCAAGAGCAGACACTGAACTGTCACATGAGGGGAGACATGCATGAAGTCAAGGTATGGCCGAGGGAATGGCTTTTGACTAATGTTGAGGTTGGATTCTCTTGGTTTAATATTTTATTTTATTTTTCCCCACAATATTGTACAGATGGCTGGAAGTATTGATCCCACCCATCTCACTTCTACACCTGGCTTCTATGCTCCCTCCTATATGCCTGATGCCATGGACCATCTCAATCCCATGCATCTGATTAAGTCTGACTCAGTTTCCTCCAATATGTTCAGTGGCATGGACATATATTCCATCCACCTATTTTAAGCCTGGCATACTGCATGGGCAGTACATATTGCTCAAGTGTGGGAATGCTCATATCCCATCATTTCTCTGTTCTTTTATGGTAACCCCCATAATTATCTCAGGTGTCATGATAAATACAGTGTTGAATTTGGCCTTGACACCTGTTACCAATTATATTAGATTTTTTAATTTCTCATAATGGCATGAGGATAATTAGGCAGATGATGCAAAAAGTGATGAAACAAAGATAAAAATTATTTTTAAAAATTAATATCGCAGCAATTGTCTTCTCAAATACCCTCCATAAGGGGGGACTATAGTAATATTATAATTTTAAAGAATGGTTCAATTTTTGTTTTATTATATGTTTCATGTGTAACAACTAAGATTCTGAATTCCCTTAGACATGTTTTTGAGAACTTTCATTGTTTGATTTGATTATTGACAAAGCTATTTTAAAGTTGTGTTAAGCTCAATTTTGTAGGAAATTTCCTGGCTGATTACCAGTATCCACACATCAACACCTGAAAAGACTTCCATTCCACGACTACACCTAGAGGACATCTGAGAAAAGACTTTCAGAGACTTTAAATGAACAGTTTTGATTTGTTGTTTTTGTTGTTTTTTTTCTCTTTCTGTTATAATATACATCATCTGTAACATGTATTCTCTGCAGAGGCCCTCCCTTTGCAAGACTAATGTCAAAGCGTCGGTTCATGAGGACAAAAAAAAAATCGCTCCTCTGGACAAAACTTTCCTCTCTTCCTTTTCTATATTGTTGTTCACATATTATTAGTTAGCAATAGTTATCATATTGTTTTTACTGTTCCGTCAAGGAAACATTTTGTTTCTTGAGGAACAACAGGGGGGACTGTAACGATTGGAATAACGCCACCTGCTGGATACTTACTGTAGAAGAGTTCTGCCCATGAAGCGAAGGTCTTTGAGGGCAAGACCAGGCATCAGGAAGTGACGCGGACGAGTGGGAGGAGGAAGGAAGAGACTGGCGCTCGGTCTCAGGCTCTTGCCTCTGGACTCTGGCAGAGAAGGGAGCTAGAAATGTGCTCTCCCTTTAATAGATAGGAATTTAGGCCTTTTTCTCTCTCTTTACCAAATTCTTATTCTCCTTAATAAATGCTTAAAAGTCTAACTCTTGCTAAAGCTTATAATTTATTGGAGACCACTCATTAGATATTTTAGACAGTTTAGCTAGAATTTTAGCCCTTAACATGACAAAGCTATTTTAAAGTTGTGTTAAGCTCAATTTTGTAGGAAATTTCCTGGCTGATTACCAGTATCCACACATCAACCCCTGAAAAGACTTCCATTCCACGACTACACCTAGAGGACATCTGAGAAAAGACTTTCAGAGACTTTAAATGAACAGTTTTGATTTGTTGTTTTTGTTGTTTTTTTTCTCTTTCTGTTATAATATACACCATCTGTAACATGTATTCTCTGCAGAGGCCCTCCCTTTGCAAGACTAATGTCAAAGCGTCGGTTCATGAGGACAAAAAAAAAATCGCCCCTCTGGACAAAACTTTCCTCTCTTCCTTTTCTATATTGTTGTTCACATATTATTAGTTAGCAATAGTTATTATATTGTTTTTACTGTTCCGTCAAGGAAACATTTTGTTTCTTGAGGAACAACAGGGGGGACTGTAACGATTGGAATGATGCCACCTGCTGGATACTTACTGTAGAAGAGTTCTGCCCATGAAGCAAAGGTCTTTGAGGGCAAGACCAGGCTTCAGGAAGTGACGCGGACTAGTGGGAGGAGGAAGGAAGAGACTGGCGCTCGGTCTCATGCTCTTTCCTGAGGACGCTGGCGGAGAAGGGAGCTAGAAATGTGCTCTCCCTTTAATAGATAGGAATCTAGGCCTTTCTCTCTCTCTTTACCAAATTCTTATTCTCCTTAATAAATGCTTAAAAGTCTAACTCTTGCTAAAGCTTGTAATTGATTGGCGACCACTCATTAGATATTTTAGGCAGTTTAGCTAGAATTTTAACCCTTAACACCAGTTAATAAACAGCAGGCTCCTAACCTTAAATGGGGTATTTATTTTGGTGGCATGTCTCAAGAGAACAATGAGTAAATCCTTAGATTACCAGCAGGTCAAAGATGATTTTAAAATATAGCCACTTAAGGGGCAGCTAGGTGGCACAGTGGCACTGGCTCTGGATTCAGGAGGACCTAAGTTCAAATCCGACCTCAGACACTTGACACTTACTAGCTGTGTGACCCTGGACAAGTCACTTAACCCTCATTGCCCCACCAAAAAAAAATAGCCATTTAGTAACATTATTTACAGGCACACATTTCCAACAGAAACATAAAAAGACACCAAAATATATGTCTATATAAATGATTCCATAGGTTTCCTCCCAAAAAAGGACTAATCTAGTTCTGCATTAGATAATGCAAACAGTTAAGACTGATCATCCATACAAAGTCCCTATTAGCAGTATATGTAAGACTTTACTGCCAAAAGTCTTTCAAGTAGAATTATCTGCCTGCTACAATATCATCTGAACTCGAGAATCCTGGGGCACACCCGAACTCACCCATTAACTTCCTCGTCTTCCCCCCATCCAACCCCTCCATTCCTGTCACCTATTGGCCAAGGAATGAAAAAAATGGCCTCGTCCTCCTGTGGTACAGACTTCTGCATACAGCATGTCTATGAATTACTCTACTCTTGTGCCCATGGAGCTGAGCACGGAGGTAGAGTGAGCAGGCCCCAAGCTCACACTCTAGTACTACTACCTTAGGTGCTCCAAGGCAACAATAAACACTAAAAGCAAAGTTGTCAGTGTATTTTGTACCTTTGTCACATTTTCAATCTGTAAAGGGGGTGAACAAAGAATTACATTTAAATAAATTGTGGTGCATGAACATAATGAAAATCACTGTGCTGGTGTCACGGATCCAACGAATACTTTTTCTTAAGGTAGCATTTATACAGCACTTTAAGGTTTGCAGAGAGCTTGACAAATGTCATAATATTATCCGATTTGATCCTCAAAATAACCCCAGTAGGTCGGTGCTATTATCATCTTTTTTAACAGATGGGGAAATTGAGGCAGATTGTGAAGTGATTTTCCCTGGGTCACACAGCTAGTAAGAATCTGAGGCTGGACTGAACTCGTCTTCCTGACTTTACATCACCTAACTGCTCCTATTCACCCTTGTTATGTGTCTGTGGACAAAGTTGTTCCATCTCTGTCAGCTATAACTTGTTCTGCACCTGTAAAATTAGGTAAATGATCACACCACTCACCCCCACCCCAGTTCTCAGTCTGTTTCCAGGAAAGTGCTTAAAACCACATACATTCCAGTAAGTGGCAGAAATGGGACAAGAACTATTGGTCTTGGCTGAGCATTTTCAGTAGAATATGTACCAAATATGTGGTGGGCATGATTGCTAAACCACTGTCAATGACTGCTAAAAGGTCAGAATTAACAGGAGAGGTGCCACAGAACTGAAAACAGACAAATAACTACTTCCATCATCAGGGACAGGTAGCCTCAGTCAGAACAAGAAAACAAAGTATGTTAAACATATAGAATAAAAGGTTTTATCTTCCCCCACTCTCCTCCAAAAAGGGAGGAGGGAGAAAAGGCAGTGGAATCTGCAAACTTTAAGCTGGTAAGCTTTACTTCAATTCCTGGTAAAATCTAGAAAGTGTAATTAAAGGGATGGCTTGTGAATGTCTGGAAAGGGAAACAGTGATCACTAAAGCCAGCATGGCTTGATGAAGAATGAGTCTGAGTCATACCAGACAATATTAACATATCAAGTAGATAACTAGGCCCAGTAGTACTTACTACTGGAGTGGTAATTAGGGGCTCGTTGTCATTTTGGAGAATGATTTCTAGTTTAGTGTCTTGGGACTCTCTCCATGGTTATCAAATATATAAAAGGGATTGGCAGGATAGCTAACATACTGAATGAAAGATTCAAGATCTAAAAATCCTAAGGAAGAAATGAAGATGAAATTTAATGCAGAAAACTGTAATCTTAGATGTGGTTTCCAAAAAGTCAATTTCATAATTATGAGAATAGGAAAGATATTTAGTCAGGAATTCTTATGAAAAAAAGATCTGGGAATTTTAGTGCACTTCAAGTTCAATATAAGTGAATAGGGGCAATGGCAACTCAAAAAGCTACGGCAATCTTAGGCTTTATTAAAAGAGAAATTGCGCCCAGTGGTGAAGAAACCATGGCACTCTTCTCCAGAGAGATCAGTGTATGGAGTTCAGTTCTGAATGCCATGTTTTAAAAAAGACACTGAGAAGCTACATTATATTCACAGCAGAATCAGAGCTCATGGGAGGAATGGAGGTGAAGCCATAGAAAATTTTGTTAAAGGAAATGCAGAATATTTAACCTGGAAAAGAGAAGGCAGGGAACATGATTACTTCTTTTTTTTTTTTTTTTTTGCAGGGCAATGGGGGTTAAGTGACTTGCCCAGGGTCATACAGCTAGTAAGTGTCAAGTGTCTGAGGCCAGTTTTGAACTCAGGTCCTCCTGAATGCAGGGCCAGTGCTTTATCCACTGCACCACCTAGCCGCCCCATGATTACTTATTTAAGTACTGATGAGCTCTAATGTGGAAGAGGAATAGACTGGCTTTACTTAATAATAATAATGGCTAACATTTATATAGTACTTACTATATGGCAGGCACTACAGTAAGCATTGTTGTTTGTCCTTTCGTTCTCCAAGAGGACCATGACATCAGGGTGATGTTAGGATTTGCAGTGAAATGGATTTAAGGGAGGGCTGTGCAAGGGTACTAACCTCACTCTCTCCTCCAGAGCCATCTTGGTCTAGTGGCAAAATATGTATCAGGATGACTGGAGACGGCCCCGGATGTTTTAAGGCAAATACACTTAAGTGGCTTGCCCAGGGTCACACAGCTATTAAGTATCTGAGGTGAAATTTGAATTCTGGTTCTCCCAACTTCAGGGCTAGTGTTCTATCCACTACACCACCTATCTGCCCCTTTGGTAAGCATGAAGATCCAAAGAAAGGCAAAAAAAAAAAAGTTATTACTCTCAAGGAGCTTAACATTATCTTCATATATCATAATTTGTTTAACCACTGCCCAAAAATCAGCACAAAAGAGATCTTTAAGCAAACGATGACTACTTTGAGGGCATGTTGTAAAAAGCATTCCACTGTGCATAAATTAGCTGAGATAGCCTCTGAGCCCCCTTTTTTTTTTTAAAGTGAGGCAATTGGGGTTAAGTGATTTTCCCAGGGTCACACAGCTGGTAAGTGTTAAGCGTCTGAGGCCGGACCTGAACTCGGGTCCTCCTGACTCCAGGGCCGGTGCTCTATCCACTGCGCCACCGAGCTGCCCCTGAGCCCTTTCTAACAATAAGATTCTGAGGGTATTTGAATTACTGCAGAGGTAAACTAAACAAGACTGGGCAACAGACAGAATAGATTGAGCAAAGGGTTTAAAAAATTTAAGATAGATTTAAAGATAACCTAAAACCGTGGTTACAAGAACGGGTGACTTGGTTTTATCGAAAAAGAGTAGAAAATTCAGAGACATACTGGTGAAGAGGAGTGACACATAGGAAGGCTTAATGAGCTCAATTTGGGAGGAAGAGGGATGGTAAGTTAAGGGCTAGCTAACATCCAGATGAAGTTATTTAATAGGAAAATGGAAATAATGGGTTAGAGGTTACAGGTAAAGACACATATAAAGGTGATAACTGAAGCTTTTGGAGTAGATGCATGTGGAGAGAAGAAAGTCAAAGACAACTCTGGGACTCACTCAAGTTTATGAGCCAGCAAGAGAAACAGAAGGAAGAGTCGGAGAAGAAGGAAAGACAGGAGTACATTATCACAGAAGTCCTAGAGATGAGTTCCATATCTATAGTTCATGGCTTAATCGCTCATCTCTCCAAGTTTTGTGTTTACTGTTGCCTATAAAATGTCAATTTATTTATCACAAATCTAAAAATAAACCAGCTTAAAACAACTCTCCTTAATTATCCCTCTAAATGTTCAACCCTTTTCCAATTCCCTTCTCATTGTCTCTAATATCAGTCTTCTAACTCTTCTGGACTTATCTCCGTTGCGTTTTCCTCAGACCCTCTTTACTTTAGCATCTATTTAATCCAGGAATCTGAAACCTTTGAAAGCTTATAGTGCCATCTTTATGTTCCTTCTTCTGGCTACTGTGTGTGTGTGTGTGTGTGTGTGTGTGTGTGTGTGTGTGTGTGTGTGTGTGTGTGTGTGTATGTGTGTGTGTGTGTGTGAGAGAGAGAGAGAGAGAGAGAGAGAGAGAGAGAGAGAGAGAGAGAGAGAGAGAGAGAGAGAGCGCCAGAGAGAGCAAGAGAGATCGAGAGAGAGAGAAGATAAGTACTTGTCACCAACCCTTTTGGTGAAGTGGCCCAAAACATGCTCTCCTAAGCATGGACAATGGAGTGTGACAATAACAGTGGACCGTGGCACAATTCTGAGACACACCGCCATGGGTTGCTGATTCCTGACCCAGGCCATCATTCAATTTTCCAGATTCTTCATCCACATTTCCAAAGCTCATTTTTCTTTCCACTCCTTCCATCTTAATCATCCTAAATCAGAACTAATAGCCTTTCCACATAGTACAAATGAATCTAAGCATCATAATGTTTCTGTGCTTTAAGCTGCCTCCCTAACCAGCATGTGTGTATGTATAAGAACATATATAAATATATTATATGATACTTAAAAACTATGTCTCTCAAAAAATTGAGCCTTCACATAAACTATGTGTTCTCACTATTTGGAATACTCACCCAATGCCTAGATTTATGGAGTGGGGATAGGATGGGAAGAAGGGGGACATTGGGAATATGGTTTATTTTGTTTTGTAAGAAAAATCATGTAATTTTAGCGACCATTCCTACAACATATTTTGCCAAATAAATGTTCATTATTGTAAGAAGAAAAAAAAAGTTGCGATTTTTAATGTTTTTGTCATGGGTCCCTTTGGCTACAGCCTGATGAAGCCTATGGACCTTTTTCTTCTCAAAATTATGTTTTTAAATGCATAAAATAAGTGGGGTACAATAGAAAAAAATTGTACTGAAATATAGTTATCAAGATATTAAAAACAAAAAACATCCCAAGTTCACAGATCCCAGATTAAGGACCCCTACTATAAAGAATAGAATAGTAGGAAGTACCACAAGGCACTGGAAAAAATTCTGGTTTGGAATACAAGAGAGACTTGGATTTTAAATCTGGCTCAGACACTTAGCTGTGTGAATTTGGTCAAATCGCTTAAACTCTCTAAGTTTCCATTTTCTTGTCTGTAAAATGGAGATAAAGGAATACTTGCTTACCTGTCTCATGGAGGAGCTGCTAGCAGAGTGCTTTATAAATCTTACAGCACTCTCTAAATGTGAGCTACTGTTATTTAAAACACTCCTTGCAACTCATTTCTTTCATGAATCCTTCCTAGACTTCCCTATTAGATGAGTTTCTTGATAGGAGAAGCTCTGTTAACGATTACTTTGTAACTCTTTAATCTGTCAGTCAATACACATTTATTAAGTTCTTAATATGTACCAGGCATTGTGCTAATCAGCAGGTGTTTAATGTACAATAACCATGGATTGAGACTTGCCTCATTTGAATCTTCTCCTCATTTCAGCATTGTTGGTCCACCAATAGATCAATTCCCTTACCCAGCCCTCTTCTAACACTTCTCACATTCCCTAATGGGGACACTAAAAAAAAGACCTCTTAATTTTCCCAGAGGTAGAACATTCTACAGGCCATTCAAGGTGATGAAGTCAGGAAGTGATGTAAAAGTCTGAAAACAGGACTGGATCACTCACAGCAAAGACAATCAGTTACTTCTAGGGTAAAGAGGAGGGAAAAAATTAAAAAGAAGACCGAAGTGAGAAGCCATCTATTGCTCTCTACCCCTTTGTAGTACATCTTGGATTTCAGCCGTGGCTCGTTGCTGCCCTACCAGCAGAACAAACAAACAAACCATAACAACCATGCATGACCCTTGAGTCTGTTACTTATTTGTCTAATAGCAAAGAGGGTCTGAAATATAAAAACGAATAAAACAATACTCTGTGGCTCTTTGCTCTCTGATGTCAGGCTAATGACATGAGCTCTGAACTACTTTTAAACAAAAGTTAAAGTACCTCTCTTATTCAAAAGATATTTGATTCTGAGTTACCTTTCTTTAGCCATATATATAATATGTATATATGTACAGATACGTGAGTATGTATACACATGTGTGTATATGTAAAAAATCAATGTTGAAGGCCACATGTTACCAACAATTAGCACACACAATCTTAATATGAATTCAAATACAAATTTCCAACCTTAAGTCAAGTCCCCCTCCCTAAAGCCTTTGCAGAGACAGAAGATTCAACAGGGTTGAATTTTTGTATTTTCCAGATTTTCTCAATGTATTGGTGGGTTTGCCGGTTCTTTTTTCTTTTTCTTTTTTTCTTAAAATAATGTATTTGTCATATGGAATGGCTTCCTAAGACAGGAAAAGAGAGAGAGATGGGGGGAGGGGAATGTAGGTGATATTTTTAAAAGACACTCCTGAATTTTTTAATCAATGAGAATCTCACCAAGGCCTCCAGCAAACTATTTTCACTAAGTTTTCAAGAATAGAACGCAGGGCAGATAAAGAAGAAAAGCTAAGTGTTACTTTTTGCAAGGCAAAGAAAGTAGAGTAACAAAGAGAATAGATTTGGAGCCAAAGGACCTTGGGTTTGAATCCCAGATCTACCGGGGTTTGACATCAGATTGATGTCTATGACATCGTATGAGCCATTTAATTTCTCTAGGCTTCTGTTTCCTCATTTGTAAAATGAGAGACTTGGACTCACTGATATTGAAATCCCTTCAACTTTAACTCCTATAGACTCAGTTTAAGTTTTTACTGCTTGGTCTATCAGCAAGAAGACCCTCCATCACAAAGTTAGTCAATAAACATAGTGCTTGCTATGTGCCAGGGACTGTGCTAAGCTGTTGTTCCTGTTGTTCAGTCATTTTTCAGTCATGTCCAACTCTTTTTTTTTCGGGGGGGGGGCTGGGCAATGGAGGTTAAGTGACTTGCCCGGGGTCACACAGCTAGTAAGCGTCAAGTATCTGAGACCAGATTTGAACTCAGGTCCTCCTAAATCCAGGGCCAGTGCTTCTATCCACTGCGCCACCTAGCTGCCCCCATGTCCAACTCTTTATGGGATTTTCTTGACAGAGGGACTGGAGTGGTTCACTATTTCTTTTTCCAGCTCATTTTAGAGATGAGAAAACTGAGGCAAACAGAGTTAAGTGACTAGTCCAGGGTCACACAGCTAATAAGTGTCTGAGGCCAGATGTGAATTCAGGATGATGAGTCTTCCTGATTCCAGGACTCTATCCACTGTGCCACCTAGCACAGTATCCACTGTGCTAAGTTATTAAGCACATACTAAGTGCCAGGCACTACTAAGTTTAAGTGCCTACTATGTGCCAGGTACTGTGAAACCACTGGGGATACAAAGAAAGGCAAGCTCACAGTGCAATGGGGGAGTTGACACATAAACGACTATGGGCAGACAAGGTCTAACCAAGATAAATAGGAAACAATCCACAGGGGAAGGCGCTAGAATTAAGAGGGACCAGGACAGCCTGGAAGAAGACCCTGTGTCTCCTTCCCTCCCTTCCTCAGACACTGGAGACACAGGCTAGAGAAAAAGCAGGATCCCTCCCCAGCTTCTCTAACAAGTCACTCAGGGCCCAAGTTGCTTTTTAGTATCAGAGAATGGTTCAGCTTCTTCAATGTCAATATACAGGCTCATGTGAGCAGACTGTGCCTCCATTCCTCCCTGGATAACCAGGAGACTTAGGACCCAGTGAGGTCTCTGGGTGTGGGGAGAATGAAGTCGGCAAAGGTCTAAAGCAGTTCAAGTATTTTCTGAATTTTAGAAAATGTTCACTAGAAAATATCATGTGCAGAGGCCCAGCCTCGCAGTCAGAAAGACCTAGATTTCAGTGCAGCCGCCTGAACATCTCAGGCCCCAAGCAACTGCCTACAACCTGAAGCTGTGGAAGAAATGCCTAACAGGAATGTTGGAGGGCAAGGCTCTCAGCGTTCCCTACCCAGATGAAATCACAAGTCTAACCCCCACACCCCCCACTCATACCCCATACACACCACACACAGCCCACAGAAAATCTCAGGCCAGGACTGCACCATACTGTGCACTGATATTGCCAGTGCTAAGGATCCACACCAGAGGCAGCACGATGTTTTGGAGAGAAGGCTGGGCTTGAACCCTGCCTCCAACACACGCTAGCCGTGTGCCCCTGGCCAGGTTTGTGAACTTCTCAGTGCCCCCAGGCAGTTCGCTAAGTCTGTACGTCATATAGATGAGGCACCAACCTTCAGTGGTAGAGGGAGTTTCCTCATCTGGAAGCACCCTCCATTAGCGAGCTTACAAACCCAGTCCCTACCACCATCTGCACATTCTAGCTGTGGACATGGGCAATCTCCTAGCACTGACCCCAAACCAAGTCCAAATGGGAATCTGATGAAAGACCCATCTGAGCCAACATGAGACCCATCAGCACGTGTTGCTCTGCCTTGTCTTCTCACACTTCTCTCCATTTTATTGTCCAAAACAGTCACTGGAAAAATAGTGTCACCTATGAATAGCCTTTTCCCTTATTATTCTTTGTAAGTTCTGTATGTAGTGCCACTGACTGCTAAAACAAAGCATTTTGCTAAAATCGGGTTTTTTGATGAATATGAGATATTTTTATCCACACATTCATCCAGATATTTATTAAGGGGAAGAAAAGGAAGCAAGCATTTACTATGGTAGGTGGCAGGCACTGTGCTAAGTACTTATAATTATATCATTTGATTCTCACAATAACCCTACGAGACAGGTGCTATTATTATCCCTATGTTACAGGTGAGGAAACTGAGACAGTCAGAGGTGAAGTGATTTGCCCTGGGCCACACAGCTTGTAAATATTTAAAGCAAGATTAGAACTCAGTTCGTCCAGTCTCCATATCTAGTGTTCTATCCACTGAGCCACCGCTGCCTACTTTGTACACATCCTATTAAAAATAAAAATTTTCATTTTGCCTTCAAACTTCTATTTTTTGTGTTAAGTTTTGTAACATACAACTTACTGATGAGTTTTTAGAATATTTCTTTCACACATCATCTAAAAAAAACAAATGAAGGTACAAAAATGCCTCTGCTGCATGCTGCCTTCCTTCCCAGTATAAATTCCTTTCCTACAGTTCTTATCCTTCCCTCTTTTGTTATGTAAACTGTCGTTTTTAGATGGCAGTGAGAGGGGGAAAAAAATCAAGTAACAAATATTTCTTAAGTGTCTACTATGCTTCAGGCACTGTGCTGTGTACTGAGAACACAAAATAAACAAATAAATGAACAAACAAATAAATAGGTAAATAGATGAATAAATAAATGAATAAATAAAGCGACCTCCAACTTCAAAGAGTTCACATAATGTCAGAGGAAAATCAAATGTACAAATATAAAAAAAATTAAAATTCATTACAAGATAATTTCTGTAATGGAGGGCACTGGAACCTGGAAAAGTAAAGGGATAACAACTGAAATAAACAAGGATTCCCAAGAAAGAATCAAATTACAAACACCAATTAGAAGTCAGGAAAATTTTGCCCAGGAACTTGACGATATTACAAAGCTCAATGGGGGCAGCTAGGTGGCACAGTGGATAAAGCACCGACCCTGGAGTCAGGAGGACCTGAATTCAAATCCAGCCTCAGACACTTGACACTTACTAGTTGTGTGACCCTGGGCAAGTCATTTACCCTTCATTGCCCCATAAAAAAACCAAACAAACAAACAAACCAAAAAAAAAAGCTCAATGAGCACTTCAGCAAATTTGGAACTACTGTTAATATTCAGATTGCTTTTAAGGGTGATCCTGAAACAGCAACCAACCACTATATCACTAATGATGAAGCCAGAAAAGTCATTTCCAGCACAGAAGCTATTCTAAATAAAAATCAGGAAAAGCCTCAAGCAGGAGGTGAAAAAGAGTGAAAAAGAGAGCCCTTTGCAGGCACTGGAGAAGTGAGAAGAGGAGATCCATATACTGTCACACGTCGGGATCAGCAGGCAGGGTGGTCTGGCCCCAAAGTAGAGGGTAGAAAAGCCTGGAAGAGTCAGATTGTGACAGAACATTCCATTCTAGAGGCCAGAGGAAGCCACTGTGCAGTTTTTTTGATCAGAGAGAGCTAATCTGAACTTTAGCGATTATCACCTCCTCCCAAGCAAGAATTCTACCAGTCCCATCCTGAGCTGACAAGGACACATCCAAGTGAAATGATAATGACACCAGATCTGAAAATAAGGCAAATGACTTACCAGCATTCATATCTTTAAATTTCTGTTTTAATTCAGCAGGAGTGAGGCGGTACTGGTCAAGGCCGTCATTCCAATAAATTCGGTCCAGGACTTGAAGATCACCCCCAACCAGCCAATCCCCTTGCTCCATCACCATCTGTCAGGAAGGGAAAGGGAAAATTTGAAGGACAAAAAAACAAGGAAGAGTTCCCTTTAGAAGCAGAAATACAAAGCCCAATAAGCAAATATACTTCTTTTGGTGGGATAGGGAGGTAATAAGCTTTTATGCACCTATTATGTATATGCATATTATGCTGCTAAGCACTTTACAAATATTATCTCATTTGATCCTCAGAACAATTCTTCCAGGTAAATGTTGTTATTATGCCCATTCTACAGTTGAGAAAACTGAGGCAGAGGTGAAATGACTCACTCAGGGTCACACAGCAGCAAGTATTTACGGCCACCTTTGAATTCAAGTCTTCCTGACTCCAGGCCCATTGGTCTTCCCACTGTGTCACCTACCTGACTCATATAAGGTAAGAAAAGCTGATACAAAAGGCTTCCATTCCCATTACACCTGAAGGCTGAAAGTCGTAGAATGTAAATGTTCTCTTAGTGATTTTAAGATATGATAACTTCTTTAATCAAACAAGTATTTATTAAACTCCTACAATGTATAAGGCACTGTGCTGAGGATACAAATACAATGAAACAACACCCACACACAAGAGCTTATATTATTTTATAATTTAAATTAATTAAACAAATGTGCTCTTAGGAACAAAAGGGAAAAGGGGAAAGTGAGTGGAAGAAAATCTCAGAAAAGGAACAAACCCTAGAGAAATGAAGGTCACTTGGGAAGCAATGATCACAAGTATTCAAGTAGTGAAAGAATCTTCATGTGGAAGAGAGATAATATTCGCTGTGCAGTGCTACAGATCAGCAGAGTAATGCAGTGGATGGAGCACTCAGGAAGACCTGAGTCCAAACATGGCTTCGGACCCTGGGCAAACCATTTAATCTCTTTCATACTCAGTCTCCTCATCTGTAAAATGGGGATAATAACAGGACCTACTTCATAGGCTTGTTGTGAAGACCAAGTGAGATAACACATGTAAAACAACTTGCAAACTTTAAAGCATTCCAGGAATACTAGTTACAGTTAGTAAACTCTGAACAGCAAGTAGGAGTTAAAGGGGAGGAGATTTGAGCTCAATATAAGAAAGAACTATGAGCACTGTCTGAAAGTAGAAGTGCTGCTTGCCTCACCAAGCTGTGAACTCCAGGCCAGTGCAAGCACCCTAAAGGGGAATAGTGTAACTAACTGATTTCGCACAGGACTACAGTGACAGGCCAGCTGGGGGCTGGTCCCTTCCAGCACTAACCTCCTTTGATTCTACAAATGTATAGAGAAGGTGCTGCTCTGGTTAAGAAATATCTGGCAATGGACAGTAACCCTCAGCTCAGGGAAGCCCTCCTGCAAACTGCCTCCTTTCTTCCCTCCGGAACTGCTTAGGGAAGCTGGACAGCATTACAGACCTCTTACTGCTGGGTAGTAATCTTCCTCTTCTTAGTAACCACCTTTCAAAATGCCTTTAACAACCCAACTTATCCACAGCAATTGTTGGGGGAATCTTTGGCCCATGCCCCTAAGGTCCCCAGCCTCCTTATCTTTCAGATAACATCAGAGTTCCAAGTAATACAAGTGGAACTATTTCAACTCTCATCCTCTCTGTCTTGCAAATCCTCTGTATCTTGTCTCTCTTTCTTTCCTAAGGGACTGAGATGTCCTTTTGTACTTAGAGCTAACCCTTCTCCAACTGTGCTGACACCACCCCACTTCCACCTCCTCTACAGAAACGGTGTCAAATTGAAATAGAAAGTTATGGGGAAGGGGAAGGAAATAAGTATTTGTTAAGCACCTACTCTGTGTCAGGCACCATGGTGAAGTGACTTCCCCAGGGTCACACAGTAAGTGTCTGAGGCCATAGATGAACTCAGGTCATCCTGAATCCAGGACCAGCACTCTATCTACTAAACCACCAAGCTGCCTCAGATAGTACATTTTTGTATCCCCCACCACACCTTACAAGGTTCTGTGCACAGTAAAGATTTGCTAGATTGACCAATAGAACTTCAGAGCTAGAAGGGAACTTAAAAATAACATAGTTCAAACTCTACTTACAGAAGAGGAAATCAAGGTACAAAAAAATTAAAGTGATTTGCTCACAGAAACAGTGAGTAACAAAAAGGACCAGAACCCAGGTCTCTTGGGTTCCAGTCCCATACACTTTCTACTTCACCACACAATAACATAAACAAAAACAAAAACCGTTGTACAGTGATTCCCCACTTGCCTGTTTAACAAAGTCACTTGCTTCTTGCTCATATTTTCTACCATACTCAATCATGTAAGTAGCTAGTTAGGAAAACAATCACTAGTTTTGCCTACTGAATCAAATATGTATAAAAAATAAATGACCAAATTTAAAAGTTATAAACTTTCAAAATCAAAGCTTGGGTTATTATAAATTTGAGAATTAAAAAATAGCCATTCTGCTTACAATTAATTATACTTTTCAAAAGAACACAGCCTCAAAATACATGAAAAAGACAAATGTCAAATGTATAAATCCTACTGGTCTTTTCTTCTATTCCATGGAATTGGTCCAAGTACAGGGCTTTCTGAAAGCAGGGGACACTGTTGCTACAATCATCACCCCAAAACATGGCAAGAAACAGACTTTACATCTGAAAAGTGTGTTCCATACCATTGCATTACTGATATAATTTTGTGTACATAAGCAAACATCTGCCAACAAAGCAGAGATGTGACTTAATTCTGGCAAACTCTGGTCCATTATAAGTGCTTCTTTGAAAATCTTATCCCATTTAACATTCACATCTATCACACCTAAATTGTTCTTTCCTTCTCAAACAAAATCCATGATACACAAACACCTAAGATGCCTAGAAGCATACTAGTGTATAACACATCATATAGATGTCATGAAGGATAGGCTCCCTCATCAATAACAGCCAACAGGGGAAAGTACTATAAAGTAGTTTCTGACCAGCTGAAACAACCAAACTTTCCTAATTGCCAGAGTTGGAGAAGAGCCAGGAAAAGTCCAACTGGGAGAGGCCAATAGCTTGATGAGCTGCCATATGTGTGTGACAGGGCACCTTCTCAGAGAAGAGTATTCACAACAAACAGCTAAGTCAGTGATCATTTTCGACCACAAATACCTATGGCTAGAAACAGCAAATACAAAAGGAGAAAATGCCTCACACCCCAGAAATCTAGCCAAAATCAACAAATTATATTGTAGAAAAGAGCAAAAGACTGCTTTGATGCTTGCTAATGAGAATCTGGTAAAGTCAGAACAAACGGGGAAAAGAGAGCTCACAATGAGCTACGTCTAATATAATTTTAAGTTTATAGCTAGTCCTGGATGCAATGAAGAATTCTTCTCACAATTAAAGAGTGAAGGGCGTCCAGGGTATGGCATGGAACACTCCCCCGTGTACGCCCTGCAACCTCTAGCAATGGCCTCATTCCCCTGAAGAAGAACAATTACAAAGACTTTAATGCACTGTGACAGGAATAGGAAATAGGATGTTCCTGTGAAGCCAGGAAATAAACAATTAAATTTTCCATCCAAATTTATAGCAGATTGTAGACAATCCAAAGTGGACAGTGGGATGGTGCCACCTCAGCAGGCAAAGCTTCTGAGAAGGAAAACGTAGACAGCCTTAAGCTAGTGAAGCAGGATTCAATTTCCAGAGAAGGAAGGATTCAGGAAACATTTTTATCCCATCTTTTTAAAGCCTTTATTTTATTTATCTTTTTTCCCTTTTTGGTGGGGCAATGGGGGTTAAGTTACTTGCCCAGGGTCACACAGCTAGTGAGTGTCAAGTGTCTGAGGCCAGATTTGAACTCAGGTACTCCAGAATCCAGGGCCAATGCTCTATCCACTGCACCACCTAGCTGCCCCCTAAAGCCTTTATTTTAATAGGGCAATTGAAATGTGTGTCCTATTCTTATTTGGTGACTAGCTCTCATACCCTTGTAGTCTAGGGATCTGAATGACACTTTCAATTGAATACCAGTCATTTTCAATTACTACGTAGCTACAACACTCTATGAGAGGCAGCTGGGTAGTACAGTAGAGGGAGTGGAGGGCCTGTGGTCTGGAAGAGCTGAGTTCACATCCAGCCTCAGACACTAACTAGCTAAGTGACCCTAGGTAAGTCATTTCACTACTTCTTGCCTCAGTTTTTCTATCTGTTAAGATGAGGATAATTAATAGCACCTCTCTACCAGGGTTACTGTGAGGATCAAATGACAATGTGTTTGTAAAGCACTTTGTAAACCTCAAAACGCTACAAGTGTTAGGGGCAGCTAGGTGGAGCAGTGGATAAAGCACCAGCCCTGGAGTCAGGAGTACCTGAGTTCAAATCCGGCCTCAGACACTTGACATTTACTAGCTGTGTGACGCTGGGCAAGTCATTTAACCCCAACTGCCTCACCAAAAAAAAAATGCTATAAGTGTTAGTGATTATGACTCCTGTTATGTCATGAAATCAAACCATGACAGAACTCTAATCCAACAAAGCTTTAAGACTTCATTAATTTGGACTCCAAGTAATCTGTGGTAATTCAGACAGTGCTCAAATGAAGTTTACCCATTAAAAATCATATAAACTAGTAGCACAAAGAACATTACACGATAAATTCATCTAATTAACAGAATAAAACTCATGTCAAATTACATTAAAGAGGGGACAGGGCCAAGATGGCCAAGAAAAGATAATGCTTCAAAAATTCTAGAGCAGCAAAACTCACACAAAAGACGGGGTGAAAAAATTTGCCAGCCCAAGACAACTTTAGAAGGTCAGCAGGAAAGTTCTGTTACACCAGGGTGAAAAAGGAGCACAGTCCGCTGCTGGCCCTGCCCCAGCAAACCAGAAGCAGGCCTTAGGGAAGACTGAACCAGAGGCAGCAGTGGCAGCTTCTGGACCTCTCAGCCCCAAAAGACAAAAAGGTCAAAGGAGATTGCAGGGGCCCCTCTGCTGGTAGCAGAGGTAGGACTCTATGGCAGTGTCCATACTTGCATCTGGACTGCAGTCCTGGGTCATAGTCCAGGACAAGGAGGAGCACTAGCACACCAGAGGCTTGAGACCACAAAGGAGTAGGGACCCTGGTCATAATTCCAGGGCAGAAAAGAGTGCTTGTGGTCTCTCATAGAGCAGAGCACAGGCCAGGAGATGAGAAAAAGATCTCTCCCTAAATCATACTACCCTAAAAGAACTGAAAACTTACGGGTCTCCAGAATTACCTGTGAAAAAAGCTGCACAGAAAACTTGAAGCTTGGGACAGTGCCCCCCCCACTCTAGAAACAGAACCCCACATTAGCATAGTTAAACATCAAGAAACAGACTGGAAAAATGAGCAAACATCAGAAAATGTTCCCAACTATAGAAAGTTACTATGATGACAAGAAAGACCAAAACACAAAGTTAGAAGACAACAAAGCCAAAACTACTATATCCAAAGCCTCAAAGAAAACTGTGAATTGGTCTCAGGCCATGGGAGAGCTCAAAAAGAATTTTAAAAATAAAGTAAGAGAGGCAGAGGAAAAATTTGGAAAAGAAATGAGAGTGATGCAAGAAAATCATGAAAAAAAAGACTTGATAGCTTAGTAAAGAAGGCACCAAAAAAAAAAAAATACTGAAGAAAATAACACCTTAAAAAACAAATAGGCCAAATGGTAAAAGAGGCACAAAAATCCAGTGAAGAATGGCTTGAAAAGCAGAATTGCCCAAATGGAAAAAGAGGTACAAAAATTCACTGAAGAGAAGAACTCCTTAAAAAACAGAATCAGCCAAATGGAAAAGGAAGTACAAAAGCTTACTGAAGAAAATAACTCCTTAAAAATTAGAATTGGGGGGCAGCTAGATGGCGCAGTGGATAGAGCACTGGCCCTGGAGTCAGGAGTATCTGAGTTCTAATACGGCCTCAGACACTTAACACTTACTAGCTGTGTGACCCTGGGCAAGTCACTTAACCCCAATTGTCTCACTAAAAAAAAAAAAATTTTTAATTTAAAAAAAAATTAGAATTGGGCAAGTAGAAGCTAATGACTTTATGACACATCAAGAAACAATAAAACAAAATCAAAAGAATGAAAAAAATTGAGGACAATGTGAAATATCTCATCAGAAAGACAAATGACCTGGAAAATAGATACAGGAGAGATAAGTCGTTGCATAGGATTGTGATAGAATACTATTGTGCTATAAGAAATGACAAGCAGGATGCTTCTCAGAAACACCTGGAAAGACTTACATGAACTGATATAAAGTGAAATGAGCAGAACCAGAATATTGTATCCAGTAAAAGCAATATTGTATGATAATCAATTATGAATGACTTAGTTATTTTCAAAAATACATGACTCAAGATAATTCTGAAGGACTTATCATGAAAAATGCTATTCATCACCACAGAAAAGTGATGCAGTCTGAATGCAGACTTTATTGTTCTTATGGGGTTTTTTGGTCTGTGGTTTTGTTTCCCCCACAACATGACTAACATGGAAATGCTTCACATGACTGCACATATATAATCTATATTAGGTTGTTTGCCTTTTAAATGAAGGCAGGAAGAGAGAAAAGAAGGGAAAGATTTTAGAACTCAAAAAATTGTTTAAAAAAGAGTATGAAAAATTGTTTTTTACATGTAATTGGGGGAAAATGAAATATTAAATTTTAATTTAAAAAAACATTAGAAACTTAAGATACTTGCAGAATTTTGAGGGCAGAAATGAATAGAATGAGTTGTTTCTGACCCAAATATAGTCACCCCCCCAAAAAAAAATTCTCTCTGGTATATAATACTATTGCCACTGCAAATTACCAACTCACTATGGTAATTTTCTTAGTTTTTAGGTACCAAAATTCAAAGGTATTTCATAAACTAAAGACTTGGTAGAGACCTTGGGGCGACCTATCTAGCTTCCTAACCCTTTACAGCAGCAGTGCCTCCCCATGTCCCATGGAGCTTATCACTTCACCAGGCAACTCACTTTATTTTCAGACAGATTTAACCCATCAAAAATTCTTACGCAGGGCAGCTAGGTGGTGCAATGGATAATCCCCCAGCCCAGTTACTGTGCAAAAACAAATGGAACACATTATTCTAATTTGACTTTTTCTTGGTGAACCCATGATGCGTCCGTGTAACTGCCCATCCAAACCTAAATGCAAGGTGAGAAATAAATAAATGGTTTCAATCTCCACCTGGGCAAGATTGATCTTGAATCTGCCGAGCTTAAGCTATCTCGATCAAGCAGTCAATAGGGTTAGGGTTAGCCAAGAGGGAGATCACAACAGTCATGATAAAACAAAAGCTAAGTAGAAATGCAAATACTTGGGGGAAGGGGTTAATATAACCTTGATGTATGGGTGTTCCTTGCATGTTGTTCCCCACTGTCTTGCACAGCGTTCCTCTTTTCTGTGTTCGAAGAACTCTGGATTTCGGAGAATGGCAACTCGACGACCCTCATACATCAGGGCAAATGCTGTACAGCCATCCAGTCTCTCTCTTTCCTCTTGAGTAGCTGACAGAACTATAGGAACTGACAAGTTAATTACTCCCCCTATGGAACAAGAAAAAAAAACACACACATACATAAGGCCCAGGTTATCAGACGTTGGCTTAAAACTTTAGGGTGTGGGGGCAGCTAAATGGCACAGTGGATAGAGCACTGGCCCTGGATTCAGGAGGACCTGAGTTCAAGTCCGGCCTCAGACACTTGACACTTACTAGCTGTGTGACCCTGGGGCACTTAACCCCCATTGCCCCGCAAAAAAAAAAAAAAAAAGTTTAGGGTGTATTCTTAGTACTAAGACATTTTAGGTTCAAGTCTATAACTGATGCTCCACTGGTACTTAGAAAATAGGTATAGAATGCCGACAAAGAAGCAGCTTCCTTTCAGGGCAGGCAGGCCTACCACCAACCAGCACGTCTGTTTTAGAAAAATGGCCAAATGAAGTGTAATCAACACAACGGCCCTGCACCAACCCATGAACCACGCTAGCTCATGCTGGGGACCACAGAGCAAACACAACGGCGGTATAAAGGGCAGAGTGTGCTAGGAAGGTAGTTTATAACGCTTGACTTGCCATCATCACCTTCATTAAACTGTTACTGGGCACTTCATGTCCAGCTCGGCCTCTACACCACGAGGTCTGGCCCCTTCGGCAATACGAAAAGGCCCACAACCCCTTCTCAGAACCCTGTTTCTCAATCATTGAAGGAAATGCTAAATTTCACTTTGAGGTTGATGAAGATAAATATGTAACATTTTTCCACACCTAAGTTCACAGACACTAAAAAAATCTATCCACAGACCCCAGATGAAGAATTCTGGTTCACTGCAGGGCGCCAGGGTGCTGGCAGTCCAGGCCTTCAGGGCCTGTGGCCTGGCTCGGGCTGCCACTAGCTCCATGGCAAGCGGAGGAGGCATCCCTTCTGATGAAGAGCAGGCTACTGGTTTGGAGAGAGAGATTATGATGGCTACAAGGAATGACCTGGATGCCTACAATATGTTAGCCCCAAAGGCTGCTCCAGGGACTAAGGAGGAGCCGGACCTGGTCCCTTCCATCACTGACAAGCAAAGAGTGGGCTCTATCTATGAAGAGGACAACACTGCAGTCATCTAGCTCTGGCTTCACAGAGGCAAGTCACAGCGCTGCCCTAACTGTGGAACCCATTACAAGCTGGTACCCCCACCAGTTAAGCCACTGAGCCCCTAGACTGGTTTACCTGAGATATGGTGTAATGTTTTCTTCCCTCCAATAAAAGATTAGCCATTTCCCTGGCTCTCCCATTTAAAAAAAAAAATCCTGGTTCTATACAGCCTGTATACTCCATTAAATGGATTATTTCTCAAACATACTTAGCCCTTTCTTGACTCTGAACCTTTTTAACTGGTATGTTCTATGTTGTTGTTGTTTTTCAGTCATTTCAGTCATGCCCAATTATTTGTGAGCCCAATTGCAGTTTTCTTGTCAAAGAAACTACCATTTTCTTCTCAGCTCATTTTACAGATGAGAAAACTGAGGCAAACAGGGTTGAGTGAATTGTCCAGTGTCATATCGCTAGTAAGTATCTAAGGCCAGATGTGAACTCTGATCTTCTGGACTTTAGGCCCAGCACTCTATCCATGATGTGACCTACATACAAAGAGAGGCAGTTCCCCCCCCACCCCAGAGCATGAGAGGAATGTGCTACATACCATCTTTCCAAAGATAACAGAATCCCTGCTAGTGATAATAAACTGCCATAAGTAGTGCACTGTGGCAGAAAATCCACTCCTTACAGAGTAAGAAAGCAAAAATTCCTTATAACCCAGCCAGACCCTAATTAACCTCAATATCATTGGGCAAAAAGTGTAAGGAGAACTCACAGGTTGGCAGGCTCAATGTGAAGACTTTCCCCCTCTCCCCCCTCCTCTCCCCACTCCAAGCTGACCAGCAGGTCAGGTTCTAACCTGAACCATTTGTCTATGTTTGCTCCCTATTCACATGGTAAGAAAATAGAAGATTTTCTTGGATGAATGTCCAACACAGCCATGTGGATTTGTTTAAGTGAAGTCACCCAGGCTGAAATGACATATACTACACTTGTTTCAGAAATCAAAGAATCAGCAGAAACTTCTTTGGATAAAAGAGGCAAAAACAAAATTAAAAAATGACTGTCTGACTGCCTAAAAATTACTAACATTCCTTTCAGATGAATCCCAGGATGAAAGGGTCCATTTGCATCACATGTAGACAGTCTTTCCTATGGAGTAGGGATTCTTAACCTTTTCCGTGTGTCATGGACCCCCTTTAGTAGTCTTGTAAAACCTGGGGATCCCTCTAAGACTCATTTTTTAAAATGCATAAACTAAAATACAAAAGGTTACAAAGGAAACCAAAGATCATTAAAAATAAAGATAATTTTTTTTCCTATTCAAGTTCACAGATGCCCTGAAACCTATGGGTCCATGGAGCTCAGGTTAAGACCCTTGCTACAGAGGAAATGACAAATGGCTCTTGCTATTTAGAGCTGAAGGAGAGAACCAAAAGGTGATATGTCATCTATATGTTTGCAATAAGATCTCTAAGAAAGAATGGCTAACACACCCAGGTCCAAAAGTAGTTCTCAGAAAAACTGCCTTTGAAATGTGACTGACATTAACAGTAGTTTACCAGGCGACCACCACCAATCTACTCAATGTTGGATGTTAAATTTTTTAACAAAAATTAGTTTGCAGAGTTAAAGGTTGGTCTGGGTTTTAACTGTTATAAATTAAGAATGACAACCATGATCCTTAGTAACTTTCATGATTTTATATATTTGTCAGTAAATCAAAATTACGATACCTTCAAAAATGATGTCTTTAAATTCTTAGAAAATTATGTTTAGAAAAGGCTAAAATTATTTCTGCATAGATGTTTTTCCTTCATAATATTTAAATATCTCTTGAGGAAAATTTTAAACTTTTCATTACCCATCTTTTTTATTTTAGTTTGGTGAAATAAAAGATAACTAAAAGAATGATAAACTATTTTTCATCACTTTTGAATTGAAGAACGTGGTAACTAGTAAGTAACTATTTACAAATGATTTTTCTCTAAAAATCAAAAGGCTACAATTATTTCTGGGAAGCAAAGGCTGATGTGATATAGAAAATGCACCAACTAGTCCTAGATTCATAGGACCCAAGTTCAAATACCAACTCGGCCGGAAATTGTCACTTAAGCTCCCTAAAATTCAATTTATTCATCTGTAAAATGACGGGGAGAACTAAATGTGATTTCTAAAGTCCCTTCTGAGTCTAGAGCCTACAAATCTTTTCATAAGGAAACTTTTATCCATGTGGATCTTTCTGCATTGGCCCAACCTATTTATTAATAGGAAGATACAAGACAGAATTGAAAATGCATAACATTCATTCATCAAAGAACAGGAAGGCAAAGGAAAAGGAAATTGATTTTGCTTCTTAGGTCCATGTTCAATTGCTCCCATTCCATTCTTTTCTTTTAAAAAAAAAAAGATGCTGACTTTTTTTTTTAAGAAAAAAGTAAGAAAAATGGAAAATCAATTTTTCTAAAAAAAAATTAACTAAAATAAAAAGTTAATGGCCTCACATGAATTTTTAGTATTGAAGTAGGTGTATACTATTAGGAAAAACTTGGAGATAGAAAAGCATTAAAAAAATAATAAGCCTAGATGTTATAATTTCTCTAAATCAATACAATATTTAATGTAAAATGTCTCACCATCCAGCAGGCAATCAAAATGAAGGCACTGCAAGTATTCCCTCTCTCTCATGAAACCATTTAGTGGAGTCGCCCAGCCTTCTGCCAAAACCTGCACCCACTGCATGTCCAACTAAGAGATGACAAAGAAAAGCAAAGTCCCACATATCCATTATTCGAAAAAGTAATCAAATGCCATGTTACAAAAGAGAATCACATCCATCCACCCACCAATAGACTAACATTTATTAAGCACCTTCTATGTGCTAGGCAATGTGCTAAGCAAACCAATGGACTTTAAGTTTTTTATTTTGAAAAAAGTGGAGACCAACTTTTCAAGGAAGAATATAAAGGTAATCTAACAAGACACACTAAGAACAGAAGTTAGAGACTAGGAAACTACTAAGTTATACACAAACGGCAGAGCAGTCTTCTTTGAGAAATATGGTATAAGAGAAAGGTAAGTGACATAGTGCAAAGAGTGCTGAACTTGGGAGTCAGGAAGACCTGAGTTCAAACCCAGGCTCAGACACTTACTAGCTATGTGATCCAGGGAAAGTCACTTCACCTGTTTCCTCAACAGTAAAACGGGGCTAATAGAATTTAGCTCAAAGGGTGTTGGGGGATCAAATGAAATAATATCTGTAAAGTACTTGACAACATTTAAAACAGGAGGAAGAAGAGGGGCGGCTAGGTGGAGCAGTGGATTAAGCACTGGCCTTGGATTCAGGAGGACCTGAGTTCAAATCCAGCCTCAGACACTTGACACTTGCTAGCTGTGTGACCCTCAGCAAGTCACTTAAGCTTCATTGCTCCGTAAAAAATAATTTTTTTTTTAAAAAGAGAAGAATGTTGTAGTGAAAAGAATTCAGAAGAAAAACTAAGCAAAGTATAGAGAACAAGCAGCCAGATCCAAAGCAGTCACAGAGGTTTTAGAGCAGTAGTCATTCAAAAAGCAGGGGTGAGTATATAAGACACTGGGAGAAGAGCTTTTGTTTATAGATCTTTTAAGTGTCACAGATAGGTAGCACAGTGGATAGATGGAGAAATGCATTTGGAATCAAGAAGACCTAAGTGTACAGCTGGTCCCTTCTCTTCCTGGAATTTCCCTCAGCACCTGGGCCTTTTCACCCTGCAGCATCCCTCTGTCATGCTAGTCTCCCACTGGCTTGGCCATGATGAGCTCGTGCCAGCAATGCTGCATTTCCATCACTGCTAGAAGGATTTGGCCACCATGGCTTGGGATACTAAATAAAACATTCTGAAAGACCAGTGTCTAAAACAAGTACAAATATACAAATAAGCGTAAATATTTTTATCTGACATTACTATAGAGATAGAAGTGACTAGGCAAGGGATATTCCACAGCAGACCACATCTTTACCATAACGTAAATGACCAAAAGATGGAAAGAATACAAGATCTCACTGTGATACTCTTCACTGACTATAAAAATATTTTATTTGTCAGACAAGACACTACTTTAAAAGCTCTCCTCCAACAAGCTATCTACCATGAATAAATGAAAATTATGAAAAGTTTCTTGAGAAGTAACAACTGAAATGTGCTTGTTAAGTGACCCAGTGACAGTAATTGATATCAAAACAAGCATAAAACAGGAAGATGTGTTTGCCAAAAGTGTTTATCACAGTTCCCATCATAAAGCAGGTGCTTAATAAATGCTTAGCTCACAAAAGCTATTATTCACATAGTGCTTTATGGCTGCAATGTTATCTCATTTGGGTCTCACAACAATATTGTAAGGTAGGTGCTATTATTATTCTCCTTTCATGGAAGAAGAAACCAAGAAAACAGAGATTAAATGACTTGCCCAGGATATCACAATGAGAAATTGTCTGAGGCAGGCTTGAAACTCAGGTCTTCCTAACTCCCAGTTTACCACCCTATTCACTGTATCTTCTAGGTGCCTCTAGTCACAGAACCCTGATCTAGAAAGAATTAAAAATGAATCTCACACAGAATGGGTGATGAAGAAGCACATGGTGAGGATAAGTAAGCTCCTGCATAACAAACAAGGAGATACAAGGAAGCACCAGAGGAAAAGATATCCCCAAAAAAAGGTAGGTTCAAGAAAGGCAGGCAGGTCACCTGACAAAGAGTGAGAGATAGCCAATGGACGTCCCTGTGTGTTCCAGTGGTATCCTCAAGATTTCAAAAGAAATCATGTCAGGCTCCCAGACATGTTAGAAAGAAGAAAACTGATGAGAAGATATGGACAAGAAATGCATAGGCTGGACAGGTATTGACAGGCATCTACAAGTTATCAATCTTCATCATGGTATAGAAAGTGTACATAAGTAAAATCACAAATCCATTTCAGTAAAACTATCCACATTAAAACAAGAAATTACAATGGCCATCACCAAGTCAGCAAATTAAGTATTCAATGAGAAATATGTCTGATATTAAAATCAGAAATAATGGATTAATGGAAACCTTTTTTAAAAACTGAAGGAAAGAGGAAGCTGAGGTGTGGGTGTGGGTGAAAAGTGCATTTTGTTTTTTCAAACATACTTTTGATTGAGAGTAGTGGATTTGAGAGTTAGGAAGTCCTGGGTTTGACTCCTGCCTCAGACACTTATAACTAGGCTAGGTGATCCTGGATAAGTCAACCTCTCAAAAAGCCTCAATTGTCTCACCTATAAAAATAACAAATGTAAAATCCTTTGCAAATCTTAACACACTACCTATTATATATATATATACTGTCAATGTTAGCTATGATTATTATTTTGTTAAATTACAAATCTCAATACTCTATATTAATGTCAGCTATCATTATTACTCAGTTAAAAATATATTGGTTCTAGTAACTCTGGATACCTCAGTACTGAAAGCTTACTTCACTTTAGTAGTAGTAGTAGTATTTTAATAGTACTAGTAGATATTTTGTCTGGAAAGTAAAGAGATGTCCTCTGACCCCTACCTTATTTATTTTCAATGCTGGTAAAGTTTCTGCATCTGTTTTTGCGAGTTCAAGTTTATTTTCTGGAACATACAACTCCTTGACTTCATAAGAGGCATCTACAGGCACAATATCCTATATAAAGAAAAAAAATGAAAGAAACATTAAACATTTTTTCAGATGGTTTATATTTATCCAAAAGGCATTCTTACTACTACTGAATAATACAGATGTCTCATTTGGATTAAATATTTTGATCTTTACTATACATTAACCCCAAAACGGTTGGGGACTGTTTTTCTCTAGTTGTTGATTAACAGAAGTGACCAATTCTAGAGTAAGAGTTGTTAAATTCTGTAGGTGTGCCTTATTTTGCCCCACTCACTCACGGAGCATCATGGAGAGCTAGATTATCAGGGGGAAAAACGGGAAGTCCTCCAGCTGAGCCCACTAATGTAGAAAGCGTACCCATCAACTCAGGATTAATGTCTTCCTGTTGACTATGACACTAAGAGATGGCCTGGAAAGGCTTGTGTGAACTGATACTGAATATACTATAGCAACATTGTAAAAATCAAACAACTTTGAAAGATTTAAGAGCTCTGATCGATGCAAGGACCAACCATGATACCAAAGGACGAGTGGTAAACTATGCAGACTGCTTCTTTATAGAGATTTACAGAGACATCATGAACTCAGATGCAGAAATGAGATATATTTATTTATTTTAAACATGGACAATGTGGGAATTTGTTTTGCTTGACTATGCTTATTTATTACAAGGTTTTGGGGTTTTTTGGTTTGGTTTGGTTTGGCTTTTTTCTTTTTTCAGTTCAGGGTAGGGGGTGGAGATGAGAGAAAGAAATGAATGCTTGTTAACTGAAAAATTAAATTAAAAGAAATAAGTAATCCTTTAATTTTCCACATAATGCTCTAATACTACTAGGTATAATTTTTCTTTTAAACTCTTATTTGGCCATATTTTAAAATTAATTATGGTCTCAAACTATACCTAATTCCATTTGCCTATGAAAAGAAGGGCTGTGTTTCAAAATAAAATTTTAACACTAACAACACTTTCTAAGAATGCTGAAGCCAATGAAGCCATTCCAAAAACGCTCTCCTACAGAAAATAAACATATTAACTTTGGAAGTTTGCAATTCACTATTCTCCAAGAATAGTACTTTGGACAATGAGAGAGACTAGTGCTTAATGAACATCTCAGATTGTGATGTTATGATAAGCCCCTTATGGGGAGACAGCAGGGCACAGTGAAAAGGCCCTTGAGTCGGAGGAGCAGGATTCAAATCTTGACTAACATTTACTATCTGTGTGACTTGAACCGGTAACCTAAACCTTCCTAGATCTCAGTTTCTTCATCTGTAAAATATGGAAGTTGTACTAGACAGACTCTAAGGTCCCTTCTAGCTCTAGATCTACAACCCTATTAATTAAGAAAACATGATTAAAGGAAAATAATTCTTCCAGGAATACAAAAGCTAAAAGGAGTTAAGTAAGAAGTAAAAATGCTTTCTTCTCCTTTTCTTTAAGTGTTTCTTAGTCTGTTTCTTGGTCACATGCATTTTACACAAAATTCTTGATTAAAAAAATACTACAGTTTACATTTTTTAAAACCCCTCCTCAGTTATATTTTCACATTAATTTATAGTCTCAGAATTCAGACACTAAATGCTACCTTTAGTTACTTAAGTTTAGTTTAGTCACTACGTTTAGTTACCTAAACATCAAAATTAAAGCAAAAAAATCAAAATGGGGGGGGGGTTCTTTTTCAAAAAACATCTAAACTATACTTCTGGAAGTAATACACAAAGCTGCAGCATAATAGGAATAAAGAGGGGAAACCTACAAGCTGCACTGCATTGCTGCCACATCAAAAGCAGAGACAAAGGACATAGACTATCACTCGAGCAGGAATCTAAAAAAGGGCAAAGGAGGACAAAAAACCATCTCTAGCACATTCTAGAGACAACATGAATTATCACAAAACCATTATCCAATCTCTAAAAGGGATAAAACCACCTCAAAGAGAAAGCCAGGATATCTGGAAAACAAACTGAAATTATTTTCCAGACACACACAAGCTGTCCATTTGACTTGGGATTCCTTAGTGTGTGCTCTTTGCAACTTGCACATAAAATAATTTATTTCAGGCAATTTCCCTTAAAACAAAAATAACAGATCACAGGCCAACCAAGTAGCAATGAGCTAACCCCAACAGCAGAACTATGAGTATTTAGTAAGAAAGCAACAAGAGGTCTTCCTCAGATGAGCATCTATTATGAATCCAGTCTGTCAGTGGGGATAGTTAAAAAGTCAGTTTAGTGACCCAAATGAAGCCTGAATCACCGAGGGTTTAGGGGCCTGTTCTGGATTGGACCCATAGTTATCCTGATATAGGTAACTCTCATTCAGGAAACTCCCTTTACCCAGACAGATCAGCACCCGCTGTGCAGCTACATGGCAATGCTGCAAGGCTGAGCTATTGTCCTCTCATACCGAGAGCAGGAGTCAAAAGCTGGTCATGAATTCCAGTCTCCCTAACTCTGAGATCAGCTCCATTACCCACTACACCATCCTGTCTCTCAAGCATGTATATGAACCCCAATAATTAAAGCAGAGGTGATCGTTTTCCTGCCACTAGAAATAGCTTAAAGAAGACCCATGAGACTTGTATACAGAAGGCACTTAACAAGCATTTATAACTTAACTGATTAAAGAAAGGATATACACTGGCTATATAGCTTTGTCATGCAATGATCGCTCACCATTACTTTTCTCAGGGAGAAGATCCGCAGGTCATACAACAGATGCCCCCTAGAAATAGTAGCCCTCGTGTTTTCATTTCAATCTCCATAAATAAGCCACTAACAAGTTAATGAGCACATTGATCCCACATTTTAAAAGTTTCCCCCTCCATTTTCTGCACTTTTTTCTTAAGCCAAGTACGCCTTTGAACATTAAGATGTTCCTATTTTTAATGTACCTATTAAATTTCTATTATCTGAACAGCACCCATCCCAAGCATGCAGACCAACACAGAACATTCTGGAAATACTTGAGAACTGAGCTGCGAAGCCTGGTTTTTATGTACAGAGTAAAAGACATTTTAGGGCATTAAACCACCATTTTGTAGAAAGACAAACCTTTAAACAATTTATAGCACCAGTAAAATCTAGATTTAAAAACAGCATTTAAAACATCACTTCAGATTAAAAACAGCAGCAGAAAGCCTTATTTCTTTCAGCCACGAGAAGGCTGATAAAAAGACAATGCTAGCAGGCCATCTAGTGACCATTTCAAGATTAGAAAGAAATTCTATCCCAAATCCCATCTCCGTTAGTGTCATCCTTGTATACCCTATATAATCACGTTATCATGACTCATGTAATCACACATCCACAAACAAAAAGAACCCAGGGACTGGAGGTGCTGCAGTCTGAGACTGTGAGCAGGTGAGGGATCCAAGTCACTAAAAACCTACCTGTAGATAGTGATATCCTGAGGCCGGTCCACTATTGACGGCTGTGTGAGGAATGCACTCCTGATCTCCTCAGACAAAACACAACAAACCAACAACTTTCTCTAATGGAAATATATTAAAAGGAGCAACTCCAAACAGAGATCCCTCCAAAATGTAGTCCCTTCAGAGTATGCAGAATTGAAAAGCTAGCATTCCCACTGCCTGGGGTATTATGTTCCAACAATGGTAAGCAAATCTCTTCATTCACTGAAACATAAGCTCCTATGGGGCACTTTTCTTTGTCCCCAGCACCTCACACAGGGCCCTCTAATCCTTCTCTCCTTGGTTTTCTCTTTCCTTTTCTCCTTTCCCACTCTTCTCTCTCTGAATGTCTCATTTTCTATCTCTCCCCATGTCTCTGACCCTGTGAGTCTCTGAAGATAAGCAACTTTTCTGTAACTTATGGTTTCTGAGTTTCGCAGGCAATGAATGGCCCAGGGTTGGTCACAAAGCTGACACCAAAACCTGTCTATTCACTGTACCAAAATGTGGATTTTTATTTAATTGTTCAGATATCTTATTAATTATTATACTGTTTAAATCCAACTTTATGTGATTAGAGACTGTTTGAACCCAGGATGTGACCCTGACCTCAGTACCTCTCCAGGAATGCTGTCAATGGTTACAGGAAATTATACAATGGGGTTCCTCCATATCCTAGATCGACCCAAAACATTCTTGTTTTGGGTCCCCCACACCCAGGTCTTATTTTGGGGCCTACCCAAGCTTGTGTTTTGGCCTCAATTTTTTTGTTTATGTTTACTAATATTCATCTCAATTTACCTTGCTTCCAAGTTGCCCTCTCAGTAAAATTATTGCATACACATGGTTCATGTTCCTTTGTCTAAATCCTATATAATGTAAACCTTCTAGAGCCTGGACCAAAGGGAGCCACACCTCCTTTCCAGCTCACTCTCTTCTACCAAATGACCTTATAAATTTCTTTCTAAAACTATTTCATATTTGAGGTTTGTTCTTCCAAACAACAGTATCCACTCTCTCTTTGCCTGTAGCAGGTGCTTAATAATAAAGGTTTATTTATTGAAGGTCCTGGGCACCAAGAGGATCAATTTCTTGGCTGAGAAGAGAGAAGGCAAAGCACAGGGGAAAAGGTTATTGTTATCCAAGAAACTGGGTCTTCAAGGAGAATGCTGAAAAACCTATTCTGGGAATGCATATCTAGTTACATGTACCGCACTTTTATTGTCAGATACTAACAAATTCAGCTTTCTTTATTTCCTTATCCTCTTTTGCCTAGATTATTAAAAATACACTCCTAACTGGTCTCCTTAGGAGCAACTAGTTGGTTCACCTGGCCTCAGATACATACTAGCTGTGTGACCCCAGGAAATTCACTTCACCCTGTTTGCCTCAGTTTTCTCGTCTGTAACATGAGCTGGAGAAGGCAATGGAAAACCACTCCAGCATCTCTGCCAAGAAAACCCCCAATGGGCTCATGAAAAGTCGGGTCTGACTGAAAAACGACAACAAGAACAAGGGGTGTCCTTGCCTTGTCTCTCCCCATTCTAGTCCTACCCTTTCAAGCAGCCAAAGTGATTTTCCGGGGCAGCTAGGTGGCCCAGTGGAAAGAGCACCGGCCCTGGAGTCAGGAATACCTGAGTTCAAATCCGGCCTCAGACACTTAACTAGCTGTGTGACCCTGGGCAAGTCACTTAACCCCAAATGCCTCACTAAAAAAGAAAAAAAAAAAGAAAGTGATTTTCCACATGCACATATCAAACCATGTCATTCTCCTACTCAGAAAACTCCTGCTATACTCTTGCTTCTCAGTTAAATTTAAAAATCCCCCTCCACTTGGGGGCAGCTAAGTGGCACAGTGGCTAAAGCACCAGCCCTGGATTCAGGACTCCCTGAGTTCAAATCCGGCCTCAGTCACTTGACACTTACTAGCTGTGTGACCCTGGGCAAGTCACTTAACCTCCATAGCCCTGCAAAACAAAACAAAACAAAACAAAAAAAAACAAACAAAAAATCCCTCCACTTACCTTTTAAAGTCCTTTACAACCTGCCCCCACCCTATTTTTCCCAACTGCATTATATACTCTTTGTCCTCCTACACTCTGGAGCCCAGACAAAACGTCCTTCATCTGGTCCTCTATCCCTCACCTCAGGGTTTCTGCAGTGGCCTAGAAAGCATGACATGCTCACCTCTGCTGCACAAAACCCCTCTCCATCTTCAAGTCCCACCTTCAACTTGAAATCTTTCCTGATGCCCAAAATGCTAGTGCCTTCCTCCTTCCCTAGCTTGGATTCCACTGCATTGTACTTTTCCTTCTTCCACAGATTCTATTTCTACTCTTAAGTATATGTCTTTATGGTCCTGCCCTCACCCACCTCCCAATTAAGAGTGAAAGCCCTTAATAGCAAGGACCACTCCATTCTTTTTATTTGTATTCTTGGCACCTCACACAATGCCTGGTGCATTAGGGTTTGTTTTGGGTTTGGGTTTGAGTTTTTTGTTTGTTTTTTGGAGCCAGGCGATGAGGGTTAAGTGACTTGCCCAGGGTCACACAGCTATTAAGTGTCAAGTGTCTGAGACGAGATTTTAAATCAGGTCTTCCTGAATCCAAGACTGGTGTCCCTATGGTATGCTTTGTAATTCATTATTTATTTCACTCTCTCCAATGATAGCCAGGGCCTGGGGGATTTTCCTGCTATGCTAGTAATTTCCAACTTAAAATGTAAAATCAACCTTCCTCTAATTGTTCTAAAAGTGGTGTCCAAACTTTATTTGTGATTACATCCAAAAGTACAACTTTTTAAGCATGTATCCATATTGTATATTTAGAAATTATATGGGTGTATTTTTATGCTATTGTTACAAAATATAGAGAAAAATAGAAAGTTTCTCCAGAGAGAACAAAAGTTTTATGTATTGTTGATAAATAAAACTCATTTTTAAATACTATTTATTTCTTTATATCTCATCCTTCTAAATTTTAAGTATTAAAATAGCAGTATGATTGAATTCCCTTCATTAACTCTTTAAATGCAAAGGTCTGGTTCTAAGATGAGTTAATTTCAAAACTTGGTTGTGGCTACAAAAGACACCACACAAAAAGCTAAAAGAAGTGCAACATTGACTACACATAACTAAATAAATCATGAGGTTCACCTTTCAGGTCCAGCCATAAATTCGGTAAAGTTTTTTGCTGAAATTCAGTGCATAAAGTTCTATCCTCACAGATGTCAAACAGTAGTGGTTAAATACTAATCTAACTGTATTGCATTATCTTATTTTTAACATATCAGTTAATTGTATGAACTGATGTATAGTAAAGAGAGCAGAACCAAGGGAACATTGTTTTTGTTTTGGGTTTTTTTTTTTGCTGGGCAATGAGGGTTCAGTGACAGCTATTAAGTGTCAAGTGTCTGAAGCCGGATTTGAGATCAGGGCCGGTGCTTTATCCACTGCGCCACCTAACTGCCTAACCAAGAAAACATTGTGCACAGAGACAGAAATATTGTTTGATGACTAACTGCAAAAGCCTTAACTATTCTCAACACTAAAATGATCCAAGACAATCCCAAAGGACTAATGATGAAGCATACTATTCACCTCCAAAAAAAGAACTGATATTAATGGAACATAGACTGAAGCATTCTATTTTTCACTTTCTTTCATTTTTTTCCTTTATTCAAGTATTCTTACACAAAATTACTAATATGGTAATGTTTTACATAATTGTACATATATAACCTAAATCTAATTCCTTACTGCCTCAAGGAGGGCAGAGGGATAAACATTGGAACCCAAAACTATAAATAAAAATGTTTATTACTTTTAAAAAATGCCAGTTCAAAACCGACTGAAATTCTTCATTTGGAAGATTTTTTTTTAAACTGTAGGTTAAAAAATTCTCTTGCCAAGTTTATAAAATACGCAGATAAAGAGTTTTTATAGGTAACTGTTGTTGATCATCATCATCACACTTCGATCATTGGGCAACAAAATCTCATGAAATGTAAACCTTCCAAATTCTGTTTCCAAGAATTTTATACATAACAAACTTTCATTGTTTGGCAAAAACGTTACATAAGTGTGGACACATTTCGAATAAGAATGATGGGAAGCAGAACATAAAGTGCGCGGAAAGCTTTAAAGCACTTAAGAGGTGCTGGCTGCTATGATCTCTAATTTTCAAACGGCTTTTTTCAATGTGCTCTCCCAGCGTGACTCTTTTTCATTCATTTTATAGTTACTTTCTCACCCGTTGTTAAAAAATAACTTTTACCTTTAAGGAACAGACTCGGTGTATTTATTTTTTCCAAACTATCTACTGGGTCACATGCTACCAAGAGCCCACTGAGCATCCCAGAAACAGTAAGTTTCACCCATGTATAAGGATGACAAGGCCAATGAGATTCTGTGTGATACAAAACACTGTCATGGTTACTTTCTGATTTCTTATCCTGACCAGACAATTATTGTTTTTACCTCTTAATGTGATAAAGATGGACCTCTCAGAGCAGAAGGATCAGGTCTGCCATGATTAGCCACCTTATTAGTACTAGCTTCCACAGTTTCTTGAAAAGAATCTTTTTAAACTGCTTACCAATTTTATCTAGTTAAAACTAAGTAAACTAACCTAAAAATACACCTAACTGGGGGCAGCTATGTGGCACAGTGGATAGAGCACCGGCCCTGGATTCAGGAGGACCTGAGTTCAAATCCAGTCTCAGATACTTAACAATTACTAGCTGTGTGACCCTGGGCAAGTCACTTAACCCCAACTACATCACACACAAAAAAAAATATACCCAAGTGGGCACTGGTAAATTATAATAGGTCACAATACAGTGACAGGGAAAGAAAGAATGAAGGCACTTGTCAACCCTTTTCCTTCAGGATATCTTAAACGACAGATGACTGTCTGACACACAGACTAAGCAAGGGTGCCAGTGTCAATCCATATATTAAATATTATGAAATTGTAAGGATTTTTCTCAAGATTTAAAAAGAATGTAAATAGGGATTGTGACCAGATATTTAATTTCACTGTTATGAAGAACTTCCAATGGGCAATGAACAGGGTCAAAGTGCTAATATGATTGGATTTGAACTAGGGGGGACTTCTGGGGCAGAGCCAAGATGGCAGAGGAAAGGCAATGAACTCTTGAACTCATGAGACAATCTCTCCAAAAAACATCCAAATAACGCCATAGGAAAATGCCTGGAGCAGCAAAACTCAGAGAAGAATGTGCTGAAATCATCTTCTAACCAAGAACGGCTTGGAAGGTCAGAAGGAGGGAGCTGCTGTGCTGATACAGGAGTGGAGTCCAACACCACAGTCACCATGACACAGATCCAGTCCCAGGAAGGCCTCACCAGAGAAGCAAACCCCCAGAGCCTCTGAATCAGCTGAAGCACCAGTGTTGTCTGGAACTAAGCTCACAGTCTGGTGAGACGGCTAGGCCCTGGGCAGGGGGAAGAATACAGGGGTCTATGCTGGTGCTGAGGCAGAACTTGGGTTTTTCACCCCTGCTGGGAACCAGGAGGTAGGCTTGAGTAGCAGTGGCCCAGGTTGGGGAGGGGCACAGGCTCCTCTGAGCTGACAACCACAACACACACAAAGCTGGTTGATTAGCAAGTTGGTCTGGGGTCATCTAAGGACCAGGGAACAGGCCAGGCCACTGAAGAACCTGATTCTCCTTAAATCATACCACCTGGGACTTCTTAAGCTTGGGATACTGCAGCCTGGAAACAATGCCCCACTTTAAGGAGCTAAAAGTCAAGTAAAAGAAAGGCAAGATGAGCAGACACAGAAAGGTGAGGACCACAGAAAGTTTCTTCAGTAACAAGGAAGACCGAGGTGTACTCTCAGAGTAATCATCAGGGCCCCTATATCTAAAGCTTCCAAGAAAAATATGAATTGGTCTCAGGCCATAGAGGTGCTCAAAAAGAACTTTGAAGATAAAGTTAGAGAGGTAGAGGAAAAAATGGAAAGAGAAATGAGGATGATGCAGGAAAGACATGAGAAAAAAGTCAACAGCTTGAAAAGTCAAATTGGCCAAATGGAAAAGGAGGTACAAAAGCTCTACGATGAAAATAATTGCCTAAGAATGAGGATTGAACAAATGGAAGCCAGTGACTTTATGAGAAACCAAGACACAATAAAGCAAATCCAAATGAATAAAAAAATAGAGGGCAATGTGAAATATCTTCTGGGAAAAACTGCTGACCTGGAAAATAGGTCCAGGAGAGATCATTTGAAAAGTGTTGGTCTACCTGAAAACCATGATCAAGGAAAGAGCTTAGACATCATCTTCCAAGATATTCTCAGGGAAAACTGCCCTGAAATTCCAGAAGAAGAAGCTAAAATAGAAATTGAAAGAATCCACTAATCACCTCCAGAAATATTATAGCCAAATTCCAGAACTCTCAGGACAAGGAGAAAATATTGCAAGCTGCCAAAAAGAAAGAATTCAAGTACTGTGGAACCCCAACCAGGATAGCACAAGATCTAGCAGCTTCTACATTAAAGGACCAGAGGGCATGGTATATGATATTCCAGAGGGCAAAGGAAATGGGGTTACAACCAAGAATCACCTACCCAGCAAAACTCAGCATAATCTTTCAGTGGAAAAAATGGGACTTTAATGAAAAAGAAGACTTTCAGATATTTGTGATGAAAAGACCTGAACTGAATGGCAAATTTGACTTTCAAATACAAGACCCTAGAGAACCATAAAAAAATTGGAGCTGGGGGACATCCCTGGGGTCATACAGTGGGTGACTGTCTTGTGTCTGAGGCTGGGTTTTGGCTGGGATCCCCCTGGGTCCATGGGCGATGCTTTGTCCATTGTGTCACCTAGCTAGGTGATGACATCTTTAGGGTTAAATTGAGGGGTGAAGGGAATGCACTGGGGGAGGGGGAAGGGCAGAGGTGAAATCCTACAGGAAAGAAACAGGAAAAGGCTTATGGAGTGGGGAAAGAAATGGGAGAGGAGCAGGGCAGTAAATGAATTTTACACTCATCAGAAGGCTCAAAGACCTCAAACTCAGCAGAGCTGCCTCAAGGAGATACTAACACACACACACACAGACACACAGACACACAGACACACAGACACACACACACCCCCGAACTGGGTGGAGTAATCTATTTAATCTGGGCAGTAAATGAGCCTAACACTCATCAGAATTGGCTCAAGAAGGGAATAATGTACACACTCAATTGGGTGGAGTAATCTCTCTAACCCTGTAGGAAAACAGGAGGGGAAGGGGATAAAGAGAGAGGGGCAAAAGAAGGAAGGGCAGAGTGGGGGAGGGGACAGACAGAAGCAAATCCCTTTTGAAGAGTGATAGGATGAAAGAAGATGGATAATAGAATAAATATCATGGGGAAGGGAATAGGATGGAAGGGAAACAGTTAACAATAGTAATAATGAAGAAGAGAAAAGGGGGGAAAATTGTACAAAAAATATTTATAGCAGCTCTTGGTGTAGGCTAAGAATTGAGAATCAAGGGAACGTCCATCAACTGAGGAATGATGGAAAAAGCTGTGTTATATGATTGTAGTAGAATGATCTTGTGCTACAGGAAATGACAAACCTGGAAAGACTAATGAACATAGATGTATAGTGAAGTGAGCAGAGCTGGGAGGACATTGTGTGTAGTGACAGCAGTATTGTTCAATGAGCAATTGTGAATGACTTAACTACTCTCAGCAATGCAATGATCCAAGACAATCCCAAGGAACTAATGAGGAAGCTTACTATACACCCCTATAGAAAGAACTGATAAAAAGAACACTTGTGGTTTGTACATATATAACCTGGTTGCGATCTTGTAGGAGGGGGGAGGAAAGGGAGGGAGGGAGAAAAATTTGGAACTCTAAATCTTATGAAAATGAATGCTGAAAACTACCTTTACATGTAACTGTAAAAAATAAAATAAAAGTTTGTTGCAAGGATTTGAACTGGGGGAGGGAGAGAGAAGTGTATATACAAAAGAACATAACCAAGAGAACACTGTACATAGTAGCAACAACACTGTGTGATGATCAACTGTGATAGACTTAGCTCTTCTCAGCCTTCTTCTCATGATCTAAGACAATGTCAAAAGACTCATGAAGGAAAATGCTCTCCACATCCAGAAAAAAAGAACTGTGGGCTCTGAATGCAGATTGAAGCATACTATTTTCACTTTTTTTATTGCTTTTGTTGTTGTTTCTTCTTGGTTTTTTTTTCCTTTTGTTCTGACTCTAATCTTACAACATGACTAATGTGGAAATATGTTTAACATGATTATAATGTATAACCTAATTCAGATTGCTAGGTGGCTTCGGAAGTGGGGGAGGAAAGGAGGGGTAGGAGAAAAATTTGGAACTCAAAATCTTACAAAAGTGAACGTTGAAAACTATCTTTACATTTAATTTTTTAAAAAAAAGGTCTGGTAAAATGAAAAAATAAAAATAAAAAAGATGTGCAGACTCACTCACAGTATCTCAGGATCCCATGCAATTATTAAATAGAAATTCTCCAGGCAGAATGGGACTTTATTTCAATCAACTAGCATTTATTAGGTGCCTACTATGTACTTACTATGAGTCAGACATGGGGAGTACAAAGTTAAAGAATGGAAGAAAAAGGGCAGCTAGGTGGTGCAGTAGATAAAGCACTGACCCTGGATTCGGGAGGACCTGAGTTCAAATCCGACCTCAGATTTCCTAGCTGTGTGACCCTGGGCAAGTCACTTAGCCCTCATTGCCCCACCAAAAAAAAAAAAAAAAATGGAAGAAAAAAGTCACTCTTCTTAAGGAGTTGACTTCCTGGCCAGGCAGTGACTCTGGGTTCTCAAAGGCCACAGCAACAAAGCACAGCGGTATGAGGTCTCATACCAAATTCAAGTACAGGCTTGGCAAAGAATTCCTGCACAAGGCCTCCCCCTGTCCCCTCCACTGCTAGACCAAAATGAGGCTCCTTCATCTGGAGACCAATTTTTTAAAAAAATATTTTGACAGCTATATGTCAACTTAGCACAATGCCTGGAACACAGCAGGCACTTAATAAATGTTTACTGATTCTTCACTATTCACAACAATACAATGATCCAAGACAATCCCAAAGGACTTTGGATGAAACATACTATCCACCTCCAAAGAAAGAAATGATATTGATGGAACAGACTGAAGCATGCTATTTTTCACTTTTTTTCTTTTTCTTTTAATCAAGTTTTCTTGTATAAAATGACAAGTTATCGTAATGTTTTACATAATCATACATGTATATCCTATATCTGATTGTTTGCTGCCTCAGGGTGGGAGCAGGGCGGGAGAGGGGGGGAGAGGGAACAGGGATAAAAATTGGAACCCCAAAACTATAAATAAAAATGTTTATTATTTTTTTAAAGGAAAAAAAAAGAAGAAACCAAAAGGTTGAACATCTTACAGTTGAAATTTATCATTTGTGGTTTATTCTTTTAATAAATATATATGTGTATATATATATATATATAAAAACAAAAAAAAATTTACTGATTGACTGATAGACTTGGTTTCCCTTGCAATTCTATGTATTTTATGGAATTTAGGAGCCATCACAACTAGAAGCCATCTGCCAAGCCTTAGTGAAGAAGTACCCACATGAAGAAAAGCACAAATTCCCAAAGGGTACCAGTCAGAAAGGCTGGATCTGAGTCACACATCTGCTCTGTACTAGAAAGATGTGACAGAACAAACCACCTACATAGGCTCAGTGAGCCCATCTCCTTATCTGGAGGAGGAAGAGAGCAAACAAGAGAGCCCCATACAAATGTCTTAGAAAGTGACAAGCAAGGGAAGAACAGCAGCAAACATCTGGAAAATTACTTAACCTCCTGAACCTCGGGCTGCTCTTCTGGAAAATGACAGCCTTGATTTGGTAATGTGGGAGAAGGGAAAAGTCTGAGGACTGACAGGGGGTCATATCTGCTACTTACTTCCTTAAGTTCTCAGGGCCTGACTGTTCCTCATCTGGAAATAATGGGGATTGAAGGAAGCATTATACAGAGAGAGTACTGTTTTGATTCACAAGATCTGAGTTCAAATCCTACCTCTGATTCTTATTTGTTTAACCTTGGACAAGTCATATAACTTCCTTGGACCTCAGTTTCTTCATCTATAAAACAAGAGGGTTGAACTAGACAGACTCTGAGTTTCCTTCAAACTCTAAAACTATGATCATGTGACCCTATGACATCAAAAGGTCCCTTCCATCTCTAAGTCTATGATCTTATAATCCAACATAAGGAAGAACTGTTAATTTCATTAAATTAGGGTCTTATCATTAACTGTCTTATGGAAAAACAAATTATTTGTTCACTGAAGTAAAAACATGACTTAATTACAACCATTGTTTTATGCAAATATCTGCCTTGAATACTACAACTAGGTCTGTGTCCCAAAAATTTCAAAGAAAAGAAAAAGGACACACATGTATAAAAGTATTTATAGCTGCTTTTTTGTGGTGGCAAAGAAATGTAACCTGAGGAGATTCCCATCAACTGGGGAATGGCTGAATAAATTGTGGTATATGATTGCAGTGGCGTATTATTGTGTTATCACATATATAGACATGTTGAGCAGAATGGTTTCAGAAAAACCTAGGAAGACTTATATGAACTCATGCAAAGTGATATGAACAGAACCAGGAGAATACTGTAGATAATAACAGCAATATTGTAAGGATGACCAATTATGAACAACTTAGTTACTCTGATGCAGACAATGATCCAAGACAATTCCAAAGGATCCATGATGAAAAATGTTATCCACCTCCAGAGAGAAAACTGATGGGCAAATTGAAGAATATTTTTCCCTTTGTTTTTGTTACTTTTTCTTTTTTTACAACATGGCTAACACAAAAATAAGTTTTGTGTGACTTTACATGTATCATATTCCTTTCCTTGCTCAATGTGGGAGAGAAAGAATTGGGATTATTTTAACGAATTTTACAATAAACATTAAAAAACTCTTAAAGACATCAACTCCATGATTAAAATCAAATGAGAATTTTGACAAATAGACACCTCTTGATCCTCCCCCCAAAAAAGAAAACACACACAATTTTTTTTAAGAGTCCTTCTTGGAAATTTTGTCTTTGTAACCCATATTTGGCATCATTTTCATCCAAATTTCAAAAATAACAATTCATAACCTTGTCCATATGACCTCTGTTTTACCTCAGAGTCTGATTTTTCACTTTCACTTATGTGGGAAGAGGTGAAAGAATGTATGCAGGATAAACACACTTGACTCCTAATGTTTCCCCCCTTGACCTCTCCTTACCCTTTCTTGTAGCAGCTCTACAACTTGCTGGATGCAATCATTCACATCACACGAATCTGTTTTCAGCACCAATTCAGGGGCCTCTGGCTTTTCATACTCAGAATCAATCCCAGTGAAGCCTATTAATAAAAGTGGAGAGAAAAGATTTAAAAACACACACACACACACACACACACACACACACGTTCTCCAGCTCAGACTCACTCACTACTCTATAACCCCAGTGTTGACTGCCACACTTTGGCCATAAGTAGGTACACAACAAAGTGAAACCTAGCTCACTAAGATAAGATTTCTGCTAAAGTATGGTAGCAGGTTGGTTGTTTTTTCCTTTGGGTGGTTTTTTGGGTGGAAGAGGGATGTTTTGCTTTATTCTTCATTAAACATATGCATCAAAATACTCTTTTATGTAACTTCCCTGACAGCCTGAGAGGACATGGGGATTTAATATAACTGGTGAGCCAGAGTGCCTTTGTTTGTTTATAAGAATCAATTAACAAGGGGACGGCTAGGTGGCACAGTGGTTTCACTGGCCTTGGATTCAGGAAGACCTGAGTTCAAATCCAGCCTCAGACACTTGACACTAGCTGTGTGACCCAAAAAAAATAAAAATAAAATAATAATTTTTTTAAAAATCAATTAATAAGCATTATTTACTATGTGCCAGTCACCAGGGATGTGATGAATGGAACAATCCCTACTGTAGGGAGCTTTCACTCTAACAAGGGAAGCAAAAAGGATGTATATGAAAATATACAGAATAAATATAAAAGTAAAAATACAAATAATGGCCAGGTGGTCCAGTCAGTCAGGTATTTGTAAATATCAGTTTAAGGAGGAATGGAATTCAATGGACAGGGAAATTCTCAGTAACTGCTCACCTAGGGAATTTTAAGTTCATATGATCATAGATCTAGAACTGGAAAACACCCCAAGAGGTTATCTAGTCTCACCCATATGTTACAAATGAGCAAACTGAGTCCTAGAGAGAATGAGTGACTCACCATAGGTCCCTATTATATACATAGTAAATGTCAGAGGTGGGCTCTGAACCCAAGTCCTCTGACTGAAGTTCACTATAGTACAGTGAAAAGACTTCAGAGGTGCCCTTGGGCAGCTAGGTTGGGCAGTGGATAGAGCACTGGCCCTGATGGTGGGAGGACCTGAGTTCAAATCTCATCTCAGACACTAACTAGCTGTGTGACCCTGGGCAAGTCACTTAACCCTGATTGCCTCAAACATCCTGGGCTATCTCTAGTCATCCTAATCTCTATCTTGCCACTGGACCCAGATGGCTCTGGAAGAGAGAGGTTAGTGACCTTGCACGGCCCTCCCCCACTTAAATCCAATTCCCTGCAAGTCATGACATCACCCCCTGATGTCATGGTCCTCTTCGAGATCAAAGAACAACCAACAGGCAATGTGTCCTGTCAAGGAAACTAGGCACTAATAAAAAGTGCCAAGAACCCATAACAATACTTCCAGTCTCTACCCCTCGCACAATGATAAACTGGAACATATCTAGAGAAAGGTAACCAGGTAGATAAGGGAATTGAAGTTTAAACCATAGGAGAAGGAAGGAACCAGATAAGATTGACAAAAATTGCAGGGAGGGGGAGGAGAAGAATGGAAGGAGGAAGTCCTGAAAGGTCAGGGGAAAACACAAGGGCTCCTGTCAGGTATCTGAAAATAATCCCTTCTTATCCCATTAAGCCCAAAGGGTACAACTAGATATAATGTGAAGTTGCAGACAGCAAAGTTTTGGTTTGATATAATGAAAAACTTTCTAAAGATTACAGCTTCCCCAACACAGTTTTCCGGGATAGTGAAGGGGTCACCTCATCACCAAAGATTTTCAAAAAGAGACCAAATGACCCATTTGTTAGAAATGTAGAGAAGTATGGGTTGCAATAACTGGCCTTTGAGATTTCATTCAGTGAACTATGAATTTTATATACAAGTGCTTATTATATGCAAATTTTATGTACAAACAAGGAATTTTCAGATTTCAAAATTTAGTAATTTCCCTCATTATTATGTGACCTACAACTCCCTTCCCTGGAACACAGGCTTACCACTTTATCTCCATTTAGGTTTCTAAGACTATCAGGTGGGTTATCTCCAATCTGCATAAGTTCTACCCCTCTAGTGCCTAGATCTCAGGAGAATAACTCCCACCAACTAGTAACTCAACAAGTATTTATTAAATACCTGTTATGCACCAAAGACTATGTTAGTTACTGGAAACAAGACAAAAATGGAAACTGTCCCTGTCCTCAAGGATCTTGTTATTCTAACAGGGTGACAACAAATACAAATACAGTGTACAATGTGTAGGGAAGAGCATGAGTAGCAAAGAAGGGGTGGAGGCAAAAGAGAGATTCGAGAAAGGTCATGTAGAAAGTGGATCCTGAGCTGAGTCTTAAATGGAAATTACAGATTCTAAGAGGCAGAGTTATGGAGGGAGTTGCCTCCAGGAAAGGAAGGTTGAGTCAAAGTTGTGAAGTTGTGAAAATCCCCAACAGGAATTGCATTTGCTCCTAGAAGCAACAAGCTGGGGAGTGACTTGAGTCCTTCCCATTTGCCCAAACTGTCAACTTCTACTGTGGTTAATAAGGTAAATCTCTAATGACAACACAGAAAATGTCACCTTTGTTTACCTTTAATTTCTCCTGCTCGAGCCTTTTTGTAGAGTCCTTTGACATCTCTTTCTTCACACACATGCAGAGGAGCATCAACAAACACTTCAAAAAAAGGTAAACTTGCCCCTTCATGAATTTGCCTTGCATTATTACGATCCTTAGGGAAAAGAAAACCATTTTAGGAGTTTAAAAAATTGAGGAAAAAAAACACCTAACACAATCTTATGCTACTAGCTTGGCCAAGCTCCCTTATATTCCCCGGTCAGAGGGAACAACGGATAAATAAGAGCAACTCACTGGGCAAGACTCTGGCAAGTCATTCGGTGTCTGTCAGACTCAGTCTTCTTATCTGTAAAATGGGGATAACAGCACCTACTTCCCAGGGTTGTTGTGAGGATCAAATGAGATGCTATTTGAAAGTGGTCTGCAAGGCTTATTATTACCATTTAGTAGCTACCTCAAGAAAGCAAGCCTGTTAGCTTCTTTACCTAGTTATTTGCCCACGGTCACAAAACTCAGAAGAGGAACTAAATTTGAAAAGGCTCTCAGAACTCCCCTTCATTGAAGGGGTGGTTTTAGCAGACATATAAATGCCTTATCTCAACATGGGCTGGGACTAGATGTTCCCCAAAGCAAAACTCAGGCCTCAGAGCTCAAACTCCAGTGAGAACAAAGACAAAGTATAAAACAAATGAAACTGTAAGAATCATTTAGATCCTAAGACCTTAGAGAGCAAGCACTGAACAAAGCATGAGGACACAGGACTTTACCTCTAGAAACCAGTTTCCATCTTTTCCAAAACTTTGTTTTTTAATCACTTGCACTCCCACATCAGTTTATCATAAAGATCAAGTGAGATGAAGTATATGAAAACCATATAACATTATGATTAGCTACTTGTATTCTTAAATAAAGGTAGTTTTCAATGAAATATAAAATATTTTCAAACAAATAGGAAATATAATTCAGATTTTTGAAATAAATCTCAGTAGATTTCTTCAAGCACACTTATCTTCCCCCATGAGACAAAAAACCAAGTATGTGCTGAATGACTTAAAACTGAATTACATCATTCTTAAAGAGAATCAATTTAAAAATAAGCATCATTAAGCAAATGCTCTGATAGGCACCTGAAACAGCACCTGTTCTCAAGGAATTTGCATTCAAACAGCAGAGATATGTGAATATACCTGCATAAACTTGGAACCATGCCCAAAGGGCTATGGGGCTATGCATACCCTTTGACCGAGCAATACCACTACTGGGTCTGTATCCCAAAGAGAAAAAAAGGGAAAAGGACCCACGTGTACAAAAAATATTTCTAGCATCTCTCTTTGTGGTGGTGAAGAATTGGAAATTGTGGGGATGTCCATCAATTGGGTAATGGCTGAATGAGATGTGTTATATGAATGTAATGGAATACTATTGTGTTGTAAGAAATGATGAGCAGGCAGATTTCAGAAAAACCTAGAGACTTAAGTGGACTGATGCTGAGTGAAGTGAGCAGAACCAGGAGAACACCGTACACAGTAACAGCAACATTGTGTGATGATCAACTGTGATAGACTTTGCTTTTTTCAGCTATATAATGATCCATGACATTTCCATGATGAGAAATACTCTCCACATCCATAAAAAGAACTGTGGAATCTGAATGCGGATTGAACCATACTATTTTTATTTTTTCTTTTGTTTTTTTTTCTTCCTTGAGGTTTTTTCCCTTTTGTTCTGATTTTTCTTTCATTACAAGACTAATGTGGAAATATGTTTAACATGACTGTACTATATAACCAATATCAGACTATTTGCTGTCTTGGGGTGGGGGGAGGCAAGGAAAGGAGGGAGAAAAATCTGGAACTCAAAATCTTATAAAAACAAATGTTGAAAACTATCTACATGTAACTGGAAAAAAAATGAAATACTATTGAAGGAAAAAAAGAATACACATATATATCCTAAATCCACACAAAGCAAGTACAAAGCAACCTCAGGGAAGACTGGCAGCCAAGAGATCAGGGAGGGCTTCATAAATGAGGGGGCCCTTGAACAGTGTTCTTGAAAGCAACTAGGAATCCTAAGATGAGAGCACATTCCCAGTATGGAGAACAACCATATACTGGACCATAGAGTGCATGGAGGGGAGTAATGTCTAATAAGGCTAGAAAAGATGGAAGAGGGCAAAGGTGTAAAGGCTTTAAATACCAAAAGGAAGGGCTTATATTTAATTCTGGAAGTAAGAGAGAGCCACTGGAGTTTACTGAGTAGAAGTGAAACTTTATTAGATCTGCCCTTTAGGAAAATCATGCTGATGGCTGTGTGGACACCAGACTGCAATGGGGATAAATTTGAGGCAGGCAGACCAATTAGGAGGGTGATATCTGAGTGAATGAAGAGGAGGAGATTAGATGAGATATGTGGTGGACATGGAAAAAAAGAAAGATTTGGCAACTGAGTATATCTCTGAGTTTAGGGAAGTGAGAGTGAGGAGTCAACGATATGACACTGAGGTTGCAAACCTAAGTGACTAGAAGATGGTACATATGGCAAAAATAGGGAAGACTGTAAGAGGAGTGGGTTTGGAGAGAAAGAAAAAGAATTTCGTTGTGGAAATGTTTGAGATAATGCAGAACATTTGGTTGAAATGTCCAATAAGCAGTTCATGACACAGGATCAAGAGATTAGGGCTAGATATATCAATTAATCAATAAACATTTATTAAGAGCCTACTATGTGCCGGGCACTGTGCTAAGCAATGAGGATAAAAACAGAAGCAAAAGATAGTCCCTGACCTCAAGGAACTTGCAGTCTAATGGGGGAGACAACGTGCAAGCAAATATATATTTAAAAAAAGCTATAAATAGAATAAATAGAAAATAATTAACAGAGAGAAGGCACTGGAATTAAGAGGCATTGAGGAAGGCTTCCTGTAGAATGTGGGATTTGGGGGCAGCTGGGTGGTGCAGTGGCTAAAGCACTGGCCCTGGATTCGAAAGAGAAAGAAAGAGGGGCAGCTAGATGGAGCAGTGGATAGAGCACCGGCCCTGGAGTCAGGAGTACCTGAGTTCAAATCCAGCCTCAGACACTTAACACTTATTAGCTGTATGACCCTGGGCAAGTCACTTAACCCCAACTACCTCACTAAAAAAAAAAAAGAAGAAAGAGAAAGAAAGAAGGAAAGAGAGAGAGAGAGAGAAAGAAAGAAAGAAAGAAAGAAAGAAAGAAAGAAAGAAAGAAAGAAAGAAAGAAAGAAAGAGGGATTTTAGTTGGAACGTAAAATCCCAAGGAAGTCAATGGAGGAGGGAGTGTGTTACAGGCATGGGGGACAGGCTGAGAAAATACTACAAGCTGGGGGCAGCTAGGTGCCACAGTAGATAGAGCACTGGCCCTGGATTCAGGAGGACCTGAGTTCAAATCCGGCCTCAAACACTTGACACTTACTAGCTGTGTGACCTTGGGAAAGTCACTTAACCCTCAATGCCCCGCCAAAAAAAAGAAAGAAAGAAAATACTAGAAGCCAAGAGAAGTGGAACAGCCAGAAGGCGAGAGGACAGAGATGATAACTGAATCAAGTCAGAGAGAGGAGGTAACGAAGAGAAAAACACCTGAGACAGAGCCCTAGGGCACTGCTTATACCAAGGGGGTGTGGCATGGAGGATGGTTCAGTGAGGGACATCACTGAGGAAACGGGAGGATCACGAAAACCCAGTGAGGAGAAAGTACTCCCAAGGAGAGGATGGTCAATAGTGCTAAATACTGAGAGTAAAGAAGGGGGGAAAAATAAGAGCCATCAGATCTGGCAAATTAAGAGAAGATTGGTCATTCTGAAGAGAAGGATAAAGTGAGAAATCAGAATTCAAGGGTTTTAGAGAAGAGTGAGAAGAGAGGAAATGGGGTAAACATAATCAGCTTTTGCAAGGAGTTTGGCTGAGAAAGACAAAACGGATCACAGGACAAGACAGCCAGTGGGAATGATAGGATCCAGGGAGAGATTTTTTGTTTTGTTCTGTTTTTTAAGGATGGAAGAAATTTAAGCATGTTTGTAGGCAGCAGGAAAGGAACCAGTAGATAGGGAGAGACTGAAGATTCGAATCAGCATGATAGGGGCAATCTGCAGGAGAATGGGAGGTTCAGGTACAGAGGTTGGCTTTGGTAAGAAGGGCTCTACCTCTTCAACATAGATTGGAATGAAGGAGGAGTAAAGGGGCAGCTAAGTTGAGTACTAGAAAGAGCATTAGACCTGAGTCAAGAAGACCCGAGTTTGTATCTGGCCTCAGACAAATTACTAGCTCTGTGACCTCCCTGCCTCAGTTTCCTCAACTGTAAAATGGGATTAATAACGGCACCTAACTCCCAGAGCTGCTGTAAGGATCAAATGAGATCATATTTGTAAAGCACAACACATGGCAGACAGCAGGTGCTATATAAATGCTAGCCATATATAAGCTGCAAGATTACAGGAGATGAAGGAAAGGGATTGGGAGATAAGAAAAGACAAACAGGCTTAGAGCCAAGGGCCTTGATTTTCTCTATAAAGTAGGAGGTGAGAGAATGGGAAGGAGGGGATGCTATACAAAAAGGGACCTGGAGCAAGCACTGTAGGAAGTAGGGAAGAGCATCGATAAGAGAGGAGTAAGAGCTGCCCGCTGAGTAAGAGCCCAGCAGACATTAGCTCATGTCTGGGTAGAATTCTGTCTGCAAGGACAGATGGCTGAAATGACCCACGTTTGGGGTTTGTCAAGGCACGAAGGTGACATGATGAGAAAGTAAGAGATCTGAAGACAGAGCTGAGCATGCCCCTGAGCTTGTTCGCCGTAGGGTTGAGACTGGGGAGGAAAGAGAGCATGGATCCAGTAAGGGCAATGGTCTGGGAAAGGGCAAGCCAACTCACGATCTGTCACAGCCAGGCAGCCACTCAATCGTGCACCAGAAAACAGAAAGGTGAGAGGGATCAGGAAAGGCAGGCCCTCCACACAAAAAGACTGCGGAGCCCTTTACAAAGATGATGCCAGTTATGTAAACAATTACCTCAACTGTAAGTGACGTGTGAAATACACTCCGCATCAGATCATGCCCAGCCTCTAAAGACAACAGGCCAGGATCTTTTAAATTAAATTGCACTTGTATGTAGGGTGATAAAGAAGAGGGACACCAACGAACTGAAGACTAAAAAGTCTCGATGAGCCCCACAACATCAATGATCATAAAAATACTTGGAAGAGCACAATTTATCACTTTCCCAGTGCAACGGGCTTTCACCAAAAATACTCTGAAAGAATGTCTTCAATGAATTCTCTGGTTACATGACCCCCAAATTCTATTATACCTAAGAATACTTAAACTTGGGGTTTTGTAACATAAAATTTACTTAATCTGATTGGAGGAGGTCATACACCGAACAAACCATCACTGCTGTTTAGTCAGTTCAGTCGTGTCCAATTCTTCATGGGTTTTCTTTGGCAGAAATACTGGAGTGGTTTTGCCATTTTCTTCTCCAGCTCATTTTACAGCTAAGGAAACTGAGGCAAACAGGGTTAAGTGTCTTGCCCAGGGTGACACAGATAGTAAGTGTCTGAGGCCAAATTTAACTCATGAACATGAATCTTCCTGATCCCAAGACCACTACTCTATCCACTGTGCCACCTAGCCACCCACCATCACTACAATTTGCCTTTTCATTTTTAATTTTCAAAGTGTATCAATATATAAACTCTTTGCTTCCTCTGCAATTTGCCTTTTATCTTTGCAGAAGCATTGAAATTGAAAGTGGGCATTGAAATTGGCCTCAGGCTCCCTGAGCAGAGCTGCCGCTGCCCCTCCCCCTCCACTTCAGCTGGGGGGGCGGGAGGGCTCTGAGCCAGGCCAGACGAAAGACCCCAGGCCACAAGGAGCACAACACAGGGCTTGGCCAGCCCAGGGGCGGCCAGCCCTGAGTTTCACCTGAGAAAGAAAGTTAATAAAAAGGGATGCTAGAGACGCTTTGGGTGGGGGTGGACTACTGGAGCGGACAGACAGAGAATGAATGGTATGGAGAAAAGGGGACTCCGGAGAACTAAGAGAATGCAAGGAGGTCTATGAGAGAGAGACACAGGGGTTCAGATATAATTTTTCATATAAGTACAGTTATATAATTTTTTAGATTAGTTATGGTTAAAATTTTTTTTACACTTCCCTTAGAGTTAAAAAGTATTACTTATGGGGCAGCTAGGTGGCACAGTGGATGGCGCACCGGCCCTGGATTCAGGAGGACCTGAGTTCAAATCCGGCCTTAGACACTTAACACTTACTAGCTGTGTGACCATGGGCAAGTCACTTAACCCTCGTTGCCCCGCAAAAAAAAAAAAAAGTATTACTTAAAAAAAAAAAATGGCCATTCAAGCCAAAACACCTACCTGGGTATAAGGAGATATAAAACTGGTGATACACACCAGACCAGCATCTGCAAAGAGCTTCGCAACCTCCGCAATGCGGCGGACATTTTCTTCCCTGTCTTCTGGAGTGAAGCCCAGATTTTTATTGAGACCTTGACGGATGTTGTCGCCATCAAGAGTGTAGCATGGAATGCCATGGCAGACCAAATATTCCTCCAGTGCCATGCTCACTGTGGTCTTTCCTGCTCCAGACAAACCTGGGAATTGAAAATCGCCAAGTACACTTTAGACCAGGGCTCTTCACCTGGGATCTATGAACTCTTTAAGTTATTTCCTTTGAATTCTTCCAGTTTTTGTCATACTTACTGCACTGTACTGTAGCCAAAGGAGTACTACTACCAAGGCAAAAGGATTATAATGTCTTCATATAATAAATAGATTTAAATGTCATGTTTAATATTTGCACAGCACTTTAAATGCGTTACCTCATCTGATCCTCACACAACAACCTGATGAAGTAGGTGCCATTAATGTGCCCATTTAACAGTAAATATATAGTTGGAAAAGAGAGGAGAGTTTAAGAGACAAATAACATCATAGCACATCAAATAGTTTATATGTTTAAATTGTTTTAGATGTAAATATGTCTAAATAGTTTGGGCCTTGCGGAATCCCTAGGAAGGGACCCCCAGAGGTCTGCAGACCATACTTGGAGAACCACTGCTCTAGATTATACTCAGACAGTTTTCACTTTACAGAAATTCAAATTACACAAATTCTACTTTCTTTAAAGAATTCTGAAAGAAATCCACATTCCAAAAAAAGGAGAAAAAATACCTGTGTTAACTTTACTGTACGGTATTGTATTTGTTCACTCTCTGTTCTTGGCCCTTAACTTGCCACTCTGAAGTCTCCCACCCACCCCATCACCACCAAAAAATAATAATTACGACAACAAAAACATTAGAGATGACCAACACTTGACAGATCAGGAGATTGGCTTGAGACCTCCTTCCGGTGCCAAGAGAGGAGCTTTGCCCCACACATATCTGTTTTGTCGGTGTGTACTTGAGGAGCTCATATCTGTCCCTGGTCCCCACATCATCCATCCTCTCCTGTCTGTATCTGCGTCCAGCCCCAACATCTGTCCTCCTCCCCAATGTGTTCTTCCTCTTGGTTCCAGGCAGTCCCCCCAACCTCCACCTCATGGCTGGCTGCTGCACCTTTCTCCTCCTACTCTTACTACTGTCCCAGGACCCCACGTGTCCTTGAACCATGTGCCAGTCCCAACCCTCCACAGGCAAATTTACATTACAAGAAAATTGCTTTACATAGAGGTGTGTGGAACAGTTCACTTACAGTGTTTATACTTGATCTAAAAATTAATTTGCAAGACAAAATGACTATACCTGTTAACCAAACTGTACAACCACGAAATCCACCTCTGGTCCCCACAACTTGACCTCGTTTATTCCTGCTGACATGATGTGCTTGGTAAGTGACATTGGTTGCCCTCTGCATCCCCTATAAAAAAAGAGAGAGAGAGAAATATACTACTTTTATAAGATTTTTCCAAAGTAAAGACATATTCAATTCTAGTACCTAAGGTACTCCTCCATAAGCTGGATAAGGAAAAAACTGAACAAGGAAGGTAGACCAGTGGTTCTCATGATGTGGTTGGAGGACCCCTGGAGGTCCCCAAGACTCTTTAAAGAGGATTCTCAAGATCAAAACTATAGTCACAATAATACTAAGATGTTTTCATTTCTTTTTTTTCTAATATTAAATTTATTTATTTATTTAGAATTTTTCCCCAATTTACATGTATGAAGAAATTTTCGCATCAATTTTTAAAACTTTGTGTTCAAAATTATCTTCCTCCCTCCCCACCCCTTAAGAATTCAAGTAATTCAATATGTTATACACGTGCAGCCATGCAAAACATTTTCACATTAGTCGAGTTGTGAAAGAAAACAGACAAAAAAACTTTAGAAAATGGAACTAACAAAAAATATATACTTCAATCTGTATTCAACTACCATCAGTTCTTTCTCTGTAGATGAATTTCATTTTTCATAAGTCCTTTTTTTGTTGTTGTTTTTTGTTTTCACAGGATTTTTAGTTCCAAATTTTTTTCTCCCGCCCTTCCTTCCCTCCCTCCTCCCCAAGATGGAAAGCAGTCTGATAAAGGTTGTATATATACAATCACATTAAACATATTTCTACATTAGTCATCTTGTGAAAGAAGAATCAAAGATCAAAGCACAAGGGAAAAACCTCAAAAAAGAAAGGGGGGGGATGGTCCAAAAGAGGAAACAGTATGGTTCAATCTGCATTCATAATTCACAGTTATTTTTTCTGGATGCTGAGAACATTTTCTATCATGAGTTCTTTGAAACTGTTTTGGATCATTGCACTGCTGAGAAGAGCCAAGTCTATCACCCTTGTTCATCACACAATGTTGCTGTTACTGTGTACAATGTTCTCCTGGTTCTGCTCCTCTCAGTCAGGATCAGTTCATGTAAGTCCTTCCAGGTTTCTCTTAACTCCTCCTGCTCATCATTTCTTACAGCACAATAGTATTCCATTACATTCATATACCACAACTTATTTAGCCATTCCCTTGATTTCCAATTCTTTGCCACCACAAAGAGAGCTGCTATAAATATTTTTTGTACATGTGGGTCCTTTTCCCTTTTCTATGGTCTCTTTGGGATACAGACCTAGCAGTGGTACTACTGGGTCAAAGGGTATGAACAGGCCCATAGCTCTTTGGGCATAGTCCCAAATTGCTCTCCAGAATGGTTGGATCAGTTCACAGCTCTACCAATAATGCATTAGTGTTCCAATTTTTCCACAGCTTCTTCAACATTTATTATTTTCCTTTTTTGTCAGCTGATAGGTGTCAGGTGGTACCTCAGAGTTGTTTTAACTTGCATTTCTCTGATCAATAGTGATTTAGAGCATTTTTTCATATGGTGTTTTCATTTCTAATACAGTAAATGTTGATGGTTATAGTTCACAATAACAAAAGCTCTTAGGGGAGAGGCAGTTCTTAATTTTTTTAGGAGTGTAATGAGAGTCCTGAGACCAAAAGTTTGAGAACCACTACCCTAGACTACAACTTATGTTGTGTCCCATGTCACATCTCAGGAGAGACACTGACAAAGTACAATACATGAACCAAGATTGTGAGAACAGAATACCATGTATCATATATGGATGGAAGAACTGAAGGAACTAAAGTCAGTTAGACTGGAAAAGAAAATACTTGAGAAAAAAGGATGAGACAAAAATCACTGGTTTCAAATACCTGGGAGGAACATTAGATTTATACTTTTTTAATCCAGAGGGGAAGAGTAAGCCTAAGATATTGAAGTTTTTCAGGAGCAAAATTTCAGCTCAGTATTAGAAGCACTTTTCTTTTCATTAGAGTAGCCCAAATATGGAATGGGTTATACTATTTATTAGACTGTAAACTCCTTAAGGGCAGAGGTGGGTTTGGCTTTTCTTAATCTCTCTTGTCCTTAGCACAGTGTCTGACATGTAGCAAACACTGGATAAATGATAGCTGACATTAAATGTCACACAACTCAAAATATTCCCCTCCAATTCTAAGGTCTTTTCAAGGAGGCCAGAAACTTTTTTTCAAAAGCCAATGGCCTGAGGCAGCTAGGTGTCATAGTGGATAAAGCACCAGCCCTGGATTCAGGAGGACCTGAGTTCAAGTCCCACCTCAGACACTTGACACTAACTAGCTGTGTGACCCTGGGCAAGTCACTTAACCCTCATTCCCCCACCAAAAAAAAAAAAAAGCCAATGGCCAGCAAAATACTAAAGCAAACCTTTCATAACAGGAATTTTTGTCTGCTACTTTCCCAGTAATCAAACTTATAGTCTATTAAATAACAAGAAGCCACTTGACTGGTTAAAATAATAGCACTTTCAAAATTTAAGTCCTTTCTTTTCCAAAGTCAATAAGGTTAAATTTTCAGTGGATTTTTTTTTCTCAAAACAAAGAAATAAGGCAAGTTCTATGGGATACATCAGACCTTGGAAAAGGTTAAACAGGAATCAAAAAAAGACTCATGATGGAAAATACTCTCCACATCCAGAAAAAAGAACTGGAATCCAGATGTAGATTGAACCATACTGTTTCTACTTTTTTTGTTTTTCTTTTTGGAGGTTTTTCCCTTTTGTTCTGATTCTTCTTTCACAACATGACTAATGCAGAAATATGCTTAATGTGATTGTACATATATAACCCATATCAGATTGCTTTGTGTCTTGGGGAGGGGAGAAGGAAAGGAGGGAGAGAGAAAAATTGGGAACTAGAAATCTTATAAAAACAAATATTGAAAACTATTTTTACATGTAACTGGAAAATAATAAAATATTTTTATTATTAAATAAAATAAAACATGTTGATAAATCAATTTTAAAAGTCATAAATATCATTAATGTTCAGAAGTTCAAGAGTGTGGATACATGTGATAAAGGTCTTCATTTGGCATGAAATGTATCACTACTCTTTATGAAAACATGTTTTTGTCCTACATCTAAATGACCAAATCGCTCTTAAAACAGGAAAGCACAATTTATTCCAATTTAATATAAAACATAAGGTGCATTGGTATCACTCATTTGATTGTATTAAAACTCATTACTGATTTATCTTTGTAAGACAAAGTGCTCTTTGATTCCCACCAAACACACATCAGACACAGTTTTCCTTACTGTGAGAAATGGGTGGTTGTCTCCTCTCAATGTGGATATAACAGTCAGTCATACTCCTCCTGACCTGTTTGTAGGACAAAGGTCTCAGATCCCCTCCTCCCCCTCAGGTTAACAAAATCACAGGGTTCAAAGAGCCCTGGTCTCAATAAGGTCCACTCCTGAGTTATGCCCATACAAGGAAGAGGGGTGGGAATACTGCGTTTGATGAGCTAGTTTTTGCTCGTAGATTGTAACCCTTGAGTAATTGGACCAGTGATGAAAAAGGGGAGGGTCCATTCGAGTTAGGGACTAGGGTATAAAACAGGGCCTGCAAGCCCCCTTTCTTTGCACCCACTAGCTGCACACTAGGGTGCCTCCTTCTCATGAAAAGGAAATAAAGAGCATTTGTCACATCCCTGTTGAGTTCCTGAGAATTATTGAGAAGAGGATGGGTTTTTTCCCTCACACTTATTAACCTAAGTGGACAAAGAAAATGAATGGGGAACAATATATACGCTAAAGTTGAAAGCTCAAATTTAAAAATAAATCCAATTTCAAAACAATATTAAAAAAAAGCAAATAACTTTTAGCAAGACTTATATGTAAAATTCTTTATTCCTTACCCAAAACAGATGAGGAAACAGAACACAATTTGAAGTCACCTCTCTCTACTTCTCCCAAGAAAGCTCCCAGAGAGAAAAAGAGAGACACGTTTCTTTCTATTGCAACCAATTTGACCTTAATTTCATTCCACATCCATTTATTAAATGTTTACTGTGTATAGAAGACAGAGTTAAGGACCAAGGGAGATAAAGCTTAATTAGGACAAGCCCTTCTCTCGGAAGTAAACAGTCCTGAGACTGACAGATTCTTAAAAAAGCAAACTGTCTTTGGCCTTTCTTTGTATCCCCAGTGCTTAGTACACAGCATGCATATAGAAAGTTACTTAATAAATACTTGTTGACTGAATAAGACACAAACATAAATAACTGTAATACATTAATATATGAAAACTGCATTAAAAGTGCAGAACAATGCTATAAATGGGAGGAGCGGGGGAGTCATTACTTCCACGTGGACTATATAGTGGATAAAAAGCTCAGAGTCTAGAATCAAGATGTGTATTCAAATTCTGCCTCAGAAACTAACTAGCTGTTTGACCCTAGTTAGGACACAACCTCTGTCTCAGTTTCCTCATCTTAAAAAGAGAGAGTTGAACTCAGGAGGATGCCCATAAAGCTCCACATAAGAAATGGCTTCTGAAATGTTAGGAATTAAATAGAAGGGAAAGGGAGTAGTGAGCAAGAAACTTAGCAACAAGGAAAAGATACTTGAATACAATGAATTAAAGCACATGCCTGCAACATCCGGTTTGGCTAAAGGACAGAGTAAGTGCATAGAGAAGAATGTGCCAAGCTGAAGGAGTTGGGTCAACAAGCACTTATGAAAAGCCTACTATGTGACAAGGCACTGAGCTTGGCACTGAGGCTCACAGTCTAATGGAGGAGACAACATGAAAACAATTATCTATGAGCAAGATATATGCAGAATAAACTGGAAATAATCTCAGAGGGAAAGGCACTAGCATTAAGGGAGGAAAAGGGCCAGGAAGTAGGCTACTTTCTTCCCAGCTTCTAAAGGAGAAAGTTGTATGTAATAAGTGGGGGAAGAAAATTAAGCTGAAGGAGGAATTGTGAAGGTGATTTTCAAGGGCTCTGAAACTATGAAGAAGGTCAAAGACTGAATCTGAGGAGAAAAAATTTGGAAGATTGAAGAATGCAAAGGAGAAGGGCTTCAACAAGGTCAGGACAGAGGGATGAGCTGTGCAGAGGATCTGAGAAGAGGGGAAAGCAGAAGGGGGCAAACCCTGGGGACAAAACAACAGCAGATTCAGCAGCTAAAGATATTTGAGAAGGATCAAAGAAGGGAAAGACATAATGGATAAAGGACTAGGCTTGAGAGTAAGAAAGACCTGGGTTTGAATTCTGTCTCAGAAATTTACCAAGCTACTTGAAACTCCCTGAGTCTCCGTTTCAAATAATAAACGAAGGGGATAAGCACTTATTAAGTGCCTATTAGAAGCCAGGCACTGTGCTAAACACTTTACAAATATCTCATTTGATCCCCATAATAACCCTAGGAGGTAGGTGCTAGTATTATCTCCATTTTACAGTTGAGGAAACTGAGGCAGATAGAGATGTCTCAGTGTCGTGGGCTTAGCTGCTTGAGCAATTGACTTGCCCAGGGTCATACAGGTAGTAAGTCTCAAGCTGGATTTAAACTTAGGATTTCCTGAGTCCAGGTCCAGTGTTCTATCTACTATACTACCTAGCTCCCTCTGCCATACCTTCCAGCTCTAAATTTGTAATGCTGAGTCTACTTCCTAGCAATGTGACCCTGGGCAAGCATCCACGTGAGGGAAGTTCTATCTCCCCCAGGTACCACTTAGAACAGAACCACGAATTCCTAGCATGGGAGCAGGCTGGAACAACTTTCAGAACCAGCTCCCAGAGAAAATGCCATCAAATGAGAAGGAATCAGAAAGTGCTCAATAGAGAAAAGTAATGAAAAGAGACTAAAATTACCAAAGATCTCAAGAAGAAATAAAATGGAGTAAAGAATTTGAGCATAAGCAGATAAATCAAAACGGCAGATATTAACAATAGAAGGGAATATGGCCTCCAGATAGGTTAAAGAGTACAGAGATCTATGATAAATTATTATAAGACAATGGAAAATGAATCAATACCTGATGAGTCAGAGAATTCTGTGGATTCCCAAGACAGCATGGCTCCACAACAAGATATTATTGAATGGTTTTTAAAAAAGAAATAAGAATTCTGAAAAACCACTCCAATAACTTCTGGAACTCAGCATTGGTGATGTGTCAAAGGCTCATTTATTGTCATTCTCACCCCTCATCCATCTGGTGGAGTAACCAAGGATGCAGGTTTTCAGAACTGCTTTTATCTCTTCCCATCCCTAACAGGCGAAATGGCCCCTCCCTTTTTCAAGGGTTACAATCTATGAGGAATTTCCACCCCTTTGCCAAAAACTTCCCATTGGAAGTTTCACCATCCACTCTCCCAGATGGAAATCTCTCAATCTGCATATACCAGGGGATCATTCTGAGAGGAGTCAACCTATCCCCCAATTCCTCACAATTCTGAAAGAATTTATGACCTGCAAAGCAGAAATAACTGGCAGAACAGAAAAACCCAAATCCATGATGGCAAGTCTCATAAAAGAAATAAAAGGGGGCAGCTAGGTGACGCAGTGGATAGAGCACTGGCCCTGGAGTCAGGAGGACCTGAGTTCAAATCCGACCTCAGACACTTGACACTTACTAGCTGTGTGACCTTAGGCAAGTCACTTAACCCCAATTGCCTCACCAAAAAAGAAAGAAAGAAAGAGAGAGAGAGAAAAAAGAGAGAAAGGAAGGAAGGAAGGAAGGAAGGAAGGAAGGAAGGAAGGAATTAAAATAACTGATTGGGAAAGCATAATTTTCACATAAGCAAAAAATGCTGATCCTGAAAACTGGAGGCATAAAGACAATTTAAGGAATATAAGATTTCCTGAAGAACACAAGTCAAAACCTTGTAAGACCATAATGCAAAAAACAATAGAAGAAAAACTACCCAGAACTTCTGCCAATGAAAAGAATTCACAAATTACCTCCAGTTAAAAAAACAAACAAAAAAACCCCTATGCTACATAATGGTTAAGTTCCAAGAGTTTGTAGCATAATGGTAATGTGTCAATAGTGGTTAAGTTTAACAATTCTACTAACAAACAAATTGTTCAAGTAACCAGGAGAAAGACCTTTAATTTTTTTTAAAGGGGGGGAGAGGAAAAGGGGGAACCTATTAGTCACTTAACAGAAACTGCAAGAGGGAATGGAATGACGTGAGTGAAAAAGCAAAGGAGTTAAAGATACAACCCAAGGTGATCGATCTATCCTGAAAATCTAAGACTGATGTAGGAGGCAAAAAATGGGTTAACAGAAAAACCCAAGCTCTAATTTAGATATGAGCTCTAAAACAGATTCAGACCCCAGTTAATGGATAACATAAGACTTGAGTCTTCATTAATACAAGTCCCACATTAATCAGCACCCGTAACAAGAACATACAGAGGCAGGTCATAGAGACCTTAACTATAACAATGATACACTGGCAGGGTATAGAAACTCAAACTGAAAAATGAAAATATTTTGAAACTAAGCATGGGAATCAAAAGGTGACATGCACAGAAAAGGCCAAATTTGTCCCCAGATTCACCTTATGACATGTAAACCCCAAAAACATACCTCTAAAAAGGTCCATGATGTAGGAGGCAAAAAGGGGTTAACAGAAAAACCTAAGACCCAAGCTTTAATTCAGATATTAGCTCCAAAAGGGAGTTAGACCCCAGTTAACGGATAACTTACAAGTCAGAATGCTAAGTTCTCTTACCCACAGAAATCAGTACCCATAACAGGAACAGAAGAAGAGAGACCATGATGACCTTAAATAAATTGACAGGCTATAGAAACCTAGACCAGAAATAAATGAAAAATGAATGTTTTGAAATTAGTCATGGGAATCAGAAAGAAATATGCACAGAAAAGGCCAATTTTGTCCCCAGATTCAATTTATGACGTGTAAACTCCAAAAACACACCTCCACTGAAAAAGGTACCAGCCTCGGGGGTTGGCTTAGGACCCCAGGAATTCCAAATTAGGATAAGCCCTCCCCTGTAACACCCCAAGGGGGAGAATATTATAATGAGACTGATAAATCAATTTATCTGTACTATAAATATAATTTCTTTTCTTTCACTATTCGAGAGATACCTATCCATTATTCTGATTCTCTCCCTGTGGTCATTCACAGTATTGCAACAAAACTTGGGAAACTGAGTCACTGAGTCTTGTAATTCTTTTGGGACAACTCACGATCAATTTGACCCTAAATCCATCCCACATCAAGACTATTAATGGAATAAAAAAAATGGATGTTCAATAAAAGAGGATTTCAAAAATATTTTAGGAAGAAAATCAGACCTTAAGAAAATGGGTGGCGCAGTGGATAAAGCACTAGCCCTGGATTCAGGAGAACCTGAGTTCAAAACTGACCTCAGACACTTGACACTTACTAGCTGTGTGACCCTGGGCAAGTCACTTAATCCTCATTGCCCTGCAAAAAAAAAAAAAAAAAAAAGGTTTGCTTTTCAAACAACCCAGACAAAAGAAATACAAAGTAGGGTAATGTAAAGGGCTAAAATTCTAGCTATACTATCTAAAATCTAATGAGTAGTCGCCAATAAATAATAAGCTTTAGGGGCAACTAGGTGGCACAGTGGATAGAGCACGCCCTGGAGTCAGGAGGACCTGAGTTCAAAACTGACCTCAGACACTTAACACTTTGTGTGACCCTGGGCAAGTCACTTAACCCCAACTGCCTCACTAAAAAAAAAAAAAAATTATAAGCTTTAGCAAGAGTATTTAAGTGTTTAAGTATTTATTAAAGAGCATTAGGATTAGAGAGAAAGGTAAAAATCTAACTATTTCTAAGAGACCCCATCATCCAACCCGCCATGGCAAGGTCAGGAACCAAAAAAAGAAGAACCCCTCCGCCAGTGTCTGCTTCCTACTTCATGTTCTCCTCCCAGAAATAGGAGGCTCCTCAAGTTGATTGGCTGGTAGTTTGATAGACAGTACCCACAAGCAAACGTCAGGTCCTGACGCCAAGGACCTGACCGCATGGCTTGCCCTCAGACACCTTCTCCTCATGGCAGAGCTTTCCTACAATAACTCTCCAGCAGGTGGCATCATTCCAATCATTACAGTAAACAAACACAGTGTGAGAAAATGGGTAGTTGTCTCCTCTCCATGAGGATATAACAGTCAAGCATACTCCTGACCTGTTTGTAGGACAAAGATCTCCTCCCCCTCAGGCTAACAAAATCACATGGTTCAAGGAACCCTGTTCTCAATAAGGTCCACTCCAGAGCACCCCAGAAGTTCTCTGGGGCACACCAAGGAATCTTGTCCTTGAGAAACTAAAGCAGAAGACAGATACGCCTAGAGAGATAAGCGGAACCAGATTGGACTGAGCTAGCTTCTGGACCTCCAACCTTCATTCTGATCTCCCTTAGCCCTGGGGAGATAACATTGGGTGTGGCTGCGGCCTTTTGTGTCCTGAAGAGAGAGATGGCTTGAGAGATCCTTAGCCACCCCTCACCCAATTCCTCTAGCCACCACCAGTGGGGGATGGTCCTCCCTCACTAAAGGAACTTTCCACAGGCAGATGGTCACACCCCCATCAGCCCCCTATAAAAGTACCTGCCTGTCTCCTGCTCGAGGAGATTGGTACCTCAGAGCCACGTGCTTTGTTCCATACCTATCTCCCCATGAGAAGTCCAAGGATTCCCTTCATGGTTTCCCTTCCCTCCCCACTTCCCCTCCCTTGCCCCTAAATAAACTACCATTTTATTCTAACTGCTTTTGTGTGCAAGAGGGTATAATTATTTAAAGAGAAATTCCTAAAAACCTCCACCCCTAACCCAACTCATACCTCATTTCCCCTATAACATATCCATATAAGGAAGAATAGGTCCACTCCTGAGTTATGCTCATATAAGAAAGAGGGATGAGAATATTGCGGTTCCGATTAGCTAGTTTTTGCATGTAGATTGTAACCTTTGAGTAATCGGACCAATGATGAAAAAGGGAAGGATCCGTTCGTCTTAGGGACTAGGGTATAAAACAGGGCCTGCTAGCCCCCTTTCATTGCACCCACTAGCTGCACACTAGGGTACCTTCTTCTCATGAGAAGGAAATAAAAGAGCCTTTGTCACATCCCTGCTGAATTCCTGAGAATTTTTGAGAAGAGGATTGGTTTTCCCTCGCACACAGCAACCAAGAAGGACAACAAAGAGACCATTCAGAGATTTTTTTTTTCTCTAAATGCACACAAGGAGACAAGGGTGAAAGCACAAGGCAAACAGAAGTGGTAGTAGAGAAACAAGCCTGAAACACAGTGGACAATCTCACTCACACAGGACTCAGTTGGTTTTGTTACAGGACTGAATGACAGAATGGGAGGCTACAGAGGATGAAGATAGATAGGATATATTCTATTCAAGTCAAAGGATGGCAATGAAGGAAAAACAACTCCTGTAACTTCTTAGAGAGGAGAGATTACAAGAGAAGGGGTCAAGTGACAAAGAGAGGGATTGAAAAGAGGGAAAAGAAATAAGGAAATCTTGTTTCAGTGATGTATGAGAAAATAATTATTAATAATGGTTTCTTGGGGGGACCCAGAGATCAGTTCTTCAGTCCTTTCCTCCAGAAAGTTCAGACCTCCTTGCCAGGGACAAACCCCAGGGAACAAAAGAATTGGAGATTGATTCTTTTGTCTAGCCTCAGAGAAGGACCTACCTACATAATGGACTTTGCCTTGGGCAACTTGAGAGAGGGTCTACTCCAGATGTCTTCAGTAAGGTTGATTTTAATTTAGACCACCCTCAAGTCAGGTCAACCAAAGAATTGAATGATGCAAACCAATTAGGTTTGATCAATGTATAATGACCCACCTCTATCAAAAGAGGATAAAAACTAGCTGACTAGCACTTGGCTCTCTATGGATGCTTGCTCTGGACCTACTCTCTGAACTGGGTAGGTTTTGTAGGTCTTCTGACCTCTCCTTGAGATTTCAGAAAGACAGCATGGGTCTTCTGAAGCTTTTCTCCTGTTCCTGCTAACTCCCACATGGTTAATTCTTTACTGGCATATATAATATTAATTTTTTTTTTTTGCAGCCAATGGGGGTTAAGTGACTTGCCCAGGGTCACACAGCTAGTAAGTGTCAAGTGTCTGAGGCCGAATTTGAACTCAGGTACTCCTGAGTCCAGGGCCGGTGCTTTAACCACTGCGCCATCTAGCTGCCCCCTATAATATTAATTAATAATAAATGTATATTGTCAAAACTGGTACAATAGCAATTAATTAATAAAACACAGTTGTAGCTTAATTAATAAATTTATAAAAAACACAGTGGAGGTACCACTGATGGAGAAGAGAGAGATTATATAAAGGGAAATTTGGACCTTACAACATGTACAATCTAAAGAGATTTGGTGCTTAGAGAAACCACATTATGTCGCAAAACAAAAGGAATCAGACTAGCTGGAAACTCTGATACTCAGAAGAGCAGAAGGGCAGGGACCTAGGGGAGATTTCAAGACAAATTGGTGAGGGGTGAATTACCATCAAGAGGACAAAGATTAATAATAAACTTCATAATCAAGGACATGGGAAACCTTTTTTTTACTTTGAGACAATATCTCTCTAGTTCCTTCAGGAATTAGTATTTTTAAAAGCAAGGTACAAAAGAAAAAAGGGAACCATAACAAAGTAACAAAGGCAAGAACAAAAACAGTTTAAATGAAAGAACTCAAAAGCAGTAGCTTCCATGAGGAGTATAGAAACTAAATCAAAACTTGTAAGTAATACGGGCCTGAATTAAAACAAATGGAAAGGGAAGTTAAATAAATGAAGAGAATAAGGGAAAGAAATTTTTTTGAAACTAAAAAAACTAACAAATAAAACAAGTTCAATGGAAGGAGAAGTGAGATTTACTTGACTATGTAACAAAGAGAGGAAAAGGAGGGGAAGGGAGGAAGACTTAAACAGGAAGGTAAAAAGCAAAGCAAAAATGAACCTAGTAAGTTAGGCAAAACTCCAAAACTAGGGAGAGATGTAAAGATCAAGAAGAGCATAATTGAGAGTGAAGGGACAAAAGGCTGTAGAAATAGGGTTGTAAAAATAGAATAAGTTAAAAGCAGGAAGGTGGCACAGTGGATAGAGCACTGGCCCTGGATTCAGGAGGACCTGAATTCAAACCCAGTCTCAGACCCTTGACATTTACTAGCTGTGTGACCCTGGGCAAGTCACTTAACCCCAACTGCCTCACTCCCCCCCCCAAAATAGAATAAGTTAAAATAACTAAAAACATAGTATTGTGTTTACAGAGGAAGGGGGAAAATATTCTAATCTGGAAAGAAATATTAGAAACAAATGGAGGAAAATATAAAACTAACTCATAACTTTAAATGTGAATGGATTAAGCAATCCAATAAAATGAAAAAGAATGACAATTTGGATAAGAAAACAAAAGTCCACATATTTTTGCTTAAATGTTTCAAAAATGACACACACAGAAAAATGAGAGATTGGGGGAAAAAATTTTAGGAGTTGCAACCATGCTAGCAGAAAAAACAAAAAGAAGCATTCAAAATATAAAAAAGGATAAAAGAAACTACATTATGCTGAAATGAACCATACTCAATAAACCAACATTAAATTTGTATGCTCCAGCAGACAATTCAAATATCATGGAGCCACAGTCAGGATAACACAAGATTAAGCGGCTTCTATATTAAGGCACAGGAGACCTTGGAATACAGTGTTCTGTACAGCAAAGAAGCTAGGATTACAAGAATCACCTACCGAGAAAAACTAAATAAAATAATACTTCAAGGGGAAAAAAATAGATATTCAGTGAAAAAGACCAGAGCTAAATAGAAAATGTGACTTTCAAATACAAGAGTCATGAGAAGCATAAAAAAGAAAACAGGAAAGAAAAATCATAAGGGATTTAATAAGGTTAAAATGTTTATCTTCCTACATGGGGAAATGATACTTGTAACTCCTAAAAACTTTTTCATTATTAGGGCAGTCTAAAGGAGTATACATAGACAGAGAACATGGATGTGAGTTGAATATGAGAAGATGGGGTTTTTTTGGTTTTTTTAATTTTTTAAATAAGGAGTAAGGAAAAAAGAATGCACTGGGAGAAGGGTAACAGGAGAGGTAAAATGGGGCAAATTATCTGACATAAAAGAGACCCAGAAAAGATTTCATAGTGGAAGGGAAGATGAGAAAAATTGAAAGGTGAGAAGGGAAGAACCTGATTCTCCTTGGAATTGACTCAAAGAGGATATAGAAATCTACCTTATCATACAGGAAAATAGAAGGGGAAGGAGAGAAAAGGGGTGGGAGTGAAGGCGAGCTGACAGAAGGGAGGGTGGACTGGGGGAGGTAAAAGTTAAAGCAAAATACTTTTGACAATGGACACAGCGAAAGGAGAAAGAGAGCAGGATAAACAGGGAAAACAGGATGGAAGAAAAAACATAGTAATCATAACTAAAAAAAATTTACAGAAAGTTTCTCTGATAAAAATCTCGTTTCTCAAATATATAGAGAACTGAGTAAAATTTATGGAAATAAAAGCCATTCCTCAAGTGATAAATGTTCAAAGGATAGAAATAGGTAGTTTTCAGATGAAATAATCAAAGATATCTAGTCATATAAAAATGCTCTAAATTACTATTGATTAGAGAAATGAAAATTAAAACAACTCTGAGCTACCACCCCATATTTTATGAGATCAGCTAATATGACAGAAAAGGAAAATGACAAATGTTAGCGTGGATGTGGGAAAATTGAGGCACTAATGTACCATTGGTGAAATGGTATATTGATTCAGCCATTCTGTAGAGTAACTTGAACTATGCATACCCTTTGACCAAACAATAGCACTACTAGGTCTGTATCTCAGAAAAAAAACAAAAAGGAAAAAGATCACTATGTACAAAAATATTTATAGCAGCTCTTTTAATGGTAGCAAAGAATTGGACATTGAGAGGATGCCCATCAATTGGGGAATGGCTGAACATATTTAATTGTGAATGAATATTATTGTGCTATAAGAAATGATAAGCAGGATACTCTCAGAAAAACCTCTAAAGAATGAACTGATGCAAAATGAAGTGAACAGAAACAGAACATTGTATACAGTTAACAGCAATATTGATGATCAACTGAGAATGACTTAGCTATTCTCAATAGTACAATGATCAAAGACAATTCTGAAAGATGATGAAAAATACCATCCATCAGCAGAGAAAGAACTGATGGAGACCAAATGCAGACCAAAGTATACTTTTTCTTTACTTTCTTTATTTTTCTTTTTTTTTGTCTGTTTTCTTTTACAGCATGACTAAACACAGAAATATGTTTTGCATAACCTATATCAAATTGCTTGCCTTCTTAATGGGGGGAGGGAGGCAGGAAGGAAGGAGAGAATTTGGAACCCCAAAAAAATTTTAAATGAATGTTAGAAATTGTTTCACATGTGATTAGGGGAAAATATTAAATTTTTTAATTTTTATATGTTCCAAACGTCTTAGGCACCTAAATTCATAAAGGAAAACTAAACTGAACTAGAAAACAAAATTACACAGTGGCAGGAGATTTCAATGTCCTTCTCATGGTTGTGGATAAATCTAACAGAAAGATAAGCAAAGGGGAAATATAGAACTAAACAAATTGCTTGAGGAACTAGAGCAAAAAGATTTATGGTCAATTAGGCAATTAAAAAAACATTTATTAAGTGCCTAACACATAAGTGCTTAATCTGCTCTAAATGCTAGAAATACAAACGCAAAAAAGGAAGATAGTCCCTTCCCACAAAGAACTTACAATCTAATGGGGGATGATGTAGCACAAAAGGATTTCCAAAGGGGAGGAAGGAAAAGATCAAAGGAGTGCATCTGGATGGAAAATAAAGAGATAAGGCCCCTTCATAAAAGGAGACTTTGGGAGGACCTATTTCCTCTGCTCCCCAATCAAAAGTGCAGAAGGTACTGGTAACAGATAAATGCCAAGGTTGATCCAGTCTCACAGGATGATGAGTTTTCTCAATTATTAGGTCCCTAAGAACATGATGGGAAAGTCCAAAAGAATGCAGGTAAGAAATGAAAAGGCATCTTCTAAGTGCAACTACAAAAGAATTTATGACAAATAACTTTCATAAAAACTGACCATATATTAGGCCCTGATATTTTAGCCCTAATAATAGGGAAGAAAAGGAAAGAGAGGAGGGTAAAGGGAAAGAAACGGGTAAAGGGATGATATGGAGAAAAGGAAGCAGAAAAGGGAAAGAGAAAAGGGAAAAAGGAGAAGGAAGGGAAGAAAAAGGGCAAAGGGAATGAGAAGCAGAAGGGGAAAGGAAAGAGGAAGGAAAGGAAAAAGGAAAAAGGAAGAAGAAAGGGGAATGAGAAAAAGAGAAAGGAGATAAGGAATGGAAAGGGGAAAGAGAAAAAGAAACAGAAAGGGGAAGGGGAAAGAAAAGGAAAAAGGAGACCATTACAGACCATAACTCAATTAAAATACTAATACACTCAGGACACACAAAAATACAGACCCAAATAAAGTCTTTTTCTTTTCATTTATTTAGAATTTTATTTTTACCCCAATTGCATGTAAAAACAATTTTTTAACATTCATTTTTAAAACTTTGTGATCCAAATTCTTTCTCCCTCCCTCCACACACACCCCTTAAGAACGCAAGCATTTCAATGTAAGTTATACATGTGTAATCATGCAAAACATTTCTACATTAGTCAGGTTATGAAAGAAAACAGACCAAAAAAAAAAAAAACAAGAAAAAGAAACTAAAAAAATATGCTTCGATCTGTATTCAAACACTATCAGTTCTTTCTCTGGAGATGGATCACTTTTTCATAAGTCCTTCTGAGTTGTCTTATTCACGGCTGATCATCTTACAATATTGTTGTTACTTTATATATAGTACATCTCACTTTGCATCAGCTCATACAAGTCTTTGCAGGTTTTTCTGAGAGCATCCTGCTCATCATTTCACACTTACTATTGCTAACTGAATTTCCCTCCATCCTACTCCCTCCCCACGTCATTTACTCTATTTTCTATCTCCTTTTACCCTTTCCCTCCTCAAAGGTGTTTTGCTTCTGACTTGCCCCCTGCCCCAATCTGCCCTCCCTTCTATCACCTCCCTCCTTCTGCTACCCCTCCTACTTTCCTGCAGGGTAAAATAGATTACTATACCTAATTGAGTGTGTATGTTATTCCCTCTTTAAGCCAATTCAGATGATAGTAAGGTTCACTCACTCCCCAGCACCTCCCCCATCTTCCCCTCCACTGTATAAGCTTTTTTTTGCATCTTTTATGAGATACTTTACCCCCATTTCACCTCTCACTTTCCCTTTCTCCCAGTGCATTCCTCTCACTCCTTAATTTTATCTTATAAAAGATATCATCCCTTCATATTCAACTCACACCTGTGCCCTCTGTTTAAATATATTCCATCCAGCTGCCCTAATAATGAGAAAGTTCTTATGAGTTGCTAGTATCATCTTCTCATGTAGGCATGTAAACAGTATAACCTTTTATATCCCTTCTGATTTCTTTTTCCTGTTTACCTTTTTATGCTTCTCTAGACTCCTGCATTTGAAAGCCAAATTTTCTATTCAGCTCAGGTCTTTTCATGAAGAATGCCTGAAAATCCTCTCTTTCACTGAATTCCTATTTTTCCCCTGAAAGATAATATTCCGTTTTGCTGGGTAGGTGATTCTTGGTTGTAATCCCAGTCCCTTTGCCCTCTAGAATATCATATTCCAAGCCCTCTAATCTTTTAATGTAGAAGCTGCTAAATCCTGTGTTATGCTGACTGTGGCTACACAGTACTTGAATTATTTCTGGTTGCTTGCAATATTTTTACCTTGACCTGGGAGCTCTGGAATTTGGCTATAATATTCCTGGAAGTTTTCATTTGGGGACCAACCTCTTTCAGGAGGTGTTTGGTGGATTCTTTCAATTTCTATTTTACCCTCTGGTTCTAGAATATCAGGGCAATTTTCCTTGATAATTTCTTTTTTTTTTTTTTTGGCGGGGCAATGGGGGTTAAGCGACTTGCCCAGGGTCACACAGCTAGTAAGTGTCAAGTGTCTGAGGCCGGATTTGAACTCAGGTACTCCTGAATCCAGGGCTGGTGCTTTATCCACTGCGCCACCTAGCTGCCCCCAGATAATTTCTTGAAAGATGATGTCTAGGCTGTTTTTTTGATCATGGCTTTCAGATAGTCCGATAATTTTTTTTTAAAAAATAATAATAGGGGCAGCTAAGTGGCGCAGTGGATAGAGCACCAGCCCTGGAGTCAGGAGGACCTAAGTTCAAATCCGGCCTCAGACACTTAACACTTACTAGCTGTGTGACCCTGGGCAAGTCACTTAACCCCAATTGCCTCACTAAAAATAATAATAATAATAGCAATTTAATGTCACTTTAAGGATTGCAAAGTACTTTACAAACATCATCTCATTTTGTCCTCACACAATCCTGGGAGGTAGGTGCTATGATTATCCCCATTTTAAAGATGGGAAAATTGAAGCAGTCAGAGGGTAAGTGACTCGCCCAGCTTCATATAGTTAGTGAGTGTTCCAGGCCAGATTTGAATTCACGTCCACATCTTCCTGACTCAAAATCAGTACTCTATACACCATGTTATTTAACAGTAAGATATTTCTAGAAGATGGTACACACACTTTAAGTGAAATCATTTCATTGGACAAAAGCAGTTATTGCACCATTTGCTTTCCATTTTATAACACATGATACTTGCATCATAAATTGTCTTTTAGTAAAATGTATACTGCCCCTTTGGCTAGATTTTTTTTTAATGTAGGTGACATTTCATTTATTTATTTACTTACTTTTCCCATATAAATATTTTATTATTTTCCAGTTACATTTAGAAATAGTTTTCAACACTTGTTTTTATAAGAGTTCTAGTTTCAAATTTTTCTCTCTCCCTCCCCTCCCTTTCTTCTCGCCAAGACAGCAAATAATCTGATATAGGTTATATATGTACAATCACATTAAACATATTTCTGCATTAGTCATGTTATAAGAGAAGAATCAGAGCAAAAAGGAAAAATCTCAAAAAAGAACAACAACAACAAAAAAAACAACAATAGAAATAGTAGGGTTAGATCTGCATCTAGATTCCACAATTCTTTTTTTTTTTTTTCTAGATTTGGAAAGCATTTTCCATCATGAGTCCTTTGGAACTATCTTGGACCATTGTATTGCTGAGAAGAATCAAGTCTATCACAGTTGATCAACACATGATATTTTTGATACTCTGTACAATGTTCTCCTGCTTCTAGTCCTTCCAGGTTTCTCTGAAATCTGCCTGCTCATTGTTTCTTACAGCACAATAGTATTCCATTACGTTCATATACCACAACTTGTTCAGCTATTCCCCAGTTGATGGGCAACCCCTCAATTTCCAATTCCTTGCCACCACAAAAAGAGCAGCTATAAATATTTTTGTACATGTGGGTCCTTTTCCCTTTTTTATGATCTCTTTGGGGGAAAGTCCTAATCGTGGTATTGCTGGGTCAAAGGGTATGCACAGCTTTATAGCCTTTTGGGCATAGTTCCAAACTGCTCTCCAGAATGGTTGGATCAGTTCATAGCTCCACCAACAATGTATTAGTGTTCCAATTTTTCCACAGCTTCTCCAACATTTATTATTTTCCTTTTTTGTCATATTAGCCAATCTGATAGTTGTCAGGTGGTACCTCAGAGTTGTTTTTATTTACATCTCTCTAATCAATAGTGATTTAGAGCATTTTTTCATATGGAAATTGATAGCTTTGATTTCTTCATCTAAAAACTGCCTGTTCACATCCTTTGACCATTTTTCAATTGGGGAATGACTTGGATTCTTATAAATTTGATTTAGTATCCTTTATCGGAAGTACTGGCTGTAAAAATTGTTTCCCAGTTTTCTGTCTCTCTTCTAATTTTGGATGCATTGCTTCTGCTTGTACAAAACCTTTTTAATTTAATGTAATCAAAATCATCCATTTTGCATTTCATAATAGTCTCTATCTCTTGTTTGGTCATAAAATGTTCTTCTTTCCAAAGATCTGAGATGTAAACTATTCCTTCCTCTCCTAATTTACCTATGGTACCTTTTATGTCTAAATCATGTACCCATTTTGACCTTATTTTAGTATAAGGTGTAAGATGTTGATCTATGCCTAGTTTCCACCATACTCTCTTCTAGTTTTCCCAGAAGTTTTTGTCAAATATTGAGTTCCTATACCAGAAGCTGGAGTCTTTGGGTTTATCAAACAGTATATTACTAAAGTAATTTACTACTATGTCTCCTGTATCTAACCTATTCCATTGATCCTCCACTCTATTTCTTAGCCAGTACCAAATAGTTTTGATGACTGTTGCTTTATAGCAAAACTTCATATTTGGTACAGCTGGCACACCTTCCTGTGCATTTTTTTTCATTAGTTCCCTTGATCCTCTTGACCTTTTGTTTTTCCAAATCAATTTTGTTATTATTTTTTCTAGCTCTATAAAATAATTTTTAGGTAGTCTGATTGGTGTGGCACTGAATATGTAAATTAACTTAGGTAGAATTATCATTTTTATTATATTAGCTGGGCCTATCCATGAGCAATTGATATTTTTCCAATTATTTGGATCTGATTTGATTTCTATGAAAAGTATTTTGTAACTGTGTTCATAGAGTTCCTGGGTTTGTCTTGGCAAGTAGACAACCAAGTATTTTATATTGTCTATTGTTATTTTAAATGGAATTTCTCTTTCTATGTCTTACTGCTGGAGTCCAATTAATTTTCAAATTATCTTTCTAGGATCTATTTTCCAAGTCAGTTGTTTTTCCAATGAGATATTTCACACTACTTTCTATTTTTTTCATTCTTTTGGTTTTGCTTTATTGTTTCTTGATTTCTCATAAAGTCATTAACTTCCATTTGCTCAATCCTAATTTTTAAGGAGTTATTTTCTTCAGAGAGCTTTTGTACCTCCTTTTCCATTTGGCCAATTCAGTTTTCCAAGGCATTCTTTTCCACATTGGCTATTTGTACCTTGTTTCTCATTTGGCCTAGTCTGTTTTTTAAAGTGTTATTTTCTTCAGTATTGTTTTGTGTCTCCTTTACCAAGCTGTTGACTTTTTTTTTCATGATTTTCTTACATTACTCTCATTTCTCTTTCCATTTTTTTTTCTCTACCTCTCTTACTTTATTCTCAAAGTCCTTTTTGAGCCTTTCTATGACCTGAGACCAATTCATATTTTTCTTGGAAGCTTTGGATATAGAAGCTTGGACTTTGTTATCTTCTTCTGACAGTGTATTTTTGTCTTCCTTGTCACCACAGAAACTTTCTATGGTCAGCATTTTTTTCTGTTTGCTCATTTTCCAAGCCTATTTCTTGACTTTTAACTCTTTGTTAAAGTGGGGCATTGCTTCCAGGTTAGAGGGGTTACTGTCTCAAGCTTCAGAGGGTTTGAGCAGCTGTTCTCTGAGATACTTCTAGGAATTTTAAATCCTTAGTTCTTCCAAGGTGTGTGATTTAAGAAGAGGTATGTTTACCCTGTACTGTGGTCTGTAAGCAACCAGAGGCCTGCTTTTCTGCCCTGAAACTATGAACAGAGTCCCACTCCACTGTGGCTGCTAGCTCTGGTGTGCTTGTGCTCCTTTCCTGCCTGGGACCCACCACCCAAAACTGTGACCTAGATCTGAGTATGGACAAAACAGAGTCCTGCCTCAGTTCAACCCCATTACTGTCTGTGGGCTGAGTTCCAGAAGCAGTTGCTGATATTGCTGATTCAGAGGCTCCCAAGGCCTGCTCCTATTTTCTGTGGCTGGGTCTCGCTCTGTGCCAGTAGCCTGCTGAGCTCCACTCTCACCCAGTTACAACAGACCTTTCCTGCCAACCTTCTAAGTTGTTTTTGGCTGGAAAATTATTTCACCCTGTCTTTTTATGTGTTCTGCTGCTCTAGCAATTGTCTTATGGCATTATTTGAAGGTATTAGGGAGAGCTCAGGCGAGTCACTGCCTTTCCTCTGCCATCTTGGCTCCGCACCCCGCTCCCCAAAATGAAATCTTTCCAAAGAAATCTTATTGAGTGGGTCAAAAAATAAATCAGAGAAACAAGAATTATGTGAAACAAAATTATAATGATGAAACATACAAAAATTTCTGAAATGCCACTAAAGGAATCCGGGGGAAAGAGAAGCATGTCCCTACAAACATACATTAACAAAATGGAGCAAGACCAGGGAAGGCTAAAGCACAGGAGAAGAAAAAATTAAAGACAAGTAAAGATGTTGATGATATTATAATTTACTTGGAAAATCCTCAGCAATCATCAAAGACACTAAGTGAGACAATTAATAGTCCCAGCAAAGTTTCAGGCTACAAAATTCACCCATAAAAATATCAGTTGTTTTTCAGTCAAGTATGACTCATTGTGACCCCACTTGGGAGTTTTCTTGACAAAGATGCTGGAGTGATTTGCCATTTCCTTCTCCAGCTCATTTTACATGTAAAGAAACTGAAGCAAACAGGGTGAAGGGACTGGCCCAAGGTCACACAGCTAGTAAGCATCTGAGGGCAGATTTGAACTCGGGTAGATGAGTCTTCCCCTGACTCCAAGCCCAGCACTATCTTCTTCACCACCTAGCTATTCCTTTGATCAACACAATAACTTACTACAATTCCAAAGGACTCATATTGAAACATGCCATCTACCTCCAGATAAGGGAACTAATGGATTCAGGGTGCAGATTAAAGCATATTTTTTTTTCTCTTTCTTTTTCTTGCCTTTTATTTGTGGAACATGACTGCTGTGGAAACTTGTCTTCCATGACATATTTTAATGGGTTTTGTTTTTCTTTCTTTCTCAAAGGGTAAAGAAAAGGGAGAGGAAGGGAGAGTATTTGGAAATAACATAAAATAAAATTCAGTTAAAACAAAAATTAAAGTAAATGGTGTCATCGTGATTTTGAATAAACGGAAAGCACAGAGTGGAGACAGCGTCCTCCACAGGAGGATTATGCCTAGCACCTTGATAATATTTGATAGCATTTGTAGCCACATAATGATGGCCCTTCTCTGGGAACCCAACACCTATTCCATACCCTTAATTTCTGAACTTTTCAGTGACGACACATTTTAAAACTAGAAATTTTGGTCTGCATATTGTATATTGAAGTCCTCCAGAAATCCTCTACTAGCAAATGCCACAGGTTTTTCTAACTAGCACTTTATTGAGATAAAACTGCTCCCAAGCCTTCCACTACACTGTGAGGCATCATAAAGGGTTTGTTTGGGTCAACACATGCCAAAACTGGTGCATTTGTGAGGCATTTGACCAAATCTTTAAAAGTTTGTTCACATTCTCTATCCCAATGGTCTCTAAAAGGTATCTGATAATTTAAGCTAATTTGATTTTTCTTGTCATTGTTTTTTATTCTTTTATTTTATTCTTTTATTCTCTTATTTTATATATCCTTGAATGAGGGCTGGCAATAGCAACATAATTCTTCACATATTTGTGAAAGTAGCCACTAAATCCTAGAAACTCTTTGATCACAGACAGTCGAGGAGTGCTTCTATATGTTCTGGATCAGTGGTCACTCCATATTTTCTGGACCAGTGGTCACAACCATTATACAACACAAACTTGTCAGCCTGATTATACTTATTATACTTATTTGTTATACTTATTATTATACTTTATACTTATTACTTATACTTTATTATACTTATTTGTTAAAAAGGAAGAGTTTAGAGAAGGAGGAGGTTTCATATGCAAATACTATGTGACCCACACACATACTTAACAGAAGCTCTACAAAGATGGCATTTTATCAATTGCCAATTTTAGACCAGCTTCCTCATTCTTTAACGTCTAACACTCTTCCATCACTCTTTTCTCATATTGTTCTAATGGTTTTATTCCAATTACGTGGAAGTAACATTATCATAACGGGATATTAGCAAGCTGTCTTGGGAAGTGGTATGGATGAGATGAATTTGGGTGTAACAGACCAGAGACAAGAAAACCAGTTAGGAGGTTACTTAAATAGTTTGGAGGAGAAAGGAAGCAGTCCTAAACTAGCCTGCCTTATATTGAAGAGAATATGGATCCTCTGCAGCCATACCACAGGATGTACTTACCTAAACCACTGTCTGCTCCCTTCTTAGCCAATACTCATTAAAGAGGTAAAAGACCAGTCCAACTGTTCTGTACAGTAACTTGGAATTATATCCCCAACATCACTAAGCTATATCCCCTTTGGCCCAGTGACACCCACTCCTAGCCTTATGCCTCAAAGAAAAGAGAAAGTGATAGAAGAGGCTAAAAGGGTTAACACATAACCCAAGATCAATAGAACCTAAAAGGGTTAACAGAGAAACTAAGGTTTGTGTTCTTACAATAACCAAGAGGGTTTGTCCCTATCAACCCCCACCATCAGCAGAGACTGTAACTAGGGACCATTAACCATTAATAGCCATTAATATTCCTAGATGACAGGACACCTAGAAACCAGATTTTCAGGAGAGAGAGATCATAAACACAGAGACCCTCTGGGTCTGACAAGTTTAAGTGTATCTTTAGGAACATGTGCAGAAAAGACCAGATGTGTCTTTAGGTTCCCTTTATGATGTATAAACCCCAAAAACACACCTCCAGGGAAAAAGGGATCTGTGTTGGGGGTTGTCTTAGGACCCCAGGAAGTCCAAATTATTTTAATCTCCTCCCACAAGAAGGAGATTAAGATAATGACAAGATAACCTACTTTTTCTTACTATAAATGTAACCATTTTCATCCCCCTATTGGAGACACCTATCTCCACAGCGCTCTCCCTAGGGTCAGCAGTCTTTCAATAAAACGGGAAACTGAGTCACTGAGTCTTGTAATTCTTTGGGACACCTTGAGATCAATTTGATCAATTAAACCCACCCCCCCCCATCAAAAGGACCCATCATGTGAACAAAAAATACTTTAGAGCAGCACTTTTGTTGAAATAAAGAGGGTGGCCATCAATTGGAGAAGGGCTGAATAATAATAATATATTACTGTAATGAAATATTACCATTCCATAAAAACTGACAAACTCAGGATGAATTAGAGAAAACAGACTTGCATAAACTGATGCAGACCAAAGTAAGCAATTTTCACATGGTCTACAACACAGTAAAATTCAACAACTCTGAAAGAACGGGATCAATACAATAAACAATCATCACTTGAAAAGACTGATAATGAAGCTTGTTTCTCACTTCTTGAAGGAGGTCAAGAGGTTAAAGCCTGTAAGTATGAAACGTGACACATTTTCAGACACAACCATTATATAACACAAATTTGTCAGACTGATTATACTTATTTGTTAAAAAGGAGGAGTTTAGAGAAGGAGGTTTCATATGTGAATCTTTTTAGCAGTCTTTTGTATGTGGAAATGTTCATATCTGTTAATGACTGTCAAATTTGTAATAAATTTAAAGGTTATGTATCTTTATAAGTAATTGCAATCAACAAAGCAATGTGGACTTTCAGATAGCTGGTTCATGTTTCAAAATGTAAATTGCAATAGAAGGCTATAAACTTTAATATGCCTTTTTAATTAATAGGAAACCCATTGTTTCTCCCTCCCAACCCACACCCCATTGAAAAAATGTTTAAAAACAAAAAATTTATTGTTAACAAATACACATAGTCAAGCAAAACAAATTCCCTTATTGGCTAAGTTCAAAAAATATTTCATTCTGTACCCTAAATCCACCATATTTTTGTCAGGAGATGGATGAATCAAGTAGATAATATGTTTCATCATCGGTCCTTTGAAATAGATGATAATTGCATCGATCACAGTACTTATAATTTTCAAAGTTGTTTGCCTCTACAGTGTTGCTATTTTATAAATTGTAACTCCCTGTTCTTCCCATTTCATTTTCATCAGTTTATAAAAGTTCCCAAAATTGATAATTTTTACAGTACAGATTTATAGTATAAATTCTTCTTCTGGTTCTTCTCACTTCACTGATTCAGTTCTTTCTATGCCTAGTTGAGACCATCTATTTCCTTATTTTGCACAGTACTGCATTATATTCATATACCATAATTTGTCCAGTCATTCCCAAAATCATGGGTATCCCCTTGGTTTCCAGATTTTCAGAGGGTTTTGTTTATGATGCCACAAAAAGAGCTGGTATGAATATTTTTGTACATATAGCACTTTTCCCTTCTTCCTTTGATTTCTTTTCAGTATAGGCCTAACAGTGTTATAGGTGGGACAAAGGGCAAGCCCCATTTAATAACTTTCTATACACAAAGACCTCAGCTAATGGAATAAAATTACCGCAAAAAATTTATCAGTGTTTTACTTGATAGAAGACAACTATATGGATTCTCTTACCTATTTCTGTATTCAATATGTAGTAAACATGTTGTTTTGGTTCTAGTATATGAAGGGAGTAGGAGAAGTCTTCCTATAGATGGTAGGATTTTAATTGGGATTTAAAGCCAGAAAGATCAGCAGAGGAGCAGAGGAGGGAGAGCATTCCAGGCATGGGGGGACAGCCAGAAAAAAATGAGCAGAGCAAAGAGATGTCATGTCTTGTTTATAGTGTCACTGCGTAGAAGAGCACATGTCAGGCAGTAAGGTCGAAGAAGACTTTAAAAAAAAAAAGGAAAAAAAAAAAGATCATTGGTAACCTTTGAGGGAATGGCTTCAGTGGGATGATGAGGTCAGAAGGAAGAAATGAGTTAAGAGGAGATGTTGTGGAAGCACCTATTGTAGAAGGCCTTTTCAAGGAGTTTGGCCACAAAGGGGAGAAGAGTACAGGATGAGAGTTCAAGAGGATGAAATGATCAAGGGAGTGTTTTGTTTTGTTTTTTCAGGATGAGACAGACACACACACAGTAGGGAAGCAGCCAGTAGACAAGGAGAGATTGAAAATAAGCAACAGAATGGGCATGACAGAGAGGGCTATCTGTTGAAGAGATGGAATGAGATCACTTGTGCAGTTAAAAAAGGATTAGCCTTAGTAAGAAGTTCAGACCCCCTTTGCCATGTGAGATGGGTGAAGAAGTCATCTGAATGATGAGATGAAAGAAGGGAGAAGAGAAAGCTCACAGAGTTCTTACTTTATGTAAGTGGACATTCTTCTATGCAAAGCCATTTTTACATAATGCTGATCTGTCCAAAGATGTGGGGAAGGGAGGGAAGAAAAAAAGGGGTTGCATGCTTGTGGAGGGAGGGGGCCAGCACACCATTCCAAGGACCCATGGGTGCCAGGCACAGAGAAACAGAGCAAAAGGAGAAACAAGCAGGGGACCAGGGCCAGCCACACAGGGGCCTGACAGGAAGTGAGAGGAAAAACACGAAGAGGATAGACACATGGGGGCTGGACACAGACACATACAAGAGGATAGGCGACGTGCAGGAGCTGAGGACAGACAAGCCAACACCCGGCCTTAGAGGAAGAAAAAACAGATCGAGGGGACCAGACACCGGGGCAGGTGGGCAGAGCAGGGCATGGGTCTCCTCTCTCTTGGTGTAGAGGTCTCAAGACAACCCCTGAGTCTGGCAGTGGCAGAGGTAGTGGTGATGGGTCTCTCTGCATTGGTTCTTCTGCTTTCACTTGGAGGCTTTTTTTTTTTTGGTAAGGCAATTGGGGTTAAGTGACTTGCCTAGGGTCATACAGCTAGTAAGTATAAAGTGTCTGAGGCCGGATTTGAACTCAGGTCCTCCTGAATCCAGGGCCAATTCTCTATCCACTGGGCCACCTAGCTGACCCGTGGAGGCTTTTTTTAGGGTGTATTTTAAGGGTTGGGGGAGCAACAGAGGGCCAAGCTGAAGGGGAGAAAGGAAAGAAGCAGCACAGTATTGTACAATGAAATTTGCAAAGATTTTCTTTCAGAATTCTTTATATAAAGTCACATTTAAAGTGAAAACTCTGTAGTCTCCATTTTTTCTGTAAAATATAAGGCAAGGTTCATATCTAAGGAAACGTGGGGAGAGGAAGCTATGAGAGGTCTGAGAAGGGTTAAAAAGGTTTGGAAAAGTCATTGTGGAGAGTGGGATAAAAGTTGATAAAAGAGGTATAGGAACATTGTTTAGCAACAGTGAGAGCCCAATTGAGGGTGGTTAACATTTTATGTTTATATTTTATTTTATTTTATAATTAATTTTATTAATATTCATTATCTGTAGTGGACCCAGTCAGAAAGACTGGATTTTCTCCATTCAGCAGCACGTGAATGCTTGAAATGGTCTAAGGCTGAGGCTTGGCACAGAACTATCAATTTGATAAGGGGGACAGGGACTCTACAGAGGAGGACAGTGTAGAGTTGAATTGGTTCACCAAGGCTTCAAGGTGGGGAAAAGAGGAGAGAGAGGCTAGTGCAGGAGACGGCCTGAGAGAAAACTGAGAGGCTAAGGAACCAGACAAAAAGTAGGCACAGGGAGAAGCGGAAAGCCAATAGATTATGGTCAGATATAGGAAATCTGGAATTCTTGCACATGGAGGTGGTATATTTGTGGGCAATGGTAAGATCAAGGGTATGGCCATGACTGTGTATGGCAGAGGTGGAGTGAGTAGTTGAGGAACTGAATAGTTAGGGTGTTTGAGGGAGAGTCAGTATGCATGTTGAAGTCACCTAGTATGATGGCAGGAGTTAGAGAAAACTGTGAACCAAATACTGAACTCACTGAAGAAAGAAGGGAAATTCCCTGGGACTTACAGACAAGATACCAAGATTCTGATTGGGTGGTTGATATGGATTATATGAACCTCACAGGAGGAGATGCTGCTGAGTGACTGCTTCCCATGCCCACTTACGATGGCAATGGGAAGCAAAGAGTACTCCAACTCCCCTGCCTAGTGAAGGTGCTATATCATTAGAGGGAGCCAAGCCTCAGTGACTGCTAGAAAATGGGGAGACAAAGGGAAAACTGCTGCCTATAGAACAGGTATTCCAGAGGTGTGGTGGAAGGGTTAAGCAGTGCTTGGATGGGACTTTGGGACAGGAAGGTTGAAAGAGATAGGAATAAGGAATTCAGTGGTGGCGGTTAGAAATGTAATTTGGATGATTTATCCCTGTGGTTCTGAATCACTGTTGATGTATAAAGTATGACCAGATACAGGTTCATTAACGAGTAGAGGGTGACATGGATGGAGATCAGCCAAGAACAGCACAGAGAGGGAAGGCACAGGCTTTTGGTGCATTTGTTGTTGATTGAGTGATTGATCTCCACCTCTCAGAAATTTTGTCTTTTTTCTAGGCTGAACTTAGCGCTACTTCCTCCATCCAACCTTCCCTGATGTCTCCCCACCCCCTTTTTGGTAGCCAAGTACTAAATGCTGAGGATACAAATGCAAGCAAAAAGAAAGGCAGTCTCTGCCCTCAGGAAGCTTAAGGTCTGAGGGAAGAAAACACATAAAAGGAAATTAGAAAAGCAGAAGGTGGGAGAGCTGACAGTATACTGCTAGGGACACTGTAGAAAAGGTCCAAAAGGATCCATTTTCTTTTCATTTCTCTACTTGTAGGATACAAAAGCTCCTGAAGGGCTGAGGCTTTTTCATTTTTGTCTTTATATCCCCAAATTCTAATATTGTGTCTGGCACATAACTATTTGGTAGATGTTTATAAAACTGAACTTAATGCTATCTATAACTGAACTTGGCTTCCTTTGCCCCAAAAACCATCTGCACCCTATTTTCCTTCCCTATTTTAGTCCCCAACACCACTATCTTTCCAACCATTTAGGCCCCAAACCACAAATTTATCTTTTGACTGTTCCTTCTCTGCTTCAAACTCTATGTGCAGTTAGCCACCAAGGTCTACCTACTGTTCCTCTGAACCTTCAGATTCCTTTTCATCTTTCCCTTCCTGTCTGCATGCCTTTGACCAACACCTTAATGCAATACTACCATACTCTTCTCCAATTAGACTTTCTACTACCTGTGTCTCCTTTTACTCAGGTCTTACATAGGGTGGACAAGCTGGCCACTGATTCCCATTTGCACACCATCAAACTGTCGCTCTCCTATCAGCATGTGCCTCTGCTGAAGGGCATGGCCAAGGTCGGTTTCCCAGCAACAGGGTTGGTCCAACAGGCAGGAAGCAGGCCTGGCTGCCCACGGGCATCCTGAGAGGCATCAAGAGCATCTCAGCAAGATACCTGAGATACCTGAGAAGCTAACAGCCTGCTGAAACCCCACCACGGAAACCTTGCAAAAGTATTCCGTGGAAGACATGCCCATTTAAAAGGCATGACACCTTGCTCAGAAATCTCCCAAAGCTCCACATAGTCTGTCGCCCTTACCACCCTAGGTGACTCTCATTATTAAATTAAATTCCACCTACAGAAGTCTCTTCACTGTTCAACAAAATTATTTATATATATATATATATATATATATATATATATATATATATATATATATATATATATAATTTTTTGCGGGGCAGTGGGGGTTAAGTGATTTGCCCAGGGTCACACAGCTAGTAAGTGTCAAGTGTCTGAGGCCAGATTTGAGCTCAGTTACTCCTGAATCCAGGGCCGGTGCTTTATCCACTGCACCACCTAGCTGCCCCCTTATTTATTATTTACTATATGTAAAGCACTGGCGTTATAAAAAGATTTTAAAGTAATCATTGCCCTCAAGAAGAACATCATCTGATGGAAGTGAGAAGGAGCCGGTCAAGCAACACACTTAAGTGCGATTCTAAAAACGTGAGGCATTCAAAGGGAAGGTCCAGACACAGCAGTATTAACAATCTGAGTAGAAAGAGATGCACTCTGTGGAAAAGAAGGCTTTCTTGCCCGGGTCCCACTTGAGCTGGGGATTAGGGGAAGAATTTTAAGATGTGGACAATGTCACCACCAGGGCCAAATCTTCCCACAATTTTCAAAGTCAAGATCAAACCCCACCTCTCCCACAAGCTGTCCTTTCAAATTCCCTCTTTGATAAACTGCTAATTAGCGGGAAAGACAGCAAGGAAGAGAAAAGGAGCAAGCATTTATCCAACACCTGCTATATATGCCAGGCCCTGCTCTAAGAGCTTCCCAAACTTAATGTGATCCTCACAAGAAGACTGGGAGGTAGGGCTACTATAATCCATAATTTACAGCTGAGGAAATCAAGGTTGGCAGAGGTTAAGCAACTTGCCCAGAGTCACACAGCTAGGAAGTGTCTGAGTTAGTATCTGAACTCAGGTCTTCCTGACTCCAAGCCCAGTACTCTATCCACTGGGCCACTCTCTCCTCTAGTTAGTTTGTTCTCAGCTAGGTGGCAAAGTGGATAGAGCACTGGGCTGAGAATCCAAAAGACTCATTTTCCTGAGTTCAAATCTAGCCTCAGATACTTCCTAGCTGTGTGACCCTCTGCAAATCAGTTTCCTCATCTAGAACATGAGCCAGAGAAGGAAATAGCAAACCATACCAATATCTTGGCCAAGAAAAACCCAAATGGGGTCACAAAGCATCAGACATGACTGAAAAACAACTGTGCTGAAAAATGTCAGGATAAGATCACAAATTTGGAGCTAGAAGTCACGGAAATCCTCCTTTTACAGATGAGGAAAGTGAAGGTCAGAGAGAGTAAGGGACTTGCGCAAAATGTATAGTGTTCGCAGCAAGATTTGAATTCAGGTGTTCCTGATGCCAAGCCTATACTCTTCGTTTTTCCACCACACAAGCTTAATTTTCTTATATTTCTTCTGTATCCTCCTTAGAATCTAGCCCAATGTTATGTACATCAACAGGTACTGGATTTATCAAATGAATAGTAGAGTCTTGGATAACTAATCTTCTAAGATAATCACAAAAATTAATTGAGCCTTTAGTTTAAACCTTATTTCCCACTAAACCTTTTGGAAGAAGTAGTGAAAGTTAACAGAGTGTCATAATAGTCTCTAAGAAACAGCTAAAACACCATCTTCTGCTTGAAGTCTTTCCTGATTCTTCCAATTGCTAGTGCCCTCCTTTCTTCCCAAACTACCTTGTATTTAGTTGTTTTGCATATATATAGTTATCCACTTTCTATTTCTGCTGTATATATTTGGATATGGCCTTGGAATGTAAGCTCCTTGTCTCATTCTTTATCCTCAGGACCTAGCACATTACCTAGGAGATAGCAATGTGCTTAATAAATGCTAATGGCTGACCTCATCTGTCCAGATTTCGTTTCCCTCCCCACTGGGCTTCTGACCCTCCAACTTCACCCAGGTGCTTCCTTGTCCTCCCACTTCCTTTCAGATTCTTTTTTGAAGTGTCTTCCCCCATTAGTATGTACTTGCCTATGATGGAATAAACAACAGGCAAGATGGTTTTCAGAAAAACCTGGGAAGATTTATATGAACTTATGCAAAATGAAAAGAGGAGAACCTGAACACTGTACACAGTAACAGCAAAACTGTATGATGATCAACTATGAACTCAGCTATTTTGATCAATACAATGACCCAAAGGCCATTATTATTGAAGGACTTATGATGAAAAATGCCATCCACCTCCATAGAAAGAACTGATGGAGTCTGAATGCAGATAGAAGTATACTTTTTGTACTTTATTTTTCTTGGCTTTTTGGGGGGTCTGAGTTTTGACACATGGCTAATATGGAAATGTTTTGCATGATTTCACACATATAATATATATGAAAATGCTTGCCTTCTCGAGGAGGGGGGAAGGGTGTCATCCTAGCTACCTACTCCTTTCCTACTTTGCTGGTCTGTCTGCTCTTTCCACTAGTAGAAAGATGCCTTTCCCCTTTCTTTGCTCACACCATATGGAGATCAGTGAAATGAGCAAATGTAAAAGGACACCTAGTTTATCAACCCCTAAGCAACAGAGAGGGGAGAAAATACATATATGTGTATTTATATTTAAATATTTATATTATATATTACATATTATATTGCATATAAACTATTATGCTTATATTTGTATTTAAATATTAGAGACATATATAATAAATCCACCAGAGTAACCAGGGAATCAAAAGGTTTCCCCAGTGCTTGGCACATGATAAGGGGTTAATAATTGCTTGTTGACTCAACCTGGATCAATCAACTTGTTCCATGACCCATACATGAGGCCCATCAATGTCCTTATAATCTTGTCTCAACAAATGAGGAAGAAACTGGATGCCACCAAAACTTAGCTCCCTCTTTAGGAGGCAGGGAGAGAATTTGGAACTCAAAAATTTCTCATTTTTTAAAAAATTTTACATGTAACTTAAAAATATTTAATGAAATAAATAAAACATATTGGAAAGGAAAATGTAAGCTCCCTCAGGACAAGGACTGGTCTTTCTTTTTTCTGGCATTTGTATACCCAGCACAGTTCACAGTAAGCACTTAATGTTTTTGGCCAGATTGTTTTACAACTCCAGATCTAAAATCATAGAGATTAAGTAAATGTGTTTTATATCACTTTCAAATACATCACCTCATTAAATTACCACAATAAAAGGGGAACCAAGCCCTGCTACACCTGAGGAAATGGAGACTCAAAGAAGTTAAACTAGTAACAAAATTCTTACCAAGATGCATCCAATTGTTGCAAGTGCTTTTTAAAAAAATCGATGATGCAAAGAAAATAGGATGAAAAGTTTTATTTCAAAATAAAAGCATAATAAAAAATTTGCTTCAATTGACACACCTGGTCCTTCTGGTGTTAAATGATTTGCCTAAGGAGACATAGCTATTGTATAGTAAGTGTTACCAGGACTATATTAGAACTCGGAACCAAGAAGCCAAGCTCAAATCCAGCCTAGGACACCTATTAGCTGTGTGACCTTGGCAAGTCACTTAAGTTCCCTTCTTTCTCAGTTTCTTCTGTAAAACGAATATAAAAACAGCACCTACATCTCAGGATTGTTGAGAATCAAATGAGAATATTTCTAAAGCATTTCGCAAACCTTAAAGCTCTATATAAATGCTACTGTATCTCTTCGTGCACTAGTCTTTACAATAATGAAGTAGAATTTGCAGGATTGGATGTTTGGACCTGAATCCTTAATCTTCTTGGGTGGTCCATATTTGAATCATAGGTTTGAGTCACCAGGTACAAGGCTGTCTTATATGGAGAACTGCTTAACCAACCCTGCTCCTGCTGGAGTTTCAGATGATCTGTCTGTTCTTTCCACTCATGGAAAGGTGCCTTTCACCTTTCTTTTCTGTTCATGAGCCAAGGTAAGAGGACACCTAGAGAATCAATCGACCCCTAAGCAACCGAGAAATCCCGCTCATAAGATAAAGAACTTTTTTTTTTAAATCCACCCAGGGTAATTAGGTATTTGATAGGCTCCCCAGTGCTTGGGACACAGTACGTGGTTGAAAAACGCTTGTTGACTTGACCTGGATCTATCAACTTGTTCCATGACCCAAACCACAGGCCCATAGAGAGGAAGAAATAGGGTGCCCTCAGGACAGAAGTGGCTTCACCACCAAAACTTAACAGACAGGAGAGCTGAAAACGGTAGAAATCCCACATCTTCCCGTACACCTTCCAAGAAACCCAGCCTCCAGGGGCAGTCACAAGGCTTTGCAATGTCCCTAGTTAACCACTCAGCCACAAAAGCTGCTCAGTTCGGGTCTGCCCCAGGCCCCGTGAATGGCTACATTGTTGCAACCCTTCAACCACAGAAGGGGGGGCTACTGAACCCAACACCCCCTGACTGCAACACGCCTGGGCCAAGTGGAACCCGAGGAAGGCCAGAGAAGGTGCCCACCAGGCATCAGTGCAAGGATGCTCTCCAAAGACTCCCCCTGCCCCCGTGGGAGTAAGAATGACGGGCGTTAAGGATGGGGGAAGGGTGCAACAATTTTAAAGGCTGCTTTTTAGTAGTAACCCTGAATAGTTCAGGCTGCGGATGCTGGTAAGTCCCCCTTGAAGAGGCGCCTGCCCCAAAGGTGCGGGGAAGAAGCAAAGGCTCGTTCTCCAGCAGGGCTGGGGTCGGGGAAGAGCGGGCGGGGAGTGGGGGGCGGTGCCCCAAGGGTCTCCAGCCCCGAGCTTGAGCCGACCCTGCCACATCAGCACAGCCCCCCGCCCCGCCCCCAGCACTGATTCCAAGAGACCCCAGGCCGCCCGCCCTCCCTCCTGGCGGGCCAAAAGAGGCTCCCGCCTCCTCGCCCCAGCCTCGGGCGCTCACCCAGTTCTGTACTTGGTTGCTCAGCTTGACTTTCTTGCACAAGCTCCCAGGGAGCTCCATGGCCGCCAAGGTTCACACTCAGACTGATAGATACCCCTGGCCGGGGGTGGAAACTAAGGAAGGCGCGTGCGGGGCGGGGACAGGGCGGGGGCGGAGTCTTAGAGGGCGGGGCACCGAGGGGCGGGGTAGGTAGCTGGGACTAGCGCTCATGCGCAGAAACAAAACAGAGGGGAAGACGGCTCGCGTCGGCGCCAACCCGCGGAGAGGGACTTAAAGCGAGCTAGGTGGGTGGGGAGGAGCGAGCGAGCGCGCGCGCATGCGCATGCGCCGCCGGAGGAAGCCAATGGGGAAAGAAAGGAGAGCAGAACGGAAGAGGGGCTGTGGAAGAGACAGCTAGAGAGTCCTCCGCGGAAAGGGCGGGGCCCGGAGGGAGGCGGAGCAGGGCGGCTGAAGAGAGATGGGGCGTGCGCCTCAGAAGCCAAAGGGAGCTGGGTTGGAAAGAGAACGGAAAGATAGTTTGGGTCGGCGAGAGCCCGCGCGGAGAAGGCTGGGATCTTGGAGGCCGGAGATCGAACAAGATTCGTCTCCAGGCTTGTGTCGTGAAGTAGGAGCGCGTTCTTGCCGCAGCCTCAGACTCCTTTCCCTCGAAACTGGGAGAACGTTGGGAGGCTGCGCATGCGCACTGGAGTGTCGTAGCCGGACTGCAAGCCTTGGAGTTCTTGCTGTTCTGCATCCAGCTGCCAAAGGACATCCTCTATGGTGGCCCAATTTGGACGTGATTTTGTCTTTAATCCCAAAGTTAATCTTGCCTTTCTACCTCTATTTGATGTAGACTTTTTAAAAAATGTTGGAGGTGGGGCAGCTAGGTGGCGCAGTGGATAGAGCACCGGCCCTGGATTCAGGAGAACCTGAGTTCAAATCCGGCCTCAGACACTTAACAATTACTAGCTCTGTGACCCTGGACAAGTCACTTAACCCCAATTGCCTCACACACACAAAAAAATTTAGGAAAAAAAATGTTGGAGGTATCATTAATAAACATGTAAGTGCCTACTATGTGCTAAGCATGGAGATAGAAATAAAGGGGAAAAACGGCCCCTGCCTCAAGGAGCTGAATGTCTAATGGGAAAAATAATATACAAATGACTATACACGCCATAGGCAGCATCCAGTGGAGGTATCTCAGAAGGAAAGGCACTAGAATTAAGAGAAATTCTTCCCTTCCCCAGGAAAGGCTTCCTCTACAAGGGGAGATCTGAAGTGGGATTTGAAGGAAACCAAGGAAGATAGGTGGAAATGAGGAAGGAGAGCATTCCAGGAGTGGGGAAGTCGGGGGAAAATGCCTTGAATTGGGAAATGGATTTTCTTGTTGGAGAAACATCGAGGGGTCCAATATCACTGGATCGCAGAGTACATGGCCCTGGAGTGGAATGTGGAATAGAGTGGGGATAGACCTCTTGAAGGGACACTAATAAACAGACTACTGAGATGTTTCAGGCATGAGATGATGAGCTCTTACACCAAGATGGCAGTTATGAGTGGAGAGTAGGGGGTGTATTGGATTAGTTTTTGCAAAGGTGAAATTGACAAAGGCTTTGGATGTGGAGAGAGAAGCAAGAGTGGGGACTCATGAATGACACCTAAGTCATGAAATCTGATAACTGGATATGGGGAGGGGGTCACAAAAAACTTGGCATTAAATGTTTAATGTGTACATATTTTATACACCTATATACCCAGGGTAGTAAAAAGAAGTTTCTCAAGCGAAAAGAGAAAAATTTAAGAAGCCCTGGAAAGCCCACAAAGGTCCCATCTACCTCCAACTCTGATTGTATGATGTTAGATCCCCTTCCAATTTTTTTTTTAATTGTCTAGGTTCTGTATGGGCATTCTCACCCCACTTCCAAGCCTTCTATCCTCTAAAACATATCAAGATTTGTCTTAAGTTAAAAAAAAAACTTTCACACATACATCAACTCATATTTACAGTCATCCCTAGATAATGATTCAGATCTCCCGTATTCCCCAAAACAAACAAGATCCAGGCTTGCCAAAAATCCAGCTTTTCCCCAGGCATTTTTATATTTCAGTTTTGTTTTATTTTCAATTCCAAATTCTCTCCATTCTCACCTTTCCTACCTATCGAGAAGGCAAGAAAAACAAATATATACACATATGTATGTATGCACACATGTATTTATGTATTTATATACATATATGATACATATATAACCATGCAAAACAAATGACAGCATTAGCCATATGGAAGGAAGGAAAAGAAAAAAAGAAAATAGGCTTCAATTTGCAATATGAGTCCATCATCTCTCTATCTGAAAGAGGGTTGGAATTGTGGTGGTTGTGTTGATCTGAGTTAAGTCTTTCAATTTTTCTTATCTTTGCAATATTGCATTTATTGCATAAATTGTTCTCCTGCTTCTTCTCACTTCACTTTGTATAAGTTCATACAAGTCTTCCCAGGTTTTTCTGAAACCATTCCTTTCATCATTTCTTCCATCACAATCCTATACTAAAACTTCTTAAGTCATTCTCCAAATGATGGGCAGCTCCTCAAGTTTCCTTTTCTTTGCAACCACAAAAAGAACTGCTATCAGTATTTTTGTACATGAATCCCTGTCAAGATAATAGCTTTTTATTATAGGGTTCTTATTTTTTTTGCTCATTTTCCAACCTCCTTTTTTTTTTCTTTTTTTGCAGGACAATGCAGGTTAAGTGACTTGCCAGGGTCACACAGCTAGTACATGTCAAGTGTCTGAGGCCGGATTTGAACTCGGGTCCTCCTGAATCCAAGGCCAGTGCACCACCTAGCTGCCCCTCCATCTTCCTTCTTAATGAGAGTTTTATTTAGACTCTGAACACTTCTGGGGGTGAGGGAGTGATGTCTGGCTTGTTGCTTTCATACCTCTGGCTGTAACAAGCTTTTGGTGCTCCCAAAGTAGAGTGATCTGTGGAGGTCTGTTCACTGCCCTCAAGGCCTGAGTTCTACAAATTCCTGGCCTATGTCTGGATCTCTCAGCTTTCTTCTTGTTTCTGGTTGGGAGTTTCAGTAGACTGCTGCTTGATTCAGCCTGTATGGACCCACTTGGAGGCTCTACAGGTTCAAAGGGACTGAATGGCCAGCTCTCCTTTGGTTCAGGAAGCTGTACTCCAGTGCTGGGATCAGAGCCACATTTGTTTCCTGGAACTTGTTCCATGCTCATTTAAAGCTAGTGCCAGTCCTTACAACAATTCCTCTTTGCCCTGGGCCTGTGACCATGCATTGGGTGACAGAATAGCCAGATGGCACTTGTTTCTGCACTTAAGGATGCTCTGGAATCTCTTCATGGTGTCCTGTCTTGGTCCTCAGTCCCCAAGTGCTAGAATACTGCTCAAACCCCCTCCCCAAAGTCTGAGCCACCCTGGGCTGGAAAACGACTCACTACGCCTTCTCAGTTTTCCCATAAGAACTCAGTTTCATACATTCTCTAGACCTTTGTTGAAGAGGTGTGAGAGGACAGCTAGACTCGAATGCTTCCTCTTACCCTGTGTAACGATTGGAATGAGGCCACCTGCTGGATACTTACTGTAGAGGAGTTCTGCCCATGAAGGGAAGGTCTTTGAGGGCAAGACCAGGAGTCAGGAAGTGACGCGGGCTAGTGGGAGGAGGAAGGAAGAGACTGGCGCTCAGTCTCGCTCTCTTTCCTCTGGACTCTGGTGGAGAGCGGAGCTAGAAATGTGCTCTCCCTTTAATAGATAGGAATCTAGGCCTTTTTCTCTCTCTCTTTACCAAATTCTTATTCTCCTTAATAAATGCTTAAAAGTCTAACTCTTGCTAAAGTTTATAATTTATTGGCGACCACTCATTAGATATTTTAGACAGTTTAGCTAGAATTTTAGCCCTTAACACCTGCCATCTTGATTCTACCTCCTCACCTTAAATCTGTCTTTCAGAAACACTTGTCAGATTACTTCTTATCATTTTTTTTCCTTTTTGGTTTTTATTTGGGGGTCTTAGTCAATACCAAACAAATTTATAGTAATTCTCTTTTCATTCTTGAACTTGTTACCTTTATTGTACCTTTACTTGATCAAGTGCACTAATTGATTTTGTCCTTAAGGTCTAGCTTACTTTCTGGCTTCTAGTCTTCCCTTATAATTTTATAGCATGTTTATTTTTTCTAGACTTTGGAGCATGCTAACCTGGGATTACCTTCTCCACATTATTTATTTTTATTTATTTATTTTTTTTTTAGTGAGGCAATGGCTCCCACGGTCACACAGCTAGGAAGTGTTAAGTGTCTGAGGCTGGATTTGAACTCAGGTACTCCTGACTACAGGGCCAGTGCTTCCACATTATTTCTAAAATTATCCCTCTCGACAGGTATAAGCACTACCCAACTTACCTGAACTCAACATTTTCCCACAGAAACAATGCTATAGAAGGTAATGGTACAGGCTACAAAAGCTTATTTAACCAATACTTTCCTCAAAGTACTATACAATAAAACCTAATCCATATCTAGGACGCTGGTTCTGTGAACTAGAGTTCATGCACCGAACCCACTGTCCACTGTTCTAGCACAGGAGCAAACTCATCCAGGTGTAATTTACTGATGGGAACCCTGTGAGATGAATTACAGGAGTAAGCAGAGGTGAGAGCCTATGGATGAGTAATATTTGTGGAGAGGAATAGGGAGTGAGCTGTTAAAACATTATGACAGATTTCCTTTCCCCCCTCCTGTGGTGAACCCAGAAGACTCTCTGTCGCCCCTCTGACTGAGTTCCCCCTCCCCATACTTGGGCCAGGGTCACTGAAGCAGCAAGAGATTCCAGAGACAATGTTTGTCCTGTCTCCCAGGGTCTGAAGAATCAGCTGTACAAACCTTGCTCTGTTAAGGCCTAAAACAAGTTCTGACATGTCAAGGCTAAAAGGTTGAAAAATGACTCTTATTCTCTTAGACTTACTCTTGCAGAGACTTTATTTGATTTCTTTGTGGTTTTTTGCTTTAAATACTGAATAATAAATCGCACACAGTTATTCAAAAATAATGTGGTGCTGATGTGTCCTCAACCACCATCAAAGGATTGAACCCTCGACCCTGACACACTCCCTTCTTGTGCTTCACAAAGTCTATTCAGAAATAGGGAGTGAAGTTAGGCTAGGGACAGGTGTAAGGCATTGGAAGTGTCCTCAGCTGTTGAAAAGGAAGGTATGGAAAACCTAAAATGACACAGAAGAATAGGAGTTCTGGCTGCAGTTGCTAAAGGAAGCAGGAAAGTAAAAGATTACCTGTATTTTCTCCCTTTGGTGCAGCTAGATGATAGTGTGCCAGACCTGGAGTCAGGAAGACTCACCTTCATGAGTTCAACTATGGCCTATGGGCAAGTCATTTAACCCTGTTTGCCTCAGTTTTCTCATCTGTAAAATGAGCTGGTGAAGGAAATAGCAACTTCTCCAGTATCTTTGCCAAGAAAACCCCAAATGGGGTCAAAGTATCAGGCACAACTGAACAATTTCCCTTTTAAATCTCTTTTCTATACTTAATTCATTTCTTGTTTCCTATAATTAAATAAGGGACTAAAAAAATCTTTCCTAGTAGGTCTAAAAGTTTTATAAAAGTGAAGAGGATAGAGAGCACTTCAGGCAGGTGAAATAAGGTTTCAGTCAAGTTCATAGTATAAAATGTACTGTCCCTTTAAGACATTGATTGCTCCATTCACTTGGAGCTCCCTAGTTCTCAAAGGGACAGAAAACATTTTATCTACAGAAAAAGAGTCATATCAATTGTTAAAGACTGTAAGATATGCCTGAAAGTCACAGGAACAGAATTTTAGTATATATTTTAAAAATTCTAAATTATGAAAAACGCAACTTTCAGATGAGATTTCAGCAATTTTAGATAGAAAATTAATGGAAACACAAATATAAAGACTCAAATGACCTTGTGAATATTGTAGAATGGCATATTGTAAAGGCACACATAAAGAACTCTTACTGATTTTAAAAACTGAGGAAATATAACTCTAATGAAACAGGTCAAGGATACAAAATGGGTTGAAGGACCTTGTTGATGACTTTAGAACTGCAGGTCATTATGCTCTCAGGTCATTTACATATCATTTGTATCACTAAATGGGGTAACTAGAAATGGGAAATCATATCAACATTTAAAGACTGAGGTCTGATTTTTTAAAAGGGCTATTGATGGGGCAGCTAGGTGGCACAGTGGATAAAGCACCAGCCCTGGAGTACCTGAGTTCAAATCTGGCCTCAGACACTTACTAGCTGTGTGACCCTGGGCAAGTCACTTAACCCCAATTGCCTCACTAAAAAAAAAAAGGGGGGGGGTATTGATTTCATAGGGGAAATTTGCTGAGTAACTGGTTTCCTATAAAGTGAAAGGTGAGTTACTGAATACCAGGAAAATCTCATTTAAGTCAATGGACATTTAAGAACACGGCATAGGAGCATGATATAACAGGTTAGTGTTATGAAGAATCTGTGGTGAAGATTAAAGACATAGCAGTTGGGGCAGGGGGAATCTGTGCTGTGGTGGTTTTAGTGGCAACAACTAGATGCAGTTAGGTGTGTCAGGATCCCCATGCCAAGACAACCCCTCTCCTGTTCGTCCTCTTTTTGAGGAGACACCCTGTTTCCTAGAGCTAAGGCCCAGAAAGCAAGCTGTGCCCTAGCTTGGCGAAACAACAATCCTTTGTGCTCACCCTCCAGTGAACTCAGCCACAGCAAAATCCCAGAATTGTTTCCCACCAGCACCAGGTAGTCCCTGAGCTTGAACAAGCACCTGCAGGACCCACGTTCCAGTCATAAAGCCCTGCTATGAATCAAACTTGTCTCATTGTTACTGTTACCCCTCATTGTCAAGCTCACTGCCCAACCGTTGCTAGATGTACATTGACATTTGTCCACACTAAAGTGGGTCTCCTCCTAGAGAAGACCCCGGCACAAATGCCTACTTTTCCTCTGACAAAAGAAAGCAGATTTTTTGCTTATGACCCACTGTTGGACCTATTTTTTATTTTATTTTATGTCTTAGAGTTAACTGTGGTTGTGATAACCTGTGTGAGCTCTTTGGTTTTTTTAGAGTTAACAGTAGTTGCAAAATCTCAGGGACTATTTGGTCATGTATTTTCAGAGTTGACAGATGACAGAAGGCTTCAGCTAAATGATTTGAGATTTGTGAGAGAGAATTTATTTTATTATCCAAGAGCTTTCACTAACTGCTGCTGCCTTTTGGAATCACCTAGACTGATGAGCGGCAAAGCTTTTCCTAAATGCCTATGGCTCTCTTCTGCCACCTCCTTTAAGAGAAGGAAAAGAGGGACAGAAAACAGACTTTGCAGCTGCTCTGTATCCTGACGACCTGTTTAAGCTTGTTTGCCTGACTTAAAAAATCAGCCTAAACTGTGTTGATGTGAGTTCTATTCCGATGAGACAAACGATAACTGGCTGGGCTTTCTAAAGGCCCTTTTAAGGGTGACTGCAAGTTGTAAGAGCTTGTAGATACTATGTTAGAGTAGAGTAGACCAGCAGAGGATTTACCTCTTGAAAATGTGAAGACTAAGCAGCCAGCAATAAGATGAGTGGTACAGACATTGCAGAATGGATGATGGTTTGTCTCTATCGACCCTCACGATCAGCAGAGACCCTAACTGGTAATCAACAATTGAAATGTTCAAATTAGATGACAGGACACCTAGAAACCAGGCCTAAGCAAAGAGAGATCAAAAACACAGAGATTCTCTGACCGTGGCAAGTTGAGGCATGTCTTTAGGAACATGCACAGAAAGGACCAATTGTATCCTTAGGTTCACCTTATGACGTGTAAACCCCAGCAACATACCTCCATATTATTGTGCTATAAGAAATGATGAACAGGCAGATTTCAGAAAAACCTAGAAAGACTTACATGAACTGATGCTGAGTGAAGTGAGCAGAACCAGGTGAACATTGTACACAGTACCAGCAACATTGTGTGATGATCAACTGTGATAGACTTAGCTCTCCTCAGGTATACAATGATCTAAGACAATTCCGAAGGACTCGCAGTGGAAAATGCTCTCCACATCCAGAAAAAAGAACTGTGGAATCTGAATGCAGATTGAACCATACTATTTTGTTTGGGGCGGGGCGGGGGTTTGAGGTTTTTCCCTTTTGTTCTGATTCTTACATCACAGCATGACTAGTGGGAAAATGTTTAATGTTATTGTACATATATAACCTATATCAGATTGCTTTCTGTCTCGGGGAGGGGCGAGGGAAGGGAGGGAGGGAGAAAACAATTGGAATTCAAAATCTTATAAAAACGAATGTTGAAAACTATCTTTACATGTAACTGGAAAAAATAAAATACTATTAAGATTGAAAAAAACCCCACAAAACCCTAACCCTCTGACACCTACTAACTCTATGACCTTGTGCATTCTATAAAATGAGAGGTTGGACTAGATAAGTTCCAAGGTCCCTTCCCACTTTACCTGAGTGATCTTATGATCTAAACAAGACATGGCATCTTGATAGTGACAGAACATTCTGAGAGAAAAGGCAGTTTAGTTGATCCTGAATAAAGATTTATCACATTCCCCTACTAAGTCTCACAGGAAGTTACAGAAAGAGAAACTCTTACAAATGAAGTCTAGGGTTCTATGCTGTCAGAGGCTAATAAAAAGCTAACCGTCAGGGAACCCAACCAATTGCTAACAGTGGCATGCACAAAAGTTCGTTGGAATTTTGGACGATCAGTTCTAATCCTTACCAAGGAAAGATATGGTAGAAGGCCGCATTTATATGTCCCATGGAGCCAAACTGGGAAAACGGCTTCAGAGAATTCTGCAGGAGGTTGCAATCTGAGGGGAAAAAATATTAAAAGTAGTCCATTAGTAGGCATGCAGGCTAATAGAGAAATAGGAAATTTGACAACAAAGAGATCGTTCTTTATGAAGGCAATTTCTTATTACACGGCAAAGATAATGGAGTGGTTTGCCATTTCCTTTTCCAGCTCATTTTACAAATGAGGAACTGAGGCAAACAGGGTTAAATGACTTGCCCAGGGTCACAAAGCTAGTAAGTATCTGAGGTCAGATTTGAACTCAAGAAGATGAGTCAGTCTTCCTGATTCCCAGGCCAGTGTTGTATCCACTTCTCCAACTAGCTGCAAAGAACTTTACATATGAAGAAACTGGCTGAAAGGGGGTAAGAGAGTAGCCCAGTGTGACACCATGAGATAAGTGGCTAAGACAGGATTTGAATTCGGGCCTTCCTGATTTTAAAGCTGGCAACATCTTCCCTGAATTAAACATATGCACACAAACACATATAACTGTGTATTGGGCTAGGTGGGGTATGTTGGTAAATGTTTACCATTTTCCCGCATCACTTTCTTAACAAAACAATAAATCAAGCCCTGATGTGTAGCATTTGCTGATTTCCAAGGTTTAAATGCTTACCCCTAAAATTTAATAATTGGCTCTGGGTTCAGCTCCAACATGACCTACATCAAGGCATAAATATTTGCATCCCCAGTGATTTCTGTCTCAGAATGGTGACCCACAAGGAAAATAGAGAAACAGAATAATCACCTAGAATGCAGAGAGGGACACCATCTGCAAAGCCTACTTCAGGATGTGACAAATAAAGAGCTCCACAGAGTCAGGAGTACTGGATTCATCATCAGTCCCCTGGAATGATGCTGATCATTGCACTGATCAGAGCTCTTAGGCTTTCAAAGTTGTTTGTTCTTTCATTGTTGTTATTATAACATCAATTCTTCTCCTAGTTCTGCTCACTTAACTCAGCATCAGTTTTCCAGCTTCCCAGGTTTTTCCTCAAACCATATCTTTTATCATTTACTTTAATATACCATAATTTCATTTTGTTTTGGGTTTTTTTTTTTTTGGCAGGGCAATGAGGGTTAAGTGACATGCCCAGGGTCACACAGCTAGTAAGTGTTAAGTGTCTGAAGCTGGGTTTTAACTCAGGTCCTCCTGAATCCAGGGCCGGTGCTTTATACACTGTGCTACCTAGCTGCCCCCATACCATAATTTCTTACTGTTAGTAACACAACTAACCATTCTTCATGTTGCACAGCTCTAGTGTTAGCAGCTCAAGTGTTGGCAGCCCTATTGTTGCTAGCAGGTCGCTGTTCAAAAATCCCAAGCAGGCAGCAGTTGGTGAGTGAAGGCTTTATTCATCTTCATGAAGATAGGCACTCTTCTGAATGTGCTAGAGAGTGCACTGAAGTGAGGTCTCTCACCTCTATTTATACCCCTCAAGGGGTTCCCTCCAACCAATCACATTAAGGCCTCTTGATATCCCTCATTTACATTTCAGTTATTACAGTTGCTATTTATACAGAATAACAGTAACAACCTAAGAACCAGTTAACCAATCAGATTTTACAAACTATGATACCAGGCCTTAGCCTGTTCTGGGCAAGAGTGTCCACACACCCCGCCTCCCCAACAATGCTGTGTTAACATACATAACTCTTTAAGAAAGAAAACTGGTCTTGGGGTTTGACCAATCAGATTGCTCCGTTGACCAACTAATTAGATTGCGGCCTTAGGCCCCAACCCTATGCTGGAGTGAGAATGTCCCCATTCCCCACTAAACAGTGCTTGTGTAAACATAAACTTTCAAAACAAAACAAAACAAAACTCAAGTCGGGCTTCAGCTCCGAGTCATGTGGGGATCACCTCGAGCACCTCAAGGTAAACTCCCAGCCCAGCCCGACTTCCACAAAACCCAGGCCCTTCTTCAGGCCCTTCTTCAGGCCCTCCTTGGGCCTAAGGCCCAGGAGCCTCAGCTCGAAGCCACCTGTGCCCATCGGCCCCCTGCTGGGAGGTTGGGGGGGGGGGGTGGCACAAAGCTGTTGGCCTGAAACCAGACTCACTCTTTGCCTTTAGGACACTGAGAAGAGTCCAGATATAGTCTTTTCTCTCATTACTTAATACGCCATAATTTTTTTTCATTTATTCCTCAATCGAAGGGCATCGCTATAGCTTCCAATTTGGGGCCCCTACAAAAAAAACAGCTATGAATATTTTTATGCATATGGGTCCTTTTGGAGAAGGGCAGACTCAAATGTGACTAGAGTAATAGACTGTTTTTCCAAAATCCACCTATAGTTTTCTTTCAACAGGGAGGAAGGCCTGAGAATTCATCAATGTGGGGAACCCCAAGTGTGGGAATTCCATCGACTTACATAGATCAGTAATTCATCTCTAATTTACAGCACTAAGATTAAGTGACTTGCCCATGGTCAAATAGCAAATAAATGTCCAAGGGAAGACTTAAATGCAAATCTTTCTGACTCCAAAGCCAATTCTCTATTCATTATACCTTTCTTCTCAGCCATATGTAAGAAAAAAAAAGTAAAAACAACATTAAAAAAAGCAATAGAGGAATCAGCTAGGTGGTGCAGTGGATAAAGCACCAGCCCTGGATTCAGGAAGACCTGAGTTCAAATCCGGCCTCAGACAGGTGACACTTACTAGTTGTGTGACCATGGGCAAGTCACTTAACCCTCATTGCTCCACCGGAAAAAAGAAAAAAAAGCAATAGAGCAGTGATACAAAAAAAAAATTATTTACATCTTTACATCAGTTGAAAAAAATTACAAAAATCTTTCACAATTCCAGTACTAAGATTAACAATGGATACATAGACAGAAAGACAAAGGTTGAATTTTTCTTAATCGTATAAATAGTGCATTCCTCCTAGATAAAAATTTCAATATTTGTTTAAAAAAATCTTTCACACAAAGCATATTTTATTATTCAAGTTATACCTGCATATATTTCTATACTTTTTTCCTCTCAAAACTATCTCATATCATATCTGTATTTGGTGGAAGACATCACTAGAACATTATAGTATTTCTGTAAAACTGAGGAAAATCTCTCTTAAAATGGAATTTAGATCTGTCATGGGGTGCAGAGCACCCCAGAAATTCTCTGGGGCACATCAAGGAACCTTCTCCTTGAGAAACTAAACCAGAGGACAGATAACGCCTAGAGAGATAAACTGAACCAAATCGGACTGAGCTAGTTTGGGATTACTACCCTTCATTCTGGTCTCCTTTACCCAGAGGAGATAAATTTGGGTGTGGCTGTGGCCTTTGTGTCCTGAAGAGAGGTCTGTAGCCACCCCTCACCCAATTCCTCTAGTCACTACCAGTGGGGGATGGTCCTCCACTCCTCACCCAATTCCCCCAGCTACCACCAGTGGGGGATGGTCCTCCCTCACTAAAGGAACTTTTCACAGGCAGATGGTCCATCCCCATCAGTCCTCTATAAAAGGACCTTCCAGTCTCCTGTTCGAGGAGATTTGGTACCTCTGAGCCATGTGCTTTGTGCCTATCTCCCCATGAGAAGTCCAAGGATTTCTGTCATGGTTTCCCTCCCCCCACCCTTCCCTTCCCTTGCTCCTAAATAAACTACCACCTTATTCTAACTACTTTTGTGTGCAAGAGGGTGTAATTCTTTAAAGAGGAATTCCCAAGAACCCCAACTCCTACCCCAACCCCATTTCCCCCCATATCAGATCTATCATTCCCCAAAGGAGAAGACTGGAGAACTCAAAGGCCAGTTCTTAAAATTTAAATCCCCTTCTTTTTAAAAGGGAAGGAAAACCAGAGAAAGACAATGTTTGTAAAAAAATAAAAGAAAGGTTTTATTAAGCAGGGAAGAAAACCTAGCATGATCATGGGTGTCATTCAGCCTATTGCCAAAAAGGACACCATGAAATAGTTTGCAAGGATTTTTATATAGTTTAAACAAGGAAAGGTAAGAATCTGGAGGAAAGGTGAGTTTAGAAAGGCCCACTCCCAGAGGGAGGGGAAATGTGTAATTGTATAATGTAAATTCCTGAGGTGTAGTATGTGGCCATTGTTACACAATCAGAAGGCATTCTTGATATTAAGCAGTTCAATTCAAGATTTGATTATGCAGATTTCCTTGAAAAGAAAAGGATTTTTCCAAAGTTAGAGAATAGCTGAAGATAAGGACCATATCCATAGTCATATATCCTGCAGTTGGATAAGTCTTTGATTGGTTTCAGGGTTACTGATTTCCTGCACACCCAGCTGGATTTATTCTCAGTCCTGCAAAGGACAAAGGACTGTTAGTGAAGACAGATGTTCTGGTTACCTGGATAATTGGGGGCTCGAGCAAATCAAGGTACCCATTTTCACATGACTGTGCTATATGTTAATTAAATGGACCCCCAATATCCTAAATTCTATAATGAACCTATTATCATCAGCACCATAGTACTTTGGAGGAAGCCCTGGGGAACAACTTCAAACTTAACATCTTCACCAATTTTTCATTTCTGTTCAAGTATGTGACCACTCAACTCAAGGTAGGGGTGGGGTGGAGACTGGGGGTGAAAAGATTATATCAAGAATAAATGATAATTAGTAAAGAACTATAATCTGAAAAATAATATACTTCAACCCATAAAATTCAAACTCTTCCCTCTATTGGCTTTTCTTCCACCTCAGAACAAAAATTTGTCATAAACATTGGAACTATACTTACTGAAAAGACTTGATTAGTTATAGAAGGAGCAGACCCTCCCTGTGTGGTCATACTGGCCAGAGGAAGGCCCACAGGACACCAACTTGAAAACTCCTGAACCCAGGATTGCCAATTTGTATGAAAAGAGAAGGTTACAGAGTCATCCACAGCAGCTGCTAAACAAATGATAGAACCAAACTGAAGACTAGACACAGACAGAAGAGACCACGTAGACTACCAGAGCCATATTGAGAGAAGGGAAAGATCCATTGCAAGATCATAATCAGGAGTTCTTAGCCTAGAGCCCATGGACTTGGGTTTTTTCAGACATAGGTGTTTGTATGACTATATGTATACATTAATATAATATAAATAACTTTTTCAAATATATAACTTTTCTGTTATGTAATTGAATAACTGAAAAACAGTTATTCATATATATTCATATATATATATATTTGTGTATATAATTGAAAAAGTTATCCACACATATGCATATATTGGATAGGATTACTCAATATCATTGGTTTCCTTTGTAATCCTATGGACTTTATTTTATGCATTTAAAAATTTTATTCTGAGAAATGGTCCACAGGCTGCCCCGACTGCCAACGGAATCCATGACACAAAAAAGGGTTAAGAGCTTTGATCTAGGCTGAGAAAGCAAAGACTTGCAATAGAAAATGCCATATTTCTAGGATCTTTTTAAATGTGTTACTGAAGGTCTAAAGTCAATCAGGATGTCCAGGCAAACCCACCTACACTGGAAACTGGAACAGGTAAAAAGTTTGTGACATTCAACCATAGGAGCTACCTGAAGGTGAGATAGGAGATTCAGTCTCAAGTAAACAGATGAATGAATGAATGAATAGAGAAATAATTGCATAAATAAATGAATGAACAGATAGATTGATAGCTAAATGAATGATGGATGAATGAATGAATAAATAAATGTAATAAATGTGCTGCTGACAGCTGTGGAACTGTGACCGAACTTCCGCAGGGAAAAAAGAAATGAGCTCATTGCATGGAGGACTATAAGGAGAATTTTACTAAGTAGAGACTCTTTAATGAGATTCTCCTTTCTTTAAAAATATGTTGTATGTTAATTCTTTGGAAGCCTAATGCTTGCAGTGTGGTGCCCAGGTGAAACCTAAGCAAGATTCTAATGTTGTATGAGGTAGTTCTTGAACTTTTTGTGTCTTGTGAGACCACCAAAAGAGGACAGGTCTATTTAAGTATTATTAAGCATCTGTTTTGTCCCTGGCACTATTACTAACAAAAACCATATTACTGGGGCAGCTAGATGGTGCAGTGGATAGAGCACTGCCCTGGAGTCAGGAGTACCTGAGTTCAAATCTGGCCTCAGACACTTAATACTTAACTAGCTGTGTGACCCTGGGCAAGTCACTTAACCCCAATTGCCTCACTAAAAAACAAAAAACAAAAAAATATTACTTTGTCCCAGATCTTGAACTTACAATCATTGAAAGACATGATATGTATGTACAAACACCAGTTAGGAGACAATACAAATACCAGTGTTCAAAGTACAAGATACAATTGTTAGGCACTCTGAGAAATCAGCAAGGGCAGATAGCTGTTTGCGGTGGAATTTCTGAGGAAGGTCTTATGGACCAAGTAAACCTTAAAGTGAGACCTTAAAGGATGTGTTCCAACATGAAAATAAAATAAGATTAAATTAATTTTTCTTAAAGGATATGCTCAATTGGGCATCAAGGTCACTCTAGTTGAGAACAGCATGATCAGGAATAAGAATAAGCATAGTTTATTCGGGGGACAAAAAAGAAAGTAGAAACTGTAGAGAAAATATGATTGGAGCAGTAGGAATGGGAAGGTAAATAAAACCAAATAAAGAAGGTATAGCCAAGTTATAGAGAGCTTTAAATAGTGGCATAGAATTTTGGCCATGCTTTAATAGGCAAATAGGCAATAGTGAAAGTGATAACTTAAAGAAAAATAGCTCTGGTGTATTCTTCATGGTGTCAACCTGAAAAATTATGAAAGCAATCAACATAACAAAATTAAGGTCTTTAATGGGGCAGAAGAATTATAATTCGTAATACTATTGTCAACTGACTTTTCCAGAATTGGTCTCCAACCTATGTATGGCCGGAGCTACACAGAATAGGCCAGAGACAGGTGAGTCAGAAATTAGAAAGTTTATTTTCTAAGTGAGGAAAAAGGCTTGCAAGCAAAGTAGAGCTATAGACACATGTGCCAGGGCCCCACCCCTAGTAGGGGGGACCCAGGGCAATGTGGGAGGATCTCAGTTCTTATAGCAATAACTGCCCAGTGAGTTGTAGCCCTAACAATAAAGAAGTAGCAGGCATGTGACAAGTTTGATTCACTGCAGGACATTCTGACTTTGTCCAGTGTTTGTCTTTGACCAGAGAACACCTGGTGAATTGTGTGACTAGCCCAGAGGGTGAGACTATCCAGAGGGTGATGGCAAAGGATTGCTGTCCTCCCAAGCTCAGGGCACCGTTTGCTTGCTGAGCCTTAGCTCTGGAAACAGGTAGTCTCAATTTTACTTTGTCATTTTCCCCTTTTGGCCAAAGGGAGGGAGTCTGAAAGAGCCAATAACCACAAGAGGCCAACTGGGTAGGATGATATGTTGACCAGGGATTAGTTCCTTGAGGGGACTACCCAAAGGGTGGGAATTGATTATCTTTTGTTTCACCTGTTAAACTTTTTTACATAATAAACTGAGAGTAACATGGGGATTATCTTTGGAAGATCTACTAAGTAATCAGAATTGGACCTATATTCAACCCCCACATAATTCATTGGTCTAAGGAAACAAACTAAAAGAAGCCAAGTGGTCAGTTCTCAGATAATTTTGTATGTCAATAGTATTACAAGCCTTTTTAAAAAAAAACAAGTTCTTTTGGAGAAGACCCCCAAAACACGACTTCTACCTCTAAATAGCTGTATTTCTATCTACACCACACAAATTTACAAGGGAGCAGCCAAGATGATGTTATTTTAGGGGCCATGCCCCAAATACATTGCAACCACCTAGGCAGCATAGTACAATGCAAAAAGTATAGAACTTGGACTTTGTGGGTGGGTTTTGTGTTTTGTTTTATTTTTTTAAATCTTTGTATACCCACTCTCTAGCACAATGTAGAAAATGTTTTGAATTGAATTCAATCTTAGGGTTAGCGTAGCAACAATTGTAAAAGCACGTATTCTCCACTAGGGGGAGCTAAGTGAATAAAGGATATTAAGATCTCCGGACAGGACCTTTAAAAAGTCACTAGGCAAAATTATAACTTTTAAAGTCAGTATTTTTTATTTAGTCATTCAATTGCCATGTATAGATAGTATCTTTTCTTTTCTTTTCTTTTCCTTTTCTTTTTTTTTGGCCAGGCAATGAGGTGTCAAGTGTCTGAGGTTAGATTTGAACTCAGGTTATCCTGAATCCAGGGCTGGTGCTTTATCCACTGAGCCACCTAGCTGACCCTATAGATAGCATCTTGAGTTTGAAGGCCCTGCACCTTCAGGTACCAGGGATTTATTAAAGCTAGCCCCAACCTTTTCTAAGCCAATTCTTAGAAGCAGGCCTGGTTGATTCTTTTCTTTCACTAGCATATAAGCTCCTACCATGTTTTTGCCTTTCTTTGTGTCTTGAGTGCTTACCACAGTGCCTGGTATATAAGAAGCACTTGAACTGATTGTTGATTGATTTCCTTATCTGGTTACATGGGGGTGATCAAACCCAAAGGTGATCAGAGGTAACCAGATCCAATGGCCTGTTGTAACACAGAGATAATAAAGCCAAGGTGATAGTTTCCATCCAGGTATAAATCAATGAACTTCACCCTAATCCAATCCTGGACAGCCAGGATTTCATTCCATTCATCATAAGAGAGCTCAGGGAAAAGAATATGGAGGAATTTGTATAATTCCATCACTACTTACGGCAGAAACAGTTCAATCCTGTACACACTAATAATATAAGAGACCATGCAGCCTAATAGAAATTTGGCCTTGGGGGGCGGCTAGGTGGCGCAGTAGATTAAGCACAGGCCCTGGATTCAGGAGTACCTGAGTTCAAATCCGGCCTCAGACACTTGACACTTACTAGCTGTGTGACCCTGGGCAAGTCACTTAACCCCCATTGCCCCGCAAAACAAACAAACAAACAAAAAAAGAAATTTGGCCTTGAAGCCCTAGCTCTGAAGACAAAGGACCAGGTTCAAATCCTGCTTCTGATACTTAATACCTATGTGACCTTAGGCAAGTCACTTAACCTCCCTTGTCCTTATAAAATGAGAGGGTTGAATTTGATGGCCTCTAAAGACCCTTCAAGTTCTCCGGCTAGGATGACCCATCCTAGCTGTGTGACCCTGGAAAAGTCTTGTTTAACCTCTTACAGCCCTAGGCAACTCTCTGAATTTATGAATTATAGAGAAATGCTAACCCACATTTGTAAAGGGAGTTTCCTAACATAGGAATTCTATTTACTAATGAGATCACAAGGCCAATCCTATCCCTTTCTTATCCTGAGGCTACATCTACAGTGTCATCTTAATGTATAAAGGACAATGGAAATGTGGTATGTACTATAAGCCAAGACAATGACATTAGGAAATATTTTCTATTAGAACACACCCTAAAACAAGTTCTCCAAACAGAGAATAACAAACAGCCACAAAAATCAAACTTCACACCTAAAAGCAAAAATAGCATTCATTTGCTTTGTTCAGTCACTTTCCAGTCATGTCTGATGCTCCATGACCCTATTTTCTTCTCTAGCTCATTTTACAGATAAGGAAACTGAGGCAAATAGGGTTAAGTGACTTGTCCAGAGTCACACAGATAGTAAATGTCTGAGGATGGATTTGAATTTAGGAAGGCAAGACTTGCTGACTCCCGGCCTGGTATCCACTGTACCTTTGTTTTCTGCTAATACTCAAATTCCAATGCATTTTTCCCAGGCCTCAAAATGACAGCTGATAAAACCTTGTTTACATGTATCCCACTCACTATATTGAGGCTATGATCCAGAAACCTGGCCTCTTCTCAAAGTAATCCTTTCTTCCCAAAGCAAAAAGCTCTGTCCCTGATTATTATTGTATTATTATGATATCATTACTGTAGCTCTTCTTCTCCATAATCTGTGGCCTTTTTTTTAGTTTTTCTAACAGGCTGGAAGGAGGAAAGTAGCCAAATAGAATGAATATGGGACTTGGAGTCAGAAAACCTGAGTTCTAGTCTCACCTAAGCCATGTAACCTTGAACAGGGTCATAACTTCTCCAGGCCTCAGTATCCTCATCTGTACAATGAAGGGGTTATGAACCCATCCACCCCCCTCCCTGCAATCTGGTGAAGCCTATGGACCCATTCTCAGAATAATATTTTTAAATAATTGGGGAAATATTAAGTTTCAGGTAAAGGTTAGTGAAAATAGGGAAGTAATTTTTTTCCCTCAGTCAAGTTCATTTCATGGCCTCCTGAAATTTATCCCAGGACCCCTTCTTAAGGAGAAGGGTCTGTAGATCTCAGGTTAAGAGAATCCTTGGAACTATATGATCTCTGAAGTCCCTTTTAGCTCTGATTCTAAGATTCTCCTAGCCAGGTAAGTATCTTTTTTTTTTTTTTTAGTGAGGCAATTGGGGTTAAGTGACTTGCCCAGGGTCACACAACTAGCAAGTGTTAAGTGTCTGAGGCCGGATTTGAACTCAAGTACTCCTGACTCCAGGGCGGGTGCTCTATCCACTGCACCATGTAGCTGCCCCTCAGGTAAGTATCTTTTAAAAATTGTTTTTACCATTTTACCATGTGGTAAACCTACGATGATATTAATGTGTTATGGGAAACTTCCAATATGGAAGCTACATCCACTGTTGCAAATCAGCAACTCCTCCATAACTTTGGCTGAGACACTGAGAAGTGAAGTGATTATTAGACCCATAGTCACATGACCAGTATATGTCAGAGGCAGCTGGTCATCCAGCTCTGTCCCTTAATGGTAGCTCTACCATACACCAACAAACAGACATGAGGTCACAAGCATATAAGTTGTGTGAATTCTCCAATTTTTCCTGGGGTGGCCTTATTTTTTTTTTTAATTTTTTTTAGTGAGGCAATTGGGGTTAAGTGACTTGCCCAGGGTCACACAGCTAGTAAGTGTTAAGTATCTGAGGCCGGATTTGAACTCAGGTACTCCTGACTCCAGGGCCGGTGCTCTATCCACTGCACCACCTAGCTGCCCCTGGGTGGCCTTATTTTTTAATAATGTATACCATATTCTTCAAGCTTCCCTGTTGTCCATTCTATCTCTGACAGCAGGGGGCAAAAAATGAAAACATTTTTAGCTCAAGGATCAGTCATAGCTTGAATTCACTGACATCTAGAAATACAGGGAAGTAATTTGCTGCTGCAATTTGTGATTTAGGGAGGTGGTTCAAGCATTGTCCTTTTCCTGTAACTTGTACTTTTTTCAAGGTCTCAAAAAAAGTCTATGTATGGGGCACAGTTCACAAACAATCTGGAAATCAACATATTTCCAAGTATAAGACTTATACAACTTAACAACATATATCATTTTGTAAAATTCTTATAGATCACCTGTCTCATTTACAAAAGCCTTCCCCAACCTAAAAGCAATAAAGACAAGAAAAAGAGAAAGACAATTAAGCTCTCAACTCCCAGAACCTATGGGACTCTCCTCACAAGGATTAGAGACTTAGGGTTGACTGGACACTTCCATGATTTGCTTTACTATATAACAATCCAAATGGAGAGCCTAGATCCATTCACAAGTAGGGCATACCAAATGTCTCTAGCCATGCATTTCATAAATAAGGTTATCCCACTAGAGGTCCAGACTTAAATTTCCTCCAAGTCCCTCTACCATAAAATGCCTCCAATCCCCCAATGCATTAAAGCAATTTATTATTCCCTCCTCAAGTTAAGAGAAAAACAAATTCAAAAAAAGGTCCAAAAAGGTATTGGGCTCCCTAAAGGGTATTATGGAGTTGGATTTAATTACTCAGTGTGTATAGGACAGCCAGCAAACTTTATCTTATGGACCTGCATTCCATATGGATTTCAGACAGGTTATATTCATATCTCAAATAGGGAAAGCAGTATAGATTTGCTTAAAAGAAAAAGAAAAAAATAACTTTTGTGATCTATCATAGTGGTACCAAGAAAACTACTTAAGGCACCATCATCTTAAGGATTCACAGTCCACCATATTCATATTACCTTCCATACTTATAATTCATATTACCTTCCATATGCTTATTAATGAAATGGACATTAGTACATAAGTAATCAGACAATCATAAGTTATCTCAAGGGAGCAGGTCTGACTTGTAAGGAAATATACCATAAAACAGACTAATTATAGTCTAAAACAAAAGAGGGGGAAAATGCTATTTTTTCTCCAGTAGATCCTTGCAAATTAGGGTATCCAAGAATAAGAATTCTAGATGGAGAATCTTCTCTCTAGTGAGTCATTACAAATCCAAAGGAACCCCAAATTTTATCCCAGAAGAAGTCCTCAGAGGGTACTGTGCCAGATGGTGGGTACAACTTTTCCATTCAGAGTTCTGAGAGTTTGGGGCTTCTAGTACTATTGCTCAGGAATTTCCACTGATGACAATCAGCCAGTCAGACTTCTTAACTTTTATGAAACATATTTTACTAAGAAGCAGTAATGAGAACAGTAGTTACAAAAACATTTCCCTCAAACAGGCACAGACAAGTCTTAAATACAGTAATAGTGAAACACGTATGTAGAGAATACAGGTGGCAGAGTTACCTTGAAGCTCTTAGTTAATGGAAGCTCTTTTCCACCTTTGTAAAGTCTGCATGAAGTTTCCCTTAGGTGTAGCTCTCTTCTGGGCTCTGAGGGTCAGTGCCCTTGTCAAAGCCCATAGATGCTGATTCTCTTTGCCCCAATTGCTCATGCTCCCTGAAGCAGCTTTCCTTAGTCTCTCAAGTTTGTACCCAATATGCCTCTCAACTCCCAATTCAGATGATGCCATCAGATACTGTCGCTCCCTTGGATACTGTTACCAAGGTTGATGGAGCTCTAGAACTTTCAACTTTTAATTCATAAGATCATAACAACCTGTTTAATTATGTCTCTGGATGTTGTGAGGTTGCCTGTGATCAGGAAATAATAAACACATGTGCTATGTGCCATTTGCTAGAGAGCCTCTGTGACTAGGTGGGAGACAAGGCACCTGCCATTCCCCCCTTCAGGTCACCTACAATATAGAAGGTGGGAGAGATGTAGTCTCTCCTCTTCTAAAGAATTTGCCTTTGGTTGCTGGCTCTCTGCCCCCAGTTGGATACTGTCTCCTATTGGTTCACTCTTTCCAATAACAAAGTATTAATGAGTAATATGGAAAGAACTCAGTTCTAACTTCCTTCTTCTCCACCCCACCCCCACCATCTAAACCCGAGTCACCACTTACTTGTTCTACCTCTTTTGCAAAACTCACTGAAGGACTAAATGTTCTTTCTTTGAACAGAGCTCAAGACTTGATCTTCTCAGCCAATCACAATCACTCCCTTTGTGGCGTCATCTGCCTCTCACCCACTGACCAAAAGTCCTTTGAGGGCTTGTTCTCACATTGTGATAATTATAGGAAAATTCCTTAACACTTAGTTTATTCTGCTGATTGACTGATTTATTAGGGTGGGGATGGAAGCCCACCTTTACATTTAGACTGGAAACTGTCAGAACAAGTATAGAAGGGTGAATGCCAGCAGCATGTGCTTCCCCACAGTTTCCTTTATGTATGCCCTCCAAATAGGGCTCCCCACCCCTGCTAATTTCCATAGATGTGCTGTGCCATTGATCTATGGATGAGGAAAACGAGACCTAGGGAGAACTGTGGGGAAATCATTTCTCCAGCATAAAGCACTGAATTGGTTATGGAGCTAGAATTAAAACACAAGTCTCCTGCCATCCAGTGCGCTTTCCTTTACAACAGTGATTCTCGGCTTTTTTACATTTAAGACTCACACACCCCCTTTAAAAAAGCAATTGATGTTTTATTAACAAATTATTAATGCACTTTCTAATGTGAAATTAGAGTATTACAAATGAAGCCATAACCTAACTAATTAAGTTTGTTTATAAAGGGATAGACTCTCTCCTATCCGCCTCTTACTCTCTACTCATATGACCATCACTAAAGCTCAGGCTCTCATCTCCTCTTGCCTGGACTATTACAGTATCCCCCTAATTGGTCACTCTGCCTGTCCTCTCTCCCTTCACCAATCCTATGGCTACCAAATTGATATGTCTGTCCATGTAAACCCAAGTTTTGGTAGTCTCTATAAATCAAGGTTAAAATGCAAACTCCTCTGGCTAGCATTTAAAGTCCTTTAGAGTCTAGTTTTAACCATTTATACCTTTTTTTTCCTTTTTCTTTTTTTCTCTTTTTTTGCAGGGCAACAAGGGTTAAGTGACTTGCCCAGAGTCACACAGCTAGTAAGTGTTAAGTGTCTGAGGCCGGATTTGAACTCAGGTCCTCCTGAATCTAAGGCCAGTGCTTTATCCACTGTGCTACCTAGCTGCCCCTCCATTTATACCTTTTTTAAAATTAATCAGCTAATGAAAATCTATCTTTTCTCTTTCCCACCCAACTGAAAAATAATATGGCCTTCTTAAGGTCAAAAAGTTTCACCAAGCAGTGGCCTTACACATGTGAAAATAATTATGCTACTGGTATCTGTTGATTGTGATGACAAAAATTGATCAATTAATGAGGATTTATTAAATGTTTACTATGTTCCAGACATTGTGCAAAGCATTGGGGATAACTGTTGGTGGAATTGTGAAAGATCCAACCATTCTGGAGAGCAATTTGGAACTATGCTCAAAGGGCTATAGAACTTTGCATAACCTTTGATCCAGCAGTACCACTGCTAGGTTTATATTGCAAAGACATCCCCCAAAAGAGAAAAAGACCAATTGGTACAAAAATATTCACAGGAGCTTTTTCTGTGGTGGCTAAGAATTGGAAATCAAATTCCCTATCTATTGGGGAATGGCTTACAATAATTGCCTGAGTCCCTAGCCCAAAGCACAAGAACTACTATGCTAAGTGCCTACTGTATGCCAGACACTTTGTTAGGTTCTGGGGATACAAAGAGGCCAACAAAAGGAGACATTTCTCTCAAGGCCTGGAAAACTGAGTAGTCTAATTTCTTATTTCACTTAAGAGAGTATAGTATTTCCCATAATATACAGTGGAAGATATGGGAAATTATTGTCAGAGTAAATATATTAACTTTTAAATGAACAACTGTGTAATCTTTGTGGAGTATGAACATGCATGAATAATTTCAATCTGGATCTGTAATATCATCAATCTAGAGTATTTTTCATGTGTAAACTTTTTCTGCAGATGAACTGGAACACTTAGAAGCTAAATAATAACCTAAAATTCTGAACCTGGCCAAAAGCTTGAAGAGATTAAAAAAGATGTGAGTACCCTCAAGTCCTTACTGACACCTCTAGTGATGTCTTCTGCCTGCTTTGATCATAACCTTGAAAGGATACCCTTTTCTCTTTGAACCCCAAACCCCTATTCTCACCTCCAGAACTGGGTGATTTTCTTTATCCTGAGACACACTGAGCTGCTTTTAAACTAACATACCCCCATAACATAACATAACATAACATAACATCCCCCTACCCCACCCCAACTCCTCTGATCCCTCTACTTGCTGGGGACATTGGGGACTTGAATCATGATGCTTGATTAGGAAATACTACTTCTGCCATGTTCATCCTTTAACCCCAAAATACCATGAGCAGGTCAAAGAGAAAGGAAAAGGGCACATTTATACAAAAATATTTATAGCTGATCTTTTTGTGGTAGCAAAGAATTGGAAACTAAGGGTATTCCCATTATTTGGGAAATGGCTAAATAACTTATGGAATATGAATGTGATGGAATAGTGTTGTGCTCTAAGAAATGAAGAAAGGAATGATTTCAGAAAAACCTGGGAAGTCTTATCTGAACTTATCCAAAGCAAAGTGAGCAGAACCAGAACAATCTACATGGTAACAACAATATTTTGAAAATAATTACATTTGAAAGACTTAGTAACTATTCAACACAATGGCCCACCACAATTTCAAAGGACGCATGATAAAACCTGCTACCCATCTCCAGATGGTCAACAAATGGTCTGAGTGCAAAATGAAGTGTAGTTTTTTCTTAATTTTTCTTGTTTTTTTTAAAATTCATTTAATGCAGAAACATTTTGCATGACTTCATCTGTTTAATGTGTATCACATATTCTTGCCTTTTCAATGTATGGGGGAGAGGGTGAAGGGAGGAACTTTGAAATTGAAAATAAAAATTAAATTTAAAAATGTCTGTGAAATGTTTAACATGATAAATAAAATACAATATGATACAATAGATAATGGTTGGGGGCTTTTTTAAGGGGGAAAATGCTAGTTTTGATTATGATTATTCATCTCTCCCTTTGCCTCTTTTTTTTTTTTTTTTTTTAGTAAGGCAGTTGGGGTTAAGTGACTTGCCCAGGGTCACACAGCTAGTAAGTGTTAAGTGTCTGAGGCCGGATTTGAACTCAGGTACTCCTTAATCCAGGGCCAGTGCTCTATCCACTGTGCCATCTAGCTGCCCCTCCCTTTGCCTCTTTAATGGTGGGTTTCTAGTGTATAAACCCAGTTCTTCCCATTTCTAGAACTGACCCTTTATGCTTATACTGTCTCTTAGAATGTGTATGTATGGATACACATATTTGCATGTGTATTTTAAACACTGCACATATACACAGTACACACGTACATACATACATATGTACATACATACATGCATACGTACGTACGTACATACATACATACATACAAGCTTATGAGGCAGTTAGGTGGTATAGTTCAGGGCTTAAAGTAATCAGGAAAACCTGAATACAAATCCAGCCTCAGAGACTAACTAGATCTTGAAGCCTGTTTGCTTATCTGTTAAATGGGGATGGGACAGCTAGGTGACTAGCTGTCCAGAATAGAATGATGGAAAAATTTTTCCATGACAACTCATGTATAACTTGTTTTGAATAGCTTGAGTTCTTGTGGGTGGGGGGTGGGAATGGAGGGGGGAAGAGAAGTTGGAACACAAAGTTTTTTAAAAATTGATGTTAAAATTTTGTTTTTACATATATTTTGGAAAATAAAATTCTATTCAAAAGTGAAAAAAAAAAAAAAGAATGCTGGGCCTGGAGTCAGGAAGATTCATCTACCTGCGTTAAATTCTGGCCTCAGACAGTTACAAGCTGTATGACCCAGGGAAGTCAACCCTGTTTGCCTGAGTCTGTTAAAATGAGCTGGAAAAGAAAACCACTTCAGTATCTCTTGCCAAGAAAACCCCAAATGGGGTCACAAGGAGTCGGACACAACTGAAAAAAAAAAAAAAAACCAAAAAACAACAATGAAAGTAGGGATGATAACAACACATTTCCCAGGGTTGTTGTAAGGCAAATGAGATATTTGTAAAGTGTATTGCAAAACTGAAAGCACTTTATAAATGCTATCATATGTAAATAGCACTTTCTAGTTCACAAAGTACTTTCTTCCTTTCTCTCCATTATTTATAAATACCCAAATGGATCTGTGGCCTCATTGACTTCTTAGCTCCCTCCCATAGACTGTACTACATAGATTTTCTTATATTATTTATAAATACTTTAATAATTCACCTGGCTACAGAAACAATTTCATTTAATTTACTTTTGCAAATAACCATTTTATCAGTAAAATTAAAACCTATAAATCGAATAAAAGAAGTTATGAAAAATCAATCTTAATTATACATATTTTATAACATATACTAAATAAGAATAGTACAGGCAGAGAACCAAGAAACAATTGAATCGAATTGAACTTGAGACATCCATTTGTTTCTAATAAGAAAATGTAATTTAATGGCACATCTGCTTGCTTAGGCTTGCAGGAGTTCTCAATTTCAATCATTGACATGAATTTCAAATATAAAAGTAAATTCCACAAATCAGTAAATTTGAATCTTCCCCTTACATATCTAAGGGTTCTAGCTACAGCCCTAAGCTTTCCTTTTTTCTTTTCCATTTCTTTCTTTCCTTTCCCTTTGCTACAAAAGGCATTTACTAAGTATCTTCTATATCAATCAATCAATAAACATGTACTATGTGAAATCCACCATGCAGTCATTATTTAGGAAGAAATGAAAAATTTTAAGTTTTTCATAAGTAAAAATTTACTTGTACCCAGTAAACAAAAAAGAAAAGAAAAGAAAGTCTTTGTACCCAAGACTGAATTTAGAAAACAAAAACATAAAGAAAGTTTTAACTTCTCTTGGGAGCAGTGAGGTTGTGCTGCTGGGCCTGGAGTCAGGAAGACCTGAGTTCAAATCCAGCCTCAGCCACTTATTACCTGTGTGGCACTGGACAAGTCATTAAATTCTGTTTGCCTCAGTTTCCTCAACCATAAAATAGGGGCAATAACAGCACCTAACCAGATGAGTTGTTGTGAGAATTATATGAAATAATATTCTGCTGTTTAGCTCCGCATCCAGCACATAATAGGTGCATTATAAATTCTTATCCCTTCCTTTTCCCTTCCTAAACCATAAAGTCACCATCATATTAATCTTCCTAAGCACTGCATACAAAGAGCTCTGAGCTTCATCGTCATTATCTGTAAGATGAGAACATTGGACAAGAGGGTGCCAAAGGTCCCTTATATCCCTAGATCTTTGGTCCTAAGATCTCAGTTTGTGCAATAAAAGAGGCCTTTGAAACTCCCAGATGCTATCTATCCCACAAGGAACTATTTCATCTGAAGTTTTTGCTTTTCTGTTCATAAATAAGTGACAGCCTCTTCCCTATCTTTGCAGGAGTATAAGTCTATGAGTGTGGACTCATAAAGGGTCAGTTCTAGAATTAGGAAGGACTGGGTTTATACACTAGAAACCCACAATTAAAGAGGCAAAGAGAGCAACAAATAATCAAAACTAGCATTTTCCCTCTCAAAAACCTCAATCATTATCTATTGTATCATATTGTATTTTTATTTATCATGTTAAACATTTCACAATGACATTTTTACACTTTGAGTCATATGTCGTCAGACTTAGTTGATGGGTTGGTTGGTTTTGCCCCTCTTTTTAAATATTTCGCTATAGCGGATAGATTTGGGGGTAATAGAGGTGTAAAAATATATAACTTTTATGAATAAAATAAAAAGTACTCTAAAGCATTTTATTCAATTCAACCAAGATTTATTAGGCTCCCACTATATTTAGGGCACCGTGCTGGACACAAAAGATGCAACAATTAAAAACAACACAATCTTGAAACTTCGGGTTCAGTACAGGGAAGCTTGATCTATTCAGAAAAGCGCTGAATTCTGAGGAACTTTGAATCCTACTTTCTCATACTTGCTGGAATCTCTGAGCCTTAATGATGTCATCTGTAGGATAGTGATAACAAGAACCATAGTATCTACCTTAGAGATACCCTGGAACCTCCATTTTAAGGAATGTATGTGGCAGGCCACAGTCCCTCTTTCACTGGGGCCATTTACTCTTTTATTCCTTCTCCATCACACTCTTGATCAGGGACCTTTGCTCCCTATCTCCCCCTCCTCCCCCATCTTTCCAGCAGAAGCAGGCCATCCTCTGCACCCTGTGATCTTGACTTTTGTCCTGCCCCTGGACTTTGATGACTCTGGGAGAGTGAGGGTGAAGACTTCAAGCAACTCTGCCTCACTTAAATCCAATTTACCAGCAAGTCAAGATATCTCCCATTATGTTACTGGTCTTTTTCAAGAACCACTCCACTTTTATCTGTTGTCTTTCCCCAATTAGAATATAAGCTCCTTACCTTAAAATGATAAGGAGTAATTATCTAAAACCATCAGTGAGCATTATCTGTAATAGGGATAAGCTAGAAGCTTTCCCAATACAATCAGGGGTGAAGCAAGGGTGTCCACTATCACCTCTATTATTTAATATTGTAATAGAAATGTTAGCTATAGCAGTAAGAGAAGAAAAAAGAAATTAAAGGAATTAGAATAGGTAATGAGGAAACGAAACTATCACTCTTTGCAGATGATATGATGTTACACTTAGAAAATCCTAGAGAATCAATAAGTTTTTTGACTTCTTGAAATTATTAATAACTTTAGCAAAATTGCAGGATATAAGATAAACTCATATAAATTATTAGCATTTCTATATATTACCAACAAATTCCAGCAACAACAGATAGAGAATTTCCATTTAAAATAATGGTAAAGAATATAAAATACTTGAGAGTCTACCTGCCAAGACAAACCCAGGAGCTATATGAACAGAACTATAAAACACTTCACACAAATAAAGTCAGATCTAAAGAATTAGAAAAATATTAATTGCTCATGGGTAGGTCAAGCCAATATAATAAAAATGGCAATCCTACCTAAGGTAATTTATTTAATTAGTGCTATACCAATCCAACTATCAAAAAATATTTTATAGGGGCAGCGAGGTGGCGCAGTGGATAGAGCACCAGTCCTGGATTCAAGAGGACCAGAGTTCAAATCTGGCATCAGACACTTGACACCTACTAGCTGTGTGACCCTGGGCAAGTCACTTAACCCCAATTGCCTCACCAATCCCCCCCCAAAAAAAAACAAAAAATATTTTATAGAGCTAGAAAAAATAATAACAAAATTAATCTGGAAGAACAGAAGCTCAAAGATATCAAAGGAATCAATGAAAAGAAATGTGAAAGAAGGCAGTCTAAAAGTAACAGATCTCAAACTATTATAAAGCTGTAATGATCAAAACAACCTGCTACTGGCTAAGAAATAGAGAGGTGGATCAGTGCAATAGAATAGGTACAAATTACACTATGGTAACCTAGTATATAATAAACGCAAAGATCCAAGCTTTTGAAACAAAAACTCATTATTTGACAAAAGCTGCTGGAAAAACTAGAAAACAGTAGGGCAGAACCTAGATATAGGCCAACATCTCACACCATATACTAAAATAAGGTCAAAATGGGTATATGATTTATACATAAAGGATGATACCATAAGCAAATTAAGAAAGTATGGAATCATTTAAATTCAAAAGCTTTTGCACTAACAAAACTAATGTAACCAAGATTATAAGAAAAGAAGAAAACTGGGAAAGAATTTTTGAAACAGGTATCTCTGATTAAGGCCTCATTTCTCAAATATATAGAGAGAACCCGAGACTAATTTATGAAAATACAAGTCATTCTCCAATTATAGTCAAAGGATATAAACAGACAAGCTATCTATAGTCATTTGAAAAAAATGCCCTAAATCACTATTGATCAGAGAGATGCAAATTAAAACAACTTTGAGGTATCACCTCATACCTATCAGGTTGGAAAATATGACAAAAAAGGAAAATATTGGATGTTGGAGGGGCTGTGGGAAAACTGGGATGCTAATCCACTGTTGATGGAGTTGTGAACAGATTCAACCATTCTAGAGAGCAATTTGGAACTATGTCCAAAGGGCTATAAAACTGTGTATACCCTTTGATCCAGCAATACCACTAGGTATTATATTCCCCAAAAAAATCCCCCAAAAGAGAAAAAGACCTACTTATACAAAAATATTTATAGCAGCTCTTTTTGTGGTGGCTAAGAATTGGAAATCAAAGGAATGCCCACCAATTGGGGAATGGCTAAACAAGCTATGGTATATGATGGTGATGGAATATTATTGTGCTATAAGAAATGATAAGCAGGATAATTTCAGAAAGGCCTGGAAAGACTTGTATGAACTGGTTTACAGTGAATAGAGAAGAACCAAGAGAACATTGTGCACAGAGACGGCAATATTGTTTGATGAGGTACTGTGAATGACTTAACTGTTGTCAACAATATAATGATCCAAGATAATCCCAAAGGACTAATGATGAAACATACTATCCACCTCCAAAGAAAGAACTGATATTGATGGAACACAGACTGAAGCATGCTATTTTTCACTTTCTTTCATTTTTTCTTTTATTCAAGTTTTCTTGTACAAAATGACTAATATGGTAATGTTTTACGTAATTGTACATGTATGATTGCTTACCACCTCAAGGAAGGGTGAGGGAAAGAAAGGAAAGAAGTATATAATTTGAAACTCAAAACTTTAAATAAAAATGTTTATTTTTTAAATCTCCCAAAAAAAGAATGATAAGTTCTTTGAGGGCTTTTCTTTCTTTTTTGCTTGTGTTTGGCTTAGCACAGTGCTTGGCATACAGTAGACAATAAATGCTTGTTGACTTATAGACAGGATTGCTTTGAAAATCAAGTGAGAAGGTATGCAAAAGATCTCATAATTCTTGAATCAGTTATTGTTAGAGGGAATGGAACTCATATAAGCATAATATAGGGGCAAAAGAATGATCCAGACAAGGAGATTTGGGCAAATTTGCCAACAGAAAGAATACTTTGCTTCCAGAAATGTAAGCTATTCCTCCAACCAAAAACAGTTGTTCCCACTGTCTGCTCTGTGGCAGTTGATTTATGATGAAAAAACAAAGGAGAGTTAGAATAAGTCTGTGATGCTAAAATAACAGTACAGTATGCTTATTGTTTCATAGAAGGTAAAGTCAGTATCACTGGACCCTATTCTCTTGCTGAAAGGGGGAAAGAAGGCTGACATAAAGCATGGGCTTATCCATCAGCAGCCAGTACCCTCTCTGTGCTCAGGGCATCACGTGAAGCCAGGGCAAGTATGGAAGAAGCCTGCTAAGGAGAATAGATAGTCAGCATGAGGTGAGGTGAAGTTTGAAGTGTGTGGAGCTGGGCCCTGGCCTGGCCTTCCATCCATCAACCAGTTAAACAAAAAGCATTTATTAGAAGCTGACTTTGTGCCAGGTTCTGGGCTAGGTGTTGGGAACCCAAATGAAAAAAATGACACAACTCCTACTCACAATGAACTTGCATTCTAATGGAAGAGACAAGTGTTCATATAAGTAAATGCAGTGAAATAGCAAGTGAAAGGTAGTTTGGGAAAGAGGGAGGCCAATAGCATTGGGGGAGCAGGAAAGATTTCGTGGAAGAGGGAAGGGGAAAGGGGAAGGAAATCAGCATTTATGAGTGCCTATTATATGCCTCCTCCCCTGGAGAAGGAAATGGCAAACCCCTGTGGTATCTTTTCCAAGAGAACCCCATGGACAGTGTTGGTGTGCTATGATCACAAAGAGTCAGACAGGAGTGAACACCTGAACAATAACGATGTGCCAAGCAGTTTACAACAACCCTGGAAAGTAGGGGCTATTATTATCCCTATTTACAGCTGAGGAAACTGAGGCAGCAATGAAGTGACTTGATTAGGGTCACACAACTAGGAAGTATGAGGCTGCATTTGAACTCAGCTTCCTGACTACAAGTCCATCATGCTATCCACTGCACCAACCCACTGGATTCTATGAGATGGAGGCGAGGAGAAAGGGCATCTACATATATAGTACAGGAGGACAAAGGCATAGAGAAGAGATGGAGAGCTTTGATGGAGTGATTGTGGTGGCAGTCTGATCACCAACTCGAGGCCCTTCCCAAGGCTGGCCACTTTCTGACGGAGCAGTTACTAACAAGTAGCAAAGTCCAACTGTTACCATGTCCGGGTGGTTCCAATCTGTTACACACATTTGCCATTGCCTCCCCAGGGCATCTCAGCTCAGAAATCCAGTCACTGACAGTAGCCTATTGAGAGTCATGGCTCCAGTGAGCATGCACAGGGCTGTTTGCATCCTGCCCGACCTGCACACTTCAACCCCAGAGGATCTGGGTTCCTAAAACCCAGACCCCTGACAAATCACTTTCTTCCCACTCCAGGGGAATGTACTGCCCTCCTTCCTGTTTTCATCCAGCACAGATCGGCAATCCCTTTCTCACACATATATACACATCTCCTTTAATCCCCTTCTTTTCTTCTCTCTAGCAACCCTTGTACAGTTTCTTCAGGGAAACCTCTCACTATGCCTCCCTTTCTTCCTTTCTCCCTGTCCTCTTCCTCATACTCTTTGCACTCTCCCTTCCATCCCTTAGCGAAGTGTCCAGGCACAGAGTAGACAATTCTGGATTTCACTTGACTTTATTTCCCCACACATTTTGTTTTCTCCCTCCCTTCAAGTGCCAAACAACCAACTTAATGATTAAAACAATTTATTTGTAAACTGTAAGCCTGTATCATACAGAAGAAAGTCTTAAACTTAACGCTAGATGGCTACATTTCTAAATTGTTATTTTTAAGGCTCTAATAAACTTACTTAAAGGTTACAGGGAAAAAAAAATCTCTGTGTATAGATATATGTTGGATCCCACAAAAGGCTGCGGGAGTAAGTTCTCCCATAAGTGGAAATAAAAGAGATACTAAAGAATGATGCTGGAACAGCCAGTATTGCCAATCATAAAGAAAGATTTATTATAAATAACTCACGCATGGGTAGCACAGGTCTGTGATGGCAAGCAGACAGCAAGGAGACAACAAATGGAACCGGATCGCTGGCACTATCCCACCCAAAGGGCCTCCTCTTATAGGGAGGGGTAAACAAAGCATTCAGGAGAGGCCAGATGTGCACATAGACTTCCCTGAGAAACTCTTGATAAGAAAGTCCTCAAGATTTGTCAAGGACAGGCTAAGGATGTGGCAGTGTGCCTGGTAGCTATGCATGCACACATGCCTCCTCTTATGTAATAGAGTGAATGGGAGGTCACATTTCCTTGTGTGACTGGGCCATACGGCTGAAGCCATAGTGCCCCACAATGGGGGACTGATGATTCTGCTCATAGTATCTTTTTGTTTTTTAAAATAATATTAATGATGTCTTTTTACGTTACCGATATTTTCTCCTGTGTCGTGCAGTGGATAGAGTGCCAAGCCTGAAGTTAGGAAGACTCATCTTCCTGAATTCAAATTTGGCCTCAGACATTTACTAGCTATATGATGCCAGGCATGTCACTTAACCCTGTTTGCCTCAGTTTCCTCATTTGTAAAATAAAAGAAATTGTAAACTACTCCAGTATCTTTGTCATGGAAACCCCAAATGGGGTCACAGAGAGTCAGACATGACTGAAATAAGTGAACAAAATATTTCCCCCTTCCCCAAGGGCCATCTCATATAATAAAAAATGTAAAAAAAAAATAAACAAAACTAATCAATACATCAAAAAAAAATCCAAAAATATATACACCATTGCACATCTGTGAACCTCCTAGATCTTCAAAGGAGTAGGAGTGTAGGTACCTTTGAATATTTTTCTTTCAGGCCACACTTGTACTTTGTAATTTTGCAACATTTATTTTTGATTATTGATTTTCCCCATTACATTGTTGTGATCATGTTGTATATTGTTTTCTTGACTCAAATTCCTTTATTTTGCATCACCATGCTTCTCTGTATTCATCATATTTTTTATTTCTTTTGGGGGGGGGGGATTGGGGTTTTTTTGGTGAGGCAGTTGGGGTTAAGTGACTTGCCCAGGGTCACACAGCTAGTAAGTGTCAAGTGTCTGAGACCAGATTTGAACTCAGGTCCTCATGACTCCAGGGCCAGTGCTCTATCCACTGCGCCACCTAGCTGCCCCATATTTGTTATTTCTTATGGAATATTACTGTATTCCATTCATTCATGTAACACAAGCTGTTCAACCTATACCCAATCAATGTGTATTTGCTTTGTTTCCAGGCTTTAGTACCACAAGTGTGCTACCATAAATATTTTGGCATATGTTGAGCCTTTTGATGAATCATTTTGTAATCAAATTATTCTTTTTTTTTTAATGGAAGGCAAAAGGGGGTCCTGTCTACCTTTATATGATTCGATGAATAAGGCCTTTTAGATACAATAATACAAATAGCTCAGTTAGTCCCTACACAACAATGTAGCTCAAGTGAAATACAGTTTTAAACTTGAGCTGGCTCAAAAGCTCTCCCACTGTCTGCATGTCCATTTAATTGAATTCTGTCCTATTTTATAGTAACAAATGACCGTTAGGAAAAAGACTTAATGTAATTATACTGTGTTTAACAGAGGAATGGTTTCTGGCCCCTGCAACAGTCAAAAACATAAAATGCCTGTAGTTTCCCATTTTACACATTTTCTTAAGCCTAAAATAAAATAAAATCTGAAAGCCTTTTTCTCTAATGACCCCAATTTTTCTGGAATCTTTGTCCCACACATCAGAAATGTAGGATGTTTTGAAAATGTGTATTATGACAGATAACCTTTCCAGTTCAGTTCTACTAAGAGTTGCTTTCATCTTATGAATTTATAGCAAGGGGAAAACTATGAGTGTTCAAAAAAAATTACAGATAGACCACAAGAATATACTGAAATTTTACATTAATAAATTCAGTTCAATTAATCAAATACTTGTACTTTTTACAAATATTATCTCATTTGATCCTCAAAACAATGATGCAAGAGAGATATAATTGTTACCTCTGTTTTACAGTGACGAAGAAACTGAGGCAAACAGGTTAAGTGATTTGCCCAGGGTCATATAGCCAGTTGTCTGCAGGCAGATTTGAATTCAGGTTTTCCTGACTCCAGGAACATTCTTGAGATTTATATAAGATATTGTATATGAAGTAAAAGTTGTCATGTGTATGAAGTCGGGCATTTGGCATTGATCAAAAGAGAAAAAAGATAAACTACATTTCCAAGGATATTTTAAAAAATTTATTTTTGCTGGGCAATGAGGGTAAAGTGACTTGCCCAGGGTCACACAGCTAATAAGTGTCAAGTGTCTGAGGCCGGATTTGAACTCAATTCCTCCTGAATCCAGAGCCAGTGCTCTATCCACTCACTGTGCCACAGAGCTGCCCCCCCTTTTTTCCAATTATATTTGAAAAATACTTATATCTGCACTAAGGAAACAAAATGCATTGCTTTTTTTTTCTCCCTAGAACTCCAGGGTGGGAGCATAACATGGAAAAGAGTGCGACAAAAGAAACCTGACCTTTAGGATCCTTCAGGACTGAACCTGGTCCAAGCACCACATGCATGTCCAGAGCAAATGAGTCCCTTAGTGGGCAAGAACTCCTAGCTTGCCTGAACCCAATCGTCCAACTTTTCATGACCCTATTTGGGGTTTTCTTGGCAAAGATACTGGAGTAGTTTGCCATTTCCTTCTCCAGCTCATTTTGTAAATGAGGAAACCAAGGCAAACAAGGTCACACAGCTGATAAGTGTTTGAGGCCTCATTTGAATTCAGGAAGATAAAGTTTTCTGACTCCAGGCCCAGCACTCTCTGCACTGTGCCATCTAACTTCCCATTCCTAGCTTCCCACATAGGGAAATGGTATTTTGGGTAATATCTAAGAATATGAAGCACAAGCATGCATCAAGAGAATTTTATTTTGTAAAATTCTTGTTTTTCTTTCACTTTGGTATAGATGAGCACATCAATGATGAAAACAGACTACAGTTGATGATCTGTGAATCACAACTGCATCCTTCCAAAGCACATTGATCTAGACTTGTAAGTACCATTTATTAAAATTTTCAACACAAATTTAAGGAAATTTTCAATTAACTGAAAAAAACAATTTCCCCCTCAATTACCTGTTTATTTGGCATTTTATTTTCTCCCAATTACATGAAAAAACAATTTTTAACATCCATTTTTAAAACTGTGTTCCAAATTCTCTCCCCACCCTCATCCTGTGAGAAGGAAAGCAATTCAACACATTATACATGTGTAGTCATGCAAAACATTTCCAAATTAATCACAAAAAACGTCAATTTAACAAACATTTATTATGCACCTACAATGAGTGAGGAATTGGGCTAAGAAATCTGGGTACAAAAACTTTCTTAAAAAAAAAATCAGTACCTGCCTTCAAGAAGATGTCTCATCTGTCTATTACATACCCATCTAGCTCCCATCCCTGATTTATAGCATTTTCCAGTTTCTAAAGTCTAAATTCTCACACTAAAAATTTAACAATCTCCTTTTGAGAGACACAGTTCAGTTGGCATAGGCCTGCCTTGTGAGGCATGCCAAAGTTTACCTTGGGAAGGGTTATGCTCCTTTTTACAGTATCTGAGCAGGAAACCCTTTCCTGAGCCCTGCAATTGTAAAGTCACTGGCTTTTGAATTTCCCCTGCCTGTGCCACATTTGGGAAAATGCTGGTGATGTTAGTCATATCACATACACTTAGATCCAGTTCCTACTAAACCTTACTACTTCCTACAGGGAAGCAGAGCCAAAGGCTGTGAAGAGACTGATGCAGATTTAGCCTTTTAATCGACTGCCTTTAATAACATACTTCTTCCCATCCACTTGATGCTCTGCCTAGACATATTCCCTAATAATTGGCACACCTTAATTTTTTTCCTAGCCACAAATATGTGTAGTTAAGCAAAATAAATTTCTACACCCAAAAAAAGTCCCAATGTATATCCTGAGTCTATCTGCTCTCTCTTAGCATTCTTCTTCATGAGTCCTGTGAAATCATGGTTGGTCATTACATTGATTATTAGGTCTTTGCTCTACACCACTACATATGAGTCTTCCCAGAATTCTCTGAAACTTGGAAGCTATATTTTCTCTTTTCTAGGGCCAAATTTTCTCATTGTAATTATACAGTGGTCAGTTTCACTTAAAAAAAAAAATAACTGTTTGGAGGTGGAGCCAAGATGGTGGAGAGGAGCCAATAAGCTGCCTGAGCTCTCCCAAGTTTCTCTTAAAAACAACATTAAATTAAGCCTATAAACAGATTCTGAAACTACAGAACCTACAAAGAGACAGAGGGACACAATCTTCCAAACGGAGATAATTTAAAAGACTTCAGGAAAGGTCAGTCTCACTGCCACATGCCAGAAGCAAGCACAGAGAGCAAGCCCAGGGTGGTTGAGAAATGCACAAGCCATAGAAGCCACGGAGTAGAAAGCCACTAACATAGCCCCTATCTCCCAGCACAAGACGGTTGAAACAGTGACCCTGGTGCCCAAGGAGTGGACCTCAACTTAAAAAAAATAATAAGCTGCAATATGAGCAAGAAACAAAAAAGAGCTCTCACTATTGAGAGCTTCTGTGTCAACAGGGAAGAGCCAAACACAAACTCAGATGCTTACATGTGAAGCATCAAGAGGGAAGGTGAATTGGTCTCAAGAACAAAAAACCTTCTTGGAAGAGATCAAAAAGGATTTTAAAAATCAATTGAGGGGCAGCTGGGTGGCACAGTGGTGTGATGAAATAATGGGATTTAGCAGATACTCAAAGACCCACCTGGAGATTAATCTATACTGATTGAATCAAGTGAGAGTGATTGACTGCTAATTAAGCCTACTTCAAGTTAATTGGATTGTAATCACACCTGGCTATCCCTTAAGAAGGTATTGTTCTCAGAAACTAGACTGTGAACTCAACTTGAGAACACCTTCAAAGACAATGAATTTGGATGACGCCAACCAATCACCTTGAAGCAGTGTGTAAGGAACACCTCTGTTCCAGATCTATAAAAAAACTTCCACAAACAGCTTGCTAGGGAGTTCCTGATTAAAGCAGGCTTGTGGAGGAGGACTTCAGGAAGAACCCAACCAGGCTGGAACTCTAGGCTAGACTGGAGCTGAAGCTTCTGATTTAAGGTGACCACAATTTAGATTTTAAACATCACAGTGGATAGAGCACCAGCCCTGAAGTCAGGAGTACCTGAGTTCAAATCTGACCTCAGACACTTAACACTTACTAGCTGTGTGACCCTGGGCAAGTCACTTAACCCAAATTGCCTCACTAAAAAAAAAATCAATTGAGCAGCAGCTAAGTGGTGCAGTGGATAAACACTGGCCTTGGATTCAGAAGGACATGAGTTCAAATCTGGCCTCAGACACTTGACACTTACTAGCTGTGTGACTTGGGCAAGTCACTTAATCCTCATTGCCCCACAAAACAAACCAAAAAAATTTATAAATCAATTGAGAAAGGTAGAAGAAAAAATGGGGAGAGGAATGAAAGCAACACAAGAAAATTATGAAAAAAGAATAAGCAGCTTGGAAAGGGAAGCACAAAGATTGACTGAAGAAAATAATTCCTTAAAAAATTCATTTTGTGAAATGGAAAGGGAGGTGCATAATCTGACTGAAGAAAGCAATGCCTTAAAATTTTGAATTGGACAGTTGAAAGCTAAGGACTCCATGAGACACCAGGAATCAGTCAAACAAAATCAAAAGAATGAAAAAAATAGAAGAAAATGTGAAATACCTCATTGGAAAGACAACTGACCTGGAAAACAGATCCAGGAGAGACAATTTGATAATCACTGGACTGCCTGAAAGCCATGATCAGAAAAAGAGTCTAGACACCATATTCCAGGAAATTATCAAGGAAAACTGCCCTGATATTATAGAATAAGAGGATAAAATCATTATTGAAAGAATCCACCAATCACCTCCTGAAAGAGACCCCAAAAGAAAAACTCCAAAGAATATTGTAGCCAAATTCCAGAATTATCAGGTCAAGGAGAAAATAATCTAAGCAGCCAGAAAGAAGCAATTTAAATACCATGGAGCCACAGTCAGGATTGCCCAGGACTTGGCAGCTTCAACATTAAAGGATCTCAAGGCATGGAATATGATATTCCAAAAGGCAAAGGAGCTTGGATTGCAGCCAAGAATCTATTACCCAGCAAAACTGATTGTTCTCTTTCAAGGGAAAAGATGGATGTTCAATGAAATAGGGGACTTTCAAGGTTTCCTGATGAAAAGACCAGAACTGAATAGAAAATTCAGTCTTAACATCAAGGCTCAAGAGAAGTTTAAAAAGGTAAATGGGGGGGGGGAATTATTCAATAAGGTTAAATTGTTTACATTCCTACATGGGAAAATAATACCTATAACTCTTGAGAACTGTTGGGCTGCCTGCCTTTGGGCTAAGATTAAAAAGCCACGTTTGAACTCAGGTATTCCTGACTCCAGGGCTGGTGCCACCTAGCTGCCCCTCAATTGATTTTCTGTGTAAGAGGGGCTGGGCCCCCTCCCCCTCCCCTTCAGCTGAGCAGAAAAGTCCCATGGACATTATGGGATGCCCTGTCAGATGGCTGGGGAAAAAGTCCCAGCTCCCTCCACCCTGAGGGGATCTACCCCAGAGATCCTGGGCTCTTCCAGGCCAGCCTCTGACGCAGCCCATGACAGGCTCCAGGTGCGCAGCAGGAGGCATGGATCTCTCGAGCCATGGGTGTGGTCGAGCACACCCCCCCCCCCCCCCCTCAGCCCTAGCACAGCTGACAGATTAGCTTGGCATGTTCGGGGGTGCAGGGATCCCAAGGTTTGAGGGGAGAGAAGGAAGATATATACCTCGGAGTTAGGCAGTGAAGGAGGTTGAAGAAGACAGTGATGGAGAAAGTGAAAGAGGGATAACAGACAGGGGTTCGCAACAGTAAAAGGCTTTTCAGGGGGGTTGGCAAGAGTATGAAGCATGGGGGCTTTTCAGTGAGGGGAATGCTAGAAGAAGGTCCATTGGTACAGAAAGTGGAGGATGCTAAGAAAGTTGCAGGTGCGGCAAACGAGTTCATTGGCAGAAATTCACAGGTTGTATTTTACTTTTGTTATCCTTGTTTCTACATTTGACTCTAAATTTATTCACCTAATAAACCCTGCTTTGATTATTTAATTAAGAGGCTTCTTAATCATTTGCTTATCAATTTGGGAGCAGAGCAGTATGGAGAAATTTTTAAAAGTCCCTAATAGATTGGCTTAGGAAATTAATAGCAGTCAGAAAGCCAGCCAGTCAAACATCCCCAGAGTAGCCCCAAGTTAGTTAAAAATATTCTTTATATATATATATATATATATATACACATACATACATACATACATACACACACATATACATACATACATATATATTTGGGCAGACAGAAGGATTATACACAGAGGGCATAAATATAAATTGTCTCTGATGTGATGATATAAAGAAAATTAAGGGGTTAAAAAGTAGTTTAAGGGGAGAAGAGGAAAGGGGAGGAGGAATGGGGTGAATTACATCGTATGAAGAGGTGCAAAAAACCTATTATAATAGAGGGAAAGAAGGGAGGGGTGAACATTGTTTCAACCTTACTCTCATTAGATTTGATTCAAAGAGGGAACAACATATTACATTCATTTGGATAAAGAAACTTTACTTCTTTGGGGAAGTAAAAGGGAATGGGGAAAAGGCAGGGACTGATAGAAGGGAGGGCAGAAGCAGGGGAGAAAAAGGTAAAGAAAAGGGAGGGAGGCTGATAAAAGGGAGGACACATTGGGGGAGGCAGGGGTAAGAAGCAAAACATTGGTGAGAAGGAATAGGGGGAAAGAAGAGGGGAAAGTACAAAGGGGTTAAATAGAATAGAGGGAAATAGACAGCTAGTAATAATAACTGTGAGTTTGAATGGGATGAACTCTGCCATAAAATGGAAACGAATAGCAGGGTGGATTAAAAACCAAAATCCTACAATATGCTGTTTACAAGAAACACCTTTGAAGCAGAGAGATACACACAGAGTAAAGGTAAAAGGTTGGAGCAGAATATATTATGCTTCAGCTGAAGTAAAAAAAGCAGGGTAGCAATCCTTATCTCAGACAAAGCACAGGCAAAAATAGATCTAATTAAAAGAGATAAGGAAGGAAACTACATCTTGCTAAAAGGCACTATAGATAATGAAGTAATATCAATCTATAGCATCCAAATTCTTAGAGGAGAAGTTAAATGAGTTACAAGAGGAAATAGACAGCAAAACTATACTAGTGGGGGATTTGAATCTTCCCCTCTCAGAATTAGATAAATTTAGCCACAAAAAAATAAGAAAGACATGAAAGAGGTGAATAGAATGTTGGAAACATTAGATATGATAGATGTCTGGAGAAAACTGAATGGGGATAGAAAGGAATATACTTTTTTCTCAGCAGTACATAGCACATATTCAAAAATTGACCATGTATTAGGGCACAAAAACCTCATACTCAAATGTACGAAAGCAGAAATAGTAAATTCATCCTTTTCAGATCATGATGCAATAATAGTTATGTGTGATAAAGGGCCATGGAAAGATAGACTGAAAATTAATTGGAAACTAAATAATTTCATTCTAAAGAATGAGTGGGGGGGGCAGCTAGGTGGCACAGTGGATAAAGCACCAGCCCTGGATTCAGGAGGACCTGAGTTCAGATCTGGCCTCAGACACTTGACACTTACTATCTGTGTGACCCTGGCCAAGTCACTTAACCCCCATTGCCCCCCACCCCGAAAAAAGAATGAGTGGATCAAACAACAAATCATAGAAACAATCAATAATTTCATCCAAGACAATGACAATAATGGGACAACATACCAAAATCTATGGGATGCAGCCAAAGCAGTGCTTAGGGGAAATTTTATATCTCTAAATGCTTACATCAATAAAAAAAAAAGAGAAAGAGGAGATCAATGAATTGGGCATGCAACTTTAAAGGTTAGAAAAAGAACAAATTAAAAATCCCCAATTAAATGCTAAATTAGAAATTCTGAAAATTAAAGGAGAAATGAATAAAATTGAAAGCAAGAAAACTATAGAATTAATCAATAAAACTAAGAGCTGGTTTTATGAGAAAACCAATAAAATAGACAAACCATTGGTTAATTTGATTTAAAAAAAAGAAAGAAAACCAAATTACCAGTATCAAAAATGAAAGGGGTGATTTCACCACCAATGAAGTAGAAATTAAAGTAATAATTAGGAAATATCTTACCCAACTGTATGCCGATAAATTTGACCATCTAAATGAAATGGATAAATATTTACAAAAATACAAACTGCCCAGGTTAACTGAAGAGGAAATAAAATCCTTAAACAAGCCCATATCAGAAAAAGAAATTGAACATGCCATTATTTTTTTTAACATGCCATTATTGAACTTCCTAAGAAAAAATCTCCAGGGCCAGATGGGTTTACAACTGAATTCTACCAAACATTTAAAGAACAATTGATTCCAACATTATTCAAATTATTTGGAAAAATGGGTGAAGGAGTTCTACCAAATTCGTTTTATGACACAAATATGATGTTAATACCAAAACCAGGCAGAGCCAAAACAGAGAAAGAAAATTATAGACCAATTTCCCTAATGAATATTAATGCAAAAATCTTAAATAAGATATTAGCAAGGAGATTACAGCAAGTGATCACCAGGATAATACACTATGACCAGGTGGGATTTATACCAGCAATTCAGGGCTGGTTCAACATTAAAAAAAACTATTAACATAATCAACCACATAATAAGAAAACTAACCAAAATCATATGATTATCTCAATAGATGCAGAGAAAGCTTTTGACAAAATACAGCACTCATTCCCTAATATAAACACTAGAGAGCTTGGAAATAGGTGGTGCTTCCTTAAATAATAAGCAGTATCTACCTAAAACATCAGCAAGCATTATATGTAATGGAGATAAGTTAGAGGCATTCACAACAAGATCAGGGGTGAAACAGGGATGTCCACCATCACCTCTATTACTTAATATTGTGCTAGAAATGTTAGCTTTAGCAATCAGAGAAGAAGAAAGGAACTAAAGGAATTAGAATAGGTAAGGAGGAAACAAAATTATCATTCTTTGGAGATGATATGATGGTATACTTAGAGAATCCTAGAGAATTAACTAAAAAACTGCTTGAAACAATTAACAACTTTAGCAAAGTAGCAGGATATAAAATAAATCCACATAAATCATCAGCATTTCTATACATGACCAACAAAGTCCAGCAGCAAGAGAAATTTCATTGAAATTAATGATAGATAATATAAAATACTTGGGAGTCTGCTTGCCAAGACAAACCCAGGAACTCTATGAACACAATTAAAAAACACTTTTCACACAAATCAAATCAGATCTAAATAATTGAAAAAAATACCAATTGCTCATGGATAGGCCCAGCTAATATAATAAAAATGACAATTCTACCCAAATTAATTTACGTATTCAGTTCCATATCAATGAGACTACCTAAAAATTATTTTATAGAGCTAGAAAAAATAATAACAAAATTCATCTGGAAAAACAAAAGGTCAAGAATTTCAAGAGAAATAATGGGGAAAAAATGCACAGAAAGTTGGGCTAGCTGTACCAAATCTGAAGCTTTATTATAAAGCAGCAGTCATCAAAACTATCTGGTACTGGCTAAGAAAGAGAGTGGAGGATGAATGGAATAGGTTAGGCACAGGAGACACAGTACTAAATGGCTTTAATAATGTACTGTTTGATAAACCCAACAACTCCAGCTTCTGGGATAGGAATTCAGTATTTGACAAAAACTGCTGGGAAAACTGGAAGAGAAATACTCTCCAAATCCAGAAAAAGAACTGTTGAATCTGAATGCAGATCTAACCATACTATTTCTATTGTTTTTGTTGTTGTTTTTATTTTTTAAGGTTTTTCTTTTTTGCTCTGATTCTTCTCTCATTACATGACTAATGCAGAAATATGTTTATGTGATTGCCCATACATAACCTATATCAGATTACTTGCTCTCTTGGGGAAGTAGGAGGGAGGGGAGGGATGGAGAAAAATTTGAAACTAGAAATCTTATAAAAACAAATGTTGAAAATTATCTCTAAATGTAACTGGAAAATAATGAAATATATGGGAAAAAAAGAAGTTAGGAAGGCTTGAGTTCAATCTTGCCTCAGTCACTTACTAGGTGTGTGACTCTGGATAAGTCACTTAATCCTCTCTGGGTCTCTGTTTCCTAATATGAAAAAGGGAGATAATAATAACATGAATGTGTTAACATTCATGTAAAGTGTTTTGTAACCTTAAAGAGATAAAAACTTCTCACATCATTTCTTTTTTTTTATCATTTCTTTTTTAAACACACCAAAAACTGCAATGACCATATTTCCTTGGGTTACATCTTATTTCCCCAACCAGTTAATTAGTCCTTTTCTCCACATGCTCTGCTTTGGTCATCTCACTCTCATAGTTTCAACAACCAACTTTGGGCAGATGATTCCCTGATCGATATCACTGCTTTTCTGGGCTCTGATCCATCTTCTATGTCTTTCTTCTTGTCCTACCTATCCCCCACAGAGGACAAGCTCCTTGGGAACAATTACTACTTTCCTTCTGCCTTTTTTTCTCAGCACATGGTACATGGTAGGTGTTTTAATAAACATTTGTTGATTGACTTACATTGATCCAACTCTCCATAGGACATATGGACCTAAATGTACTTCTATGGCCCAAACTGAGTTCTTTGTCTCCTCACCCTGAATCCCTATGAAATTGCCATTCATTTGATCCCTGATTTTTGTGAACTTGGAGTCCTCCAACTCTTGCCTGGTCCCTCACCTCTCCATATACAATAAATTACTAAGTCTCATTGATTCCACTTCTGTCAGCATCTCTCCTTCCCATACCCTCTTCCAAGGGTGCATCACTACACAAGAGCTGATTGTTAAACATTTCAGTGTGAGCATTGACACCTCAGAACCTATTAAATGCCATAAATCATAGCTTGATTTATGGAGTTTTTTTTAATTGTGTAAACTTAAGAAAGTGATGGAAGAAATTGTTAATAGTGCAAATAAAACTTAGAAGTGTGCTCTACATTTTTGGTGAGCCAATTATTAAACGTTTTACCAACACACCCCTACTCTTCTCTCTATTGCCATAAAACCTCATTACCACTACTTATAGATAACTTCCTAACAGGCATCTCTGCCTCAATGTTCTGCCTTGCCAAATCCATCCTCTGCACTGCTAACCAGAATAATTTGCATTATGCATAAGATAAAGGATCCTTGGACTTTAGAGTTAGATGGGTACTTAGAGATCATCTTAGTCCTGCCCTTTTTATTTTTTAGATGAGAAAAGTGAGATCCAGAAAAGGAAGTCATTTGCCCAGTTACCCAAATAAGTGGCCAAGTTAGGACATAGTCCAGGTTTTCTAACCTACTGCTCCTTCTATTTTCTATGCATCTCCTCAGTCATGTGTGTCACCTCTTCCACTCAAAAATCTTTTTTGTTCAGTTGTTTTTCAGTCACGACCTTTTGTGACTCCATTTGAGATTTTCTTGGCAAAGACACTGGAAGTGGTTTGCCATTTCCTTCTCCAGCTAATTTTATGACAACACAGGTAGTAAGTGTCTGAGGCCAGATTAGAACTCAGGAAGATGAGTCTTCCTAACTCCAGGCATGGCACTCTATCCACTGAGTCACCCAGGTTCCCAGTATCTATAATGGAGAGGCATAAAGTTGATATACTTAATGGAGGGAACACAAGTTTAGTAACAAGCCTAGATGCTTATAGATTAAATGGAAACCTCTTATTGAATGGAGAAACCGAGTCAATGGTTTAGAAATAAACTGGATCCAATTTTTTTTTTTAAAACTAATCACTTATGTCTCAAAGACAAGTAAGTATCTTATTTTGTAAGAGGGGGGAAAAACAGAGAGGAAAGGAAGCAAAGGATGAGGAACAGGAAGAATGTGGGAAAAACAAGAAAGGGGCACAGTAGGGCTCCAAAGCTTCTTAGGCATGCATAGGTTGCCATGCTCAACCTACCACCACTCCCAACCCCCATAAATTCTCACTGATTGGCCAATTGGTCCCAGCCCAAGCTTCACTCGCTCATTGTTTAGGTTTTGATGGCTCAGCAAGTGGATAACAATTGTTTCTGTTCTGGTCAGAAACCCAGGTCTTCCCCTCCCAGACTGATTCTTTGTGAAGGCAAACTAAGACATCTTTTGCCTCAATTCTTACCTAGCCTTTAATCACTGAATGGGTGTTGCCTCAAACAACCTGGGAAAGACCTTAGGTCAAAAAGACCAAGGTCTCCCCCTGCATCTCAGGCCCATCACCCATCAGTCCTATGTGTTGCCACTGAACTCCAATGACTCTGGAGGAGAGAGTGAGGTGATGACTCTACACAGTCAGCCTCACTTAAACATAATTCACTTGCAAGTCAAAACATCACCCTCCCCAAGACAAAACATTATCATCATCATTGACCAACAACAACAACACACACACACAACACACACACACACCAAAATGAGTCTCATGCTGAGGTAGTACATTCCCAGCCCCCACACCTATTCAAGCACAGCAATCAAGAGTCGTCTTATTGTTGCACCATTGTACTAGAGTAGAGCCACTCCATGGTAACCAGTGACACCCCTTTCCATAAGCATCTGGACACCCCTGTCTTTGTGGGACATTGATGTGTATGTATGCTTTTGATCCATAGAGCTTTTACTCCAGTTATAGGTAGACAAATAGCTATCAGATGACAGACATCCAGCATATAACACGTGCTGAGTTGGACTTCCTAAAAAATGAGATCTGAACATAGAAGAAAAAGAAAGAGAAAGCAAGAAAGAGGGAAAGAGAGAAAAAAGAGAGAGAAAGAAAAAAAGGAGAGAAAGGAAGGAAGAAGCATAAATAGCTCAGGAAATCATCTGAGACCCTAAATGGTCCCCTAATTTAGACAAATAATAATTATAAAAACAACTCACTTTTTATATAAAGATTTAAATCTTACGCTCTCCTCACTAAAATCCTGTGAGGCAAGGGAGGGCCTATATTATTGCACCCACTTAACAGATGAGGAAACTGAGGGTTACAGGGGATAAATTATTTGCCCAGAATCTCAGTTTATAAGCTTAGAAACCAAGATTCAAACCCATATCCCTTGATACTAGCAGCTTCAAATTGATTCAGGGGGCCCAGGACTTTTCCAGCTTCTGATTGAAAGGGTCTTAGCACAGTTTCTGACACATAGAAAGCACTTGTCTACTTGTATATCTACCTACCTATCTGTCTTCCTCTCTCTACCAGTCTATTTCTCTCCCAAATTGCTCCCTCTATGTTGTATGCCCTGAATACGAATAAAGCCTTCACACAAGCAATTGGATCATATCAATCTTGACATTCTTGCTAAAATTAAACTAGGAGGAGAGAATCAAATACTTATATGGCACCTACTATGTTCTAAGCACTTTACAAATGTTATCTTATATGTTCCTCACAACAGCCCTTGGAGATAGGCATTATTATTACTCTTATCCCTCTTTTACTGTTGAGGTAATAGAGACAGAAGTTAAGTGACTTACCCAGAGTCACACAGCTAGTAAAGGTCTGAGTTCACATTTGAACTCAGGTTTTCTTAACTGAAAGCCCAGTGCTCTATCCACTGTACCACCAGATACCTCAATTTTTACTTAGTTGGTCAATCAGATAAATCCCTTGGATTTAGTAGAAAATTTTGGAGAAAGAACTAGAAGCTAAATGGAAGGAGGGGTCACAGGTCTCTCTCTGAAAAAGCAAATAAAGGAGTTTTCTAAGTTGATTTTATTGTGCACCTAGAAGCAACCATAAATATCATTTCTTGAGACATTTGGGACTTCTGAGTCACATGAGCAACAAGATGGTGGATTAGGGCAGCTAGGTGGCATAGTGGATAAAGCACCAGCCCTGGATTCAGGAGGATCTGAGTTCAAAACCGGCCCTCAGACACTTGACACTACTAGCTGTATGACCCTGGACAAGTCACAACCCTCATTGCTCCACAAAACAAACAAACAAACAAAGCCAAGATGGCCACTAGACATTTACTCCAATCCCCACAATCTCTCAAACCTCTCCAAAACAGAAATTATGTACCAAAACTAAAGTAACGTCAGCTGTTTCTATGGTCTAGGATATCTAGAATTTAAATAAAAGTTAAAAAAAAAACCCAAGAACTGAGACTCACTGTCTTGGAAGGCGACTAAGAACCCTTCTTGTAGCACCAAACTATATTAACAGATTCAAGGACATCATTCAAGGACACAGTTTTACATCAAAACCCCTACACTGCAATTTCTCCTTTCTCTTTCCAGTGCTATGAAGAACCTGTTTCCAGATTGCAGAAGTGTGCTCAGGCCAACAGCCAGGTTGGCTACAACCCTTTAAAAGTAAAAAGTCTGCTAAGGGCTGAAACCAGAAAAGGACCAATGCTGCAAAGCTCTGCACTACCAGTGCTGGGCTCTGATCTTCTGATGCCAGGACAGAGAAACTTAGCAACAGAGGGAATGGAACAGCAAACAGGTCAGAGTCATTTAATCAAAATGTACACAGAAGGAAGGAAGTTAAGAAGACTGGAAAGATAGCAAGGTTTAGGTTTCACAGAACTTTAAAAGTCAAACCAGAAGATTTTATATTTGATCTTGGAATTATAAGGAGCTACTTGAGTTTGTTGAATAAGGGATCTCTTAAAGATCATTTGGAGTTTCTGGTTGATCTTGGACAAATGACCTAACTACTCTGGACCTTAGGTTTAGGCCAAGCAGATATTAATAAAAGGACGGTCATTTGCCAACCTCTCTTGGGCCAAAGACAATTGTAGCAACAAACTCATTTTATATACCCTTCAAAACAGTAGGTGGCCCTTCAGAACAACAATCAAATCTAATTGCTGTTAACGTGATTCGAGTAGACTAAGTAAAATATCTCTATGCCAGACCACCCATAGCTTTACCACTACAAATTCAAAAAATTTATACCTTTTCAATGGGAGGATGAGAGTGACCCCACACACACACACCACACACAGAGAACTGGGACAGAGAGATTATCTCTACTCAAACCATACCTCAACTTTTAGCTATCTACACAAAAGGATCTATCTCTACCCAAGCATGGATAGAACACAGTGAACTTCCCCACCTTTAGATTAAATTCCTTGCAAGGTCGGGTATCTCATTATCAGTAATGTCTTTCAGGAAAAACTGGACCAAGTATCTGAATCTCCCCAAAATATTGGTTATTAATAATGGGTTAGAGTAGAAATACATGAGGCAGGGAGAAAAATAGCATGCTATTGTGATAGTTTATCATATTCATATACAACAAATTATTCAGCAATTTCAATGGTTGGGCATTACAGTTTTTAAAGAGTTTTTGGCTATTACAATTAAAAGCATGCCATCATAGATTTAAAGGTGGAAAAGACAATAGAGGCCATCTAGTTAAAACCCTTCCATTTATAGATAAAAAACCTAAGGTCCAGAGTAGTTAGGTGATTTGTCCAAGATCAATAACAAGTCTGAGATTCAAACCCTGGTTGTCTGACTTACATGTTAGGTCTCTTTTACACAAGACACCTACTATTCTAGAAATGTTTTTCCTGGTTGATAGTTATTCATTTTTCCCTTATCAATAATACCCTTGGGGTATAGTGATAACATTAACATAATCTGCTTAAGGCCAGACATATTTTGTCACAGCCTTTATCTCCAAAGCCTAGCACAGTGCATAGTATGGAACAGGTGCTGAATCAATGCTTATTGACTGATTTCTCATGGACACAGAGAGTGAAAGCCTATCAAAAATTTTACAGTGAGTTTCTACGGTATAATGCCATATTGCTTTCTAAGAAGAACAAAGTTCCTAGTTCCATCAGCCGTGTGAAGTTTGCCTGTCCCCTTAGGATCATAGATTTAGGGCAGGAAGGGACCACTGAAATTCATCTAGTCTAAGACCTTCTTTTGATAGAGAAGTTGCATGATTTCACCAGTGTCACAAGAGTATTAAGTGGCAAAGCCAGGATTCAAACCAGACACTCTGACTCCAGATCATTTTCCACTACAACCTCACAAAACATCAAATGATTATCTTTTATTAAAATAATCTTTGTTAATGTAATGGGTGCGGAAGGGACCTTTTATTTTTTAAGTCAATTTTAACTGATACCTTATGTTTTTACATCATCTATGTTTCCCATTGTATCCCTACCCCCACCCTCCCAGAGAATCATGCTTCATAACAAAGAATTAAGAAAGAAAAGCACAGTTCAGCAAAACTAACCAACATATGGGAAAAGTGTTATATTATGTACAGTGTTCCATAACCATAACTCCCCATGAAGGCAAAGGGGAATGGGCAGGGAAGGATAAGGAGGTAGATGGCACATTTTTATCTCTTCTTTGGGGTTGAACTTAGTCATTATAATTTCAAAATATTCTTTTTCTTTTAATTTACATTGTTGTAGTGACTGTGTATAATGTTTTCTTAGTTTTGCTTACTTCATTTTGCATCAGAAGGGACCTTGGAAGCTGAAGCACTTAACCTCTTATAATCTAGGGAACATGTAAGCCAGAAATATCATAAACAAAAGCCAGTAGGGGGAGAATTTCCACTCAGCCTGGTGCTTTTTATTATTCTTAGAGACAAGCGTATTTATCTGCAGTAGAGTGGGAGGTGCAGAAGCATTCTAAAAATAGCAAAAAAAAATTTTTTTCCAGTTCCTCTTTTAGTTAGCTATTCAGTGTTGCTTTATTTTTCATTCAAAATGTGATTTCTCAAAACATTAGACACACCCATATACAACTGAAAGTCCAAAACCAACCCAAAATGACTTTTGAATTATGTTTTGTTTGGATTAGCTCTCTATCACTGTTTTCCTTTCATCAATGTGGTTGTGAGAAAATGGGTAGTTGTCTCCTCTCAATGACCATACTCCTCCTGACCTGTTTGTAGGACAAAGGTCTCAGATCCCCTCCTCCCCTCAGGCTAACAAAATCACATGGTTCAAGGAGCCCTGGTCTCAATAAGGTCCACTGCAGGAATTGTGTCTATATAAGGAAGAGGGATGGGAATACTGTATTCTGATTAGCTAGTTTTTGCATGTAGATTGTAACCCTTAAGTAATCAGACCAGTGATGAAAAGGGGAAGGTCCATTCGTCTTAGGACTAGGGTATAAACAGGGCCTGTGAGCCCCCTTTCTTTGCACCCACTAGCTGCACACTAGGGTGCTTCCTTCTCACGAGACAGAAATAAAGAGCCTTTGTCACATTGCTGCTGAGTTCCTGAAAATTATTGAGAAGAGGATTGATTTTCCCTCACAGTAGATTATTAGTATTTGACTGTAAAGAAGTTTTTTATGGGTGCTTTGGAAAACATTTGTCACCCATTAGAGGATGATAGATTAAGAGTTGAGAGTGATTTTACTGTCATCCAATCTACCCCCTCGTTTTATGGATAAGGAAATTAATCTGGGTTAATTCTCAGTCTCTCTTGCCAGCATAGTAGTGTTTTTGTTTTTGTTTTTGTTTTTGTTTTTGGGGTTTTTTTGCAGGGCAATGGGGGTTAAGTGACTTGCCCAGGGTCACACAGCCAGTAAGTGTCAAGTGTCTGAGGGCCGGATTTGAACTCAGGAACTCCTGAATCCAGGGCCGGTGCTTTATCCACTGTGCCACCTAGCTGCCCCCCAGCATAGTAGTGTTGTGGAAATGCAGTGGGACCCCAAGAAACCTAAAGAGCCCAATCCCTAAGGCCAAGGGAAAAGCAGCTCTGTCTCCCAACTCAGGAATAAGGTGTATGACCCTGGTAAGCTTGATGTAGGAGGCAAAAAGGAGTTAACAGAAAAACCTAAGACCCAAGCTCTAATTTAAATCTGAGCTCTAAGAGGGATTCAGACCCCAGTTAATGGATAGCTTAAAACTTGGGAAACAAGTCAGGGCCTATGTTCTTGTTACCCACATTAATCAGCACTCATAACAAGAACATAGAGGCAGGTCATAACTATAACAATGATACACAGAAAGGGTATAGAAATTCTAACTGATAAATGAAAATATTTTGAAACTAGGCATGGGAATGAAAAGGTGACATGTAGAAAAGGCCAAATTTGTTCCCAGATTCACCTTATGATGTGTAAACCCCCCAAAATACACCTCTACAGAAAAAGGTACCTGCCTCAGGGTGGGCTTAGGAGCCCAGGAAGTCCAAATTAGGATAGACCCTCCCCTGTACCTTCCTAAGGTGGAGATTATTATAATGAGACTGATAATCAATTTATCCATACTACAAATATAACTGTCTTTCCTTTCCCTATTTGAGAGACACCTCCATGATGCTCTCCCTGTGGTCACTCACAGTATTGCAATAAAACTTGGGAAAGTGAGTCACAGAGTCTTGCAATTCTTTTGAGAAGACTGACAATCAATCTGACCCTAAATCCATCCCACATCAGCTGATAAGGAATACCAGGGTCTGCAAGATGCTATGCAGGCTATGGATGGATGCTGCATATCCTCCTCATGCCCCGTTATTCAAAGATCCCCTCATAGTGATCTTGCCCTGCCCTTTTGTTTTGTAAAGATACAAAAGACCAGGTCTTCTCTTACTCCAGTGGGGCAGTCACCATGGGATCTATTCCTTGCCCATTATTCCTCCCTCCTAATAAATCTCTTTTTATTTTACAAGCTTTGTGATGAGCCTCCAATTTGGGGGGGGAGCTAGCCCCTGATCCAGGTCACAAGTCCCCCCCAATAGTATCATTTCCAATATCCCTCCATGCAACAATAAGGCATCCAAGTAGGACATTTATATAGAGCTTCAGAGTCTTTCTAAGATTCTTTGGTTTCATCCTCTCTCTAAGGTGGGTTATTACGTTATAAACCTGAAATTAATGAAACAATTAATATACAGAATTAAGGTCTTTAATCAGGGCAGAGGAGTTATATAACTTGTGATACCGCCATAATAAGCTAGGAGTACCCAAAGATGGGGACTGGAGACAGGGTTTATATATAGGGTAACAGAACAGAGAGCTATGAGACTGCCCTTGGGAAGAATAAGTTTCATAAGTTAAGTTGTTTTACATAAGAAAAGGACATAAAGAAAGCTTGGGAATTTCTGGAAGGGGGAGTTTGGGAGATCTACAAAATAATAGAAGCTAGAATTGACAAAGTTTGGTCAGCCCCAGGCAATTCATTGGCCTGAGAATGGAGAATGGTTCTTAGTAAACTGTGTTTGTCATTTCCTCCTCTAGGTCAAGAGAAATTATGAAATTTCTGCTGTTGATCAAAAAGTAGAAGAGTCCAATGTTTTGCTGCTGGAACAAGAGTTATCCTGCAGAAAGTGACTTAGAGATTTTATACATATTTACCAACTTTGAAAAGGATTTTGCTCATGGGAATAGACAATACAGTAAGAATAACAACTAGGCCAGATTCAGTAACAAGTACATAGTTTGCAAAAGTTTAAATTAAAATAAGCTGGGGTAAGGAATACAGGATTCTCAGGCCATGTCCAGCCAGTGTCTACCCTAATATCATCTGCTTTTTCTTGGTTACTGGGAGATCCACTTGGAGCTCCTCTTCAGATGAGAAAGGTATCTGGTTGTCAACTTAGCTTCAGTTTTAGAGCAGAGGGGTTGGTCAGCAGTACTTAGTAGGGCCATTTTGCAATGGGGCCTAGTCTCTGGGTTCCGACTGCAAAGTAAACTGATTCAGATTTGAGTCCTAGCAAATGACTGAGAAACAAGGTAGTTAAGGTCTTAGAAGTTTTGAATGAGTCCCAGAAGCTGGAAAGATAGAAAGGAAATCTTGGTGAGGAGCCGCTAGAGTTTCAGAAGAACTAGGGGAAGGGTTTTTGGCCTGGGCAGATCCAAATCATCCACATATTTGTCAAGCTCTGCTGGGGTCAATGTTAATTTGAGGTGAGCCCAGCAGATATAAAGGAAGACAGACCAATAGGGATGGAGGGGCTTCTGAGCAGCCTGTTTGGCATGCAGGTTGGCAAGGGCATTACCTCAGGCATGGGGAGAATCTTTCCAGGAGTATTCTGGAACATTAATAACAGTCACAGCTGCTAGCAACAAAAGGGAGTCAAGCAATCTCCAGCCTTGTGCCCCATTCTTACTTAATGGGACTGCCCAGAGGAACCCTTGATATTTCCATAACATCCCCAAATCATGTGCCACTCCAGACACATACCTGCTATCCATGTAAAATGTTCACTAGTTTTCCTTTTTGCTAATTCACAAGCTCGATTCAGGGCTTCAAATTTGGCCTGTTGTGCTGAGGATGCCAAAGGAAGGGGGTCCTGATTCAGTGACCTCCTCAGTGGTCAAGATAGCACATCCAGCAGTTGACTTACCAAAATCATTTGAGGCAGGAGCCCATCAGTGTACCAGGAATAATACAATCAACGATCTTGAGTGTGTCAGAGTTCCCATCCTCTTTTGTCAGGGAAGAAAGTGATGGAAAAGAAGAAAGCTCTACACCGGGAGATAGTTACATTAGGTTTGGATAACAGATCTCCAATCCTGCAAGACAGAGACTAGTGGCTGATATCAGATGTCCTAAAAACTTAAAGCCTGAGAACAAGATACTTTATGGCCTTTTTGAGGAAGGAGGTGAGAAAAATGGAATCAGCTTTTGAAGACTGGAGATCTGGGAGCAAAGGAATAAGTAAATCATCTACACACTGGAGAGGGTGGAGCCTAAAGGAAAATTAAGGTCAGCAAGATCTGCTTTCAAAATTTGTGAGAGGGGATGCAGCTAGGTGGCACAGTGGATAAAGCACTGGCCCTGGATTTAGGAGTACCTGAGTTCAAATTTGACCTGACACTTACTAGCTGTGTGACACCTGGGCAAGTCACTTAACCCTCATTGCCCTGCCCACAAAAAACAAAACAAAACAAACAAAAAAATTGTGAAAAGTAGGAGGGGCTCTCTTAGGCAGAATAGTGCCAAGCTTACTGTAGGCCCTCCCTGGTAAAAGTAAAAAGATACTACACAGGGGCAGCTAGGTGGCGCAGTGGATAGAGCACCGGCCCTGGAGTCAGGGGTACCTGAGTTCAAATGCGGCCTCAGACACTTAACACTTACTAGCTGTGTGACCCTGGGCAAGTCACTTAACCCCATTTGCCTCACTTAAAAAAAACAAAACAAAATCAAAGAGTTGGACATGACCTGAAAAACAATTTAGGGGCAGCTAGGTGGCACAGTGGATAGAACACCGGCCCTGGAGTCAGGAGTACCTGAGTTCAAATCCAGCCTCAGACACATAACACTTACTAGCTGTGTGACCCTGGGCAAGTCACTTAACCCCAATTGCCTCACTAAAAAAACAAACAAAAAAAAAAAAAAAAGAAAAACAATTAAACAACAACTACACTGACTTGGACATTCCCATACAAATCAGTGTTGGCCCCTTAAGCCAACTGTCAATACCTAATAATGGTAGAGCTGCTGGCTATCCTTCCATCCCCAGCAGGGGGCACCAAAGACCTGTGGAAACAATTGGCATATCCCTAAGCAGCTGGCCGGGCTGCCAGGTGCCCTGTCTACTCCTTGGGAAGTCAATTGCTGCCTTGGGCAGCATTTGAAGTCCACCAAGATGGCCCCAAACAGCCTCTGGAGTTCCACCGATGACTTTGACAGGCAAGGAATGAGCAAGACCTTTGTAAAGTATCTTATCTCCTTTCCAACATGCCAGACTGGTCCAGCCAGGACTAGGACCACACCAGGGAGCAAGGGAGACCTGAGTTTGAATCCTACCTCAGATTCTTACTAGCTATGTGACTGTGGACTAGTGTGTTAACCCCGGGGAAGCTGGACTTTGTGGGTGTGCTAAGATTCCTTCTAATTCTCAATCTGTGGTCCTACAGCCTAAGCAACAGGAATTCATTAAGCACCTACCACATTTCCCCCACTGTATTAAATGCAAGGGGCACAAAAACAAGGGATTTTATATTCTGATGAGAAGGCAATCTGCACATGCGCATATGTCCATATCTATCTATCCATGCCTCTAGATATAGGTGCATATGGGTGTAGAGAATATAGATGGAGATGTATATCTATAGGTATGTATGTGTGTGTATGCTATTATTTTGCTGCAAAGTTCTGCATCTTGACAGCACCTCTCAGCAATCTGCTGAAGCATTCAAAGTCTTTCCAGTGGCCACTACGGGAACAACTCCAACAGTTCTTTTTGTTATAGTTGTTAGATCTCTGATTTCCTTGGTGTAGGAGACTCCTAATAAAGAACAATCCTTTACTATGCAAATCAACAACTATTTGGCAATGTTTAGGCTGAGAGGATTGAGTGTGTGCCAGTGTGTGTCAGGCAGGACTTGAACACACCTTCTTGATTCTGAAGCTGACTTTCTATCCACTTGCCCCATTCTGCTGTTGCCTTCATATAGCCAATTAGATGGAAACAAGTTCATCTTGAAAAAAAGCTAGGTGATATAGTGGATAAAACTCTGGATCTGGAGTCAGGAAGACCTGAGGTCAAAGCTGGCCTCAGACACTAACCAGTTGTGTGACACTGGGCATGTCACTTAACCTTTGTTAACCTTGTCTGCCTCAGTTTCCCCATCTGTACAATGGGGATGATAATAATAGCACCTAGTTCCCAGGGCCGATATGAAGATAAAATAAGATAATCTTTGTAAAATACTTTGCAAACCTTAAAATGTTATATAAATGCTAGCTATTATTGTTATTATTAATGTGCTATAGCAAAAGCCCAGATTTGGGCCAGATGAATCAGTTCCCTGGATAGAACCTTCGAAAGTTTTAAAAAATTCACAGAGTTGAAATGAAACTCCTAGGTCCTCTAGTGAACCCATCCCTGGACAAGTCTGTTCTACAACATCCCCCAATCCTCGAAGTCCTACATTGTCTCTTGAGGGTAGCCCATACTGCTTTTGGATAGCACTAATTGTTAGAAATCCTTTTATTCCACAGCGCCTGGGTTATCCCTTTCTCACATTTCGATTATTCAGAAAAACTCCCCTATATTCAAGGTACTCTGTGACTTTTGTATCACAGACGGTCCACAATCTCTAGGTGGTTTAATACAATGAGTGACTCAGCCGTCAGAAGCTGTTTTACTCTCTGTGACTTCATCTAAGTCGCTTAGCCTCTCCAGGCCTCAGTTTTCTGACCCCACCTGGCTTTTGGGGTTATATTTCTTGGATCTTGAATGAGATCCTGCTCCTTTTTCCTAGAAGAGATAGCCACCCTCTACTACACTGAGAATTATGAGTCATTTTTGTTTGCTGTTCATCAGGGTTCTCAATTTTGTTTGTACCTGTAAGATAAATCTATCCTTTAGAAAGGTATTTTCCAAAACCTTTCCATTGTGGGGACCCGGGGGGAGGGGTGGAAAGGGGTGGCACGGGAAGACACATTTCTGCAAACTGTTTGGCAGAAACAACAGCAGCAATGAACATGAGACTCACAGTTCCATAGAACATCAGAATTATTCATGAACCAAAATATTAACAGTCATTGGTATTAGTCATGCTCAACTCTTTTTTTTTTTTTTAGTGAGGCAATGTGGGTTAAGTGACTTGCCCAGGGTCACACAGCTAGTAAGTATTAAGTGTCTGAGGCCGGATTTGAACTCAGGTCCTCCTGAATCCAGGGCCAGTGTTTTATCCACTGCACCACCTAGCTGACCCCCCCCCCACCAGATATAACTTTTACATGTGAAATTATGTAAAACATTACCATATTAGTCATTTTGTATAAGAAAACTTGAATAAAAGGAAAAAGCGCAAGAAACAAAGTGAAAAATAGCACTCTTCAGACTGTTCCATCAATATCAGTTCTTTCTTTGGAGGTGGATAATATGCTTCATCATTAATCTTTTGGGATTGTTTTGGATCCTTGTATTGCTGAGAATAGTTAAGTCATTTGCACTTCTTCATCAAACAAAATTGCTGTCACTGTGCACAGAATTCTCCTGGTTCTGCTCACTTCACTATACATCAGTTCATACAGTCTTTCCAGATCTTTCTAAAATCATCCTGCTTGCCATTTCTTATAGCACAATAATTTCTTATAGCACAGTTTATTCAGCCACCACAAAAATTTCCACCACAAAAAACTCTGCTAGAAATGTTTTTGTACAAATAGGTTTTTTTCTCTTTTGGGGGATGTCTTTGGAATATAAACCTAGCAGTGGTATTACTGGACAGTTCTATAGCCCTTTGGGCATAGTTACAAATTGCTCTCCAGATTGGTTAGATCTGTTCACAACTCCACCAACAGTGGATTAGTGTCTCAGCTTTCCCACATCCCCTCCAACTTCCAACATTTTCCTTTTTTGTCATATTTGCCACTCTGATAGGTTTGAAGTGATACCTCATAGTTGTTTTAATTTGGATTTCTCTGATCAATTGTGATTTAGAGCATTTTTCATATGACTATAGAGAGTTTTAATTTCTTTTTCTGAAAACTGACTGTTCATATCCTTTGACCATTTATCAATTGAAGAATGATTTGTGTTTTTATAAATTTGACTCAGTTCTTTATATATTTGAAAAATGGGCCTTTTATCAGTGATACTTGTTACAAAATTCTTTCCCAGCTTTCTGCTTTTCTTATAATTTTGATTACATTGGCTTTGTTTGTGCAAAAGCTTTTTAATTTTATAAAATAAAAATTATTTATTTTACACTTTGTAATGCTTTCTATTTCTTCTTTGGTTCTAAATTCTTCCCCTGTCCAGATAAACTACTCTATGCTCTCTTAAGTAGCTTATGGTGTCACCCTTTATGTGCAAAACATGTACCCATTTTGACCATATTTCAGTATACAGTGTGAGATGTTGGTCTATACCTAGTTTCTGCCATACTGTTTTCACAGCAGCTTTTGTCAAATGATGAGTTTTTGTTCCAAAAGCTTGGATCTTTGGGTTTATCATATACTACTTTACTATAGTAATTTATTATGGTATAATCCATATCTATTCTATTCCACTGATCCACCACTCTGTTTCTCAGCCAGTACCAGATTGTTTTGATAATTACCACTTTGTAATACAGTTTGAGATCTGGTACTTCTTTGTTTTGTTTTGTTTTTTGTTTTTTAATGGGGCAATTGGGGTTAAGTGACTTGCCCAGGGTCACACAGCTAGTAAGTGTTAAGTGTCTGAGGCCACATTTGAACTCAGGTCCTCCTGACTCCAGGGCCAGTGCTCTATCCACTGCGCCACCTAGCTGCCCCGATCTGGTACTGCTAAACTACCTTCTCTCAAATTTCTTTTCATTGATTCCCTTGATATCTTTAAGTTTTTGTTCTTCCAGATGAATTTTGTTATTCTTTTTCTAGCTCTATAAAATATTTTTGATATTTTGATTGGTATGACACTAAATAAATAGATTAATTTAGGTAGGATTATATTGGCTCAGCCTACCCATGAGCAATTAATCTTTTTCCAATTGTTTAGATCTGACTTTATTTGTTACAACAACATCTCAAAGCAGTGGATGTTCTCTGGTTATGTGATATCTCTGCTGGGCATAGAGTTCTCTGTTAGTTCAATGCTCTCTGCTAGGCATTGTCCCCAATGCTTCTTTTTGCTGGTCTTATGGTGACTGACCTGTACTCAGTTATTTATCCTCTTCAGGGACTGAAGAGCTTCTCTCTGCTGCTATCTTCTGTGGTACGATGCCTGGAATGCACTTCAGCTTGTAGCTGAAGGATATAAGTCAGGCAGCCAATGAAAGTCAGCGTAGCCCCCTACAACAAGATTAAGTCTATTTAAAAAAAAAAAAACAACTAACTGCTCCTTTGTAGCCTCCTCTGTCTCCTGTTTTTCATCTGAATTCTGCCCCCAAAGCCTCTACTTCAGCAAACTATGAAAGAGCTAGATAAAGCTGAGGTATAGAAATTGCTTTCAAGTTCACCATTCTCCTCCCCTTTCCCCCTACTACCATCATGTCTGGAACAAAATGAAAAAGGTTACATTCTGGCTGACACACGAGATCTTGCCTTTTATCCTCAATTCTGGGTCCAATTCATTTTCCATCTACAGTAGTTGAATAATATATAAATATTGACAGAGAAACTCAATAGGCTTCCTGTTCTACTTCATCAGTCTCAATAGTGTACTTCTTACCTACTGGTGTTTCCAAGAGGGATGGTTATACTATGAATTATATTTCAGGAGACTTTGTAGTATCCTGATGCTTATTACAATCTTCAATGAATAGGAGCATTGGAGAACTTCACCATCAATATGGAACTTTACCTCTTTTGGATAGGAAAATTTTTATGTTGCATAGGGCATCTTCCATGACATTGGCAAGCATTTGAGGTGTCCCTGCTTTACACCTTATTTGAGATCAAACTTAGATCATCAAACAAATTTGTCTTTATACTTGCATCCTTCATAGAGCTTTATATAATTTTAACATATTAGGGAGACACCACGTATATGGAGAGCCTTCAAGGCTTTATTTTATTCCATAGGATCAAATACAAGGAAACACAAAAGTATCTTATATTCTTCATACCTCTAAGTTTTGTTACTGTAAATGTGTGTTCTGCCATAAAATGTATCTGCTCTTACTAGCTGTGTGACCCTGGGCAAGTCACTTAACCCCAATTGCCTCACCAAAAAAAAAATGTATCTGCTCTATAAAAACCATCTGTAAAAGCCTATTTGTCTTCATATTTTCATCAAGGATACCCTGAATGTATTCATAGACCATTATGTTAAAGAGATGAAAAAGTAGATATGGGATATCTTCTTGATAACCCTTTTTGGTAGAACCACTGCCTGTGATCTTTTCATTCAGTTGTTATCTTCCCTCCTTTGAGATAATTTGAAAAATTGTTGCGTAAATGATACTTTGTGGTAGCTAGCCACTTAATTATTTCAACTTTCTAAATGCTGATTCCACTTTTTCCTACAGTGTATCAAGTACTGAAATGGTGGAGTCTCAGTGTGATGGTTCCATTTGTCATATGAAAATAGATTACTTTAAAAGTGCCATCAGATAAGTGTGCTCTGCAGCTATTGTTCATCTTTCTGCAACTTCTGGTGTTCTAAGAATTATCTGATTCAGCTGGATCTCACACCAAAATCTCATTTCCTCATTTTCTCCCTATTTGTTCCCTGTTTTATGAAGATTTACTTAAAACAGTCTACTCTCTCCCACTGACATGTTTGCAAATGAGCTTCTACTTCAACTAGTGTTACGCTTTTCCTGCCAAATGTTTTCTCTTGTCAAGGATGAAGTATTTATTTGTATGAAGCGATTTCTGGTTCCTTTTGGTTTCCAATAGATATAGTATTACTTATAGAAGGTGTGGAAACTTCATGGCCCCTCTCCTTTTCTGTCACTGTAGAAGTGGAAGGGAGATGTGGAGGACAAAGGACCATTTTGTACTTCTATCCGTTTAATTGATTATCATGAGCAAGAAAGAGTTACCACTGACTTGCCAACTTTTTGGTAATGAAATATTTTTCTTCACTACTAGCTTTCTTTGTCTGTGAATATTTTTTGTTGTTGTTGTTGTTGAGGCAATTGGGGTTAAGTGACTTGCCCAGGGTCACACAGCTAGTAAATGTTAAGTGTCTAAGGCTGGATTTGAACTCAGGTCCTTCTGAATCCAGGGCCTGTGCTCCATCCACTGCGCCACCTAGCTGCCCCATCTGTGAATATTTTTAATGGCAGTGTGAAAGTGTGTGATGGAATGATATTTATTTCCCCCACTTAAGAAAAGAAGAACATCTGGTATTAATGACAAGTTATGAACATCACTTTGATCAAAAGATGAGCAGGTAACATTTGATAAAATCTTAAATAATTAATTTGCTTAACAAGCCCTTTTTGGAATAGACCATAGCTTTAGAGTTGAATGGACCTCCAACCCTCTCATTTTACAGATAAGGAAATGGGGTCCCAGAGAGGTTAAATACCTCTTTTAGAATCATAGGGTGTAATGGTATGAGTGGGGCAAGGGAGCAGAGACCAAGCCTCAATTTTGGGAGCTCCATTGAGAAGCCATGTGATATCTCTGCTCTTGACATATGCTGCCCTCCTCCTGCCTGGCACCATTCCCCTGCCCCCTTTTTAGAACCTTTAATACTTGAATTCTTTTGTGCTAGAGTTTCTTATGCTGAAAATCTCTCTAATGTAGAAGCTGTTATTAGGAAACTGTTGCAGGGGCTGGAGGTGGTGGTATTCATTCCTCCATATTCTGTACCAAGATATGAAGTGGGATCCCCAGTTCTCATATTCATTGGCTTATCACCCCTACCCTAGATTCTCTAGGGATACTTCTACTATTATCTTTAATCTAGCATTTTCCAAAATGGGTGGTAGTGGCAGTGGTTTAAAAAAAGTATGAAAATGAAAACAAAGTAACTATATGAAATAGAGTATGGAAAAGATCCTTTATTCCTACACAGGAAAGGAAATGCTAAGCACAGAAAAATCATAGCATACATTACAGAATGCTTTGAACAGAATCTAGTAGTTTATTACAATTTGCAGTCCATTGAGAAGCTAGTATTCAAGGCTCTTTGACACAAGGCAGGTTTTTGTTTTTTGCAAGGTTGCTAATTAGCCATCCTACATTTCACCCCCATTGAGTCTGATCAAACACTGAGTATTCTTTCCAATGGCCTGTCATTCTCTGATGCTGATTTTCCCCCTCCTATCAGTTTGCTCTTAATACTGTTTCAACTTCTTACCATTGGAATGGGCACCACTGCCCTGGGGACACTGCTGACAGCTTGCTGTTGGAAAATGCTGCTGCAGCCACAGGGCTCTAGGTATTTCTAGTTTTCACAAGGCACTATAGCACAAGAAAGAAGGACTCAACACCAAGGCCATCCTCCCCATCTTCTTTCCTTCCCTTTGTCCTCTCTCCTGATCCCCAGACCACCCAAATTCTACCCAGGATGGCCAGTTGGCAGGAAACCCTATCAATGAGATCACCATCCTCCATTCTACCTTCCCTTTGCCCATTCCCCTGACACAGTGGTCTTCCAAACACACCATCTATTTTCCTCCCTTGCCTTCCCATGATACCTTTCCCAAATCCTACACCATCTAGACCCCATTAGGACTTCCAATCAGGAAGAGTGACACAATTCCTCACAACACCTTGATAAGATGAATCACCAGCTTTGATCCTTTCTGTAAAATGGAAGACCAGCAGTCTTTATCATCTACCTTGCCACTGTGTTCTAAGCTTTTCTAAGTCCTACCATGTACTCTAAATATTTTTGATAACTTTATTTCATTATAATTGGTTTACTTTGTAATCCTAAAAACATTCTGGTCACCAGAGGCAAACAGGTCTATGATAATAAAAGGGTTAAGAATTTTACACCCTATTAACCTCCCCCCACCCAGGACTGTAACAGGAGCTACTAAAAAGCCCTAAGATCCCCCAGGCCCTGCCATGCCCACCACTGCTGTGCCCTTAGGGTTTGGGGAGCTTTCTGTCCACCTTGAAGCTGAATTCAAGTATTCTTTCCCTCACTCAGAGTGTGAGAAAAGCAAAGACTGTCCTACTTTTTCTGTTTGTGTCTCCAGTGCTTAGCATAGTAACTAGCGCATAATAAGCACTTGGTAAACATTTTTTCATTCGTTCAAATGAACAAACAGAAAAGTACACAAAAGGGAAGTAGTTCTGTGTGAGGCATCAGCCCCCTAAGCAGAACATGACATCCTGACTTGAGATTGATTTGTGGCTAGCTCAGAGTCTGAATACTTTGAAGTCAGAAGGACACAATAGAGCCAAGGTGACCCCTTTATTATATCCATGAAGTTCACACTCAGCAGCCAATCCAGCAATAATGGTGCCTGGAATCCCCTTATCCCCAAACTTCAATGTGATTACTAGGAATGATCACCGAACATATTCCGAAAAAGGGGGCAGGGAGGAGAGATACTTGCTATACTCCTATACTAGGAACATCCTAGCAATCTCCCAGATTGCCCTGCCCATAACATGAGGGATGGAATGTCAATCAGATTATCTGAAGGAATAATGTGTCCCTTGCCCACAAACTCTTGGTACTAAACTGCATCAGTAAACAGCCCTCATTGGCAGATGAATCTGGGTGTTCCTATCTTGAACCAAGAGAACCAAAAGAACCAAGAGAAGATTGACATAGTCTGGGTGTGTCAAGTCCAGAGGGCAGCCTTTCACATGATTATTGACATCCTTCCTCCTCCTTCAATAGCCCAGAGATTATTGGACCTGGGGCCAGCAACCTCTTTTTAAGACCTGATTGTATCCTTGTCTCTCTGATGAGTGAGATCTGTATTCATTCATTCCATGATCATTTATTATATAGCCTTTCCCTTGACCTCTTTTGGTCCACTCCTCCCCACCCCATGTTTCTCAGACTGTCAAGTTTTTGCCTTCCCTTTTAGGAGTTAAAATGTGCCTTAATAAAAGCCCATTCTTCTTAATTTTATTTTTATTCAGAATTTAACAAATACCAAATAAGATGGCATTTCCATTTGTATCATGAAACTGCAAATTGATTGTGTACCACTTGCTTTTCTTTTTAAGTCTATAATAAATACAACCTGCAGTTTTCAAAGCTGTCCTGCTTGTCTGTGCTTTTTAAAATCCTCCAGGCCCTCTCTCACCTGGAGGGGAGATGAACCCGAGAATGCATAGCCTTAATATTCCTTCTGCCTCTACGGTGTCTATTTTTTTCTGGTCTTAGGTGAAGGAGATTGTGGTTGGCCAAGACCTAGCGTGCTTCAAATGGTCAGGAGAGGAAGCCACCCTAAGTAAGTCTGAGATATAGAGGCCATGCCAGGATTTGCCAGGAGCCAAATAGTGAGGAACGGTCCTGAGTGACCTGCCCAGCCCAGTCCAGTGTAGCACAGAGGCAGATTCATCCAGCCATCAGCCAGTTGAATTTTGAAGTGAACTTAGTGGAAGAAATACTATGTAGAAATTATGTTAAGTCCAAATATGATCTCCCTAAAGACTGGGTCTGTATAGTGTACCTTCCAGGTGTTAGGAGCAAATGTTGGTATTTATGTTTTTCCTATATCTTCATAGAAAAATCTCTTTCCCAATCTCTAACTGATGTTAATTGGTTAAATGGCATTAATTGCTGTTGACTAACCAGCATTAATAGGATATTAATTGTTGGTGCCTTAACAATGGGGAAAATATACCAGAATGGAGTCTCAAGTCAATATAGTTAGAGAGCCATGCACAGGTCGATACATGCACCCTTAGAAACATGAAGGGATTTACAGCTAGCCTCTCTCAGGAAGAGGCATTCAGAGTCATCACTCCATTTGTAATATTGTTATTATTGTATAAATTGTTCTCTTGATCATGCTCACTTTATTCTGCATTAGTTCATACAAGTCTTCCCCCGTTACTCTGAAACCATCCATTTTATGTTTAACCATTCCCCAACAGATTGAAGGCCACTGCTTTTAGCATGTAGACCATGCCCATCTGCCTCTTCTGTGAAGCTTCCAAAAAGCAGTTGCAAAGGCGTGGGACAGAGGAGTTAATAAAAAGAAAAACTTACTGTGTTTTCAATTTAATAAAAGGCTTACCTCTCCTTTCCAAATGTCTCCATCTACATTTGTACCAGAGAGTCTTGTTTTTGTGCTCTCTAAATAGGCAAGTCAATGGCTTTTCCCCGCTCTCTGATTCAGAACCTTTCATTCTGAATGAATCCTGGAAAGGCAACCCCTGAACGAGCATCTATCAAACCTTTGTCGAAGTCAGCTCTGTTACAACTCTTCTGAATCTGCAAGGGAAAATGTATATCTGTAGCTCTATCAATCTTTCATTGTTCTTGCTGGCCTTTTCAGTCTTTAGAAGGGAGCACTTTATACCATTTAGATGCTGCAAACTGTGGGGTCCATGCCAGCCATTTCAGGTCACCACTAAAAGGGAGCACAGCTCACCATAGGTAAGATCCTCTGTCATCAGAAAATGGCAGTAGAGATACCTGTTGACTGGAAGCTGAGGGGACATTGGGAGTGGGAGGGCAGGAACAGTAGCGATTAGTCTTTGATTTAAAAAAGAGAGCAAGTAGCTTCCTCATATAATATTTATTTATTAGGTTTCTAAAGATGTGACTATTGTAAGGTTTCTGGGCATAAGCACAAAACTTTAAAACCACAAAAAACCAAATTGATATCAAAACCAATTTGCCCTTTTCAGTTCACCAAATGACTGGCTTTTGAAGGCTAAGGAACTCTGATATGACTGAAGCAACTGGAGAAATCAATTTAAGAGTCAAGGAAGGGGCAGTGGATAGAGCACTGGCCCTGGATTCAGGAGGACCTGAGTTCAAATCCAGCCTCAGACCCTTCACACTTACTATCTGTGTGACCCTGGGAAAGTCACTTAACCCCAATTGCCTCTCCAAAAAAAAAAAAAAAGTCAAGGAAAGGACATCTTCAAAGATATCACCTTGACCAGCACACTTTGACCTTTTCACATTTACCATGGGAATGAAGCAGCAGCAATAATACACTGAAAATGAAATCGTTCCTTAGACATTATAATAGAGGATGTGATTAGTGTGAAATCTACATAACTTGGTAAACAGTTTAAAAAGCAAAACTTTTTCCAATAACCTGTGCATCTTTAATATGTATTGATTGCATTCTCAGAGTATTTGTCACAAATCATAAGATTTAGAGATAAAAGTGACCTTAGAAATATTTGGTCCAACCCTTTCATTTTACAGATGAGGAAACTGAGTCTCAAAGAGGTAAAATGAATCATGTTAGACCACATAGGTTCTCATGACCAGAATCAATATTATTAGAATCTAGATCCTCAGACTTCAAATCCAATATTCTTTCCACTATGCTGTCCTGCTTTCTCTATGCAAAAGAATAATTCCCTTTGTTGATATTATTTTTTTAATAATAAGCATTTTCCAATTTTAACCCTCTTTCCCTCCCTCCCCTTCCCCTCCCTGAGGCAATAAACAATGTATGATTATGTAAAACATTACCATATTTGTTGTTTTGTACAAGAAAACTTGATTAAAAGAAAAAATGAAAGAAAGTGAAAAATAGCTTGCTTCAGTCTCTTCCATCAGTATCAGTTCTTTCTTTGGAGGTGGAGAGTATGTTTCATTAATAGTCCTTTAGGGGGACAGCTAGGTGGCACAGTGCATTAAGCACTGGCCTTGGATTCAGGAGGACCTGAGTTCAAATCTGGCCCCAGACACTTGACATTTACTAACTGTGTGACCCTGGGAAAGTCACTTAACCCTTATTGCCCAGGAAAAAAAAATAGTCCTTTGGGATTGTCTTGGATCATTGTAATGTTGAGAATAGTCAAGTCATTCACAGTTCTTCTGTTGATGTTATTTTTATGGCATTCATAGTTCACCCACAAAATCTTAAAAGAGTCAAAGTACACTGGGAGGATCCTATATGTAGGATTTACGGGAGGACATGGACAAGAGCAAGCAATGAGATGAGCTTATGATTTTCATTGATGAAGCCGGAACTACTTTGAAGAGCTCACAAATCAATCCTATTGAAGAATACTCACAACAGTTCATGTTGCTATTATTGGTCACATTACCTGATAGTTTTGTTGTCCCAGAAATAAATAATTGGCTAAGGATGAAAAGGGATCTTAGATAGGTTAGAAGGAGGAAAAGAAGGAAGAAAGAAACAAGCATTTATTAAGCAACTACTATGTACCAGTCACTATGCTAAGTGCTTTACAAATACAATCTTATTTCAGCCTCGAAACAACACTAGGAGATGGGTGCTATTTATTAGCCTCATTTACATTTGAGGAAATTGAGGCAGACAAAGGCTAAGGTACTTGGCCAGGGCCACACAGCTAGTAAGTGTCTGAGGTCAGATTTGGACTCAGATCTTCCTGATTCCAGAAGCAGTACTCTGTTGACTGTACCAGAGAGAAGAAATAGATGGAATATTACTAACATTAAAGGTCACATACAACGAGCACACTGGAGCACAAAGGAGGCACATTCCATTTGTAATATTTCATGAAGTCTCAGTTGAATTTTTAATTTCAAACAAGTGGCTAGAGGCAGCAGATGCTGAGCCTGCAATTAGGAAGAACTGAGTTCAAACCTCGCTTTAGACACTTAATGGCTCTGTAACCTTAGGCAAAGTCATTTCACTAATTTGCCTCAGTTTTCTCAAATATAAAATGGGAATAACAATAGCACTTATCTCCCAAGATAAAATGAGATAATACTTGTAAAGTGCTTTGTAAACCGTAAAGTGCGATATAAATCTGACCTATTATTAGAGTCAGGTCCATGTGTATTTTGATCATTAGCTGGTCAGAGCAGAGTGTTTTTTGGTTGCATTCATGAAATTCCCATGTGTACCTTATTTTATACAGTCTGTAATTATTTTAAATGGAGTGTTTCTATCTTCTACCTGGGTTTTGTTGGTAATATATAGAAATGCTGATGATTTATGTGGTTTTATTTTACCTTCTGCAATTTTGTTAAATTCATTAATTGTTTCAATCAATTTTAGTTGACTCTATAGTGTTGTCATTTAGTGTTCATATTATCTGCAAAAAGTAATAGTTTTATTTCCTCTATGTTTATCTACTTGGTATTGCATTTTTTTGGTTATTGCCATAACTAATATTTCTATATACTGGTCAACACAAAGGTGAAAGTGAATTCTAAATTCAAATAAAGATCATAGAAACATAGATTTGTAGCTGAAAAGAACCTTAGAAGTCATCTAGTCCAATACCCTCATTTTACTGATGAAGAGACTGGAGATTAGGGGAGGCAAGTGATTTGTCCAAAGTCACACAGCTAGTCAACATCAGAGTCAGGATTCAAACTCAGGTCCTTTTACACCAAATCCCATGCTGCTGATGCTGTGGTTGTTGTTTTTCATTGCAGATAACTCCTGGAGAAGATAGTGTATAATTAGTGTGGCCCATGAATCATCTCAGGAAGTCTCCATACCTACTCATATGGTAATAGTGGATTCATGACACGTCTTGTTTAACTTTACTACTTAAGCTTCTATTTCTTAGAAATCAGTTACCCCCAGCTTCTGCCTCTCTTTTAGAGATGCCCAGAATCAGGCTGTCCTGGGGAGGTAAGACAATGATTAATCTTTCAACCAGAGTCCCAAGGCTTAGATGACCTTTTCCATCCTATGAGAATTTCTCCATCACTTTGGCCTCTGTGGAAAAATCCATGTGTGTAATGTCTTATTTTGTTTCTGCCTCACTCCCAAAAGGGTATAAAACCCTTCCCAGAGGGAAGGAGAATTTAGGGAGCAAAGGAGCCAGAGTCCTGAGTACTGCAGCCTGTCCTGACAGACTGCCATGAACCCTAGAACTGGGAGATTAGCACTCAGGCCGAATGCTGATATGGCCGCCGAGTGTTGGCCTTCACTGATGCTTCAAATTCCCACCTGTTCTTCTGCACCCTTGCAAAAACTCTCCCTATTAATTGTGACTACATATCTCTCACTGAGTCACTTTCTGTACCTCAAAATTTGACCCAGAGCACTGATCAGCCAGACCAACAGCCAGAACAGCTTTGGGTCTGCCTTTCAAATCCCTCGTTAGACATCTCCACCTGGTGTCCTGTTGGCATCTCAAACTGGCACGTCCAAGGATGATCTTATCAGTTCCCCTTCCAAAATTCTTCCACCTCTACTGTTTCTGTTGATAATGTGACCGTACTTTCAATTTGACCATTCACCTTATGCCCACCCCCCACCAGACCCGCCCCACCGTGTGTCCTACAACCCTCTGACTCCAGCCAGCCTTCTCGATGCTTCTCTCCGAAGACCTCCCCATCTCCAGACTCCGGGCATTTTCTCCGGTTGTTCCCCATGCCAAGAAGGCTCCCCCTCTTCATCTCCATGTCCTGGTTTCCCTAGCTTCCTTCAAGTTCCAATGACAATATCACCTTATGCAGGAAGTCTTTCCTGATGGATCCCCCTTCATTTTTGTGCCCTCTCTGTCAATCGTCTTCAGTTTATCTTGCATATGTCATGTTTGTATATCTTTGTCTCCTCCATTAGACCCCGAGTTCCTCAGGTGTGGTGTGCCTTTCTTTGCCTGGAACAGAGTAGGTACTTAATAAATGCTTGTAGATGACAATGGTGATGACTGTAAGTTCCTTAAGAGTAAAGCTGGTCTGGGCAGCTAGGTGGCGCAGTGGATAGAGCACTGGCCCTGGAGTCAGGAGTACCTGAGTTCAAATCCGGCCTGAGACACTTAACACTTACTAGCTGTGTGACCCTGGGCAAGTCACTTGACCCCAATTGCCTCACTAAAAAACAAAAAAAAAGTAAATCTGGTCATTTGGCATCTTTGCATCCCTGGCACACAAAACAATGCTGTACATGTCGTGGAGCAGCTGGATGCCATGTAGATAGAGGGCTGAGTCTAGAGTCAGGAAGATTCACCTCCCTCAGTTCAAATCTGGCCTCAGTTTCCTCATCTGTAAAATGAGCTGGAGAAGGAAATGACAAACTATGACAGTATCTCTGCTAAGATATAAGTTAAAATAAGTTGTGTAGGACACAACTGAAAAATGACTCAACAACAACACAGAGTGAATGCTTAACAAATGGTTGATAAATGATAAATCAATTAGTTAAAAGGTTAACAACTAAGGGAATCTTGACCTTACGTGTAGGTAATTCTCATCTAAGTCTAATCATAGTTTATTATGTTTCAGTGCATCAGGAATCAAATTCATTACTAAAAGAACATCTTTTAGCTTTAACTTTTTGGGTTTTTTTGGTTTTGTTTTTGTTGGGTTTTTTTTAGTGAGGCAATTGGGGTTAAGTGACTTGCCCAGGGTCACACAGCTAGTACGTGTTAAGTGTCTGAGGCCGGATTTGAACTCAGGTCCTCCTGACTCCAGGGCCGGTGCTCTATCCACTGCGCCACCTAGCTGCCCTAGCTTTAACTTTTTAGCCCACTTCAGCTGCTAAGACCGCAAAAGGACTTAGCAGCTGCAATGATTCCTATAAGTCTATGATGTGAAGAAGAATGAGAATTCACCTAATAACTCAATTGTTCCTGCTAAGTGGTAAGCATATTGACTAGGCCCTGGGAACATAAGCAAAAATCTAAACTGGCCCCGCCCTTAAGGAGCTCACACTCTTTGGAGAGTAATGATTAATGAAGGTGCTGATACCATTTATGCAGTGCTTTAAGCTTGTAGAGCTGCACCTGTAATATCTCATTTGATCCTCACAACAACCTTGTGAGGTATTATAACTTCATTTCATAGATGAAGGAACAAGCTGAGAGAGTAACTTGCCCAGGGTCAGCCATTCATTGTCTAAGGCAGGATGTGAAATCATACTTTTCAGACTCCAAATCCAGTACTTTTACCCACTAGTATATAATTTACTGTTGAAAATTAAATATAGTTTTTATCTGCCTGTCTCCTACAAAAATAATAAACAGATCAGAGAAATTAAGTTTATAATATCTCCTACAAAAATTAATAATAATAATAATAATAATAAACAGAGACATGTCTCCCACAGAACAAAACCAGATCAGAGAACATAAAGTCTCCTACAGGATAAACCAGATCAGAGACAGACAGGAAAAACATAACACTGATTTGTTTTGTCCCAAGAAGAAAGAAACATGATTGTGCTGGAGACCCTGTCCTAAGAAGGGAGCTCAGAGACTCCCTCTTTCTGAGGGTATATAAGGGTGTTTTTTGCTTACTGGTTACAGGGCATTGTCAGTTACAGATCAACCCAAAATCAAATACTGTAACAAGAATGGATGTGATTCAAAGCAGTTTCAACAATTTCAGTTATAAGAAGTATGGAGAAAATACAGAAGCATCATGATAAGATTATAGGATTCCAAAAAGAGTCTGGCAAAGATGAGGATGCTCAGATGTCCCCATAAGATAGGGACTTACTATCCTGAGGAAAGAAGTCAACTAGCTACCTGGGTTCAGTGTGGAGTTCAGTTGAAGGGCATTTTGCTCCTATTAACCTAGGGTTTCATAAAAAATACTTTTGGATAATAAGGCACTTCCATCAAATCCAGGTGATCCATACATTCATATTAATAGTACCTAGAGATAAATGAAAATGAAGTAACTTAAGCAGGGAGAAAGAAGCATTAGCAACTGGGGGAGAGAAGGTTAGGAGATCAGTAAAAACTTCTTAGAGGAGGTAGCTCCTAAGATGAGTCTTGAAGGAACAGTTCTAAGCATTGTTGTTGTTGTTGAGTCATGTCTGACTCTTCATTATCTCATTTAGGATTTTCTTGGCAGAGACACTAGAGTGGTTTGTTATTTTCTTCTCCAGTTCATTCTACAGATGAAGAAACTGAGGCAATTGGAGTTAAGGGACTTGCACAGGATCATACAGCTAGTGTCTGCAGTCAAATTTGAACTCAGTTCTTCCTGACTCCAAGTCTGGTACTTTATCCACTGTACCACCTAAGTCGATGAAAATTCACCTAGGTGGGAGATAGAATAAACAGCTTGTGTTTGGACTATCTAGGAGTACAGTTTGGATGGAATAGAATGAGGGAAGAGTGAGGTGAGATAAGGCTTTGCTGTAAATGTGTCTTCTTCCTGACTTGAAAGGCCATGGTAGCACTGGGGAACCTCTCATTCATCTAGTTTATTGCCCCTCTCAGGTAGAGCCTTTAGTATTTATAACATACCTCTTATCAGCATTCAGGATCACAAGGTTGCAAAGCAGAGCAGTTGTATTTACACAGTTAAGAACACAGGAAGGAGTCACATCCAAACCCATAGAGTCCAGAGACACCATTTCCATCTCTATCCGTCCCCCACCCCACTCCACACACACCACAGACAACCTTCCTTCCAGTAGCCTTTAAAATCCTCTGGCTTGGGGCAGCTAGATGGCGCAGTGGATAGAGCACCGGCCCTGGAGTCAGGAGTACCTGAGTTCAAATCGGCCTCAGACACTTAACATGTACTAGCTGTGTGACCCTGGGCAAGTCACTTAACCCCAATTGCCTCACTAAAAAAAAAAAAAATCCTCTGACTTACAGTACTCCCCTGCGGTGGGCCCCAGCGAGGAAGAAGGTGAGTGGTTTGCTCCTACACACTTGGGCTTTGGGATCTTTCAACAGCAACTCTCCTCTGCTGCCATCTGCCATTCTTGGGAAGTTGCTTTATTGCTTCCTGTTGCCCCCTCCCCCCTTCCTACAGCATATCAAGTTAGTTACCTCTTCTTCAGGTGCCAGTTCCTTAACACCTGGACCATGGAAGCACCCACAATGTGGCTTCAGCTCTCTGCAATCTCTGGGACAAAGGATTACTCTGGCCTGTTTAAAACTGATTTTTTAAATCTCAAGTCCACAACTTCTTTGGTTACATAAAGGCTTGCTTCGGGATCCAGTGGGAAAACCTCTCTCTTGGGATGCTCAAATGAGCCTATGTTTTCTGTGCTAAGTCAGGTTACCCCACAGGACTATAGCTATCTCCCTCCTTCTGCCCTCAGGGCCTGGATGCTGTGCCTCCTGCTGTTTTGGCCCTCTTTCACCCAAACTTTCCAGGTTGGAAGAGGCCCTCTCACCCTCTGCGTGTCTCAATGTCATCTTCATGCCATCCATTTTCCTCCCAGACAAGAGAGATGTTTTATGCAAATTATCCCCAGCTGTTAGTTCGTGGAACAAGCAGCTTCTTTCTGATGCTTGCTCCCAGCTTAGATAATTGGGACTTGGATAAAGAAAGGCAATTCATTCACTATGGCACAAAAGGTAGGTTGGCTCCAGATTGTGGAGGGATTTCAGTGTTTTCCTGGAGAGTCTGTATTTTGCCCTAGAGTCATTGAGGTTTTTGAGAAGAGGAATGATTCCGTTAGACTTGTGTTTTAGTCAGATTATTTTAGCAGCTGTGTGGGGAATCTAGAGACTGGAACCAAGGAGACCGATTAGAAGACACTTCAAGAGTTGAAGTATCTAGATGTTTTGGCTTAGGGAGCCTGAGGCTAATGGTTCTTTTGAGTTTGGGGGTGAGGGCAGATCAGACCCATGCATGGGTGGCCACTGATTAGGGGAAATAGAGACTCATTTAAAAAGAAAGGATTTGAGGCAAAATGGCTATCAGAGCCTAAACTAGAGTGATTTATATGAGTGGAGAGAAGAAAACAGAAGCAAGAGATGTTGTGGGGGTAAAAATGGTTGGACTCAGAACCCTAAGATGATTTCGAGGTTATAAACCTTGGTAATGAAAGATTGTGGTGTCTATAAAAGAAGGAGTCTGGAGGAGAGGAAGCTTTAGGAGGTTGGAAAACCAATTCTCTCTTAAATATATACATCCAGTAGAATATAAACTCCATGAGGACAGGAATGGTTTCATTTCAGTCTGTGTATAGTATCACCAACACCTAGCACAGAGTCCAGAACTTAGTAAGCACTTTGTAAAAGTCTGTGGAATTAAAGTGAACATTAAATTCAAAATGTCACTGGGAAATCTGGGTAGATATATTCAATAGGCAGTTGGTGACATGGGATTGAAGTTCAAGAAAGTAGAATATAGCTATACAGAGATTCAAGAGCTATGTGTGTAAGGATGATCCCACAGAAACAGATAAAATCATCAAGGGAGCGAGTATTAGAAAGAGAAGAGGGCTCAGGAGAGAGCCTTGTGACATCTAAACTTAATGGGTGGGAGGTGGGTGATGATGCAGCAAAGGAGACTTGAGGATGGGCCAGGCTAGTATGAAGGGAAACATAAGAGAGCAGAGTTCCAGAAACCAAAGTGTCTGGAAAGGTCAGGTAGCACTGTCAAAAGCAGTAGAGAATAAGGACTGAGAAAAAGCATATTTTTGCATGACTATAGACTGTTGGGCAGCTAGGTGGCACAGTGACTGGAGCACTGGCCCTGGAATCAGGAAGATGTATCTTCATGAGTTGAAATACGGCCTCAGCCACTTTCTAATCTTGTGATCCTGGGCAAGTTACTTACTTAAGCATGTTTTCCTCATCTGTAAAATGAGCTGGAGAAGGAAATGGCAAACCACTTCCGTGTCTTTGCCAAGAAACCTGGAATGGGGTCACAAAGAGTTGGACATGGCTGAAACGACTCAACAAGAAGAGAGATTGTTAGATCACCTATCTTTACTATTAGACTGCAAGTTTAGCCCACTTCCTGACACATAGTAATAAATACTTGTGTCTTGACTTTAAGAACAAGTTAGCTTATTTATCTGCAAGAGACTCCCTCGACTTAAACCAGCTCAGGCACTAATTCTTTTCTAGCCTTCACCTGTGTCCTAAGAGATTGTCTGCCAACTATGGCAGGCAATAGTTGTGTGTAGCTTTTTTTCCTCTGCTGAATCTTCTGAATGGCTATCCTAATTCAATGTCCCATACCAATTTAATGGCCATTCATTCTAAATGGGCTTCAGTAAAACAGGTATTCCTTTCTGCTTATTGGTACTATTCTACTTTAGGTTTAATCTCATCCCTCTAATACTTTATAAAAATATGTAATGATCATGAAAAACACTTGTGTGGTATGCACAGTCAATTTTTAGGTACCATTCTTTAATTTATTCAGGCAGTAGTATTCTCAGGTTTTTATCTCTATTGTGTCTCCATAATGTTCTTAGTCTTGAGGAGACTTGTGGCCTGGATGGGGGATAGGGGGTAGCTCACACAAAGAATTGGAAGCTCATAGCAAATCTCATAAAATAAAAAGATTTGTTAGGAGAGAGGGATATAAGGCTGGGAGACAGTGTCACTATGGAGACTGTCTTGCTGAATAAGAGAAGAGCTGGTCTTTTTGTATGTTTACAAGCAAAAGCTGTCAAAACAACTGGGAGGGGATGGAAACTGGGAAGGGATGCAAAGCAACTGGGAGGGAGTGCCTGGAGTTTGAATAATAGGCAATCAGCAAACATCCATATCTTGTAAATCATCTTTGTTCCTTTCAGACCAAGGTCTTGGATTTCTTGGGGTCCCACATCCCACTACACTTAGTACTTATTTTTCATAGTTTGGTTTTGGATAGAGTACTTCGGTCTTCTCCGATTTTCACTGGGAGGTCTCATAGTTGAGGGGTTTTTCAGCACAACTCAAGGCACCTAATAAAATGTAAAATGTGATAATTTTCACTTTGTCAATATCCATCAAAACCATACCACTAAATAGCACACATACAAAATGACCAAATATAACAACAACAACAAAAAGGTATGTTTCATCTCCAGTATGAAACCCTATAGGATTTTAGAGCAAGAAAGAATTGTCACCATAATGTAACTCAACTATTCTATGTGTTAGGGAATTAATTGGCCCTAAAAATATCCCTCTGGGCACCTTCTAAAGGTAAGTATTCAGATTCTTCCGAAATACTAATACTTTTTAAAATTATCTCATTTTGATCTTTTTTATTGTTATCTCATTTTTCTTGCATTTTTAGTGTTTCAGATAAAAATAGTCTTGAGACATAATACTATTCTGCTATTAATCTTTTGTATGTAATGTTCTAGGAACACAGGTAGGTAAAATAAAGTCCTTGTAGTTGAATAAAAGTATTAGGGTCTAAGCTCATTTTTCCATAGGCTCACTGAAGGCCTCCAATGGTTTTTAGACATGTAAAATTCTAAGGGGATGAGAATTTGGGGAAAAGCAGCTATATTATATGAATTTTATCATCTGGCTCTCATTTATCATTTAATTTCATTGGCAGAGAAGCCAGAGCTTTAGCCTCCTCCATGGTATGGGATTATATGGCTTTTCTAAATAGAACTCAATAGAACAATTGAGAATCACTATTGGCAGGATTGATAGGAATACAATATGGGAATGGATTTCAATTAATCTGGATCATAGGAATTTAAATGGTAAGAATTAAGAATTTATCTAATCCAGTTCCCCCATTGTGCAGATAAGGAAACTGAGGCAAAGAGTAAGGGGCTGTGACTTGCCTCCTATTTAATGCTCTTTTCAATACATTGGGCTGTAAATTTATGCTGTTTGCTGGAGCCAAACAATATAGCCGTGCATCAGTGAAACCAGATTACCCTGTTTCAGGTATTGTAGAGAAAACTTTTGCAGGTCACTAAACCCAATTTCACCCACCATGGCTCTTGATCAGGCCTTTACTTGTGTGGACCCAGCCAAAGTTTGCTTTGAGCTTTATAATAAATTTTTTAGTAGTTTGGGTACAATATCACTTATAATAAAATTTATTTAACAAAAGTGTCAGATAAAATTAATATAATTTGTCTCATTGCTCAGTTAAGCAAACTACCGCAAGGGAAGAGAAAGTCATTCTTCTGCGTGTAGTAAGAAATGACTTCATGCTAGTCAGGATCCACAGCCCTGGAGGGTGAAGCTACCATTTATCTATACAACTATGAAACTGGTAAGTACTTTATATATTTTAAACTCCCCTGAGGTCCTAATTACCTTAGGAGGGGTAGCTAGATGGTGCAGTAGATAGAGCACTGACCCTGCATTCAGGAGGACCTGAGTTCAAATCCAGCCTCAGACACTTGACACTTACTAGCTGTGTGACCCTGGGCAAGTCACTTAACCCCAATTGCCTCACACACACAAAAAAAATTACCTTAGGAATGGAGATGGGAAGTGTTATTCTAGAGTAAAATCATCCTTATCCCATAGGCACATAGTAGGAAGAGGCCTAAGAGATGACCTCTAAAATGACCTTCCCATAATGTAACACCACTTCTCGGTTTATATTTCCAATTACCACTTAAACACCGATTCCCCCTGACTAGTGTAGACTGAAGCAGAGGTTCTCTTGATGGAATTTAGATCTCTCTTTCCTTAGACTGGAGAACGCTAAGGCTGGTTCTTGAGATTTAAATCCCCTTCTTACTAAAAGGGAAGTGTCAACCTGAAAATTAATGAAACAACTACTGTAACAGAAGTAAGGTCTTTAATCGAGGAAGAGGAGTTATCACAAAGCACTTGCTAGAAAGACCCAAAGATGGGGACTAGGGACAGGGTTTATATGGGATAACAGAACAGAGAACCATGAGACTGCCCTTGGGAAGAGTAAGTTTCTCAGTTTCACAAAGTAAGTTGTTTTATATAAATAGCATAAGTTCATAAAGAAAGCTTAGGAATCTCTGGAGGGAAGAGTTTGGGAGATCTACAAAATAATCAGAAGCTAGAATTGACAAAGTCTGGTCAGCCCCATGCAATTTAGTTCATTGGCCTGGGAATGGAGAATAGGTGAGGACCCTCAGTTCTTAGTAAATTATATTTGTTAGAAGGAGATCAGAGGAAGACAATGCCTGTAAATTTCAAAAAAAAAAGGTTTTTATTAAGCAGAGAAGAAAAGAAAAATGTAACATGCTGCACAAAATTTTAACATGATGCACAGGTACTATCCAGCCTATTGTGTGGGTTTATATACATTTTATTTTATTTATTTATTTATTTTTAGTGAGGCAATTGGAGTTAAGTGACTTGCCCAGGGTCACACAGCTAGTAAGTGTTAAGCGTCTGAGGCCGGATTTGAACTCAGGTACTCCTGACTCCAGGGCTGGCGCTCTATCCACTGCGCCACCTAGCTGCCCTTTATATGCCTTTTAAACAAAGGCATATAAAGAATTTTGAAGGGAAAGGTGGGCTTAGAAAGGAATGAGTCAGTGGGTCCCATTCCCAAGGGGAGGGAGAATGAGGAATTCCAGGTGTCAGCTTGCTGGGGTAAATTAGAGATTACTCTTTCCTTGGAAAAGCAAAGTAGTTAATTAACCAGATAGTGGCTAGTCAAACACAGAACAAAGTGGACACGCACACCCAGAAAGCTGGGCACCTTGAAATTTATAGCATGACCTTAGTTGAGATCCAGTTGTGTTTGCTATGTGATTAGGACCAGGTAGTGATAATAATCTCAAGTTAGAAATGTGGAATTTTTATTATTCATGTATCCCACTCCCCAAATAGCTAGCATCATCATTTTCCAAACTGCAGTATCTTTTCAGTTCTAAGTCTTCCCCCCCACCCCCTTCTCTCCTCTATCTCCTTTGTTTGGGGAGTTGAAGTTTAGACTTCTTCTCCCGGCCATACCTCTGTGTGCCAAATAATAAAACTTTTACTTAAATTTTGATTGGATCATGTGTGCAAGTAATAATTTGAAAAAGGAATATTTTCAGACCCAGTTTTGCAGTGACAAAGGCTTGATTAGGAGATCTCTCAAAAACCAGATAATTCTGAGAGTCCTATAACCAAAGTCAGGGCAGTTGTTGAAGACAAAAAGACCACAAATGGAAAAGGTTCATAGTCTCATAACTTGCAGCCAAGTAAGTCTTTGAAGATAGGGATGTCTCTTGAAGGTCCATAAACCACCACCAAGATCTGCTTCAGTATCGACTTCAAAGCTGGCATGAGCTTCGCTGGCTTCAGAGTTACTAATCTTCCAGCTAGGTTTACTATGGTCACTGCAAAGGATTGTTGGTGTGTTAGCCAATGTAGCCAGTCCTCATACAATTGTTCTCATTACCCAGATAATTGGGGGACTCAAAACAAATTAAGGTATCTATTTTCTTTCTTTCTTTCTTTCTTTCTTTCTTTCTTTCTTTCTTTCTTCCTTCCTTCCTTTCTTTTTTTTTTTTTTTTTGTGAGGCATTTGGGGTTAAGTGACTTGCCCAGGGTCACACAGCTAGTAAGTAGCAAGGCCGGATTTGAACTCAGGTATCTCCTGAATCCAGGGCCAGTGCTCTATCCACTGTGCTACCTAGCTGCCCCAGGTATCCATTTTCACACTACCATCCCCCTCAGAGTTCTAGGGGCAACCCTGAGCCATTTGAGTTTCTAGTACTCTTGCACCTGTACCCCATACCAAAGGCTTCTTTCAAGGCTTATCTCAAGTGCCACCTTCCACAGGAAGCCTAGCAACTAGGTGACACAGGAAATAGAGTGCAAGGCTTGGAGTCAGGAAGACCTGAGTTCAAATCTGACCTCAAACACTTATTGGCTGTGTGTTCCTTGAGTGAGTGCCTCTGTATTTCAGTTTCCTCATCTGTAAAAAGGGGATAATAACAGCACCTGCTTCCCAGGGTTGTTAGGACAAAATACTTATAAAACACTTTGCAAACCTTAAAATGCAATATAAACGATTGCTGCTAGAAGGAGGAAGAGCCCCTCCCCTCCCACTAGTATCTTCCTTCAAGAAAGTACTGTGTCTAATTTATATTTATTTTGTATTTAATTTCCCTACCCCATGTGACTGCACCCGTGTACATTATTTTCCCTTAATAGCATAGAAGCTGCTTCTTCTTTTTTTTTTTTTGGCGGGGCAATGGGGGTTAAGTGACTTGCCCAGGGTCACACAGCTAGTAAGTGTCAAGTGTCTGAGGCCTAATTTGAACTCAGGTACTCCTGAATCCAGGGCCGGCACTTTATCCACTGTGCCACCTAGCTGCCCCAGCATAGAAGCTTCTTAAAACAAAGGACTGCTTTATTTTCCCCTTTGTGTTCTCCAGCAATGGCATTGTACCTGGCACACAATAGGCACTTGATAAATGCCTACTTACTAATAAATCATCAATTTATTAGCTTAAATACCAGTGTTTGTGAATGTTAAATCTTGATTTATTGATAAATCTTGATTATTATTAATAAATGCCTCAAGAGATCATTTGGTCAAATCCCCTAATTTCACAAAGAAACCATATAGCAGAGGGAATTGAAATGCCCAGGGTCACACAGCTCAGAAGCAACAAAGTCAGGACTCAAAGTTGGGTCTTCTGACTAAATCCGCTTCTCTTTCCCCTGGCCTCATGGGTTTGTTTTTTTTTAAATACTTGTTCTCAATATCTCCTAGAAGTTTTGGTTCATTGGTTCCTCATTCTGTTAATGCTAGTTCTTGAGCAGGTATGATTTCAATCTATAGTGTTTGCTTAAAGCCAAGAATTTATTATTGCTTTGCTGTGGCAACCACCCATTAACCACCAATCATGTGAACTCCTTCAGGGGTTCAGTAAACAGTGCTCTTACAGAACAGCTTCCTTATTTTGTTGGGTTTTGGATTCATATCTCCAACCTAGAGTACATTGCATAATACTATCGAAATTCTCTCACTTTGTTAGTCCATAGGGTTCCATTTGGGTCTGGGGGTCATTGTGGGCTTTTATGGGTATCCATAGGTTCCATGTAAAAACAGCTGGAACTGGGAAAGGAAATCTATCAGGGAATAAGTTCTTTGGGGATTACTGTGAGGACACTAGTCTAAAAGTAAATCCCAGCTCAGGATTCGAGAATGTCAACTGTATCCTTGGCATTCTTTGGAGTGTGAAGAATTTACCTTGGGATATTTTGTTGGTGTTCCTGCTTAAAGTGAGGGAGGAGACTCTTTTTAAGTTGAAAGAAGTGTCCATATAGAGGGATAATATTTAGGAAGCTGGAGAGAGTGGATGGATTCATGTTCCTTGAGCTTTGGCGGAGGGGGGGGGCTGGCATTCTTATATCTTCAGCGTCTCCTTTAGTGCTCAGTCCCCAGAAGTGTTCCTGGTTTGGGCATTAACCCCATTGTGCTTGACTCTATGTATATGTACACACATACATTTGCTTTTGACATTGGTTAATTGGAGAAGATCTGATCCAAATAGACAATGTGATAGAGAGCTAGACTTGGAGTCAGGAAGAGCTGGATTCAAATTCCACCTCAGACACTTACTGTAAAACGAGGGGACTGGACACAAAATGACATCTAAGATCCCTACTCACATCTGTGCCAGGCTCTTTTCCAGCTATCATTTGTGCCTTTTTTCCTCCAGATCACCTCCTGATGTCTAGACCCTCTGGGTACCTTTGACACCTGTAGGGTAGGGCCTCTCCTCCTAGTCTGTTTTAGGCAATATAATGCCCATAACCAGACTAGGGATTCCTACTTCCTGAATGGATTGGTTTGGTGCACACAGAGCTTCCATTACATTGATGGACAACTTTCTAGGAATTTAGCCAGGAGGGCTTTAAGGATCATCATTTCATCAAAACTGTCCAGGTGCATGAAAACCAACACAAACTGTGTTTAAGAAGGGTGACCTAATGCTTCCAATGGCATTCCTACTTCTTGACATTAGTTTGGGAGAGTTGCTAACAGATTCTTTTCCACTTGTTCACAGATACCACAATGCCCCCAAATAATTTGTTTTTGAAACTGTCCACAGGAAAGCCGTAGAAATGGGAATGTTTTTGTATCCTCAGGGCCTATATGCAGTGCTGGGGAAAGGGACTGGACCTGTGATTACATCAGTATAGGGAACTTCCAGAAGAGGGAATTCCCTCTAATAATGCAGGTTAGTTCTTTCTCTTCAAGTTATAGTCACACATGTGCCCTACAGGCTGTATGCAGCCCAAAGCACTCCTGAATGCTACAGAAAGCAGATTAAAATATAATTGGGAGGGGCAGCTAGGTGGCGTAGTGGATAAAGCACTGGTCCTGAATTCAGGAGGACCTGAGTTCAAATCTGACCTCAGACACTTCACACTTACTAGGCCTGTGACCCTGAGCATGTCACTTAACCCTTATTGCCCCGCCAATATGTATATATATGTATATATATGTATATGTACATGTATATGTATATGTACATGTACATATATATAATTGGGAAATATTTAGCAAAATTTGAAAAATCAAATAAAAATAGATAAAATTAATATATGGTTTTCTGATTCAATATTCAGCCCCCAGGGATCTTTATGTATGGTGTAGAGGCTCTTGTTTCTATTAAAATTTGACACCACTGGCCCAGAATACTGAGAACTTCCATGTCATACAGTTTGGGTCAAAAGTGGGATTTGAAATCAGGACTTAAACTACCCAATCTAAGGCCAGTTGTTTTCATGTAGTAAGTGCTTAATAAATGCTTGTTAAGACCAGTCTTGCTTCCTTGTGTCACCTGCTTTGAAACTGTGGTTCTTTCCATCTCCAAGAGCTGGACTCAGAGAGATGTTATTTTTTTCTGCCATGATGAGTGATTTCTAGACCCCCTTCCCACCTTGGGACAACAGTGATTCCTTTGTATTGCTCCCCTGGGATCAGACAAGTGACACCTTCCCATACACACAGATACACACACCAGATAACCTTTATACACCTATACACCTGAAGTTAGAACTGGATTAAACAAAGGACACCTTTGTGGACCTGAACGCCCAGCCTGGGTGACTGTATCCAGGTGCCAACCTGGCCTCCCCTTAAAGCCCAGGGCCATCTATGCTCCCCCCACAAAGATTGCCTCCCCACCCATATCACTTGACTCCTCCTTATTCCAGGGTCCAGTCCTCCCTTGGCATTTTCCCCCTTAAATAAAGGATTACATTTTTTTGTTGTTGTTGAATTAGGTAGGACTGGATTATTCAAATAACCTGAAGCAGTTAGCCGTGTTAGTATTTTATCACAGTAATGCCAAAGTCATGAACGTTTTCAGATTGTTTGAAATTCCTTCAGTTTTTCTTTTTCCTCTGAAATAAGATTCTGTTCTTATTCTCCCAATCCACATGTGCACCCACAGTTGGATGCCCAGAAAATGCCTGGAATGTATCCTTGTCAGTGTTCTAGGGGTACCCCTGAAGGGAAGTGAGGTTCCCATAATTCTATCAGTTTAAATCCTCATTCTGGAGAATGGAGAAACACATTCCTCCAAATATCACTGCTAGTATCGTTTAACCCGTTGATATCCCCTTGTTATCAGTGGTAACCATTTGACATCAAGTAGCTTTTACAAAGGAATATTTACTAAAATGATATAGTAAGAATCAAACTAGAATCGCATCTGAAACTCGGAATGCTTTCTTCTCCCTCCACACTCCTCAGTCCCAGAGAGAGTAGCTTCAGACTTAAAGTGGTGATTACAAAATATCTTTACCACTGAGTTCACTTCTCAATGCAGCATAGCTGATAGGGAAGCTTCTTTCTTGCTTGCAGGATAGACTCTCTTGGCTGTCCGGCTCATCTTCTGCTGACTTGAGTTAATCAGATACTTCTTCAGGGCTGGCTTCTTCCAAAGCTCAGCTGTTGTTGGTGACTCTTCTGACTTTTCAAAGCTCACAAGGTCATTCCATCTCCAGTCCACTTTTAGCTAGAATCAACAAAGAATAAACACAACAGGGGCAGAAAAACCATCAGGATGATGCATTCATAGGCCATATTGAGACTTGGTTGGGAAGATCAGGGAATGAGACCTCATTCCCAAACTGGAGGCATATAGCATTTCTTCCCTCTATCACCACCAGGCAAGTGATAGGGCAATTTACTCTTCTCTCTTATGCACACTCAGTTTTAGCAGAAACAGTCACAGAATATCTGTGGATCCTTTGAATCAGGGCCAGGATCTCTCCTTTAAGGAGGATCTCCATCTCACATTTTCAGGAGTAGACTCACATACTCTAAGAATTGGGAGTACTGACTTCTTTAGAAGTTTCAGCAACCAGAAACATCTCTACACACCCCAAGCCAATACTAACCTCCAAAATGTGAAACAAACCTGGAGTGAGGTAAAATCTTTCCCCTTGGGGCAGCTAGGTGGCGCAGTGGATAGAGCACCAGTCCTGGATTCAGGAGGACCGGAGTTCAAATCCGGCCTCAGACACTTGACACTTACTAGCTGGGCAAGTCACTTAACCCCAATTGCCTCACTAAAAAAAAAAAATTTTTTTTAAATCTTTCCCCTCCCTAGCTGCTTCACTCAATTTCCCTCACATGAGTATAGGCAACATAGGTAATAGAAGGAATATTGGAGTCAGGAGATATGAGTTCTAGCCATGATTCCCAACACTTATGACCTTTACCAAGTCACTCCACCATTCTTAGCCTCAGTTTCCTCATATGTAAAATGGGAATATTTATATTACTTTCCTCACAGAGTTGTTATGAGGGCAGTGCTTTGTCAACATTAAAGTTGGAAGAAGTCATAGAGATTTTTGATGAAGTCATTCTTGGGTCATTCCTATAAGTGATTTCCACACCACCCTGTTGACATATCAAAGTTGCAGGTAACTAAATCCTTCAGATCTTTTTCAGATGAGCCTATGTCTAGTTATACTCCTCCCTTTCCTTCTCTCCTTTCACCAATTATCCCACTCTCACCTCTTTCATCAAGGTCCTTCTGAGGAATGGGATGCAGCCATCCCCATTTTCACCACCCTTTTATCTCAGCATGGTTACTGATCTCATGTTGTTACCATCACCTCTGCTGCTCCAGGCCACCCTGACTTGCAGCTGAACTTTCTCCATGTGAGGTTTTGTTTCAGCCCCTAATGTCTGTGTTCCAAAGTGCTGCATCATTTTCTCAGCACTAACTCTGGTATTGTTGACATTCTAGCCTATAAACATTTTGCACATAGCTGGTAGTACTAGCAAATCCATTATTGTTAGAAATGCTTTCTGTAAGCCAGACAACTTAACAGTACTCTTCCTACTTGGTTTCAGGGTGGATCCCTTACAGTTTGTTCTACAGCTTGGACCATGCATAATTTATGGACATCTATTAGAAAGGGCTGTCTGGGATCAATAAAGATGTAAACATGCTCGCTATTGTAAATACTTCTACAGCAGCTAAAGTCTAAAACCAAGTTATTCTTTTCACAGAATATTGTTGTTGTTTTTAGCTGTATCTATCTAAAATTTTATTCTATCAGTTACAAAACAACTTAGAGCCTCAGAGAGTTACCTGGGGCACAGGGACTTGCCCTGGATCACACTGCCACTATGGATCAAAGGTAGAACTGGAACCTTGCTCTTGCTGACTCTAAGGCTGGCTCTCTACCCACTACATCATAACTGCATCTTCATGAAGTTAACTGAGGGAACTGGCATCTTTTTTAACTCAGTGCCTTCCTCTCAATCTGCCCCAAAATATAATAAAATATGTCTATCCATCAGTCAATAAATTTTTATTTGTCGCCTACTCTATGACAGGCACTGTGCTAAGTGCTGGGGATTCAAAGAGAGCTCCTGGTCCAGTGGGGGAGATGACATGTAAGTGACAGTGTACAAATAAGCCATAGACAGGGTAAATAAAAAGTAATCAACACAGGGAAGCACTAGAATTAGAGGGGGTCGGGATGAGCTTCCTGTAGGACGTGGGATTTTAGTTGGGACTTGAAGAAAGCTAGGGAAACCAAAAAGCAGAGATGATGGAAGAGAACATTCCAGGTATGGGGGACAGCCAGTGAAAATGCCTGGAGCCAAGAAGAAAGGAGGCCACTGTCATGTGATCAAAGGGAAGTGGGGAAGCAGGAACACATAAGAAGACTGGTAACATTTAAAAAAACTGGAAAGAAGGAGGGAGGCAAGTTAGGGAGGGTTTTGAAGACCAAACAGGATTTAATATTTGATCCTGGAGGTGATAGAAAGCCACTGGAGTTTGCTGAAAGGGGTGGCATCGTCAGATCTGTGCTTCAGGCAGATCATTTTGACAGCTAAGTGGAGTGGAGAGAGGCCCGAAGCAAGCAGAGCCACCAGCAGCTGGGACAATTGTCCAGGTGTGAGGGGAGTAGGCCCTACACCAGGGAGAGGACATGGTGTATTCACGAGATGTTACAAAGAGGAAATCGATAGGTCTTAGCAACAGAATAGATAATGGTGGGTGAGAAGTAGTGAGGGGGACTCCTCAGTTGTGAGCCTGAGAGACTGGGAGATTAGTATTTGAGGCAGGGTGCACCCTTGACTACAGCCCAGGGCTTTTCACTACAGAATACACCAGTGACCTAGCATAGGCTTTTGTTATCATTGTTGAGTCATTTCAGACATATCCGACTCTTTGTGACACCATTTGGGGTTTTCTTGGCAAAGATACTGGAGTGGTTTGCCATTTTTCTCCAGCTCATTTTACAAATGAGGAAACTGAGGCAAACAGGGGTAAGTGACTTAACCAGGGTCATACAGCTAGTAAGTACCTGAGACTAGATGTGAACTGAGGAAGATGAGTCTTCCTGATTCCAGGCCTGGCACTCTATCCACTGTGCCACCGAGGCAGAGCTCAGCATGTTTACAGAAGAAAGGTATGTCAGTCTGTTATCAAACTGGCCTGTAGAATAGGTGGGGATTCCACACTTTATTATCAATACATATTTATGGCTTTCTACTACACACAAGACACTATTCACTTGTTCCTTATCTAGTGAATACATATGGCCTTGCTATAGTTATCTAACATCTTAGTACTACACTGGTAGTTGTTACATAAATATACAATATTGATTCTAAGCATGCTTTTTATTGAGAGATAGCAAAGACTAGAAACCACAAATACTGAACTATAAAAGGATTCTTGTACTTTCATGAAGAGATATAACTGGAGTCCTCCATATTCAGCATGGTCTATGTGATAATACCGAAGCCAGCATGGTGGGAGAGGGGGAAGTCCACAACCTGAAGTAGGGCTCACTGCTGGGAGGAGACTTGCTGTTTGCCCTTCGTTCTCAAAGAGGACTGACTTGCAATGAATTGGATATAAGTGAGGGAGGGCTGTGCGAGGTCACCAACCTCTGGGTCCAGGGGCAAGATATACATCAGGAGAACTGGAAATGGCCTTGGAGGTTTGAAGCAATTGGGGTTAAGTGACTTGCCCAGGGTCACATGGTTAGTGAGTATCTGAGGTGACATTTTGAATTCTGGTCCTCCTGACTCCTGACAGTGCTTTATCCACTGTACCATCTAGCTGCCCCAACTGGGAGGAGGCACCTCTGGTCTTGATGGCAGCTAAAGGCAGCCTCAGGGGGCTCCTGCAACAGCATGGCCAGGAAAGAGCCTGAGGCCAAGGTCACCTCGAGGAGGTAGCAAAGCCTGGGAGAGTCCTGCAACCTCAACAAACAGCCTGCCAAGCTAGAGGACCCACCCCCACACCCAGGAGCACTTCAGTGATCTGTTTGAGAACAAGCCTCTGGCCCTTACCTTTTAGCCATCCCTGTTCCAGCAAATCTCATTCCTCAAATACACCCATGAAATCATCCCAGATCCCCACCCTACCCCAGCCAAAAGTAATCCCCCCCCAGTCCCACCCTGATTTCCCCTAGCACTTTATTCCCTCTTAGGAACTTGTCATGTGCGAATTTGTATTCTAAATTTGTGTGTGTATGTGTATGACATTCCCTAAACTGGATTATAAACTCCTTCAATCCAGGAAACCTGTCACATTTGTCTTTATATCCAATTATTTTTATATCTCCTTATCTAGAAATATGCCATGCTTGACTGAGTAAGTAGAAGAATAATGTTGTGTAATGGACACTTAATGTTAGGAGACCTTAGACACAGCCATGGGTGAGGTATTTCATCTCTCCTAGCCTCAGTTTCCTTATCTGCAAATAGAGATTACTTATTACTAACGATATAAACTAAATATGCATACAATTAAATATACAGTATGTAGTATTTGCTAGTTAGTACAAGTATCATATATATGGATATATAGGATGAGTGTATACATGAACTTCGATGATTCTGGAAGAGAGAGTGAGGCTGACAACGCACGAGTTGAGACATTCACTGTCAGCTTCACTCTCTCTTCCAGAGTGATGTGATATCATCGGTCCTCTTCAAAAATGAACACCACCAATACATTCATATGTACATGTGTATATACATATTGTACCTTGTGGGGATTTCAAAATTGTTCAGTCTACAAGGGAAAAAAACCACTGAGGCAGATCTCTAGGTCAATGGTACTTTATTAAAGGATCCATGGCCCTCTCTAATGAAGTGGACCTCAAATCTTCCTCACTATCTGAGAAACTCCCTTCCTCCAGGACTTTGTTTTATAGTGCTTTATACCCAGACATTATAGATGGAGCAGACCAAAAATACAGAGTCCTATTGGCGGATAGACCTTGTCCTTGACCCTCTAGGATGGTCTACACAAATTACATAATCCCATTGGTTGACAAATGGGCTAATGAGCAGAACTTGACAGACCCATCTTGACTTTTCAGTAGGTCCTACCAAGTGGGGGAACACACCCATGGGGTGATAGAAAGGCAGACTACAGGCTGGCAACCAGGGTCACTCATTGGCCAAGTGCTCATGGTCATCTCCCCACGTTGGACAATAGAGTGATGACAAGAGATGGAGGGGCAACAAAAATACCTGGGGACTTTCCATGTCATTGAGATACCTTAGTCACCCTGGGCTTGGTCACCATAACAAGAAAAAATAAGGGTGGTGGACTGCTGGTTAGTTTCCTATGATTAAGCAAATGAATTTACACTCTGCAGTTCACAGTTCTGAGGCCTACTATCAGGAATTATAATTACCACCCCATGGAATCATATCAAACTAATTAATACTTATTGAAATAAAATAGGGGCAGGGAGCAGCTAGGTGGCTCAGTGGATAAAGCACCAGCCTTGGATTCAGGAGGACCTGAATTAAAATCTGGCCTCAGACACTTGACACTTACTAGCTGTGTGACCCTGGGCACATCATTTAACCCTCACTGCCCTGCAAAAAAAAAGAAAAAGAAAATAGGGGGCCAATAAATCATCGATCACAGCATGTGGGCATACCTGCATGTATGTGCACACATATACACAGTACAGCAGTACAAAACCCACACATTACGTATATATCATACGTGTGGTTGCACATGTGTATGTTATATACGTGTGTGTGCACTGCTGCATACATGCAACCATGTACATGTGTGTTAGAGGCTCCTCAAGAGCAGGCACTAGTTCACATTTGCCTTTGTATCCCTGGCACCTTGTACAATGCCTAGCATAGAGCATCAATAACTTCCTGTTGAATGATTTACTGACAGAACTACCTCACAGGATGGTCACGAGGACATTGCTTTGCAAACCTTAAAGAATGATACAAATGTGAGTTATAAACTCTTAATAAATGTTTATTGAATTGCTCAAGTGCTAATAAGATTCTCCCTGCTGCTCCTAGAATTCTGCCACTCTAGCCCCAACCCTGAGTAGAGAGAATATAAGGACTCAAGGATTTTCCCACCAGATTAGGTTGTTTAGAACTAAATTCGTAGCTCAAGCCACTTCAAGTCAAGTCTCTGAAACATACTAGGATTGAGGGGGAACAGGATGAATACTTAAACTAAGGGCTTTTTTTTAAGGAAAATAAGTAGATAATTACCATCAGACTGGCCAAATCATGTTCCTTTGGTAGTTCTTAGAAATTAGTTTCTTTTATTTTTGCTGAAAGCCTGAATTTTGAAAGCCCACATGTGTAGCTTAACATAGACCATTTGCTTCCTTGGTTTTCTGGAGCTAAAACATTTTATATAAAATGCTTTAGAGTCATGTTTATAAGTTTTTAAGTTGAGGGCTATGAGATCTTCTCATGCTCCATTTGCCATAGAAAAATGATCACCTTAAGAATTATTATGGTCAATCCATCAATCAAGCATTTATTAAGTGCCTTCTATGAACCAAACACTGTAGTAGGCTGGGGGTGGGGAGGGGGATACAAAGACCAAAATGAAATAATCCCTGCTCTCAAACTGCTGACATCCCATAGAGGGTGACTAAAACACTTCTAGAATAGATAGCAGGAGCTGAGGCATTTTCTTGCAATATCAACTTGTTTGTCAAGAAGTGCAGAAGAAACAAATCCCTCTTTTCAAATTCCTCCTAGATTTTCCCAGTCCAAAGTTTCCCAGTTTCTTCCCTACAGAAGATGAAGAGATCCTTTTAAATGTTTATTTTCATCATGAGAGAAATCCAGCCTCTAGAAGGCTGTGGTAGAGCCAGAGAGATTTCTGGCAGAAATCCTTTATCTCTTTGTCCTTCAGTCTTATCTTCTTTCCTTTCCCTCCCTGGGCTATGAGGCTGTCCTAAAAACTAAGCAGAGCAGACCCACTGCCCATAGAAATCAATGAATTCTCATGAGAAAAAAAAAAGTGGTACTATGTGATGGAAATATTTATTTTGGTATTTTCTAAAAGATGCACTCAAATATTTATTTAGTTTTATGTAGACATATTTTAAACTAACAGAATTTGGGAAGCTTATAGACCACAGTTATAGATCACACTACCCTCTGGACATTTCCCATGGACAGTTGATCTTAAGTCAAAAGAATGAACTTCAAAGTAGTAGTCAATAACAGATTATATTTTCTAGTGGAAATAAGCAAATAGACAAATTAAATCAACAGGAAATAAAGTCTCATTTTATGCAAGAGTATCAATTGCCACCCCACCAAATTTATTCTTTTTAAATTAATTTTAGTTACCAAAATTTTTTTTCTCTTCCTTCCCATTCCTTACCTCCAAATTGAAAAGAAAAAAAAAAGAAAAACTTTGTAACAAATATACATAGTCAAGAAAAACAATTATTATTATTGAGTCGTTTTCAGTTGTATCCAACTCTTCATGACCCCATTTTGGGTTTTCTTCTGTAACAATTGGAATGACACCACCTGCTGGAGACTTACTGTAGAAGAGTTCCGCCCATGAAGCGATGGTCTTTGAGGGCAAGACCAGGAGTCTTTTCTTTGGCATCAGGAAGTGACGTTGGCTAGTGGGAGGAAGAAGGAAGGGACTAGAGCTCTGTCTCGCTCTCTTTCCTGAGGACTCCAGTGGAGAAGGGAGCTAGAAATGTGCTCTCCCTTTAATAGATAGATGAATGTAGGCTCTTCTCTCTTTACCAAATTCTTATTCTCCTTAATAAATGCTTAAAAGTCTAACTCTTGCTAAAGCTTATAATTTATTGGCGACCACTCATTAGATATTTTAGACAGACTAGCTAGAATTTTAGCCCTTAACACTTGGCAAAGATACTGAAATGGTTTGATATTTCCTTCTCCAGCTCATTTTACAGATGAGGAAATTGAGGAAAATAGGATTAAGTTAGTTGCCCAGGGTCACACAACTAGGAAGTGTCTGAATCAGGATTTTAATTTGGATCTTCTTGATTTCAGGCCTGATACTCTATCCACTGCACCAAAACATATGCCTGATCACCAAAAGGAATCTTCACCCAAACAAGGCTAGCAGAAGAAAAAATATTCGAAATCAACAGTGGGGCATAGCAGAAAAATAGTGAACTAGGATTTAGGAGCCCTGGTCCCAGCTCTACAACAAGCTATCTGTGTGACTTAGGACAGACTGTCTCATTTTGAAGACCTTGGTTTCTTCATCTATAGGGCAAAGAAGCAGGATGAGATGATGAGTCTGAAGTACCAGCAGGGTCATTATGAATTTTTGCCCAGTTGAGTGGAATCTGGTTTTAAGGTTCTATGAAACTACTTACCAGAGCTTCAAACAAGGAGCAAAATTGGTAGTTTCAATTTTCGTTTTCTTTCCTTTCCTCAATCTATGTTTGGTGGAAGATCTAATAGTTAGAGAAGAGAATGAAAAGTGATTTATGTAATCCATAAATGGAACCTCAGACCAGGGATAACTGTTTAGTTTAAAATGGGTTTTGTAGGGGCAGCTAGGTGGCGTAGTGGATAGAGCACTGGCCCTGGATTCAGGAGGATGAGTTCAAATCCGGCCTCAGACACTTGACACTTACTAGCTATGTGACCCTGGGCAAGTCACTTAACCCCAATTGCCTCACCAAAAAAACAAACAAATAAATCGATAAAATAAAATAAAATGGGTTTTGTTCTGAAAGTTCATGGCAAGATAATTAGAATATATTTTCCCAAAGAAACCATGTGCAATGCATGTATTCTACACACTATGGAATCCCCATGGATCACTGGATTTAATGTTAACCAACATCCAATGCCAATTTACTAACAGATCAGAAAGGAAGCATAAATCAAGTAACTAAAGTATTTAAATGGGACAAAATACAAAATAAATAACAGGAAACATTCAATCAGTAGACTGATTTTCGTATCTCCCCATATGCTGAGTACACTCTCCCAGACTAATACAGTAAAGGGCCTTCCCTCTGAGAAATCTCTGGAAAACTCACTCTCCAAGGTACAGGAAGGTTGAGTTTATAATTCTCTCTGTGGCTGGAATATTTCTTGGGAGTCTCTACAGCTCTGATCTCTCACAGTTGACTACCTAGATGCTTCTCAACCTTGCCTCCTTTGGCTCACTGGTGTGGTCCAGGGACACCCTTGTCATTGTCACTTCATCCTGTATTTGCTTAGAAGCTTCATTCACTTCATTTCTGCTGTTGTTTTCTACCTCTGTTACTACCATTGATTGGTTAAAGATGGGACAAGAGTATGACAAGGCTGTATATTGTCACCTTATGTAACTTCTATAAAGAGATAGAGTACATGCAAGGGGCAGCTAGGTGGCAGCTTGGATTCAGGAGGACCTGAGTTCAAATCTGAACTCAGAAACTTGACACTTACTAGCTGTGTGACCCCAGGCAAGTCACTTAACCCTCATTCCCCAGCAAAAAAAAAAAAAAAAAAAAAAAGTACATGCAAAATGTCAGCCTGGACCAGGAGAAATAGCAACAATCTCAGATTTAGACATTACCACTCTGATGGCAGAAAGTGAAGAGGAATTAAGAAGCCTCTTGATGAGGATGAAAAAGGAGAATATAAAAACTAGCTTGAAGCTTAACATTTAAAAAAAAATGAAGACTGGGGAAGCTAGGTGGCACAGTGGATAAAGCACCAGCCCTGAATTCAGGAGGACCTGAGTTCAAATCTGGTCTCAGACACTTGACATTTACTAGCTGTGTGACCTTGGGCAAGTCACACTTAACCCTCATTGCCCTGCCAAAAAAACCAACAAAAACAAAACCTAGGATCTTAGCAACTGGAGCCATCACTTTCTGGCAAATAGAGGGAGAAGAAATGGAAGCAGTGACAGATTTCATACTTTTGGGTTCAAAGATCACTGCAGTTGGTGACTGCAGCCATGAAATTAAAAGACACCTGCTCCTTGGAAACAAAGGAACATATTTTCCAACTGGAACTGCAAATGCATTTTCTAATATATTGGGTAATAGATGCCAATTAGATTTTATATTCTATATAGTTCACTTTTGAGTTAAGTAGTTAGGTAACTAGCCTTAATAATAGTAATACACTGTTCCTGTTTCTGCTACTGTCCCAGAGCTGTTTGGGGCTCAGCCAGCCTGGGGAGTTGAATTTGAGTAAGGCAAAATTGTTCATAAAGCAAGAAATGTCTGTACTACAATTACCATTACCAAAAGTAAAACAAAAAAATTTTAATTCATTTTTTAAAACTTTAAGTTTCAAATTCTCTCTTTCTCTTTTTTGGGGGGCAGGGCAATGTGGGTTAAGTGACTTGTCCAGGGTCACACAGCTAGTAAGTGTTAAGTGTCTGAGATTGAATTTGAATTAAGGTCCTCCTGAATCCAGGGCCAGTGCTCTATCCACTGCACCACCTAGTTGCCCCCAAATTCTCTCCTTTTTGTTCTTCCTTCAGCCCTTGACAAGACAAACTATGTATTTGATTATACATGAAAAGCCATGCAAAACATATTTCCATATTAGCCATGTTGCAAAAGAAAACACACACAAAAGCAAAACAAATAAAGTAAAAAACAATACTTCAGTTTGTACTCAGAGTTCATCAAATATCTCTCTGGAGGTGGATGGCATTTTCCATCATGGGTCCTTTGGAATTGTCTTAGATCATTGTCTTGATCAGAGTAGCTAAGTCTTTCATATTTGGTCATGGTACAATATTGCTGCTACTGTGTACAACGTTCTCCTGGTTCTGTTCACTTCACTTTTGTGCCATCAGTTTTAATGACAAGCAATCCTCTTGCCCTAAGCAAGCCCCTTCCCCTTTCAAAAAGCCCCAGTTCTTTAGGATAGTGGTTGCCATGACAATTACAGCAGTATGGCAAAAAGGAAACAGCCTTGCAATAAGGATCTTGGAGGGAGCCTGAAGGGAGTAACTTCCCTTCTGGGAAGTTACTTTTACTGAATGTTTGAGAGAAACTACTAACTATTCACTGCCAAAACAGAGGGGATTCAGGGGATTGTGAACCTTATCAGGGTTTCTCTCTCAATCCCAAAGTAGAGATTAAGGGTGCTCCAAGAGGAATTAGTTGAGCCAGTATCCACCCCAAGCCAAGTATATCACTGTAACCTCGACTATTTGACAATTCATTGAAACAATAGAGTACTACAGTGGGTTTGCCTTGTAATCACTGACATGGAGAGAGGACATCAAGACCAAAGGTACTGAATCGAGAGAGTTGCCAAGTAAATAAGGCTTTGGCACTAGATTTTTCACTCCTACTGAAGTCTTCAGCAGGAAGGATTACAATTCCTACAGGATGTTGATGATAAGGATAGCAAACATTTTACATTACCACTTCAAGGTTTTCGAAGCATCTTGCATATGTTATCTAATTTGAGTTTCACAAGAACCCTGGGAGGTAGGTACAACTATTAGCCCCATTTTACAGATGAGAAAACAGGCTGAGAGAGGTTAAGTGACTTCCTTAGGATCACACAGCTAATAAGTGTCTGAGGCTAGATTTGAACTAAGGTCTTCCTCGCTCCAGGTCCAGTGCTCTATCCATTGTGCCATGTAGATGACACAGTTGATGATTGGGGGAAGGCTTGAACGTCTCAACAAGGCAGCACAATATAATGGGAAGAGCTCTTGGTTTTGCAGTCAGAATTAGACTGGAGTCCTAACTGACCCTGGCAATATCTAGCTTGTCAGCCTAGGCAAGGCAACCTTTCTGAGCTATAAGACTCAGCTCACATACCACTTCTACAAGAGATCCTTCCCAGTCTAGAAAGACCTTTCTCTCAGAGGTTACCATCTATCTACTCTCTTTGTATCTTATATTGTATATACCTAGTTACATACATGTTTTTTGTGTCCCTCTCATTAGAATGTGAACTCCTTGAGGGCAGAGGCTGTTTTTGCCTTTCTCTGTATCCCCAGAGCCTAGCACATACTAAGCACTCAATAAAAGCTCATTCACTGAATGAGACACAGTTGCTAGAGGATAGCAGGAAGTATAATAGAGTACTGGACCTGGAGCCAGGAAGATCTGAGTTACAATCCAGCCTCAGATACTTATTAGCTGTATGACCCTGGACAAGACACTTAACTCTGGTTGCCTCCGTTTCTGAATCTGTAAAGTGGGGATAATAATAGCACTTCCCTCCCAGGGTTGTTGTGACAATTAAATGAGGTAATAACTATAAAGTACTTAGCGCAGTGCCGGGCCCACAGTAAGCATTATATAATTGTTAGCTACTGTTAATATTATTGTTGGCTACATTGTTATCATCATCAAGTGAAGATGATAGTACCTGTACTAGACAAGGTGATGAGCAGTTGGGAGGTGAAGGCTGGTGGAAGTTCGGGCATTCTGAATTTTGGGGAGTGTGGGGAGGCAGGCACCAATATGCTGAGCCCCTAGGAGTGGAAGACAAGGAAGGGGTAAATCCACCCAGATTGGAAACATGAAGCAGGTTAAAGCTTCCACGCTGCTCACTAGTGGGATCAGACCCACGAGTGCCCATTGCAATTTCAGCTTTCATGAGACAGGGAGAGACAGGCTCAAAACTGAAATAAAATTTAGAGAAACTTATCTTGCCTACCTCACAGGATTTTTGTGAAGACAGAACTCTGCAAAGCTTAAAGTGCTATGTAAATTTCAATTACTATTATTCCCCCACCATCATCAAAAGAATGAGATTCAATTTCTCATCCATATTTAAAATAATCTATTTTATTCTCTCCATAAAACAAAGACCTTACTACCTACTGACTTTAAAGTGATTCATTTGTCTGGGATCCTTTCTGATCCAACTCAGGAATCAGATTACCTCAGAAGGAATTGTTCCACTTCGAGAAGAAGCTTTAAGAGCATTCTTTCTCCTCTTTCCCCTCCTGCCACCCAAGTTTTATTTGTCTTCATGAGGCCAAGCTAAATGTTTTTTCCCTTGTTAGGAACAGCAAGAATTTTTCCATACCCCTTTCCTTACAGACCACAACAAGCCTCCTTCAGTGTATCTGGCTGACCTCAATTTTTCACCTTAATCCCCATAGATTTCCCTCCAAGATTTCTCCAGAGAAAGTCGCTGGAGTGTGTATTTCAGCCGCAGAAAAATGAAGGAAATATCTTTTTGAATGTTTTTATGTCCCCATTACCATTCCGCCTTTGGGAAGCTCCAGCATGGAAATGATTCCGAGCTTCAGGCATGTTTTCCTTGGGCTGGAACAGGGCTTGCAATTTTCTGTCAGTTCTCTGGGGGTGGGGAATCTTAGTGGGAGGTGGCCTCCAGGAATGAGGAGTGCCAGATCAAATGCTGCTTCTGTTCCTTACTCCTCCTTTCTTGACTCTGCTTCACATGTGATTCCTTTAATATTTGCACACTCCTTTTCTTCTACTTCTCCATTCAAGTCTGTGTCCTGATCCTCATTTCCATCCCCTAGTCAACCAGTTAATCAACACATATTTTATTTACTAAGTACTTTCTATGTGTAGATGTCTAAGAGATATATGTACACAGCTATATGTGTACTTTGGCTAGAAAGACAAATAAAAGCAGAGTCCTTGCCCTCAAGGAGCTGACATTCTAATGAGTGGGGGGCAAATGTAACCAGGTGACCCTTCCATTCCTTCTCTGCACAATGACAATGACAAGTGTTGGGTTCGGCCCAACATAGCTAGAAACCTGCTTTTCCCCTGGAACTGTTACAAAGAACTTTGGCTAAGCCTGGATCCCCAAGGGAGTTTTCTGGGCCTCTTGGCCCACATGATTCTCAGTCTCCTGTGAAAAGTTCTGGTCTGGTCTGTTTATTAATCAAGCACAGCTTGAGGTTAACACTGATTTTGTGTCAGCTGAAGATTCCTCAGATATTTCAGAAACCAGTATCACCTTTCAGATGAATGAGTGCTGTGTTTTTCATCCAGAGTTAATAGATTCTCTTCCCCCCCCCCATTCCAACCTGTGATTTCATCAGTATAAGGCACACTTAGTGAGGAACTCCCTCTACCAATGAAGATTGGCATCTCTGCCTAAATAAGATAATATTTATTTCACTGGAGAACAAATTATTCTCTCCTGCAAAGAGAAATATTGATGGCTCCCTCTTCCTCAGGAAACATGGGCTGTGTCATTCTCCTTCAATTCAAAGCTCAGGAGTTTTTCCATAGTTCTTTGAAAAAACGAGAAAAGAAGGAAGGAATGAAGGAAGAAAAGAAAGAAAGATATTTAACCCGTGGAAGTGAAATGAGCACGGGAGGTGGGAGGAGGGAGGAGGGAGGAGGGAGCAGGGAGCAGGGGACTTCATCTGATGCCAAACTGGAATGAGGGAGACCTTTATTTTATTTTTTTTTTATTCTTTGCAGGGCAATGAGGGTTAAGTGACTTGCCCAGGGTCACACAGCTAGTAAGTGTCAAGTGTCAAGTGTCTGAGGCCGAATTTGAACTCAGGTCCTCCTGAATCCAGGGCCGGTGCTTTATCCACGGTGCCACCTAGCTGCCCCCTGAGACGTTTATTTTTAAGCAATGTCTAAAATATGGCCCTCCTCCCCTGCCCATTTCACTTCCTTCCTTTTTTTCTTCCTTCTTTCCTTCCTTCCTTCCTTTCTTATTTTTTCAAAGAACTATGGAAAAGCTCCTGAGCTTTGAATTGAAGGGAATGGCACAGCCCAAGTTTCATGAGGAAGGAAGGAAGGAAAGAGAAAGAAAGAAAGAAACATCCTTAACCACTGGACCAGCAATGGAAGTGAAATGGGCAGGGGAGGAGGGAGCAGGGGGAATCTCTTTAGGTTATTTCCCTTCCCTTTATAGAATGGCCTGCTTTGTTTGCTTCAAAATCTTGGATTTGAGGCCTCTCAAAAAAAAAAAAAAGCTAGATAGTTTGAGTCTCTGAGGCTCACATACCAAGCTTTTTAGAACAAAGGGCAGAGACATTGCTAGCTGAGCCAGGTATACAGACATAAAGTACGGGGTGTAGAAATCAGTCATCACATGTATGATTTTCCAATTGGTATCCTCTTATCACATCTATTGTAATCTTAAACTATTTAATGCTTTTCTTGTTTAGATTTTTATCTGTTTGTTTTCTCTTCCCAAATAGACTATATACATGTTGAGGGATATTCTTTCTCCTCTGTGTGTGATAACCATTCAATAGCTACTCAAATAGGTCTGTCAACTCATTAATGTAGTTGTTGCTTCTCATGAAAGAGATCACAACCCATCTATGCTTGTTCCCACCTCATCCAACTCTTGTCTGTGTTCTCCCATAAGTTGGCCACAGAGAGTCCACCCTATATGCTGATGGCCATCCTCAATTTCTCCTGAAATTGTGAGGTTTGTAGCTTTGCAATCAATAAATAGATATTAACTTGATTTCTAATCAGTTCAATAAGCATTTCTTAAGTACTTATGTTGTACCTGGGTGTTGTGCTGAGTGCTTTGGAAACAATGACCAAAAATAAAATGGGCCCTTCCCTTAAAGGAGCTTACATATTACAACTGACTTGCAAACTAACAATCATTCAGCTCATGAAGTTTCATTTTATGATTCTTTCAGCAATCTAGAGTTTCCATGGACAATGACATTTTGTATTTTGACAAAGTATAAACTTTGAGAAAGATCACAGCCAGAGTGATGGTTCTCATCACTGCTATGATTGATTTCTCCAAAGAAATTGGGACTAGAACCACAGCCCAACTGTTCAGTTCTTTTAAGATTTTCAATCCAGGGGGCAGCTAGGTGGCACAGTGGATAAAACACTAGCCTTGGATTCAGGAAGACCTGAGATCAAATCCAGCCTCAGATGCTTGACACTTACTAGCTATGTGTCCCTGGGCAAGTCACTTAACCCTCACTGCCACCCCCCCAAAAGAGATTTTCAATCCAAAGGTATCAAGAATTCTCTTCAGGAGATCTTCACCATTACCTTAACAGGTAATTTTCATAGAGAGGAATTCCTCTTAGTTTTTTTTTTCCTTTCAGCCATGAAAGTTAACTCTCTCTAGACATGAGCTAAATTGTTTTTCCCAAAGATTCTATTCATTAATGTCCATTGGACTGAATCAGCCTCTCACCTATAGATGGTCAGAGCTGAACAGAGCAGGCTTGAGATAGAACAGTCAGGAATCAAACAGAAGTTTAATTTCAAAGTGAGGGAAATAGCTTGTAAGCAAGGAGAGAATAAGACACCTGTGCCAGATTCCCTCCCCTTTCCTCCCAATGGGGGAGCCCTGGCACATGTATCTAATTTGGAGTGGAGGTATGTCTAAATATGCACGTCTCATGTTTCTTTTGAGTTACTGCGACTCTGCTTTGCTTTTATTCAGGCATGTCATGCCGGATAGTCCTATGCCAATCCCCCATGTCTCATGACAGATTCCAAAATTCTTCAGACAGACCTTGAGAGTGTCCTTGTATTGCTTCTTCTGACCTCCTTATGAGTACCTGCCTTATGTGAGTTTTCCATAAATATTCTTCTAGGCAAACATATGTTTGGCATTCAAACAACGTGGCCAGCCCATCAGAGTATGTTTTCTGCAGTAGAATTTGAATGTCTGGTAGTTCAGCTCAAGAAAGGATCTCCGTGTACCTTATCTTGCCAGGTGATCCTCAGAATCTTCCTAAGACAGTTCAAATGGAAGCAATTCAATTTCCTGGCATGGTACTGGTAGACTGTTGTGATGTTTAAAATCTTAATTGTGGTCACCAAAAATTAAAAGGCTTTAGTACCAGTCTTTGGGCATTAAACATTTATTAGAGGATACAGATATTTACAAAGAGTTCAGAAGGTTATGAAAAAGAAGTCCTACCTAGCCTAGAGTTCCAGCTTGGTTGGGTTCTTCCTGAAGTCCTCCTCCACAAGCCTGTTTTAATCAGGAACTCCTTCCCAAGCTGTTTGTGGAAGCTTTTTTATAGATCTGGAACAGAGGTGGTTCTTACACACTGCTTCAAGGTGATTGGTTGGCGTCATCCAAATCCATTGGCTTTGAAGGTGTTCTCAAGTTCACAGTCTAGTTTCTGAGAACAATACTTTTTTAAGGGATAGCCAGGTGTGATTACAATCCAATTAACTTGAAGTAGGCTTAATCAGCAGTCAATTACTCTCATTTGATTCAATCAGTCTTGATTAATCTCCAGGTGGGTCTTTTGAGTATCTGCTAAATCCCATTATTTCATCACACTGTCCATGTTTCACAGGCATACAACAATAAAGTCAAAACAGGTCTGTAGACCTTCAGTTTGGTAGTCAGTCAAATACATCTTCTCTCCTACACTTTCCTTCAGAGCCCCCCAAACACTGAGCTAGCTCTAGCAACCACATCATCTGTGCACATCCCTGGAAAGTATGCTGTCAAGGTAAATGAACTTACCCATAGCATTCAAAATTGCTCCACTTGCTGTAACCAATGGTTCCACAAAAGGATGGTGTAGTGCTTCTTGCTGGTGGAGAACTGTTTAAATGTCAAGCCAAAATCAGCAAGCAGCAAAGAATCGATCCATATTCAGTTGAATACCCCCCACACACACACCTGGAATGGGTAGAGTAATGTATTATTTGGATTTGAATTCTGTTCCCCAGTTGCAGTATGATCATGGGAAAGTTAACTTCTCTGAACTTGTAAAATGGGGATATTAGTGTCTATATCACAGGATCCCCCCCAAATCATATAGAAACACTTTGAAAATCTTCCCAATATAAATGTGAGCTGCTCTTATTTAAAGCAACCCTCCACCTAATGAGGGATAGCAGAGGGCAGAGGAGGCAGGATTTAAGTAGAGATGAAGAGAATCATCACAATACCTACCATAGAGCAATGACTACCTGGGAGAAACTCTTCAGAACTTGGATCATAGCATTAGAGGTGGAAGAGACTACTGAGGTCGCTGATGAAGCTGAGGCCCAAATTTAGATGACTTTCCCAAGAGACCCAGGTAGGAAGTAGCAGACTTAAGATTTGAACCCAAGCCTTTCTGGCTTTGAGGCCAGTTTTTATCCACTATGCCAAGCGCTTACTATCTGAACCCTTCTCTTTGCCTCACTTTTCCTATCTAATTAGTACCATGTCCTTTCAACTCCACCTCTATGATATCTCTCACATCAGTGGAGACGTGGTCTCCTCTTTACTCCCACAGCTACCACTCTTGTACAAGCCCTTATAACCACCTACCTATTCTTCTTACTTCCCACTCTCTCCTCCACACCATATGTCATATCTCTACCAGAATGATTTTTTAAAAATATTCATGCATCCAGCCACGTCAGTCCTCTGATCAAAGACTTTCAGGTCTACCCCAATCTGCAGTTGCCCGACTTTTCTAATTTTATTTCATATTCTAATCTTCTACATATTCTGAATTTCACCCAAATTGAATTTCTCTCTCCCTCGTCAGCAACACTCTCTCACCTTCAGGCTGTTGCTCATGTTTGTTCCCTCTAATAATGTTCTCTTCCTTTCTTCACCCATTGAATTTAAAGCCACTTAACCACTGTCTGCCTTAGTTTTCTTGACTTTAAAAATGGGGATAATAATAATACCTATCTCCCAGGGTGGTTGTGAGGATCCAAAAAGATAATATTTGTGAAAGTGCTTAGCACAGTGCCTCGCACAAAGTAAGTGCTTAATAAATGTTTGTTTCCTTGTCTATCATAGTGCTCTCCTCAAAAAAGCTCTTAATAAAACTTGCTATTCTACTCCAATGCTTCCTGGTAAAGTGGTGAGCCTGGATTCTCTGCTTGATTTTTTTTTTTTTTTTTTGGTGAGGCAATTGGGGTTAAGTGACTTGCCCAGGGTCACACAGCTAGTAAGTGTCAAGTGTCTGAAGCTGGATTTGAACTCAGGTACTCCTGACTCCAGGGCCAGTGCTCTATCCACTGTGACACCTAGCTGCCCCCTGAGCCTGGATTCTCAAAGACTATGTCTAACAGAGTATAAGTTGTGACAGACGAGACCAAGCTGGAAAGACATCAAGTATGGCCCTAGATTTGGACTGTGTAGCTACAATTCAAGCCTCACTCTAGAAAAATTTCACCTAAGATTGAAAAAAATTTTTTTTCAACCATAGCAACTGTGTATTCTTGTACTACTCTGGTTTCTACACTGTTGGAGAGAGTAATTATACAGATGAAATCACAGATTTTAAAAGTAAACCATATATACTAGACTGGGGTTAAGCATAAGGTTCTTAACCTTTTTTGTGTGTCATGGACCCCCTTTGAGCAGTGTGGTAAAGCCTATGGATAATGTTTTTGAACACATGTTTTTTAATCCATAAAATAAAATATATGATGAAATATATAATTATATAAAATGTAATATAAGTTATTATAAAATAAAATATAAAATTCAGTTATACTAAAATGTTTCAAAATATTTAAAAAGAACAAGTTCATAGACCCTGGGTTAAAGATTCCTGGAGAGGAATTCTTTTCTAAGGCCACTAGGTATTCAGAGGAAGTCATCCCCAGCTCCAAATACTTCTACAAATTATGAGTCCAGTTGTATAAGAACATGCCGCTAATTTAGCAATAATCAGATTTACAAAGTACAAATAAAACTTTAGAGCTAGTACACAGTTTGGCCATAAACTTAAATGGCAGAAAACCTTGATGAGTTCTGAATTGGTAATGTCAGTATATGATAGAGGTAAGATTTGAACCCAGGTCCTCTAACTTCAAATTCAGTATATTTTCACTGCAGCCAACCATAGATCTCAGAGGACCTTAGAGATTTTTGTCTTGCCACTGGATTTTGGTGACTCTGGAGGAGAAAGTGAGGTTGATGACTTTACATAGCTCTGCCTCACTTAAATCCAATTCACAAGCAACAACAAATGACTAGACTAGCCAAGTATACGAAGTAGCAAAGCACAAGCTCGGGACATAAAGGAAACTGTCAGAATGAGAAGAAATAAGGCTGTATCTTGAGTAATAGTTGATTGTTGTCCTTTGTTCTTCTCCAAGTGGACCAAGATGACATCACTACATTGGGGTCAAGGTACAAGATGTCAGACTATGGCTGATCAGACCAGTAGAAGCTCAAAAGCCTCTACCATAGGTCAGGCACAAACAGTGCATATGACCATTTGAAGTGGAGATATCTTTAAGTTTGCACATCTCATGTTTCTTTTGAGTTATTGCATTTTTCCTTCATTAATAGAGCACAGCACCTCCTTTCATTCAGGGAAGTCATGTTGGGCAGTCCTGTGCCAGTGTTTTCCATGTCTCACAATTGATTCCAAAGTTCTTCAGAGAGACCTTGAGAGTGTCCTTGTATCACTTCTTTTGACCTCCATGTGAGTGCTTGCCTTGTGTGAGTTTTCTGTAAAATAGTCTTTTAGACAAATGTACATCCGACATTCAAACAATGTGGCCAGCCCATCAGAGTTGTACTCTGCATTAGAGTTGAATCTTGGCACTTCAGCTTCAGAAAGGACCTCGGAGGCAGGTACCTTATCTTGCCAGGTGATCTTCAGAATCTTCCTAAGATAATTCAAATGGAAGCAATAAAGACCAGCTTACTGGAGTCAGAGCTGGATACAGGTTTTGAATTGATGCAGAGTGCTTTGAAGCTGGCATAAATTTTGCAATCCAAACTAATTTAGTCAACAAGCTCATATACCTCCAAAAAGGAGCCAATGACAGGCCCATGATAACTCGATTGCCACTTTCAGGAAGGTGCCACACCCCCATCATCAGTGCTTATCTTCCCTGACAAACCCTGATGAGGTCAAAGAAAAATTTTGTGAAGATCTATAGACACTCATCATTGTGCTGAAAGAGGACAAGCTTTTAATTCTTGGTGACTTTAATGCTAGGAGAGGTATAGACTATCTTTCTTTTTTTTTTTTCTTTTGGTGGGGCAATGAGGGTTAAGTGATTTGCCCAGGGTCACACAGCTAGTAAGTGTCAAGTGTCTGAGGCTGGATTTGAACTCAGGTACTCCTGAATCCAGGGCCGGTGTTTTATCCACTGCGCTACCTAGCTGCCCCGAGGCATAGACTATCAAACATGGCAGGGAGTCCTTGGCTGGGATGAAATTGGCAACAGCAACAGTCACTTATTACTGAAAACTTGTGCATCTCAAAACTTTCTCATCACCAATACTTGTCTTCCCTTTACCTAAACACAATAAAACTTGGTGGAAGCACCCTTGCAGCAAACATTGGCATTTAATAGACTATGTCATTGTAAGAAGAGATAGGATTTGAGGGTAACAAAGGTGATGTGTGACCAAGGGCTGGACTCTCCAAGCTAAATGTTCACATTCAACAAAAGTGGTGGTCCCAAGGCAAGATGACTACCAGAAGATTCAATATCAACAGATCCTGAGCAATTGGTCAAATGAGAAATCAAACTGGTGATGAACACATAGCCAAGACTTGGTACCAAGCAATTGTAATATGAGGACATAAGAACTTCCATGATTGGTTCCATCAGTTGACCACTGAGCCAGTAGTCAATCCTTGCCAGTGGCACCAAGAGATACTTTTTGTGGTAAAGCCTGGTTGCCCAGCATGATTTTTCTCTCACAAGGTTTGGAAAGGTCCCTAAATATTCCCAAGTTCCTGCAAAATAATTCATTTTTTGGTCAATATTACAAAATCCTTTACAAAGTTCAACTTTAGAGAGGTTAAACAACTTCCCCATGGTTCCCAAACTAGTAAGTGATGGAGCTAGAATTCCAACCCCAGTCTCCAGCCTTCACAAATGCCCTTGATATCTTGGGCTCCTTCAATTAAATCTAACCAACATTTACTAAGCTCCAGTCAAATGCTATGTACTGTATTAGACTCTTGGTATATAAAAACCAAAAAAATAAAAATCTTTAAACAAAATCTTAAAATAAAATAAAATCTTTAAAAATAATCAAGAGAAGACAATATGGATAGATAAGTAAATAAAATGTAATATCAGGAGAGGGGAAACTAGGTGGCACAACATAGAGTGCTAGGTCTGGAGTCAAGAAGATGAATCCCGAGTTCAAATCTGGTCTCAGATTCTTACTGGCTATGTGACCTCGGGTAAGTCACTTAACTCTTTTTGTCTCGTTTTCTTCTTTTTTATCTTTTTTTCTCATTTTCCTCATCTATAAAATGAGTTAGAGAAGGAAATGGCAAAGTACTCTAGTATTTTCATCAAGAAAACCCCAAATGGGGTCACTGAGATTGAGACACAACTGAATAACAACAAGATGGTCTGGGGGAGAGGTGATGAGAGAGGATCGAATGGGAAAGATGTCAAGGTAGAATTGATTTAACTTCAAAACTCATGGAAAATAGTGGTGAGAAAAGAATCAAGGATGACTGAATAATGAACCTGGGTGACTTTAAGTAAGACAATACCCTCAACAGAAAAAGCAGTTTGAAGGGAAAGATAATGAGTTTCTTTGGCCCTGTTGAGTTTAAAAGGCTAACAGGACATCCAGGTGATGTCTAGAAAGCAGTTGGTAGAAGATTAGAACTAGCTATATCAATCTGGGAGTTCTTGTACAGAGATGGTAATTGAGTTCACAGGAGCAGAGAAGTTAAGGAGGATGAAGACTGTGGATCAGATAATACTTGTAACCTTGTAAAGAATAGTTTCAATGGAATTATGAGGTCAGAAGTGAACTAGAGATGGGGAAATAGAAGCAATGCCTCTTTCCAAGAGATTGACTATGAAAAAGAAGAAACGTAGAAGATGATAGTTTGAAGTAATAGGCAAATGAAAGTTTTTTTAAGGAAAGGGGAAGATCTAGGAATATTTGCAGTGAGGAGGGAAGGAACCAATGGATAAGGAGATAATGAAAATAAAAATAAAACAAACCAAGACATAGGGAAGTTAGAAAGGAGAGTTTGGGGTAAAATAGAATGAGTTTTGCTTTTTACATTTTGGAGATGTACAAGATGCTATTGATTGACATGAGGCTGAGGAGACAGACTGTGCATGTGGTACTTGTTGATACAGATGTCATATAAGAAGCAATGAGATCACTGGGAAAGTATGAAGAGGAAAAAAAGAAGAGGTCTTAGGACAGAACTCTGGGGTATACTCACAAAAGGAGGTGAGACTGGGATGAAGATCCTGCAAAGGAGAATGAAAAATGTCCAAACAGGTAAAAAGAAAACTAGAAAAGAGATGGTGAGCACAGAGAGAGGAGAGGGTCCTTAGGAGGAAGGGGTGTCAAGTACTGCAAGAAAGTCAGAAACAAAGGCTGAAAACCTGTGAATTTCATAGTTGATTTTGTGCTGTTATAGCTAGGTTGCCCACTGGTTAGAACAGTAGACTTGGAGATAGTGTGGATTATTGTTTATCATTTAATTAATAGTGTCGGAACTTAGCTTTCAGCTAAAAAAAAGCCTAACCCCAAAAGTTTACTGCAGAGGTCAGGCTGACATCAGAGACATTCCAAGCAAGTTGGATGTTTGTAAGAAATGCTTAGATCCCTCCCAGTGCTTTTTTTGGATCTCCTCAGATCTTGTTTTGGGTTTCCCAAAATAGACTGACTCACCTGCTGATATACAACTCAAACTTCCTTTCTCTAGGAGACTACCTACTGCCAGTAAGGCCAATCAGGTGGAATGCCCTTACACGCTTGTTTGAACTCGATATCATGTAACTTCATAGAGATTTGGTGAGGGCACCATCCCTTTTTTCTAGCTTTCTCTCTTTACCTAATTAACAACCTAATAAATTTCTTTGTAAAACTATTTTGGATTTTGGGGTTTGTTCTCACAAACAACAAGAGCAAGACCTAACTAAGTTTGGATCCTATCTCAGACACTTAGTGGCTATGTGATCCTGGCCTAGGCACTTAATATCTCTCTCAGTATCTTCACTATTAGAATGATGATAATAATCACATCTACCTGCCAAGGTTTTATGTTGCTTACAAACATATGTAAAGTGCTTTGTACATCTTAAATTGCTACATAAATTCTATGACTACTACTATTATTAAGCCCTAGAACATTGTAGAACCTCCTGGATGAGATCAATAACCACTTAAAAGAGTTTGGACTATGAGAAAATAATGGGATTTGGCAGATACTCAAAGGTCCACCTGGAGATTAATCTAACCTGATTGAATTAAGAGTGATTGACTTTGTTGATTAGCCTACTTAAAGTTAATTTGATTGTAACCACACCTGGCTGGCCCTTAAGAAGGCATGGTTCTCAGAAGCTAAGGACTTTGAACAAAACATGAAACCACCTTCAAGTCCAGTGGATGATGGTAACCAATCAGCTTGAAGCAGTGTGTAAGGACCACCTCTGCTCCAGACCTATAAAAAGCTTCCACACTCAGTTTGTGGGGAAGTTCATGGTTGAAGCAGGCTCGGGGTGGAGGAATTGAGGAAGAACCAGACCAGGCTGGAACTCTAGGCTAGCTAGGCCTTTTCTTAGCTTTCTGAACTCCATGTGTTTTCCTTTTTACTAATACCTAGTATGCTTTAATAAATGCTTAATGCCCAAAGACTGGTGCTAAAGCTTCTAATTTAAGGTGACTATACATTTAGATTTTAAACATCACAGGACTAATCATCCATACAGTAAAAATGGATGAAAAATGTCTATTTCTAGACTCTAATATACAATTAGATGGATAACTTATGGAACTCTTCCATTGGTATACATGGTTGGGAAAGGCAATGTAAATGAATAGTGAGTTGGATCCAGAATTAAACAGGAAGAAGAGAATAGTTTGAATGGCCTTTGAGTAATTAGAAAGTTCTTTTAATGGCTCCGTACTTCTCCCTGAAACAAAGGCTATTCATGTGATGTCCAAATAATTTAAAGTAAGGATCAACCAAAAGGCAAGAGAGCAGCTCATGGAAAGTGTAAGCAGGCTAAAAAACTACCAAAAAGCAATTTTTCAGAAGTGGGGTAAAAGATGACATTGAATAGATGTATCAGTGAAAAACAAATGGGCTTTTGTAAAATTTTACAAAACCCCATCATAGTACTATATATATGAAGGTGAGCTGACCAATATTTAAGAAGCATATAAAAATGTCAATTAAAATGTGGTATCATAAAAAGACATACAGAAAGTAAAAAGAAAAAAGGTGAGGCAGGGCAGAATTAAGAATGGAATAAGTTAAATAAACACTAGTAAAAGAAAAATAGTTATGTGGCATAACACTCCAACAGAATGATGAAGAGAGAAAAGTCATCAAGTATTTATTGACTGACTGGTCACAAGGTACATAAGAGAAGTGACTGGGTTCCACAGTACTAAAACAGTCAGTTTCTTCTCACAGAACATTTATGATGTAAAGAGAAGAAAAGAAAGTGTACAACATCAAGCCAAAGAATGACAGGACTAGAAGGCTATATTTATGTAGATTATTTAGGTTAGGGCAGAAGAAAGGGAAGAAAAAGAATGTCAACAGTTTGTTTCAGAAACACATGTTTGGAAAGCATCAAAGGCAGTACAAGAGAAGTGGGAAAAACATTTAATATTCATACACAGTCTTCTGAATCATCAGATGTTTGATACTGATACTGAGTACTGGAGGCAGGCTAATGACTCAACAAAAACCATTTTTTTAGGAAGTTGCAAAGATGCAATAAATGAGTTAACATATATGAAAGTGCTTTGGAGCCTTTGTAGTGAGGACATTAGTATAAATGTACAGTATTATACAATTAGGAATTTATAGACTATATTAGCAATGTATACTTCAAATGAGCATTATTTAAAAATGTACCTATGGGGGCAGCTAGGTGGCGCAGTGGATAGAGCACCGGCCCTGCAGTCAGGAGGACCTGGGTTCAAATCTGGCCTCAGACACTTAACACTTACTAGCTGTGTGACCCTGGGCAAGTCACTTAACCCCAATTGCCTCACTTAAAAAAAAAATGTACCTATGAGCAGGGAAAAGAAAAGACTAGGTAAACATCACGAGCCTTCTTAGTCATTATTACTCACCTTTGGCTTCTCCTCTTTCTTATTGATAATGGCCCTGATCATATCTCCCTTCTAGGAAGTTGTAAAAATGAATGACTTAGTGTTTATAAACTGTTGGAAACTCCGGAATGAAAGCCAGACATCTTATCCCAAGCAGAGAACTGTGCTCTTATTACTTTCGCCTCATTCATTAAAAGGTTTGCCTATAAAGCAATGGACCTTTCTATCTTTCTTTTTAGACTTTTGGTTTCAGTTGAATGATGTCTAGAGAACCAAGCTCATGTCCAACAATAAGACACCAAATCCCTGGCCATTTTCCAAGGGAAAACATTTTTGCAATAGCTGATTTTTTTTTTTTATATCCCTTGCAGGGTTCACAAAGTACCTAGTATCTCCTTTAATCCCCCTAACCAACCTAGAGGCAGGTACTATTATAGCTACCTTGTAGATGAAGTTCAGGTAAGTTAAATGACCTCATAGTTAAGTTACACAGCTGGTAAACATGAGAAATCACATTCAAACCCATCCCTCTCATAACTTCCAAGTCCAGCACTCTTTTCCTTTCATTATGGCACAGTCTTCATTTACAAATTTGGGGGACATCTCCTTTTCATGAAAGCAAATTTAAACAGGTTATACACTTTCTAGCTTAGGTTAAAGTGACGGAATCTTACAGGAGCAACCTAATAAACTCTGAAGATAGATGTTTGCATATACTGTTGAGTAATCTGAAGGGTCCAATTTGGACTATATGAGTATTTACATAGAAAATCAGAACAAAAGAGATCCATGGAATCATGGGAGATAGAACTAGGCAGAATTGGTGCCTTATGGCACATGGCATCATTTTCTTTTTAAGGAATTTCATTTGCTGGTAGTTCATTGTACGGGTAGCATATTCAGTCTAGGTATGAAAAAAATCATGGCATAAAGATAGCTAGTATTTATATAGCACCTTAAGGTTTGCAAAGCACATTAAAATATTATTTCATATTATACTCACGATAACCATGGGAGGTAGGTACCATTATTATCCCCACTTTCCAGATAAGGATACTGAGGAAGAAGTTAAGTGACTTGCCCAGAATTAAACAAATCTGGGTCAAGTACTCCATCCACCGTATCACCTCACTGCCTGTTTTTATACCATGGTTAAAATAAAAATTTTTTAAAGCCTTTAAAAGACAGTATGGCATAATGGACAGAGATCTGGCCTTGGAGTCAGGAAATTTAAGATCCTTCTCTGACACCTTGGCTGTGTGATGCATTTGCCTACCCCCCACCCCCAGTTACTTTTAGGAGTTCCCTCTATCCATGAAATCACCTATCTAAATAAAAACAAAAAGCAAAAACCAGAGTATTTCATCAGAATAATAGGTAACCTTATAGCAGGTTTTCTATCATAGACTTTGAACAAGTTGATTTTCTTGGAGCCTGTTTCCTAATCCTTCTCCCTATTATCTCCAATTCATCTTGTAGATATCCTTTTTGCACACAGTTGTTGGCATGTTGCCTTCCCCATGAGACTGTGAGAGCTGAGATGTTTTTTCCTTCTTAATTCACCATGCTGAGCACACTGTTGTTGTCATTTCAGTGATGTCTGACTCTTCATGACCCCATTGGGGGTTTTCTTGGCAAAGACACTAGAGTGGTTTCCCATTTCTTTCTCCAGCTCATTTTACAGAGTAGGAAACTGAGATGTGACCAGGAAGTGTCTGTGGCTGAATTTGAACTCAGGTCCTCCTGACTCCAGGCCTACTGCTCTGTCCATTGTACCCCAACTGCCCCTAGTAGGTACTTAATAAATGCTTGTTCCTTATTTGCTGTAAAATAAGAAAAGTCAACTAGATTATTTCCACTGTCCCTTCTAGCTCTAAAATTCTGTGATTTTCTATGTTATGCCTATTTTAGAATGGAATTTTCTATTACGACTAATCATTGAAGGCTAAGTGCTTTAGTAATAAACATTAACCTGTTCTACAGCTGGAAAGCTGAGGCGGCAAATCTAAGATGAGGAATCAAGGACAGAACTATCCAATAAAACTCCCTCCCTAATAGACAAGAGGCTCTTTCTGAGTATTGTGCTGAGCTCTTGTTGTCTATACAATACACAGCAGTGTGGAAAGGCCTGCTGGTCATGCTTTGAACTTTTCAGCCCCATTCATGCACACTGATAGAAATACCATCAACAGCATCTTTTGAATACAAAGGACAATTTTATAATTCATTGTAATATTACTGTAGCTACATATTGAAGACTTGCAAAATCCTTAGAAACACCTCTTTTCTGGTGGTGGGGGAGGGCAGTGGTTTTGTATTATGTTAGCTAATTAAGCAAGTACCATTAAATGCTTGATTTAATTTAAAAAGCTTAACCAAATTAAATCAAAACTTACTGTGTGCTAGATTTGAGGGATACAGAGTAAAAAAACAACCAGTTCCAGGGCAGCTAGGTGTTGAAGTGGATAAAGCGCCCGCCCTGAATTCAGGAAGACCTGAGTTCAAATTCAGCCTCAGACACTTGACACTTACTAGCTGTGTGACCCTGATCAAGTCACTTAACCCCATCTGCCTCACCAAAACAAACAACAACAACAAAAAACCAACTAGTCCCTGTTCTCAAGTATATTATATTCCATTGGGGAAATAACAGTTACAGATATGACTGTATTATATGAAACATATAAAGCAAATACAAGATAAGCTTAAAGATGAAGGCATTCGAATCTAGGAGTGGTGGTAGGGGGAGGCAGACCAGGAAAGGCATCATGCAAAAGGAGGCACTTGAATTCAATCTGGAAGGAAACCAGGGATAACCAGTTGGCATTTAAATAATGCTTTAAGGTTTGCAAAACACTTTACAAAATAATACTGAGAGGCAGTTGAGAAAACTGAGGCAGAGGTAAAGTGACTTGCCCAGGGTCACATAGTTAGTAAATGGCTGAAGCTGGATTTGAACTCAGGTATTCCTGCCTCCAGTTCCAGCACTTTATCTACTGCCTCACCTAGCTGTTTCATCATTCCGTCATTCCAGTGAAAAAGCACCGAAGGATGGGGTGCTAGCCCTCTCAGGCTTACCCCATGCTACTATGCACACTGTCCACACACACCAGTCAAAATGTTTGTCTCCTAAAGATGTCCCACTAAATATAATCTCTGTATTTTTGCTCACTCTGTCTCTTCCATCTGAAATGTCTTGCTGACATCCTACTCACAGAACCTTTGAATGTTACAGGTGGAAAGGAACCATCTAGCCCGAGACCCTCATGTGGGTGAAGAACCCAAGAGCCTGAATAAGGAAGTGGTTACCCAAGACCACAGAGCAGATTAGCCTTTAAGGCTGAAGTCAAAGGTCACCTCTTCCACGAAACATCTCTTGACTGCACCCAGCTGAGGTGCTTAAGACAGGCAGAAAGTCATTGAAAGATGACTTACATATGATTAAGGAACATATCTTTTGGAAGGCATTCCTGTATTTTGGTGTAGGAGAGATTTCTTCATCAATCTAATCTAGCATTTTATCCTTCTCTCATGCACTTAGATTCAAATCTGTATTGCATTTATACATATGTATATTATATCTCTTCCTACTTGATGGAAGTCAGGGATGTCTTTCTTTTTTGTACTAGACCTGTTATTTTGGTACAGCAAACTCCTAAGGGACAAAAACTTCTTTTAACAATGCAGATTGGCACCTTCTCTGCAACTTATAATACATGCAATCTTCTTTAATTGGTGGTAACATGGAGTTGTGGAGTCAGGAAGGTGAGTTCAAATCCTTCCTCAGCCACTTATGAACTGTGTAACTCTGAGTAAGTCACTTAACCTTTCTCAGTTTCAGTTTCCCCAACTGTAAAAAACAGGGAGTAACAGTTGTGAGAAAAACCATATATGTATATATATAACATATGCAATATTATAGAGAACACTACATACTCTTATAGATATCACACATATATACAGCATATTGTAGATAACATAATATATGCAATATATGATTACAGACAACCTATATTTACAATATTATACAGCACATAAAAATACTGTGCTTTGCAAGTCATAAAGATCTATATAAATGGAACACAATATCAGCTAATTATTATGATAGTCTTAGAGAGTTGTTTAGAGAAGGAAGAAAACAAGCATTTATTAAGCAACGACTATGTGCCAGACATTGTGCTAAGCACTTCATAAACATAATCTCATTTGATCCTGACAACAACGCCCGGAAGTGCTCATTTTACAACTGAGGAAACTGAGGCAGACAAGAGATTCAGTGACTTGGCCAGGGTCACACATAGCCAGTATGTGTCAATGTCAGAATCTGGAGACAGATCTTCCTGTCTCTAAGACCAGTCATCATCCACTACTGCCTGTTAGTTCACATCTTATTTATCTTTGCATTCCCCTGCCCCGCCCCCCCCACCTCTCCTGCACAGAGCGTTACATATATTATGCATTAACAAACAGGTTTAATGTGGTACAGTAGACCGGGATTCTGCTGCTTTCCAGCTGTGTGACCTTGGCCAATTTGACCTACCGCGGACCTCACTTTCATCATCCATAAAATGAGGGCTCTGCAGTAGGAGAGATCCCTTCCTCCAGCTCTGGATCTATGATCCCATTTGCTACTAATGGGAAAGGAACCTATGAACCCGGTTCGTTTGTAAAAGCATTTAGCTTGTAGTCCCATTAACTCTGACCACCACTTAGCAAGTGAGCTTGCTTACTACTGCCTTCTGGGCAAAATGCCTTGGATTAAAAACAACCCTGAACATTAGCTGCTCTTTGAAAAGAACAATTGTGTAATGGGGACCTGAGTGATGAATTTCAAATCTTGGTGTAACATTCTTAGGTGTTTATGTTTCTGTAGATTTAAGCAAGTGTGTTTGATACAATAATACTGAGATTTTACACGCTTAAAGTGGAATTTGTGTGGGGTGGGGAGGGGTGCAGAGGACAAAATTCCTGAATTCTGCCAGTTTTCTGCCAGCTACCCTGACATGCATGTTTCATTATGAGTAAGAATTACTTCTGGACACTATGAATCAACATAAACAGGCAAGCCAGCGTACTTGTCAATACATAATTATTCTCTTTTGGTCATGTGTACACACCAAATATAGAACTACAGCTCATAGTAAACACAATCTTTCAGGTCAGTTTTAAGTTAAAAATTACTTTTTCAGACTGTTAGACTAGTGGTTGGTTTTTGCCCGAAACCTATTTAACTTTTTCATTCTAATAAAAACCTTGGAAGCTGCCATCTCTAAAACTATCCTATGCCTAGAAACAGGCAACTTTTTTTTTCCGAGTAACACAACTTCCAATAATAGTGTCACTGTTGAGCTCATGAGAAACCCGGGCTGGCGGGCCACACACAGACAGAGACACAGACACACAGGCACCTGCTTGGCACTGGAAAGAGTTGCTGGGGCTCCTTTCCTTCAGCTAGAGGAGTCAGCCTAGCACCGTCCTTGATTGTTTATTTCGGTGACAAACCGGTCTTCCTACACACAGCAGCCAGTCCACAGGACCAGTGATGCGGCTGTTAGTCATAGAAGGAATAATAATGCTAATACCTGACCCTCATTAAAGCAGAGGGCCCTTCGAGAGCGGGGACAGCGAGTTCGCGCCGGGGACGGCGGACACTTACGCCTCGGGGTGGGGGCTCGGCCATAAGGAGGGGGGGGGGGTCAGCGGGACAGTCCCCCGCTGTGCGTGGGCCGGGCACCTTTCCGGGCTCTCCTCGCCAGCTCCAGCCCTCCCGGTCTCGGCGAAGGGAACACCCTTTAAATAAACACGCCTGCCCCCGCCTCGTGGTGCCCCAGGGTGTGCGAACACTCCCTCCGCTGTCATTTCCTGAAGCAGGCCCGGGACCGGGCGAGCGCGGGGCGGGCCGGGGCGCGGGCCGGGGGTTCCCTCCCAGGCCCCACCCGAGGAACTTGGCCGGGAGAGGCGCTGGCAGAACTTTGCCGGGGCCGGTGGCCGCAGCTGCGCGTCCGCGGACAGCGACCCAGGAGGAGGCCCAGCCCCACGTTGTCGGCGGCCGCGGCGCGCCGGGGGAGGGGGCGGGTCAGGTGGGCGCTCCTTGAGGAGGCTCACCGGTTTTTCAGGCTCAGCCCGAGCCGGAGCAGCCCCGGCCCCAGCGCAGCGGCGGCGGCGGGTGAGTCAGGGCTCGGAAAGGGAGTGGGCGGGGGACAGCCGGAGGATGAATGATGTCAGGCGCGGCGAGCGCCGAGGACCGCTGCGGAGCGCCGCGGCGCCGGGGGCCGGCTGGGAGGGGGTCGGGAGCGGCGCGGCCCCCGGCCGGCCGGGCCCGCCAGCCCCCCTAAACACCCCCCCCCCGCCCGGAGCTGCCCCCCGGCGCGCGCGGCTGCCGCATTGCCCAGGTGCAGCGGGAGGGGCGCGGGCGCGTCTCACGCCGCCGGGGCCCAGGGGCACGCTGGCCCCGCTGCTTCCAGCCACGGGCACGGGCACCGGCGCGGGCGGGCACCTGGGGAGGAGCCGGGGCGGGGGGCCGGCGCGGGAAGAAACTTTCCAGGGGCTTCTTTCCCCCCGTGTCTGCGGCCGCCGGGAGCGGGGGGGGGGGCGGGGAGCGGCTGCAGAGCGCCGGGGGTGGGCGCGGGGGGCTCGGTCTGGGCGGCGGCGCCGCTGCCGCCGCTGTCGCACTCCGAGCTTCCCTCCGCGGCAAGCAAGTGCCTTGAGCCGGGAGCCTCCGGGGCTCGGGTTAGGAGAGGCGGGGGGAGGCAGCCCCCCGGAGAATCAGCCCAAGTTTGCCTTCTGCGGACCGAGGAGACAGAAGGGGGGAGCCGAGCACCCGGGCGGTGACTTTGATTTTCTACCCCCCTCCCCCCCCCCTCCGCCCTTGGCATCCCTGCTTTTCATGGGGGAGGGGCAGGGTTAGGGTCCTGGGCTTTTGATTTTTGTCACGTTATTAGTTACTGAATGGATCACAGTTCATTCATTTGCAACCATTTTAGGTCAGTTGTGAGAAGGCTCACTCCCATTTTACTGAAAACAGGTTAAGCCATAGCTTTCCCAAGGCCACCTGAGAGGTTACTGGCAGAAATGAGATTCTGATAGGAAGAACCTTGAGTCCCCCCAGCCCCCCTTCTTTTTGAGAGGCACTGGTTATAGAATAACATCACAGCTCCAGAAATGCCACCTTGAAACCTCCTCAGGCTTTGGCATTCCAGAGAGTCGCCTGTTGGTTAGGCAAAGGGGATAATTGACTTTTTACCTTCAGTTTGGGGAAATGTAGCCGTGGACTTGTGCCAGCCTAGTCTATAGGAGCTCTGCGTGTCCCTCCAGGGCTAGTAGGAAATCGATGGCTTTTGAGAAGCCGCAGTTACTGCTTAAAATAATCCAGCTATTGTGTTGCACCTGTTAGCTGGTATCCTGTGATCGTTCCGTTTTAGAGTCTTATAGCCTCATTTCTTGCCGCACGGCCTGCCTCTTATAATGGAACTTGAAAGTAATTCTAACAGGTCGTTATTGCGCCATTGCACCTTGTAAAAAAGTTAGGATCTTCGTGAAGAACACTTTCTTTTCTAAAACTCCTACTGGGCTCAAGTGATGTCGGTGTAGGCTCAGGTTTCCCTTTTCCTATTACAACTGTTAATGAAACCGAACTTGTGAAAATCCCTGTGTCAGGATATATTTCAAAGTGCTTTCTCAAAACTTCAACAGAAGCGATTTTTAAAGGAGTGGCGAGTTGTTGAATCCATTTCGGGTGCAGATCCTCTAAAATGCTGTCCTTGCCATAAATATTTTGGTTAAATAAGGATTCGTTTTCTTGAGAGTGAATAATCTGATATTTGGGGAAGAAATGAAATGTTTTAGGTAAGTGGCACCTCTTCAACTCCTCCTTCCAAAAGTTCTTTTTCTAATAGGCAGTGCTAAAAGTTTCCTATTGGAGTGGTACCTTAGCTTGCTGATACTGTTTTCTCTGCCATAGTGGTGGCATTGAAGTCTTTTTTTTTTTTTTTTTGGTGAGGCAATTGGGGTTAAGTGACTTGCCCAGGGTCACACAGCTAGTAAGTGTTAAGTGTCTGAGGCCGGATTTGAACTCAGATTCTCCTGACTTCAGGGCCGGTGCTCTATCCACTTAGACACCTAGCTGCCCCATGGCATTGAAGTCTTAATGGGTTAACAACAACATTATGTTTGCTTTTCCTCGGTTCACCTAATAGGTGGGAGGGGGTGAGTCTGTATATTAAGAACATGCTTTTTCTCTACTTTTTTTTTAGTACATGCCCAAAACTCTAAAGGCAGTTGTTGTTTTTTGCATGTTTTCAACCATCATCCAATTTTTGCTCATACCACATCTATAATTTTTAAAGCTCAGGCTTTTAGTGAAAAGGTTGTGGAAAATCTAAACAAAACTAAAGTTTTACTGTAATGGAGAAGATAAGCCAACAAAACGTGTATTATTTTGAGTACAGTTTTATATATGGAACTGGAAGCTACTTCAGAGATTGTTTAGTTCCATCCTTCATTTTACAAGTGAGTAAATTGATGCCAAAAGAGCTATGGAATGAAAGGTGAACTTGAACCTGAATCCTGACTCTAAACCTAGCACTTTTCCCTTCCTGTCTAACCAGATTAAAGTGTAATTGGGAAATATTTAACAAAATAAATTAAAAACAGATGTCACATTTGAAAACTAAGTCAATATGCAGTTTGTAGGGATCCTTATGTATGGATTCTATTTGAGTTTGACATCACTGCACTAGGCTCACAATAAGCAGAAAAGATGTCCACTTATATTGGTAAAGGACTGTCTTCTTACCTGGCAGTTCCTCTATATTAATCAAATCACAGGTCTGGCCTCCATCCTGGCCTCCATCCCTGTCTCCGGTCTCATCACTATTCACAACTTCGATCTGTTGTAAGGGTCTTCATTTTTTCATCATATTTGAGCAGGGATTTTCACTCTGTTCTAAACTGCACAATATGTTAGAGTAGGCATCTGATTCAATTTCATCGAGGGAATTCAACAGGTGAAAACTTATTGTTGGTAATTTTTGTCACTAGTCAAAAACTTCTCTGGAGAGCAAGCTCCATGAACACCGCTAATTCTGTTGATCTGAGTTATTGAAATATGAAAATATTGCTAGAACTTTTTTTAACCAATCAGGTATTTATTATTTCAGTTTCATAGCACCAATTCAGTTCCAGGCATTATGGCTAAGCATTGAGAGCACAAAGAAAATCCCTGCCTTCAAGGAGGGCTTTCTATGGGGTCAGGTAACCAGACAACATACAAAATAAAGCCAGTTTATTTTATGAATCATTACCTGTAAACTTGTAGCAGTTTGCAGTAATCCATTTAAGTAAAAGTTTACAGTAAAGAAAAAAAGGCTGTAGGTTTAAATAACTTAAAAATTGAAACATAAATAGAAAAATTCATTATTTTTTATCTTTCGTTTAATGAACATATTTTACTCTATGGAAGATACTGCTACTTATTCTGAAGGATACAGAGATGAAGAAGATATTTTCTTTGTCATTCGTTAATGAGCTTACAGTCTGGTAGGGAAGTGAAAATAGAGATGGATAACCATTACTGGGTAGAATGGAATGTGAGAAGTCCAAAGTTCGATGGGAGTTCAAAAGAGAGCGGTATCTCTGTAGAGGAAGGGAATTAATGAAGTCTTTGTGAAAGAGATAGTTTTGTAAAATGAACCTTGAATGATGGAAAAGAACTGGATTAAAGGTGAAGGGTATAAGGAGAGAAAAGCATTTCAGGTGAGAGAGCAGTATGAACAAAACCATGGAGGTGGGAAGTTGGGAACACAGGATGATGTTTGGCTTGGTCATGGACTCATAGAATGGTTAGTGCTGGAATGAAGTTTAGAGATCTATTAGTCCATCAGTTTTCAAACTTTGGGGGTTTAGGGCCCCTTCATACATGTAGAATTTATTGAGGACCCTTTCATAGGCCTCTGCTTTATTTGGGTTAGATCTATAAATATTGACTTTAGTATTATAGTGAAAATAGTTTCAACTTCATGGATCCTTTGAAAGGGAATCTGCAGACCACAGTTTGAGAACCACTGATCTAGTCTAATGCTCTCATTAGATTGAGGCTTAGAGAGGGAAAAACACTTGCTGAAAGTGGGCCAGACCAGGAGAGCACAGGTCTCCCTACTCCCAATCCAGTAATGTGTCTATTCTACAAAGGGCTACAGAGTGAAATAAATAGTGGAAGATAAGGCTAACAGATAGGTTAATGTCAAATTATGGAGGCCTTGAATGCTGGACTTAGACGGTTGGCATTTATTCAGAAGATCTTGGGGATCCATTGAAAGCTTTGACACAAGGAATGGTGCATTCCTTGGTGCAGAAGACCTCTTTGTTGGTTACTTTCTGTTGATAACTAGGCTAGGGCTCATTACTGATGACTCATACCTGGGCAAATGAACAATAGCCAGTGGTTAACAGTGAATAGGTTATTTGCTACAGCAGATAACAGTAGGGGTTTTCAAGAGCAGCCACAAAAGATGTTGGTTCCATTCTAAAAACTGTAGGAGTTTTCAAGAGAATGCACAAAAAATATTGGTTCCACTCCAGAACTCTAGCCTTTCCATAGGTATTAGTGCAGCTGCAAGCCAGAATTATGTAATGTTTGCCTGCTTGCTGAAGGGACTTATCACCTGTTTGTACATTAAAAGCAAGTTGGCCTCTTTGAGTAAGGGTAAGAAAGAAAATTGAGATTTAAATACAAGGGGGATGAATATGGCTTCACTTTTTTGACTTGCAGGAATCAAATATGGAAAGAGTTGTACCTTGTACAAAAGAAATAGACATGATCACCCCAAATGGGAATGCTGGGTATAATCCTGTACTTATATTACTAGAAGAGCATATTTCAGAGAGCTCAGATAAAAGTGGGGGGAAGGTACCTCATATTCTATGGAAAAAAACTAGTCTTATCCTTGAGTAGTAATGTGATCAGAAATGGAGATAAAAGGAGGTTCAGAGGTCTTGTGTGCTTGACACAATCCACCAATTAGGAATTCTTTTGGATTTCTTGCTTTTCTGCTAATGTAGATTCCCCAGGGAGGTCTAAGCCTATTGTATTGTTCATCTCCTGCCTTGGGTTATTTTAGGTAACCAGAATTCTCGACATCTTACTGCTTTCCTGTGATCTTGATGATGGAAGGACCACTTCACTACAAATTGTAATCTATCCAAGCTTTTCCATTCTGTGCACTTTTTGTTAATGTTCTTTTTTTTTTTTTGGTTGTTGTTGGGCAATGAGGGTTAAGTGACTTGCCCAGGGTCACACAGTTACTAAGTGTCAAGTGTCTGAGGCAAAATTTGAACTCAGGTCCTCCTGAATCCAGGGCCAGTGTTTTATCCACTGCGCCACCTAGCTGCCCCTGTTAATGTTCTCTTAAAGATCCTTCTTAGAGGCTTTGTTCATCATGGATCTGTCAAGTAGCTGTTGGTGGCTAAGTTTGCATAAAATTAACCAGTTTGGTGAAGCCAGACTTCCCAAAACAAATGCACTTGAATTCAGAGAATATTTAAGAATCTACCGAATTCACTGGCAGCCTTGCTTGCATTTCATGGGCACCCATGCAGCACTCAAGTAGTTCATCTGTTCATTATCTCTTGCTTTTATTGGTCCTGTGTAATCATGTTCTAGTCATACATTTCCTTAATAGCTTCAGCACGATTTCTTATGCATAGGTCAACTTTAGAAATGTCTTACAACCTGCTGGTGGCCATTGTGTGTTTTTCTACTGCTCATTGAGTTATTAAAAACTGTGATTTTTAGAAGATAGTGGTGTTACCATGCACAGCTAGAAGGAATGGAATTTTGAATTGATTTTTGGACCTGAGAGGGGAATCTAAGAAAGTATTTTTAGACCATTAGGAACTGAAGAAAGGGCAGGCCAAACTAGGTTGACTGAACCTCTCCTTCCTACACAATGAATACAAGGCAAGGGAATGGCTATTCCCAATACCTGATTTTGAAACTTTGTCCTTGGATTGCCCTTGGTTTTAGGATTAGAATTGAGGCCAAATAATTGAGCTCTTTTCCCCCTTCCCACAATCTTACATTGTTGCCTTCTCTACTCACTAGATTCATGATGTGGTGATTCTTCTGGTGTTCTGACCTATCACACCTTGACTCAGGATTATATAGTATTTCATCTCCCTAACAGTTTTTCTCCTGCATTAATTCATAAAGCTATATCAGAAGATGGAGAGAAGGAAGCTTCAGCCAGGACCAAGGAATAGTTTATTGTTTTTGATCTATTTATATACAATTATACATAATTTCCATTCTTAAATTTAAAAAATGAGTTCTTCTTAGTATAAAGAGTAGGTACTGTGGTTGTTTTTTAAATTTCCAGTGGTTACATTTCTTACCCATCTGGTATGTATGCACATGTGTAGATATACATGTATACATACATACATACATACGTATTCATATTCCAAAGGCTTAACCTGAGGTTAGTTTTCAGGTGGGGGTATAATGCACCTGCATACAAGGGCATATATACATACATGCTTAGGGGCTTAGCTGTCATCCCTGTAAGCCTTAAAAAGGTTCTAACATAGGGTCTACTGAACTCCCAGTAAATATTGGGTTAATAGAACACAAACACTGCTGTCCCTACAGATTAGTCTTCTGGGAGAATTATTGTACCATGGACACTACTGTCTCAGAAAATGCTGGGAGACTTCAGGAACTAAAACAGAAACTGAGAAGGTTTATGTAACACAAATGCCAACTGTCTTCTGGGATTTGCATTTACTGAGAGGATTGTTTTAACTGTCTTGAGTATTACTGTCTTAGGAGTTGCTCACAAACTTTAATAATTACAGAAGGCATGATTTTGTCTCTACAGTGAAGTATACAGATATTATTATTTCTTCAGCAAAAGATATTGATTTATTCCGACTTTTTTTTTAAAGCATCCATGTTTTATTCTTCCTATTCTGTTGAGAGAGTAAGTCAGTCATTTGGTGTAAGTTTGACAGAAGTTATAAGCATCAAATAGGAATGACATCTATATTTGAAGTCATATCATCTTTTTTCCCTATGCCTGTGTGTGTATGGTCTGTATGTCAAAATATATACTTATATTTATAAATTTTATAAGTATATATTGTATACATTTTAAATATTATAAATATATGCATGTGTTATATACATTTTTATGTTGTAAATTTATAAAACAAATGTATACACTTATCACACAACCATTACATATCCATCTAACCATGGAGAGGAAGAAACACTAGAACAAACATTCAAAGATTAACAATGGGGCAGCTAGGTGGCAGTGGATAAAGCACCAGCCCTGGATTCAGGAGGACCTGAGTTCAAATCCAGCCTCAGATACTTGACACTTTCTAGCTGTGTGACCCTGGGCAAGTCAATTAATCCTCATTGCTCCAGAAAAAAGGAAAAAAAAAAGATTAACAATGCCATATGAGTCCATTGTGAAAGATTGAAACCCATCATTTTATTTTGTATATCATTTCCACTTGGCATTTTCTTAAAATTTTTTAAAGAGAATTTTGACTGCAGGTTAGGAAATTTTTGTAATTATTAGACCATCAGCCTGAATTTTTTAGCCTATTAGTTACTTACTGTTTCCTATTGTAGGGACAAGGCTGGCCAACCTTCCAGTGTTCATCTTTAGGAGTTCTTCATCTTTTTTGGCTTTTTGGGGAAGCCTGTATCAAGCCCCTTCTCACAATAATGTTTGCTAACGTTTGAAGGAATTGTTAAAGCTCAGATAGAGATTCCTGAAAATAAAAACGTAATTTTTCCCCCTCATTGAGGTTCATGAGCCCCCTGAAATAGATCAAGATCCCCGGTTAAGAATTCCTACCTTAGCATGTAAACTCCTTGAGGGCAGGACTCTTGGTTTTGCATCCTCAGTCATAGCCTATGTTTAGAAATCGAGAGATGAAAACAGCTTCTACACAAAGTATATTCAAAATAAATAATGCAGGGTAATTTTTTTGGCCAAGAGGCCACTGGCAACTGGAGAATGAAATAGGTCTCATATGAGAAAATCAGGAATTCTAAGCTGCCAGAGTACACCAAGAAGACCAGTTAGACTGGACCAAATTGCTGAAGGGGAATAATATACTATACTAAGTCTAGAAAGATTGGTTGGAAGCAGCTTGTCAAGAGCTTTAAATGCCAGAGAAATTTGTGTTAGTTTCTAGAGTTAAATTAGAGAACCTCTGTAGTTGATTTAGCAGAGGAGTATCATTGTTAGACCCAGGCTTTTAGGAATGTCACCTTTTATGCTGTGTTGAGGATGGATTGGCAGAGGGAGAGATTGAGGCAGGGAGACCAAGTAGGAAGTTATTGCAGTAGCCCTGACTGAAGGTTATGGGGGCACGAAGTCAGTATTTGCGATGTGAGTAGAGAGAAGGGGAAGGTTGTGGGAAGTGGAATTGTAGAATTGACAAGACTTGGCAAAATCTTGTCACATTTTGGAGTAATAAGAACATTTAAATGAATCTGGAATCCACGTGGAGCAAAGGATTGTGAATGAGCAATACCTTTCTCTTTTGGGTGATGGTGGTGGGAAACATCCCCCCCCTACCCCCTCCAATTTTTGTTTTTTAAAATCCTTCAGTTTATGAGAGATAGAGGCCATTGAGATAGATGTTGGGGAGAGTTGAAGTGAGCCATTGTTGGGTCGGCATGGGGATTTTCTTTTTGTGAGGGAGTGGGATAGCTTTTTGGCCTTGTGATTCCAAATCAGTGCTGGTAATTTACCAAGTTCTGGTCTTACCCTCTGTGGTAAATAGGTAAAGGCCATGTAGTGCCACTCTGTGAACAAGGTCTGGAAGAATCCTTCCCTTAATAAGGATCAGCGTACAATGAATAGGTTTATTTATTTTACATAATTCTTCCTATAAGTCACTTATTTTACTTTGTGTTTTGGAGAAAATTTACTGAGGTTAAGGGGAACTATCTGCCCAAAATGGAAGTAAGATCAATGGAAACCTTGGAAACTATACATCAAAAAATCTGAAGCAAGGGATAGGTAGGAATGAAAGTTTTGATGACTTTAAAGACAGTATTCAAGAAAAGTGAGCTAGATAATAGGTGGAGAAGGAAGAAGTGGGCCAGGCCTGGGATTTCGTAGAAGGAACTTTGCCTAGCCCGTGCACATCAGCTTCCAATCTTCTCTTCCAATCTTCCCAATCTTCTCTCCACGCAAGGCTTGGAGACTTACAGGGAATGGGAAGGGGCGGTGCTAAGAAGTGACTGACTCAAGGTTGCTTAGGCTCCAAAAGGAGGAACTTCAATCCAGGCCTTCCTGACTCCGAAGCCAGTTTTTTCTCCACTGTGTCAAACTTTTCATCATAACCTGTTAAAATGTATCTAGCATGGGGGCAGCTAGGTGGTACAGTGGATAAAGGACCGGTCCTGAATTCAGGAGGACCTGAGTTCAAATTCAGCCTCAGACACTTGACACTAGCTGTGTGACCCTGGGCAAATCACTTAACCCTCATTGCCCCGCAAAAAAATAAAAATAAAAAAATAAATAAAATGTATCTAGCACTATCTCAGACGGGAATACATTTTTTGTTTGGGAAAATATATGTTCACATAAACTTTGGGGTAGATTTTTTGGGAAGTATTTTTCTTTACAGATTGAAAGTCACTTTTTGCTCTTTTAGGAACATGAAAATGTTCTGTTGTAGCTTGGTTTGCCCAATGATTGGGTACAAAGTTGAATCTTGATTTTCCTCATTGTGTCAATCAATTCGTAAAAATTTATTAACCACCTACTATGTACCAGGCTCTGTGCTAAGCTCTAGGGATCCCCCCCCTTCAAAAAAAAATCAAAAGACAGTTCCTGCCCTCTAGGAAAACCTCAGAAATCTCTGATTGGATGAGATACAAATATCCCACAAACCTACCTAATTCCTTCTACTTGCAAAGAAAATTTCTAATTATGATTTAGTTTCCCAGATACCCTGAGTAACAAACATGAATATTCTGGCCACTAGGTAGACATGCTGTTAACAGCTTCCACATGCGCTGCCTTCTGCACATCCTTGGCATATCTTGGGCAGATAGGATCACCAACACAGAAGTGCTCCAATGTGAGCAACTTCTGAGCATCTACACTCTACTGAAACAAAGAGGGCTGCACTGGCTTGGTCATGTGCACTGCATGCAAGATGGGTGCATTCCTAAAGACCTACTCTATGGCGAGATAGCCTCAGGCCAAAGACACCCCCACCTTCGCTGCAGAGATGTATGCAAGCAAGACTTGAGGGCTCTGGGAATAGACATCAGCAGCTGGGAGAAGATGGCCAAGGACTGCGCCTGATGGAGTTCAGTACTCAGGAGCAGCTTGTGCCCAGCTGAGATGAGCCTTCAAGCTCAGGAGGAAGAAAAACAAATAAGACGGAGGAACCGACAGGCAACAGAGAGCGAAGTTTTCCGATGTCCTTGTTGCGGCAGGAACTGGGGCTCCCGTTATCAGACTGCACAGCCACATTGTGGCCTGTGGCTCTTCAAGGCGCTGATCCATGGTCGTCTGTGACTGGTGGAAGCCTACTAGGTAGACATTTTTCCCCACCATAAATGAACAAATTGGCATTCTGGTTTATCGCAGTCTTTGAAACTTCATTAGTGTAATTCAGTTCCTCGAACTTAACCATCCCTAAGTAACATGACAAAAATTCAGTTTCTGAAGCTGCAAAGGTTCTACATGTTTGTACATTTCTCCCCCAGACTCCCAACACACAAATTGCCAATCAGAAACAGCCAGCTGAGCTTTCCTAATAAAGGTCAAACATGCTCTATGAATTAGTCACATCACCAAATCACGACAATAGTACAGCCAGTGTCAGAGGAGGGGTAAAAACACTTCTGGGTTTCTGTGCCACATTGGTCTTCAAATGCTCTAAAACAGTGCTTATTTTAAAAACAAAATTATATTGAGACGGGTTCAATATGTAGACCTGACAAGGAGGGAGGGGCAGCTGAAAGAAAGGTTGTTTCAGTAGGAATAGATTGGAATGTGGCAGGCAGAATGGAATGTTAGATTTAGGTTTATGATCTTTTTGTATGCCACCTGAGGAGTGACAACTGTAAGGCTCAGAAGAATTGTTTTGGATAACAGTGAATGGTGGGACAGTTCAGGTCTCAGATTCATGCCATACAGAGATCCTTTGCAATCTATCCTTTGCGAATTATGTTTTGGGTAATATTTGCAAAAGTACCTTCTCATTTGATTGTCACAATCACCCACGCTCTGAGATACAGGCTACTAGCATTATTGGTCTGTAAGAAAAACTAAGGCACAGAGTGAGTGAGTGAGTGATACTTGGGGTGGGGGCAGGCTGGAGAGAAGGTGCCACACATTTTGGGTCAGGGGTGGGATTTGAATCCAGCTCTTTTGTAAGCCCAACACTTGTTCTACCACACTGCAATGCTTCTAGGCATAAAAGTTGACCTACCTCCTTTAATATGTTACAACTCCTATCACTACTTTTTTTTTTTTTAAGTGAGGCAGTTGGGGTTAAGTGACTTGGCCAGGGTCACACAGCTAGTAAGTGTTAAGTGTCTGAGGCCGGATTTGAACTCAGGTACTCCTGACTCCAGGGTTGGTGCTCTAACCACTGCGCCACCTAGCTGCCCCTCCTATCACTACTTTAAAATAATATTATGATGACTTAGGATAGTGCTTGACAAAGCCTAGAGTGCTTTCACATGTGAATTTCTCCTCTGTGGCTTAGTTTCTTCAGTTGTAAAATGAGACAGGTTGAACTAATTGATTTATACTGCCCTTTCCCAGCTTTAAATCTATGATCATGTCTGATCCATATGACAACCATAAGAGATAGACAAAGCAGATATTTTTAATCCTCATTTTACAGATCCAGAAACTCTGAGGTTTAGAGAAGTTAAAGTGTCTTATCTGAGGTCACACAGCACGTAAATGGATCCTGGGTCCAGATCCCAGGTCTATGGGTAGACACTGCAAAGAGGCAGATTTTAATTCATTGTCAGGAAAACTTTCTAACAATTGGAAATATCCAAAAGTATGATGTATGTGGTCCCTCTGGAGTTAGTGAGTTCTGCCTAACTGGAAGTTTTCAAGTTAATTCTGAATAACTCCTTGTTAGTAGTACTCCGAGGACCTGAAATTGTCTTCTGACTCATGCATGGCCCAGACATGCTTGTCTACTAGACATACCATAGAGCCACTCCTGTTTGCACCACTTATGTTGGAATTGTCAATTAATAAAACAATCAATATAACAAAATTAAGGTCTTTAATGGGGCAGAGGAGTTAAAACTCATCATACTGCCCTAGCAAGGTAGGAGTACCCAAAGGGTGGGCCTGAAAACAGAGTTTCTATACAAACTACTACAAAAAAAACCAGAGCACTAGAAAAGGCTGCCTTTGTTTCACCTCTTAATTTTTTAATGTAAACTGAGAGTAACTAGATTCTTTGGGAGATCTACAAAGAAATCAGAAGCTGGAATTGACAAAGTTTGGTCAGCTCCAGGTTATTCATTGGTGTAGGGAAAGAAACTCAATGGAGTCAGTCGATTCTCAGTCAGAATATAATCTGGTTTCTTTACTAAATCAGATATTGTGAACATAGTAGGAGCTCACGTACACACACACAAATAGAACTGAGAGATCATTGATAAGTAACAGCCTACCTGGGGCAGATAAGCATTGGAGGGCAATATGGTAATTATCTTCAGGAACAGAAGCAGAGATGTCTACTAAGCAACTAGCTCATTGCATTTAGATTCATTTAACATAGGATTTCAGACCTGGAGTTCCAAAGACCAAGATTAGTCAGAATGCCAGTTTGTTCATATACAATGGGGAAAAATATGTCTACTAGTGGCCAGAATATTCATGTTTGTTACCCAGAGTACCTGGGAAACAGTCATAATCAGAAATTTTCTTTTCAAGTAGAAGGAATTAGGTAGGTTTGTGGGGTATTTGTATCTCATCCAATCAAAGATTTCTGACATTTTCTTTCCTTGAGGGCAGGGACTGTCTTTTGATTTCATTCATTCATTCATTCATTCATTCATTCATTCATCTGTTTATTTATTCATTCACTCATTTATTCATTGGTGTTTTATACCTTAGAGATGGTCTAATCCCATCATTTTGCATATGAGGAAACTTGAGGCTCAGGAAAATTTAGTGACTTGCCCAGGAGCATTTAAATATATTAGAGGTGGGATTTTGAACCCAAGTTCCTCTACTTCTGAGCCAGTGTTCTTTCTTTTGTACTATTGCTGTCTCATTGCTTAAATTCTCTCTGGTGCTGAGGAATACTCGTCTTCAAAGTTCCTACAAGATTTCTCAAGTTACTTGACACTGTGTTTTACCACACTCACTTAGCAAATTTCCTTTTCCTTCAAATCATCTCTCGATTTTGCTCCTTAGTTTTCTGTACTTACTGTTTTTGTTTTAAATTAAATTACCACAAATTTCTACTGATATCCCTAGGCTAGCTTCTGCTCCTACCTGGAGACCTCAAATACCCTAACCTTGGTTTATTTTCTTTCCTCTTTTAGGATACCCAGTCCCTTCTCTTTGTGACTGGATTTAGGAATTTACTCCAGTTCTTTAGAATAATTTTATTTCATTGCCTTAGGCTATCTCACTTTGTTACTCTCTACTTACTCCACTTTGAGAACCTGAGTTCAAATGTAACCTCAGACATTTACTAGCACTTACTTGACCCTGGGCAAGTCAGTTGCCTTAAGAAACATCCAGGGCCATTACCAGTCATCCTGATGGATCCATATGGCTTTGGAGGAGAGTGAAGTTAGTGACCTTGCAGGGCCCTCCTTCACTTCAAGTTGTGACAACATCACTCAGATGTCATGATCCTTTTCCAGTATGAAGGACAAATAACAACAACTCAGCTTATCTACAGCCTTCTGCTCCGAAGAAACTTCTGTCCTTTCTTGCTGGTCAGATTATTCAATTCTAAAATACCAACTCCTTTATTAGTAAGTTTCACAGATGATTGACATGTAGGTGTTATTCTTCTTCCATTTTGAATAACGTTAACAGATTACTCCTTTGGCTCCTTCTCATGCAGACTAGGTTTCAGAGATTGATCTTCCTTCCACAAGTCTTTCTCCACCCCAGTCATTCTTCACTTATTTCTCAAACTGTTCTTCCTAAAATACATATCTTAATTGTGTCAGGCCTCTGCACAATAAACTCCATTGGACCCCTGTCACTTCCAGGATCAAATGTAAAATCCTCAGTTGGCATTGAAGATCCTTCATAACTTCCTCTACCCCTCTCCTTACTATGCTTCTTACACCTAACACTACCCTCTCCTCTACTTTGCAACCTGCTGGCCGCCTAGCACTTTGAGTGGCTCCTCGTTTCTGCTTTCAGGCTTTCTTAGCTTCCTTCAAGTCCTCTACTGGAAGCGTTTCCTTTGTTCTAGTGCCTTCTCTCTGTTGATTATTTGACATTTATCCTGTCTATAGTTGTTTGCATGTTGTCTCCCTCAGTAGACTGTGAGCCCCTTGAGTGAGAGCAGGGTCTATCTTTGACCTTTTTTTTGTGTCCCCATTGCTTTTTAGCACAGTTCCTGGCACATAGTAGGTGCTTAAAAACGCTCATTAACTGACTATATTATTTGAATAAGTCTTCCTAGGTGCCTCTGAATTCTACCAGTTTGTCATTTCTCACAGCACAATAGTATGCCATGACGTTCTCATACCACAGTTCATTCAGCATCATGGGCCCTTTTAGAAAGGCCTTTTTCTTCCAGAGTTCTTGAAACTTGAGTAATTACCTACAATTGGTTGCATGGAGGTAACTCAGATGTTGCTGCTGTTTTATTTTCTATAAATTATCAGCCTCTTGTCGCAATATTATTATTATTTTTTTTTTTTTTGCGGGGCAATGGGGGTTAAGTGACTTGCCCAGGGTCACACAGCTAGTAAGTGTCAAGTGTCTGAGGTCGGATTTGAACTCAGGTACTCCTGAATCCAGGGCCGGTGCTTTATCCACTGCGCCACCTAGCCGCCCCCTTGTCGCAATATCTTAACCATAGTAGTTGTCATGGAAACGTTATTGTATTACTAATGGAGGATTCTTCCTTCTTGTTTCATGCCAATACTTTTTTGTTAAAATAAGTAAGAGACCCAAAGAAGAGAGATTTTTGCAGAGTTGAGGGAGTATGAATTTGGAATATTCCTTGTAATCAGTTTTTTCTACATGTTGGTTAATTTTGTTGAAATTTTCCTCTAATTTTTTAAATAAGGGATTGCTTTGAAAAAATGTAAATGATACAAAAACTATATAAAATTTTATTTTATTTTATTAAAAAAATTTTTTTTTTTAGTGAGGCAATTGGGGTTAAGTGACTTGCCCAGGGTCACACAGCTAGTAAGTGTTAAGTGTCTGAGGCCAGATTTGAACTCAGGTACTCCTGACTCCAGGGCGGGTGCTCTATCCACTGCACCACCTAGCTGCCCCTATAAAATTTTATAAATTAAAATATATAAAAGGAAATGAAAGTCACTCTGTGATTGGATGTACATTGCAAGTTGGATCTTCTGTCTTTTTTTCCCGCTTTTTTTGTTTTTAGTAAACTGTTATACCTGTGTGATTCTTAGCATCTCACTGATTGTCTTGTTTCTCACATGATTATAATTATCTCCAATATCTTTCTCTCCCCCCCACCCTATATAACAAATGATATTTTTTGAAGGAGGAAAAAAATTAAGTACATCTAATGGAGTTCAGAAACATATGCAATGTGTAACGGTTGTTGACCTCCACTTTAATGAAGGGATGAGTTAGGACTGTCTTCTCATATATCTTCATTCGGAGTCATGCTTGATTTTTATAATTTGTTACATTTACTTCTGATTTCTTAGTGTGTAGTTCTTTCTGATTTACATTGTGTAGTTATTTGTATATTGTTTTGTTGACTCGGCTTCACTCTGCATTTATAGTTCATAAAAAATCTTTCAATACTTTTCTGCATACATCTTTTTTTTAATCTTTTCTCTCAATCTAGTCAATGGGCTAATCACATACATCCTTTCTTATAAAACAATAATATTCCATTACATTTGTGTACATTCAGATTTGTTCGCCATTTCTTAATTCACAGAAAGGGCTGCTATAAATATTTTGATATGGGGGCTTTCTACTTATCAATGCCTTCCTTAGGGTGTAAGCTAAGTAATGTAGTCTCTGGTTCAAAGAATATGAACATTTTAGTCACTTTATTTGCACAATTTCAGATTGCATTCCAAAATGTTTTTACATTTTTGAGTTCCATGACCAATGTGTTAGTGTACACAAACCCTTTGACTTTGAGTATTGCCATTTTTTGTCATCTTTGCTAATTTGGAGGTTGTGAGCTGAAACCTCTAGGTCATTTTGATTTGCATTTCTCTCTCTCTCTCTCTCTCTCTCTCTCTCTCTCTCTCTCTCTCTCTCTCTCTTTTTTGGCCGGACAATGGGGGTTAAGTGACTTGCCCAGGGTCACACAGCTGGTAAGTGTCAAGTATCTGAGGCCGGATTTGAACTCAGGTACTCCTGAATCCAGGGCCGGTGCTTTATCCACTGCGCCACCTAGCTGCCCCTGCATTTCTCTTGTTGATGATTTAGAGCATTCTTTCAGTGGTTTCAAATACGTTGTAATTCTTTTGAGAACTGTTTGTTCATATCATTTAATTACTTATCTATTTGGGACTGGATCCCTAACTCTTACCAGAGAAATGTGATACAAAATTTGTTTTCCCCCCATTTGACTATTTCCCTTCTTGTCCTATTTACATTTAATGTTGTCTATGCAGGAACTTTTCAATTTCAAGTAATCAGTCATCTGTTTTATCATTTGTAATTGCCTCTATCTGTTGTTGGATTAAGAACTCCCGCCCATAACAGTAAGAAGTATATGATCTGTTTTTCTTCTGATTTTTAAAAATAGTGTTTCTTAAAATCATTAATATTAAGGCTACATATACATTTAGAATGTATTGTGAAATATGATGGAAGGTATTGGCCTACACTTAATTTCTGCCACAACTATTTTCTAGTTTTCCCAGTAGTTGTTATCAAAAAAGGTTTTCCCCTAAGTAATTTATATTTTCTACATCTCCTGTGTCCAGTTTGTTCCATTGATTTATCACACTATTTTTTAAGCAATACCTGATGTGGGATCTAGAAGTATTATTCCCCCTTCATCCCTGCTTCTTTTCATCATTTCCCTTGATATTGTAGTTTTTTATCTTTCCAAATAAGTTTTGTTATTATTTTATCAAGTTCTATAAAGTATCCCTTTCATAATTTCATTGACATAGCATTAAAATGTAAATTAACTTTGTAAAGTATTTTTGTTTTGTTATATTGGCACAACCTAGCCATGAACACTTCTTTAAAGAACATTTTGTAATTGTATCTTTACAAGGCTTTTGTGTACTTTATAAGCCTGTCCCCAGATATTTTATGCATTTTGTAGTTACTTGGGATAGGATTTCCCTTTCTATTAATTGTTTCTTGTGTTTTGTTATTATTGTATAAAAATGCTGATTTTTGAGGGTATTATTTTGTAGCCTGCAGCTTTGCTGGTTATTACCTCAATTTGTAACTGCTGATTCTCTAAATATAACATCATAACAGCAAACTGGGATAGTTTTATCTCCTCTTTACTTATCTTTATGCCTTTAATTTCCTTGTCTTGTTGATGTTGCTAGTATTTTTCAGAACTCTATTATAAACAATGGGATAGTAGGCATCCTTGCTTCACTTCCACATTTATTGGGAAAGATTCTAGTGTATCCCCATTGCAAATAATGCTTAGTTTAGGTTTTAGATGCCTTCTATGATATTTTTAAAAAGTCCCTCTGTGTCTATACTTTGTATTAAAAAAGTGTTGTACAGGGGCAGCTAGGTGGCGCAGTAGATAAAGCACCAGTCCTGGATTCAGGAGGACTTAAGTTCAGATCTGATCTCAGACACTTGACACTAGCTGTGTGACCCTGGGCAAGTCACTTAACCCTCATTGCCCTGCCCCCCCCTAAAGTGTTGTACCTTGTCAAAGGCTTTTTTTTTTTTTTTTTTGCATTTTTTGAGTTGAACGCATTATTTTGGATGTTTTGGTTTTTAATATAATATGCTGATTTTTTTATGTTTAACTATCTTTGCATCCTTGGCATAATCTTCCTTCGTTATGATAATAATTTCTTGGATAGATTGCTATAGTTTCTTTGATAAGATTTTGGTTTTTTGAGTCAATATATTGGCCTATAATTTTCCTTCTATGTTTTATCTTTCTCTGGTTTAGGTATTAGGACTATATTTACCTTAGAAAAGGATTCTGGTAAAGTTCTTTTCTCAATTTTTGAGAAAAATTTGTGAAGTATTGGTATTAATTGTTTAATTAATTAATTAATTAATTGTTGAGAGAATTCTCCAGTGAATCCATTAGGACGAGGAGTGTTTTTCCCTCCTAACTCCTAAAGGTAGTTCCTTTACAACTACCTCCTAGGGTTGTTGTGAGGATGAAATGAGATGATACTTATAAAGCACTTGGCATTGTGCCTGGCACATAGTAAGTGCTACATAAATGTAAGTTGTTGTTATTGTTGTTGTTAATTTTACTGCCATATACGTAAAGGACAGATTAATTATTTTTACCTCTTTACATTTTTTGTTTTGTTTTGTTTTTGCAGTATTTCTGTGCCATATAATATGGTCAGTTTTTTAGAAGGTTCCATATGGTGCTGAGAAATATGTATAGTCTTTTGCCATTCCATTTAGAAGATATCATACATCTTTTAACTCGTTTCTTCTGTAATTTATTCAGTTCCATGGTTTCCCTTTTGTTTATCTTTCTATTAGACTTATACAAAACTGAGAGGACTATTGAAGTCTTTTGGCACTATTGTGTTACTATCTGTCTTTTTATCACTCAGTTAATGTTACTTTTATGAATTTGGTTGCTGAGGCATTTGGAACATTCAGATTTATTACTGATACTGGTTTGTTGTCTATGGTTCCTTTCACCGTTATGTAATTTCCTTGTTATTTCTTGTTATTTGTTTTTGCTTTGTTAGATAACATGATTGCAACTCCCAGTTTTTTGGATTCACTAGATGTAAAATACATTCTCCTCCCCTCCCCCCCCATTCCTCAGTTTTATTTTGAGTATGTCTCTTCCCCTAGGATCTCCCCTCCCCCGATTCCCTTTGAGGTTTTGTTTATTGGTTCCTTTTTCTGCTTTTTATCTGGTTATTTCATTCTTCCCCTCTTTTTTCTTCTCACTCGTGTAGATTCTCCCTTCCTCTCTTCCCCTTCAACTGCTCCTGTTTATTAGTTTTTTAAATTTTGCTTTTTGTCCCCTTTTCCAGAGAGGGTTTCTCTAACTCTCTTATTTGTTTTCTCTTTCTGCTCTACACTCTCATTCTCTACTTCCTGGCCCTTTTAATTATCTAGTTTCTATTCTCTGTACTCCTCCTGGAATCATAACTTCCAAAGTATCCATTCTGGAATCTCTTTGCTTGACAGTATGTTGTTGTTCATTTCTGTTCCACTCTTTGTGACACCATTTGTAGTTTTCTTGGCAAAGATACTGGAGTTGTTTGCCATTTCCTTCTCCAGCTCATTTTACATCTTTCTAAACTAAGACAAACAGGATTAAGTGACTTGTCCAGGATCACACAGCTAGTAAGTGTCTGAGGCCAGATTTGAACCCATGAAAATGAGCCTTACTAACTCCAAGACTGGCACTCTATCCACTTTACCACCTACCTGCCCTGGCCCTGAGTATAGGATTCCCCTTTTCTATTGTGTCTCACTACCAGAACAAAACCAATTCCTCCAGGTGACCAAGAAGCCACTGCCCCATGGTAGGGCCCCTCCCAGACCATGTCACTGATTTTGAAGCCCACCATTGATCTCTTCCTGGTTACATTCTTTTGTTCATATGCTTCAGAATCTCCTTCCTGGGTCTGTACTCTCCTCTCCCAGGTGCCAGTTGCCCCTATTATATCCACTTCCCTTCCTCCAGAGGTAGGACAAGTGGTCTTATAAAACATCAAATCCCTTAGACCACACCAAGCACAAATGCCTATTTTCACTCCTGTAGGAGTCTTCCTCAGGAGAATCCCCTCCCACTACTAAAAAAGGACTTTCTCCTTTCTCACTGCCATTTCAATTCTTTTTCTCACCTTCCCCACTCCTCTGCACTTTAAAAGAATTAATGTTAACTTTTAAACTTTTTCATCCACGTTTACTAAAAAGAACATTATAATATCGACCATTTATATACATTTGAAGTGCTGGAATTTCATTTGAAATAACCTTTATAATTTATTATTTGATTTTCAGGACTTTGAATTTATGGTTTACGACTACAGTTTATGGTTTACCTAGCAAAGAAAAGGAATGCAGTATTCAATGTACACATTAGTTTCTGTAGCCATTTCTTAGCTTTTTTTCCCCAGATATACTAGTTTTCAATTTTTGCTTTTTTTTTTTTTTTGCAGGGCAATGAGGGTTAAGTGACTTGTCCAGGGTCACAGCTAATTAAGTGTCAAGTGTCTGAGGCCAAATTTGAACTCACGGAGTCTTGAATCCAGGGCCGGTGCTTTATCCACTGCGTCACCTGGCTGCCCCACCAATTTTTGCTTTTTAATGACCCATTAAAAGTGCTGCAGATTCTACTTGACAAATATCTTGTTATATATGAAAGAAAAGCTATCTATTGTAATCACAAGTTAAAAATAGTTCTTCTTGACACTAAATATGTTATCCTGTTAAATTTCTTTTAAAATTGTGCCTCTTTATTTCTTGGTCCCTTCTAAGTGAGAAATCACATGTGCTAGGAGGTCAGGTGTAGAATGCAGAAACCTGTCTCCAAAGGGATTTACAAATGTCCCTTTCTTACCCACCTCCCCATGCCCCATATACACAGAAGCCTTGTGTTCATCAGCCTTTCCATACTAGTGAAGGGCCCATTGCCCCAGATTGTCTTTGCTTCACTTTTGGATTTCTGTTTCATTCGCAAGCACTCATGATTGGGATGAATGGTACCATAGAGGAGGAATGGGGTAGGAATTGGCCATGGATTTCATTGACACTGGGAACTCACAGTTGAGGTAGCCTCACTGTTTCTCTGCTCTTACAGTCTTGGAGAGTAGCCCAGAGCACCGAGAAATGTTTGAGAGGTTTGACCAGCTCCATTGACAGTATGTGTCAGAGGCAGAATTTGGATTTCCCAAAGTCTTCCTGGCATCAAGGGCAGCTCGTTCCACTAGGACATGCTGTTTTTAATGGGGAGGGAGATGGTAGAATTCAGGTTGTTTTGGAGGCATAAGACACTGGGTTAGTTAACGTCCATACTATGTTAATTCCCAGAAGATAAAGAGAAATTAATATTCCAAAAATTGACATGAGTCAACCTTGTCCACAAATGACCAGATAACTCAATTTTGATTTAACTGTCCGTTTCAGTACAACTGTAACAGGGAATGTGTAAGCATCTCTAGGAAATTCAGAAACCCTATCAGGTCCTATTCCAGGTGTGGATAGAGGGGCCTGAGGATAGCAATTAAAAAACCAAAGTTCTTTAAATTACCTTGTAAATTACAATGTCTAACATTCACATGGGCATCAGCTGACAGAGGAGAGAACTTGGCTTTAGATTTAGTTAAGATTTAGGTTCAAGGGGCAGCTAGATGGTGTAGTGGATGAAGCACCAGCCCTGGATTTGGGAGGACCTGAGTTCAAATGTGGTCTCGGATACTTGAACTTACTAGCTGTGTGACCCTGGGCAAGTCACTTAACCCTCTTTGCCCTGCAAAAAAAAAAAAAAACCCAAAACAAAACAAAAACAGATTTAGGTTCAAGTACTGCCTTTGGCACTTAAGATGTTGTGTGACCTTGGGCTTAACTTAACCTCTCAGTTTCCCTCTAAGTCTATAAATTACAAATGAATTGATCTGTGTTTGTGGAGGAAGTTTCCACACTGAGAATTCCTCACACCAATGCCGTCCCAGGTTTGGACATTCTCTTATCCTCTTCCCCATCCCCCACCCCCACACACCATTTCAGATATGGGCTTAGAAAAACTAAATAAGGGTTTACTAGTTTGATTTTAACTTTGAGACCCTTATGAGGTACTCTCCCACTTAACTGGAAACATGAAGCCTAAAGAGACCCCCCTAGGCTAGGATTTCTGACCCTATCACCACAATCTTCTCACTCTGTCTGAGGCCTCTCAAAAAGGAGAGGATGACATACATGGTCCTAGTTTTTGCTGCCCGTTATTGTCAAAACGTTGGTTGGTTAGAAATATCATCACTTAGATTAAACAACCTGTAGATTAAACAAATAGGACTCTCAAGGTATTTCTGGTTTTAATTTAATATGTGCCTCGATTTTCTTGGTGCATCATTGAGTGTTGGCCATTCATACTTAACTCTCTTAATGAAAGAAAGCAGTGGTACAGATAACTTAAAAAGCAGCCAAGATGGGAAAAAGCAGCTTCATGGCAATAAGATGCAGGAAATCAATTATTCATGTTTTAAAGTCAGAAAATAAGGAAGACTGTCATTAAAGTGGTTGTTTGGTTGTGGGGTTTTTTTGCAATAGATTTAGTTTCCTAATTCTTGTTTTCTAAAATTAATTTTTTATTCCTTGGGTACACATTAACTTAATAGCAGGAGGAGAGGTAGCCCTGAAATGTATCGATTGGCATTGGGAAATAAGATTGCAGAATCACATTTGGAGCTAGAAGGAAACTTGGAGGTCATCTAATCCAACCTCTTCATCTTTGAGATGAGACTGAGGCCAGGAAGGGCAAGTGACTGACTACCCCAGCACCACATTTGTGTCTTCAGCTGGGATTTGAACCTCATCTTCTCACTCACTGACCTCCATCAGGGGGGGTTCTCTTGTGGTCACTTCAAATTCTTAAAAATTTCAAAGCATTGTATAGTACACATAGTTAAGTTCTTGATTTGTAGATCCAATTGTGGGGTGACTTTCCCTTTTTTTTAAAACAAAAGTATTTAAAGTTCAGTGGAACATTATGTACTGAGTGTTTTGGATAGAAGTTACTGGCTTATTTTTAATAGTGAGTGCATTTGACCCAAACTTAGTTGTCTTCTCTCTGTGTTGGTTGCTATGGTACCTTTATTAACAATACAGTTCCAAAATAAACCATTCTGTGATATTAACAGATTAACTAATTTCCATGTGGTTTCATGAGGTCATTGAAAGAGGGTTGATGTCTAATATACACAAACATTTGCTCTTAGTTTCGTGTCTATTTTTTCCAAAAGGTTGAAAGAAACAAATGCCACTCCACCAGATGCCAAGTTCTGTACTATTTGCTGAGGACATACATACAAAAGATCAACAAATCCCTGTCCTCTGGGAGCTTCTGTTTTTCTAGTTAAAGGTATAGTCAGGTAGAAACTAAGCTCTTTGCCCAGTAAGACAAAACAGGAAAGAAAATGTCTTATTGATAGGAAACAGAAAACAACAGTGACATTACTTTTGAGGGGACAACTTCAAACAAAAGAAAAAGAGCAGAGGGCAGCGTTTTGAATCTGAATTTTCATTTCTGTGATCACATTTTCAGGGAACCTAAGACTTTTAGTACTGTCTCATTTAGGAGACAAAGTCTGTTTACAATACAAGAACTTTCTTCAGATAATTTCTTCCTTAGGGACTCCTGAACTAATTTTAAAACGTTGCCACAAAACTAATTTGGAAACATTAGATAATGTACCACCCTTTGCACACGAAGCGGGAAGAGCCTTCTTCACATCTCCACCAGTCAAGATCCTCCCATTTTCTTTTCCCAAGGTAAGGCTCAAGTACTTCCTCCTACAAGAGCTTTCTCTCTGGCTGACCCCAGTGCCTGGAATGCTTTCCTTCCAACCCTGACTTCCTTTAAGTCCCAGATAAAGTCTGACCTTCTACAGGAAGTCTTCCCCAAGCCCTGGTCATTCCAGTCCCTTTACCTCTCGTCATTATTCCCTACTTGTCCTGCCTGTAGCTTGCTTTGCTTATGTTTTCTTTTTGTGTGTCTTTTCTTACCCTTCTTAGATTTGTAAGCTCCTTGAGGGGGAAGGGACTATCTTTTGCCTCTCTCTATCCCCAGCGCATAGCACTGTGCCTGGCACATAGTAGGACCTTGATAAATGTTTATGAATTGATTAACTAGAATCCTTCCTTGGGCTACCAAGAAGAAAAGATTCAACCATTCCCAGTCCTTTGTGCCTTTCTTTTCTTTTGTAATCTCTGTCACATAAGCTTTTGTCATAAACTTGGACTTGTCTACTTGTTTCATCCTCCTGTTAAGATGTAAGTATTAGATAAAAAGCTATCATTCCCTCTCTCCCAGTGGGGGGGCCCCCCATCCCCCTTCTTGGTATCTCCAATTGAATTTTACTCTTGTATGCTTTCTCCAATGGCTTCTGGCTGCACTGTTCTTTCTCTCTGTCCTTACTCCCTAGAGGTCATTCATTTAGTGCTGCTTGTGTTGGGGGCTTCCCTTGTATCATAGTCTCAAAGAAGTTTGTACTCATTTTAATTGCAGCAAACTCCAGTCTTACTCACTTCTCTTATTCTCTCTAGCTCCTGGCATGGGGCTTTGCTCATACCGTAAGAGTGTTCTAATTGCTATTATGACTTGTATTTAATTGCAGTAGCAATTTGTAATAGATTACACTGTTACACCAATAAATTACACTATTAATCTAAAGCACAAACTGTAGCTAACGTGGATTTACAGCTAAAAGGAAATATGAACAGCCTTCTAGTCTAACCTGCCCAGTTTATAGAGTGGGAGCGCAAATCTTAAAGAAGAGAAATGATTTGACTTGTGGTGGAGCAAGGAGTTAATAGTCAGGCAGTGATCACACTCTGGGTCTTCTGTCTCCAAATTCACCATTCCTTCTATTGAGCCGTGCACAGAACCCTTTTTAACAACATTCACCTGTTCCTCCTACCTCTTGACCAGCTGTAGCCAAGTACCAGTATTGGGAGCACAGTCTTGTGACTGTGAAACACAGGAAAACTAACTGGACCAAATGGGAATTCAGCCTTCAACCTTGGCTTCATTAAGCACCATTTTCAAACTCTCTGGTCCTCAGACTTTAGCTTGGGGAACAATTTAGCCAGGTCCAAGGCCCCACGGACCTTTTATTTTACTCACACTTACACATACATACACACACACACACACAAACACATGTCAAGCTTTTGCCTGGGTAAATAACAATTATTGTGGTTACATTTTTAAAAATTGTCTCTTTCTCCCTTTGTGATGTATATTTGTGATGACATATTTGTATACGTGGATGCAAATTGCAAGAAACAAGTGCTAAGGTTTTTATGTACATCCATCTTCTTTGCCTCTTGATAAGCCTGAAGATTGACAATGACTAACACAGGTTAGCTGTAACTTAATTTTGTAAACACAGGCTTTATTCTGAAAAAATTAAAACCACGTCAGTGTATCTTCATAAATGAACACTTAAGTGCCTATAGATACTAGACACTGAGAGAGATGCTAAGATGAATAGTATTCTTTACCTACAAGGAGCTTCTTAACTAGTTTTGTTAGAACATATGGAGTTATAGATAGATAAGTAACCACAGAAAAGCATCTACAAGTGCCAAATAAGTGGGCCATGCTGCACTTGGATAAAAACAAAAATCAGTTACACAAATCATGGCCTCTGGAGATCTGGACTTTATAGTAGTAGTTCATCTGGAAAGGACGTAGGAATTTTAATGTGCTTCAACAGCAGGTATTTATTATCTGCCTACTATGTGCTAGAGGTAGCTCGGTGGTGCAGTGAATAAAGTGTCGGGCCTGAAGTGAGAAACATCTTATTGAGTTCAGATTTGGCCTCATAGGCTAGCTGTGTGACCCTGGGCAAGTCACTTCGCCCTGTTTGCCCCAGTTTCCTCAGCTATAAAATGAGCTGGAGAAAGAAATGACAAGCCAATTATCTCTGCAAAGAAGACCCCAAATGGGGTCAATGAAGAATTAGACACGACAAATGACAGAACAGCAACAAACTACGTGCTGCACACCATGATGCATTCTGGGGACACAGAAACAAAAAGGGACATATTTCCTGCCCTCCAGGAACTTGTATCATATGGGGAAGAGACTACATATGTATATAGGCACAAAGTAATTCAGGATGAGGGGAGGCACTCACACTCAAGGCTTCACATGGAATAATGACAGTCGAGCTGTAGGCACAGGGATGAGTCAGTACAAAAACATGGAGAGATGCTTTTGGACCTCTCCATGGAAAATGGAATATGTATGAGGAATAGTAAGAAGGTAAGTTTGGCTGGACTGAAGAGTGTGTGAATCAAGTAATGGTCAATGAGGTAGGAAAGGCAGATGGGAGTAAAATTATGAAAGGCTTTCAGTGGTGTTTATATTTGACCCAAAGGGTAATAGAGAGCCACAGGAGTTTGAGTAAGAGAATGACATGACAGTATGTGTGCTTTCAGAAAATCCCATTGGCAGCTGTTTGGAAGAATGGAGTGGAGAGGGAAGAGGCTTGAGGCAGGGACACCAATTAGGAAGCTACATCTGAGCTAGGATGGTGGGTATTGTGAGTAAGGGAAGAGGTTGATGCAAGAGGTTTCGTGGGGGTAGAAATCACATTTGGGAACTAAGTGGGTGTGAGGGCTTTGTGGATGATGACACCACGGTTACTGTCTTGAGTGACTAGGAGGACCGTGGTGCAGTTGACTCAGTGTCGAAAAGGGAAGATGGAAGTAAAATGAGCCAATGTGTTCTCAGGAATCATTTCTAGAAATCTAGTGTTTACAATGAGAGAAGTGAGTTTCCCTGCTCTGTATTTTGTCATACCATATCAGAGGTATTGTGTTCAGTCTTTGGAGGTACATTCACGAGGTATATGACCTTGGGCCTTGTCCTAGATGAGGAGGATTCAGAATTGTCAAAATGAGGAACACTCGAAGGAACTTGGAATGGTTAAAGTAGATTTGGATATAACAATCTTTAAGTATATGAAGGGCTCCCACGCGGGAGAAAGCTGTGGAGGATAGAACCAAAATGGGGGGTGGGGATTTCTAGAGAGGTAGGTTTCTATTCAACATTTAGGAGAATTTCTTTACAATTAATGCTGTCTCAAAAAAACCAAATGAATACTTTCAGGTACTGAGTTCCCAGTTCCTAGAATTCTTTCAGTAGAAGTTGCATGAATAGTGGTCAGGGTTGTAGAGGGTTCTTATGTTTCAAGTAGGGGCTGGATGTGATGACCTAAAATCTCTCTCAAAACTTTAGGACTCAAGGAATCTGTCTTTTCCATATGGATTCATAAGACCAGATTGTGAAGGGCCATGGAATTCTGTAGGAGCTACTGAGGGGGGTGGGAGTTGGGGATGGGGAGGCAGGGAAGGAGGAAGAGATGGAAGGAGGGCGAGAGACAGCATGTATGAATATGGGGTGGGGATGGGCACTGGATCAAGGTAATACTTTAGGAAGGCAAGTCTAGTAGTGGTTTATAGGATGATTGGAAGGAGAGATAGAGATGAGAGACAGAGAACAGTTAGCAGAAAATTCTAATAGTACAGCCTTGATGACAGTTTTGGCCAAGATGGTAGCAGTAGGGTAATGGCGAGGAAACATCTAATATCTATTTTTTTAATGTTGTGGCTATATTTATTTTTTTAAAACCCTCATAAAACCCTTACACAAGCTTTGAACATTTGCAAAACTTTTTCTCACAACCACTCTTTCTTAAGAAAAAACCAAAACATTTTTTATTTAAAGTTTTGAATTCCAAACTTTATTCCTCCTTCTCAGCCTCCCCTTCTCCTCCTTGAGGCTGTAAGTAATTCATCTAATATTTTTTTTTGTCTTGTTTTGTTTTGTTTTGTAAGGCAATTGGGGTTAAGTGACTTGCCTAGGGTCACACAGCTAGTAAGTATAAAGTGTCTGAGGCTGGATTTGAACTCAGTTCCTCCTGAATCTAGGGCCAGTGCTCTATGCTCATCTAATATTTTAAAAAATAAATAAGTAAAATTTCTAGTATTCCAAAGTCTATGTGAAGACTATGCAAAAAACCACGACTCCTGTATTCAAAGGGCTTGATCTACAAAAGCAATTTTATGGTAGTTAAGTAGAGAAAAGTGAGTAAACGAAACTTGACGGTGGTAGATTTTGAAGAAGTGAAGTTGTGATGGAGAAGGGACTAAGGTCCTCATCTTTGACATTCTCACTCTGAAAGAATTACTGAACAGTTGGCAAAGTGAAATTGCTAAAGAATAATTCCTGTAGTGTTTTATGTTGTTGGAAAGATATTAGAAAGAACAGAACTGTAGCAATTTGAATTTGGATGAGAGAGGGGAGGGTGTACAGACCTAGGATTGCATTCTTGGTGCAGTGCTGTTGAGATTTCTGTACCAGTACTTGAGTAAATAAAGGTGGAGGGAACTTTGTTTTTTAATAGAGTACTTTCATTAAAAGTTTAGTTGGGGGCGGCTAGGTGGTACAGTAGATAAAGCACAGGCCCTGGATTCAGAAGGACCTGAGTTCAAATGTGGCCTCAGACACTTGACACTTACTAGCTGTGTGACCCTGGGCAAGTCACTTAACCCCCATTGCCCCGCAAAAAATAAAATAAAATAAAATAAAAAAATTTAAAAAATTAAAAAAAAGTTTAGTTAACATTTTGTTATTATTACAGATTATGCTCATACTATACTTTCATTTGGGTTGTGCCAAGTCAGCAAGTATTTGTTAAGAACCTACTGTGTGACAGCACTGTGTCAAGTACTAGGGATCCATGTATAGGAGACATTCTAGAATTTCCATTTGTCTTGAATTCTTCAGTGAGTGTCCCCTTCACCTTCTGATCCAGACTTCTGCTTCTGTCCTCTAAAAAAGTCAAATCTTGATTTGTGAAAAGGTTGATTATTCAGATAGGGTAATCCAAACCTTCCATTTCCTTTCTACTTTTCCCCCTCTTGATCATTTTAGTGCTTTTTGTGGACTTTTGCCAAAAGGAAGGCAAGAAAAGGGAGGAATTATGTCACTTCTATAACTCTCTCTTGCACAGCTTGATGGGGAAAAGAAGCCTGAAACTAAAGACCCAAATGGATATTATGCATGCATTTATTTTTTCTCTTCTCCCTTTCTTCCATTAGCCTGTGCTAATGATTTTTTTTTTTTTTTTAGTGAGGCAATTGGGGTCAAGTGACTTGCCTAAGGTCACACAGCTAGTAAGTGTTAAGTGTCTGAGGCCGGATCTGAACTCAGGTACTCCTGACTCCAGGGCCAGTGCTCTATCCACTGCGCCACCTAGCTGCCCCGCTAATGATTTTCTTGAAGGAAAAAAACCCAACACATGATTTTCTATATTAGATGCTCTTAGACTTTGCTTTAACTAAATTAATAGCGCAGTAGCCTCCAAACTAGGGGAGTGAGCTCTGCCACCGATTGGAGGATGGCGTGTCAGAGATGAGATGTGTATAATTTACCAGTGGGAGGGTGGGGAAATGGGTAGCAAACCATTCTCTGGGTAACAGCTAGTCACAATCCTGAGGGCTTTACCATCATCCCCTAACAGTCAGCTCCCTTTCTCTACTGTGCAAGTTCCTAATCTCCTCCCTGTCCAGGGTGTTTCTGGAGTAACCTAATTACTACTTGGGTCTCTAAAGCAGCAGCTGCATGGATGTTATTGGGGAAAACTCCCACCTTTATGCTGTATACCCACTCCTCTGCCCTGGATGAGTGACAGACACCCTTTGGAAAGCACACTCTGCTTCCTGAGCATTGAATAGTGAATAAGTCCCATATTGCTCTTTTCGTTTTGGGTGAGACAAAACAAGACTTTCAGGATAAACAGACATAGCAGGGGCAGCTAAGTGGTGCAGTGGATTGAGAACTGGCCCTGGATTCAGGAGGACCTGAGTTCAAATCCAGCCTCAGACACTTGACACTTACTAGCTGTGTGATCCTGGGCAAGTCACTCATTGCCCTGCCAAAACAAAAAAAACAAAAAACAAAAATAGGCATAGGATCAGTTGCAATTTGTAGCAATGATCTTGTTCATCTTAATATATTATCTCTCTCTCCCCGAAACCCACAGCCATTCTGAACTTCTTCTTTCAAGGGTACCCAGGCTTGCAACCTCAGCCTCATCTTTGACTTCTCATTCTCCTTCAGTCCATATATTAAGTCAGTGGTCAGATTTTGTCTAACATCTCTTGTATATATACACCTTTCTCCACTCACACAACACCTGATACAGGTCCCCATCACCTGTCACAGGGAAGATTTTCAGTAGCCTCAGGCGTTCTGCCCATCTCACACCTCTCTCCTCTCTAATCCATCTTCCACTCAGCTGCCAAAAGTATTTTCATGATGCTCAGATCTGATTGCACCTTTGAATTAAATTCTAGTGACTTCCTAGAATCAAATATTGACTTTTTAAAAAATGAGTATTTTAATGTTTTATGATATATGTAATTATTAGTATGGTAATATGTGTGTATATATTATATATATAATTTACAAATAAGTAAATATGTACCTATTAGGGGTGCATGTTCAATATTTCTTACTGATGGAACAGGATCGGAAAAGCTTGGAGACTGCTGAGGTCTCATTTGCACAATAGTCTTGTGTAACAACAATAGCTAACATTTATATAGTGCTTTGTGGTTTGCAAAGCACCTTGCATAACTTAACTGATTTGATCAGCACAGTAAAACCTTTTAAGGTCTAAGTGTTATTGTTCTCATTTTATAGATGAGGAAACTGAGGTTGAGAATGACTTGATTTGAATTCAGGTCTTCCTGATTCCAAGCCCAACACTTTATCAGTTGTGCCACTTGGCTTCTGTATATATTTGGTTATAAACAAATGTTCATACTGAGAAGCTTTCTGAAAATGCTTATTTTAAACTTGTAGACAATAGGCTGCATTCCCCCTAAAATGAGATTGAAGAATGGCAAATAATTCTAGCAGGATAATTCTTGAAGCACAGTTGTCTCCTCCAACACTACAGAGCCCCCTTTAATAGATCTGTGACTGCAATGATATTCCTTTTGTCACAAGCCCTCCCTCCATTATCCCTCTTGTTCTTGTGTTTGCATAAATCCCCTAGAGAGGTTCTTTTCCTTCCTCTCTCTCTAATATTTTGGGTATAGTTAGGCAGACTGGGCTATCCTCTTATCCTTCAACTGACGCACCTTATCCAAAACCTGCCTTAGTTCAAATCTAGCCTCAAACACTTTGAGCAAGTCACTCCTCAGTTTCCTCAACTGTAAAATGAGAAAAATAGCTTCTACCTCCTAGGGTTGTGAGGATCCAATGAGATAACATTAATAAAGCACTTAAGCAAAGTGTCTGGCACATGTTGTTGTTGAGTTGTTTTAGTTCTGTCCAACTCTTCATGACTCCATTTTATTTTCTTGGCAAAGATACTGGAAGTTTGCCATTTCCTTTTGCAGGTCATTTTACAGATGAGAAAACTGAGGCAAACAGGGTGAAGTGACTTTCCTAGGGTCACATAGGTAGTGTCTGAGGTAAGATGTATGGAACACAACACTTTATCCACTGTACCACCTAGCTGCTCTGACACATACTAGGTACTTAATAATTGCTTGTTCCTTCCCCCTCTTTTCCTTTCCCCTCACCTCTTATTCTCCTATGTTTTTCTTCAAGGACAATTTCAATGAATGTATAGGCTGTTCTCATAAGGATTTTAGAGAGGTGAGAAAGGAGGCATGTAAGTTGGTAGTTAGCCTCTTAGTTGCAGTTTTGGTAATAATATTGTCCTTGACTTTTTCCATTCTTTGAATTTTTCTCCCTTTGGACATATCTTGAAAATTTATCCCCAGGTAGCCTTAACATTACTACCTTCAGCACAGATTCTGCTCTTTTGTATGTATTTGGTCAGGTGAAGCTGCTTTTCCCAACTTCAGTTTTAAACATCACTTTGTTGAATTCCTTCCAGTTTCAATGATTTTACTGTCAATTCTTTACTTCCACCTAACACCAAAGGTGCTGTGGCAGCCTGGCTATATCTCTTTTCCTTTTTGTGGGGGGCAATAGCCATCTCATTAGTTTAGGAGCATGAGATGTGTGTGTTTTTAATATATCTTTCTTTTTTGATATCTTTTTATTTGTTAAATTAAATATTTCCCAATTACATGTAAAACATTTTTAACACTCATTTTAAAAAAAAGTTTGGGTTCCACTTTCTTTCCCTCCCATTCCTCTCCTTTTCTTGAGAAGGCAAGAATTTTATAACAATTTAAAATATGTGAAATCCTGCAAAACATTTCCATGTTAGACATGTTGCAAAAGAAAGCACAAAAAACCCCTAGAAAAATTTTAAAAGTTTTAAAAATTATTCTTCAATCCAAATTGAGTTCCTCAGTTCTCTCTCTGGAGGTAGATAGCATTTTTCATCGTGTATCCTCTGGAATTGTCTTGAATTGTTGTCTTGATCAGAGTATGGAGTCTTTCATAGTTGATCATCTTACAATATTGCTATTCCTGTGTACATTGTTCTCCTGGTTTTACTCACTTTATTTTGCATCAGTCCATATAGGTCTTCCCAGGCGTTTATGAGAGCATTCTGCTCGTCATTTCTTATAGCACAATAGTATTCCATCACAATCTTAGACCACGATTTTTCAGCCATTTCCTCAAATGATGTGCATCCCCTGGATTTCCAGGTATTTGCCAAGGAGTGTGATGTTTGCCACCTATGGCTTATGGAACTCCTACCCTTTCTTGCTGTGTTTCAGTGAACTTTAGTAACACATTTGGTATCCACTGGTCATCTAACCCTCACCTGTGGCTCCAAGAAGGTGTAACATGGTCAGTGGCCACAGCTTGGTACAACCATCTTGGCAGATGAGCTCAACCAGACTGAGGGTACCTGACAGGCCTCAAACTCTCTGGTGAGTTAGGGGCCTGTCTAACCCAATAATACAAAGAACGGGAGGTTGAGAACAGTTTGTTCCAAAAGCAGCTGAAGCAGGTGCTGTGGAGTGCTCAGAGCTTAGACAGACATTGAGGTTATCCAGTGCATCCTGGGCCATCACCAGTTATCTGAACTTTTGTCTTGCTGTTAGACTTCACTGACTTTGGAAGAGAGAGTGAGGCTGATGGCTTTGTGCATTTCTGCCTTACTTAAATCCAATTCATACCTGAGTCAAGACATCATTCTGGGATGCCATTAGTCCTCTTTGTAAACAAAGGATGAACAACAAGTAACACATACAGAACATGATGGAGTCAACTGCACAAGCATGGCGTGATTTTATACAGCCCTCTTATTCATAATGATGGGGAAAAATAAATGCAGATAAATTAAACAGATGCCGCTGGTCTGTGACCCTTTACTCAAATTGAGAGCCCTTGGCCTCGCCCACCGTCTCATGAGGTGCCCAGGCCAGACTTACTTCTATTTGGACTATAATCCTGACTCTGCAAACTTGTCCAACTCTCTTTTGTTTTGATTTTTTTTTTGTGGGGCAATGGGGGTTAAGTGACTTGCCCAGGGTCACACAGCTAGTAAGTGTCAAGTGTCTGAGGCCAGATTTGAACTCAGGTACTCCTGAATCCAGGACCGGTGCTTTATCCACTGTGCCACCTAGCCGCCCCCCGTCCAACTCTCTTTTCTGTGTTGTCTTCCATCATCAGAATGTAAGCTTCTTGAGGGTGGACACTGTCTTTTTTTGCTTGGATTTGTATCCCTAGAGCTTAACAGTGCCTGGCACACACTTAAATGCTTTATATATCTGTAGACATCTTCCTGCACATGGTTCTTCCAAGCCTGGGAAGCCTAAAACTTATTTTCTGGGTATCCCCACACTTCAAAGGTTAAAGAACAGTTTGGGAGTTCAGAGCTAAATCTCAAGGCTACTCAGAGACCTTGTTTTCTTTAGGAGAATCTCCTCTTTGGACCCTTGTACTCTGGCCATACCTCCAGTTTCTTGCTGCCTAGAGGGCACAGCCTTGCCATCGTGTCTTATCATGGGAAGCAGTTGCAAGAGAAGAGTCTGGCTCCTTCCATGATGACAGTCATTTTTTATCTCTCTGTCTCCTTGACAGCTGCCTGCGCCTTGTGTCACTTCCCTTCCCCCAGGCTTTGGGGCTCTTTTCATGTCACCCTGGCTCTGGAGCTTGGTAGGCAGGACTGTCAGACTCCCCAGCTGAGTCTGTTCCCTCTTCCTCTTCCTCCTCCACCCCTTGGCTCACCTTCTTATCTATTCATTAGAGCCAAGAGGAGGAGGGAAGGAAAAGTAAAGAGGTGCAGGCTTGATCTGTAAAAACCTCTTGTGATGACCAAATGTAGCAGATGAGGAAATTGCTGATGAGCAGATGAGGTAATGACTTGCCCGAGGATCAAATGGTTTCTAATTGTCAGAGTCAGAATTCAAACCAAGGTCTTTCTGACTAGGGTCCTATCTATTATTGTTCTTGCTGAGTCAGTCAGTTGGGTTCAACTCTACAGGACCCCATAAACTTTGTCCATGGAGTTTTCTTAGCAAAGATACCAGAGTGGTTTGCCATGTCATTCTCCAGTGTGTCCCCGTTTTTACAGATGAGGAACTGAGGCAAATATTAAACTAAAATCTAGGCAGCTTGCCAAAACTACAAGTTATAGAGGAGCATATCTGCAGTGGTAGAAGAGGGAGTTCCCTCACCAGGGATTTCCCCATTTTAGTGAAATCTCAGGTCCTTATCCATTATCTTTTTTGTTGAGGTTAGGTGGAAACTTCCTTTATGTAGTTAAATGAGATTTCTTTTTGTATTGTTATTTGGAGACTGGGGCCTAGATGAAAAGTATAGCTAGATAATATAACAAAAATGACAATTCTACCTTTTTTTTTTTTTAAGTGTCTGAGGCCAGATTTGAACTCAGGTACTCCTGACTCCAAGGCTGGTGCTTTATCCACTGCACCACCTAGCTGCCCCTCTACCTAAATTAATTTACCTATTCAGTGCCATACCAATCAAACTACCTAAAAATTATTTTATAGAGTTAGACAAAATAATAACAAAATTCATCTGGAAGAAAGAGAAGTCAAGAATATCAAGGGAACTAATGAAAAAAATGTACAGGAAGGTGGGCTAACCATACCAAATTTGAAGCTATACTATAAAGCAGCAGTCATCAAAACTGTTTGGTACTGGCTAAGAAATAGAGTGGTGAATCAATGGAATAGGTTAGGCACAGGAGACACAGTAGTAAATGACTATAGTAATCTATTGTTTGATAAACCCAAAGACTCCAGCTTCTGGGATAGGAATTCAATATTTGACAAAAACTGCTGGGAAAACTGGAAGATAGTATGGCAGAAATTAGGCATAGACCAACATCTTATACCTTATACTAAAATAAGGTCAAAATGGGTTCAAGATTTAGACATAAAGGGTGATACCATAGATAAATTAGGAGAGGAAGGTATGGTTTACCTCTCAGATCTATGGAGAGGAAAACAATTTATGTCCAAACAAGAGATAGAGCATATTATGAAATGCAAGATGGAAGACTTTGATTACATTAAATTAAAAAGGTTTTGAACAAACAGAAATAATACAGACCAAAATAGAAGGGAGGCAGAAAGCTGGGAAACAATTTTTACAGCCAGTGTTTCTTATAAAGGCCTCATTTCTAAAATATATAAGGAACTAAAGCAAATTTATAAGAATGTAAGTCACTCCCCAATTGAGAAATGGTCAAAGGATATGAATAGGCAATTTTTATTTGTTTTTGTTTTTTGTTTTTTTGAAGGGCAGTGAGGGTTAAGTGACTTACCCACGGTCCCACAGCTAGTGTCAAGTGTCTGAATCTGGCTTTGAACTGAGGTCCTCCTGAATCCAGGGAGAATAGGCAATTTTTAGATGAAGAAATCAAAGCTATCTATTGCCATATGAAAAAATGCTCTAAATCATTATTGATTAGAAAACTACAAATTAAAACAACTCTGAGGTACCACCTCACACCTATCAGATTGACTAATATGACAAAAAAGGAAAATAATAAATGTTGGAGGAGCTGTGGAAAAATTGGAATACTAATGCATTGTTGGTGGAGCTGTGAACTGATCCAACCATTCTGGAGAGCAATTTGGAACTATGCTCAAAGGGCTATGGTACCACTGCTTGATCTGTATCCTAAAGAGATCATAGAAGAGGGAAAAGGACCCACATGTACAAAAATATTTATAGCAGCTCTCTTTGTGGTGGCAAAGAATTGGAAATTGAGGGAATGCCCGTCAATTGGGGAATGGCTAAACAAGTTGTGGTATATGGATGTAATGGAATGCTATTGTGCTGTAAGAAATGATGAGCAGGAGGAGTTCAGAGAAACCTGGAAGGACTTACATGAACTGATGCTGACTGAGAGGAGCAGAACAGGAGAACATTGTACACAGTAACAGCAACATTGTGTGATAAACAATGGGGATAGACATGGTGTCTCTCAGCAGTGCAACGATCCAAAACAATTTCAAAGAAGTCATGATAGAGAGTGCTCTCAACATCCAGAAAAAAGAACTGTGGATTATGATGTTTTTTCCTTTTTTTTTTTTTTTTGAGGTTTTTCCCTTGTGCTCTGATTCTTTTTTCACAAGGTCACTAATGCAGAAATATGTTTAATGTGATTGCACATATATAACCTATATCAGATTGCTTTCTGTCTTGGGGAGGGGGGAAGGAAGGGAGGGTGGGAGAAAAACTTGGAACTAAAAATCCTATGAAAACAATTGTTGAAAACTATCCTTATATGAAACTTGAAAATAATAAAATACTTTTTTTTTTAAAGTATAGCTAGAGTCTTCTGCATAGAGGTGGTCCTTGAAACTTTGAGAATAAATGAGACTAGGCTGAGAGCTTGGAGAGAAAAGGGAAGAGGGCCAGAGTCCCTTGGGGGACAACCACTGTAAGGGGCCTCCCAGGAGGAGGAGGAGGAGGATCAGGATCGTGGAAGCATCATTAGATCATAGATCCAGAGCTGGGAGGGATATCAGAGTGCATCATTTCCTAAATGAGGAGCTTGAGGTCCAGCACAGAGCCTGCTAAAGGTCACATGGTGGGACATCTTGGGAATCAAAGGCCCTGGGTTCAAGTCCCATCTCTCATACTACCTATGTGACCTAGGACAAGTCACTGAACTTCCTCAGAGCCTCAGTTTCTTCATCTGTAAAGTTGTGGGATTGGACCAGATGGCTTTTGAAGTCCCTTTCATCTGCCAAACCTGGTATCAGAGTTGGCCTCACCACATACCACACTGATCCCTTAGAAAAGAAGGCAGAAGGAGCAACTTAACAAATAGAAGGAATAACAGGAAAGGACGGTATGTATCTCTGACCTTGAGGGAAGAAAGTATTCAGAAGGAGAGAGAATGATCACTCACCATGGTCAAAAGCTACAGACAGATGCAGGAGAGTTGTGATTGTTGTTTGTCTTTCATTCGAAGATGTCTCGAGTTGTACCAAGTCATCAGCCTCACTTTCCTCCAGAGTCATTGAAGTCCAGTGGCAGGACAAAAATCAGGATGACTGGCAATGACCCCATAGAGTAAGTACAGAAAAAAACCAGTGCAGAGAGTAGAATATCTTTAGGGAGCAGCAGGTTTTTGATTCCTCTCAAAAAAGAAAAGGAGTTTAGTTTGACATGACTTGAGCTTAATGAACCCATGCTGGTTTATAGTAATCACCTCTTGGTTATCTAAATGCTTAACACCTGATGTTCAACACCTTTATCAAGTTGAAGGTAAGATTGAGTTTATGATGCCCAGAGGGGAACAGAAGCTGAACCCTAGTGAATAACACACCTAAGCATCAGGCTAATGTCCTAAGGGTGGGTTTGGTTGGAAGAATTTTTCTGCACATGAATGAATTCTTTATTCTACAACCTTTTAAGTTAGGGCCTTAGAATAAATTTGCCAGCAACAAAGAAGAAACTCAGACTCTGTATACATATTTGGATGAATTATAGATACAGCCTAAGAAAAGCTATGGAAGCTACTGAAATTTCTGAGCTCATTTCTATTCCAAAGAAACAAACGAACAGCCCCAAATTTAGTAATGAACCTTACCACATGACAGGAAAATATGTATTTTTTGGAATGGAGCCATTATTTCCACAGCTAAATCAGTCTGGGGCTTGTTGGGAAAGCTGTTTTTCACCTCAGCCATGTTTTCTTAGTTTAGCAGAGTTTCAGTTGTGGAGAGAATTTATTAGAAACCCCTCTTCCTCCTAAAGTGATGGTAGATTCGGAGATGACGCCCTCTCTCCAGCTGCAGGCCAGGATGTTCCTGGGATCACAGAAGATCTTCTAGTCTCTCTCCCTCATTTTACTGAGAAGGAAACTGACACCCAAGCAGGTTAAGCCACTCCCCTAAGATCGTACAGGTGGGAAGAAGCATCAGAGGCAAGAGTGGAGCGAAGATCTTCCGATTTGGGAGGCAGTGTTCTTTCTACTGTACCATAATACTGAAAGTCGGATGAGGGTTTGTTTGTTGTGGTGCTTGTGTTCATGGTAGATTTTCACCCAGGGCTCCTGATGGCATCTCCGACCTGGGTGCTGGGGGCGGGAGGCAGGCTAGAGACCAGCAAAGGGGAGATTCTGAAGAATCAACTTAGCCTCTTCACTGTTTTTACCCCCTTCTTCTTCTTCTTCTTCTTTTTTAGTGAGGCAATTGGGGTTAAGTGACTTGCCCAGGGTCACACAGCTAGTAAGTGTTAAGTGTCTGAGGGTGGATTTGAACTCAGGTCCTCCTGACTCCAGGGCCGGTGCTCTATCCACTGCGCCACCTAGCTGCCCCATACCCTCTTCTTCACCTTTTGGATCACCCCCAATAGGAGTCGCGAACCTGGAAGAATTAGCTTGTTAGAACAATATTAAGATCAAGGACAAGAGAAAAGAAAAGAACTAGACAAGACTCCAATATGCCCAAAGAGATGGTATGTTAAGTGCAGGAAACCTGGGTGCTCACAATTAAGAGAGATACTAACTACTTGGAGGATTCCTGTGAGCCAGAGTTTGGAAGACATTGGCTGAAGTGGAGGGTCAGGTGGTTGGGAGGGGAGCAATTTCCCCAGGTGTGTGATAGACCTGGAGCCTAGCCAGGAAAAGACACTGCTGCTCCCTTGAGTTAGGAAGCTCAACTAGAAAAAGCATTTATTAAACCATGACTATGTGTCAGGCTCTGTGCTAAGAGAAAGAGAAGTCAGCCTTGGGGAATTGGGGAGGTACGAGTGAGATGCATTAGCCACAAAAGTCTGTGGCCCCAAGACTCAGGCCTACAGGAGGTGGTGACTAAGTTTTCTATTAGTTGTGTAAAAACAAGATGTACCTAGAAAAAACAGTTGGATCCTGTAAACTTCTGCCAAATAAGATGAGTAATAAAATTGACTACCTTTGGTTTCAACACTGTGTGGTTTGTGTCTCAAAATGAATTGTATACTTGAATGTAATCAGTGTATGGTTTAGGTTGTGAATTTTTTTTTAGGGGAAACCCTCCTGGTGGTACTAACAGAAAGTTACCCCCACACAGATAGTGAAGGGAGGTTTTCTGATGAGGGTTCTCCCTTTTACCATATGCTTGACTTTCTGACAAGGGAGACAACATATTTAAGATAGAGGAGTCCTGGGAAAAGTCTTGTTGGGAAGAAAACTTGGTCTGGCTTTACCAGGGTACGATTTTGCAAATGACAAGTTGTCGATTTTGTGGTGGGGGCCCATCTGAGTTCAAATGTGGCTCGCTGAATTGGGCTTTTAATTTCAGAAGTGGAGGGACTGTACCTCAGCATCTTAGTATACAAGGCATCTCCTTCATGTTGGTTGTGCTTCATGTGCTAGAATGCAATGAGAGGTTTGTACATCAGGATGTTCCAACCCACAAAATGCACTGCACTCTCACCCACAGATTTTTAACTAGTGTTGTTTTACCCACATTATAGGCAGTTTGTCATAATCTCTACATTTAGAAGGTTCAAGTGCATGTTGATTACAAAGCAAATTTAGATGGCTAATTATATGTTTTGTAAGTTAAGTCTACTGTGAAAGCCCTAATGCATGGGTGTTGACTTTCGTTCTTAAATGGTACGTTGCTTTGGGAGCTTCTTGTTTCTTTCCTCTCTGATTTTTAGATTTTAAAGAATGGACCTTGCCACATGTAAGAAATTGTTGGTAGGAGTTCTTCAGCAGTCTTTCCCACCTTAAAGATGTTCAGAGCTAAATAGCAGGCTGGGTAATGGCTCAAAGGACCACGAATGACTGAATTACATAAATTACAGATTGAGAACTAGAGGGACCTTAGAGGCAACTTCATCCAGCCGCCTCATTTTATTTTATTTTTCTTTTAACAACCATCTGCTTTCTCTTAATACACCTTCGGTGGGGGTGAAGGGAGGAAAACAAAACCCATGTAACAAACATGATGGTCAGAATAATAAATTCAGGCATTGGCTATGCATCTTAAATCTATCTCCTCTGTCTTAGGAGGTGAGCAGTATGCTTCATTATCTGTCCTCTGAAATCACGGTCCGTACTTCTCATTTTACAGATGAATAAACTGAGGCCCAGAGACATTAAATTAAATGACTTGCCCAAAGTCATATGGGTGACGGAGGCAGATAATTCAGTTTTTTCTGCCTCCAAAGTCAGTGCTGTTTCCATTGGATGTCACGTTGAAATCTTAAACTCAGACCCCCAAAGTCTTCTCCCTTTCAAAATTTCTATTACTTAAAAATATAATTTTTTTAATTTTTGCAGGGCAATGAGGGTTAAGTGACTTGCCCAGGGTCACACAGCTAGTAAAGTGTCTGAGATTGGATTTGAACTCAGGTCCTCCTGAATCCAGGGCCAATGCTTTATCCATTGTGCCCCTTACTTTTTTTTTCCTTTTCCCCAACTATCTATTTATTTATTCTTGGGATTTTTTTCCCCAGCAAAGATTTTTTTTTTGAGTTCAAAATTTTCCCCACCCTCTTTTCCCTCCCCTCTCCTGAAGCCAGCAAGCAGTCTTATATAGGTTATATATTACAATTATGTTAAACATATTTCAACATTAGTCATGTTATAAGAGAAGAATCAGAACAAAAGGAAAAAAACGCAAGAAAGAATAAACAACAACAACAAAAGTGAAAACAGTATGCTTCAATCTGCATTCACATGCCATAGTTCTTTTTCTGGATGTGGAGAGCATTTTTTCACCATAAGTCTTTTGGCAATGTCTTGGATCTATCTACAGCACCACCTAGCTTTGATGCCCAATGCCCACCAATGGGCAACCTTCTGGAGGGACAGGAAATTGGTAGTAAACTCAGCTAGAGCAATTTACCTAAATCCTGCCCTTGGGGGGATGTGACTAGCTTTCATCCTCATTGATTCCTCCAGTTATGGTACATGTTGTGTGTGTGCCTTGGATTACCCTGCCACGAACAGCCATGCCCACCACCATAATGACCCCCAGGTGGAAAAACCAGGACACAATTCAAGCTCTCCACCTCCTGTCATCCTTGTCAGGCATCTTCTTGCCCTAGGGCAGTGTTCTGAATGCAAATGGAGCTGTGGCCTGAACTCTTCCTGCCTTATTGTCCAGAATTAAAATGTCATGAGGTCGGGGCAGCTAGGTGGTGCAGTGGATAGAGCACCAGCCCTGGAGTCAAGAATACCTGAGTTCAAATCCGGCATCAGACACTTAACACTTACTAGCTGTGTGACCCTGGGCAAGTCACTTAACCCCAATTGCCTCACCAAACCCCCCCCCCCCAAAAAAAAACCAAACCAAAAAAAAAAAATGTCATGAGGTAATGCAATGGGTTGAGTGACTACAGGGCCTGGAGTCGGGAAGACTAAGATTCTTCCTGAGTTCAAACCCGGTCTCAGACACTTACTAGCTCTGTGACCCTAGGCAAGTCAGTTCACCCTGTTTGCCTCAGTTTCTCCATCTTTAAAATGAGCTGGAGAAGGAAATGGCAAACCCCTCCAGCATCTTTCCCAAGGAAACCCCAAAAGGAGTCACATTGAGTTGGACACAACAGAAAAACGACTGAACAACAACAAAAGTGTCATGAAGCTAAACCTATCCCAGCTGCCTTTGATAGTTTTGTATCTGAGAAAGCAGTCTTGTCCTGAGACCCTCGTTTCCAGTTTGGTTCTGTTACTGGGGGCTTTGGGCAAATTGCTTTATGTGTGTAATGCTTAGTTTCTTAATTTGTAAACTGCCAATTTGTCTCTTTCCTCCTGAAGAGAATTGAAAAAGGAGGAAGCTGCTGATAATTCTTGATGAGATCAGTGGTGAGGCTCAGTGTTCAAGGAGGGAGTTAGGAATGAAGTAGCCACTGGTTGATTAATGGGAGAAGAGAAGTCAAGTGAAAATATGAAGGATTTAGGAATGCATATTTAATCTTTGTTTCTTCTTGAAACACTTAATATATTACTATTTATTAATATATATTTCTTTGAACATTCTTTTTGGGTTCGGTTCAGTTTTTTATTAAGGGATTGGATTTAAATTTTTTTTTAACTTTTCAAGCATTTATTTTCTTTCTTGCCTCTCTCCCCTCAAGCCCCTCACCGTATTGGATTATGCATAGTCAAAACAAAATCCTATATTGGCCATGTGGAAGATTTTAGGTGTCATTCTGCATCTTGAGTTCTTCATCTTTGTCTTAAGGAGGTGGGTAGCATGTGTTGTCACTGGTCCTTTAAAATCATGATGGGCCACTGCACTGATTAGCCCTCTTAAGCCTTTCAGTTCTTGTTTATAAACTGTCGTTCCCCTGGTTCTGCTCACTTCCTTCTAAATCCACTCTGTTAGAGAGGAAGAGCAGTGTGGTCTTGTGGAAAGAGCGCCGAACTTGGAGGGAAGGCTAGGTGTGAGTCTCAGTTTCATTACTTATTCATTGGCTCATTGAAAAATGACTGTTGTTCAGTCGTGTTCAATTCTTGGTGAGCCCCTGGACCATACTGTCCAAGGGGTTTTCTTGACAAAGATACTGGAGCGGGTTGCCGTCTCGTTCTCCAGTGGATTAAGGCAAGCAGACATTAAGTGACTTGATCAGGGTGACATAGCTAGTAAGTGTCTGAAGCCAAATTTGAACTCAGGTCTTTCTGACTCCAGACCCAGCGCTCTGTCTACTGAGCCACCTAGCTGCCTGTCTCTCCTAGATGGGGATAATAATTATTGGACAGTGTATTGGCTTCTTTAAAAATCAAATGAGATAATAAATGCAAAGCACTTTGCAATTATGCAAATGCTAACTATATTTAATTCTTTTGACTTCAAATATGGTGAAAGAATTCTTCTTAAAATATTTTTCAAGCCTTGGTTCCTTAGTTCTGGCTTTTTCCCTGATGTTTCTGGTAATCTGTCTCACTCATACATTGTACTTGGCTATCTTCCTCTCATTCCATGTTTTGTACTGGTCTTCTTAAAATCTGAACTCATTGGAGTGCTCCATGGTAAGCCCTGTCTGTCTCTTTATACTGTATCCCTGGTTTTCTCCCTCAAGAAAAGACCTAGCTTCTTGAGGGACCAGGGTGGGGGGGTGGGGGGGCTGAAAGAGAGAAACTACAGCACAGACCTTAGAATGGGAGCAGGAAGGATCAAGGACCCAGACAGGGATCTGAAGACTGGACAGGTAAATGATAATAGAGATTCCTTGGAAGGCATGCTCTGTTGCTTTAAACCTAGACATGGGCTGATTAATAATGTGAGACCTATGATTTGCCTGGGCAGCTGGATAGAGAGCTTAGACTGGAGTCAGGAAGGCTCATCTTGCTGAGTTCAAATCTGGCCTCAGACAGTTGTGTGACCCTGGGCAAGTCACTTCATCCTGTTTGCCTCAGTTCCTCATCTGTAAAATAAGCTGGAGAAGGAAATGGCAAATGCTCCAGTATCTTTGCCAAGAAAACCCCAAATGGGGTGATGAAGAGTCAGACATGACTCAACAACAACAACAACAACAACAACAGGAGGACTTAGCATCTGCATCAGATTTCTTTATGAAATCAGAAATCCATTGAAGTCCTAAGAATTCATACCCCCCCCATTCCCTTACATTATAGTAAAGAGGAGTTTGTGCAATTGAACTGCCCTGTCAGTGAGTATTTATTTAGCCTACTACTTTTCAGGCATTGTGATAATTAATGGTGTTGAAAAGTCAAAAGACTGAAAAAAAAAGGAAGAAAATGTGGACTATCTCATGGGAAAAACAACTGACCAGGAAAATAGATCTAGGAGAGATAACTTAAGAATCAATGGACTAAGGGTCTCTAGGACCTGAGTTCAAATCTGGCTTCAGACATTTACTAGCTATGTGACCCAGGGCAAATCATTTAACCCTAGTTGCCTCCAAAAATTAAAAAAAAAAATCAGTGGACTAACTGAAAGTCACGAATCTAGACACATTTGAAGAAAGTATAAAGGAAAAAGGGCAAGATATCTGAGAACCAGTGGGCAAAGAGGAAATTGAAAGAATCCATTGGTTACCTTTTGAAAGAAAACCCAAAATGAAACCTCCCTAGAATATTACAGCTAAAATCCAGAACTACCAGGTCAAGGAAAAACTACTGCAAGTATCAAGAAAGAAAGGATTCAACCATTCCCCAATTGATGGGCATCAGCCCCCCCACACACACACACACATACACACACTGTCAAGATCACACAAGATTTAACAGTTATCACTTCAAGGAACAAAGAGCTTGGACTGTGGTATCCCAGAATGCAATGGATCTAGGATTATAGCCAAGAATAACCTATGTAGCAAAACTGAGTATAATCCTATGGGGGGGGGAGAAATTGATATTTAGTGAAATAAAAGACTTTTATGCATTCCTGATGAAAAGATCAATGCTGAATACAAAATTTGACATTCCAACACAGGACTCAAGAGAAGCACAAAAAATAAACATTAAAAAACCATATGGGGCTACATTATATCCTCTCCCATATTAGAATGTAATGTTTGATCATGTTTTTTTATGCTTCTCTTGAGTCCTTTGTTGGAATGTCAAATTTTGTAACTCCTCAGAACTTTATCACAACCAGGGCTCTTAGAGGGAGTTTATTAAAACAGAGAGCCTGTTTGGATGACCTCAAAAGAAGAATGGAAGGTTGGGGAACAGGAATGTACTGAGAGAAGGGGAGTAGGGAGAGGAAGAATGGGCATAATTACCTCACATAAATGGGACACATAAAGATTTTATATAATAGTTACTGTACTTGTAGGGAGCCCACTTCAACTTCACTCTCATCTGAATTGGTTCAAGGAAGGAAGAATAAACAAATACACACAATTGGGTATTCATCATACCTAATAGGAAGTAGGAGGGAAAGGGGTTAAGAGAAATTGGTGGCAAGGAGTTGACAAGAAGAAAGGTAGATTAAGGGAAGTAGTAGCCTCTTGAAGAGGGGACAGGGTAAAAAAGAAAGCTATTTAAATATAAGAAAAGAGAATATAGGGAAATAAACAGCAATCATAATTATCAATGCAGAAGCTTTTTGCGTATAATGTGATGATTTACTTAGAAGAACCCTAAAAATAAAAAACTAATTGAAGCAATTAACTTAAGCAGAGTTGCAGGATATAAAACAAACACACAAATCATCAGCATTTCTTCATATTACCAACAAAATCCAGCAGGAAGAGATAGAGAAATTCCACATAAAATAACTACAGACAGTATAAAATACTTGGAGGTCTTTATCTGTTAAGACACACAGGCACTATATGAAGACAAATACAAAATACTTTACACAAAGACAGATCTAAGTAAATGGAACAATATTACTTGCTTGGTAGTCCTAGTCAGTATAATAAATATGGCAGTACTATCTAAATTGGTTTACTTATTTAGTGCTATGCTAATCGGACTATCAAAGAATTATTTGTAGAGCTAGAAAGTATTAACAGAATTCATCTGGAGGAATAAAGGGTCAAAAATATCAAAGGGATGGATCAATGAAAAAAAAATCGAAGGAAGGGAGCCCAGATCTCAAATTTTATTATAATGCAGTAATCAAATCTGAGCAATTTGTTACTGGGTAAGAAATAGGTTGATTAGTGGAACTGATCAGGTACACAATGTACAGAAGCAAATGAGCACAGTAACCTTGTGTTTGAACTCTCTATTTGACAAAAACTGGGAAGTAGTTTGGCAGAAACTAGGCATAGACTAACATCTCACTGTGTATACCAAGATAAGTTCAAAATTGGTGAGTTGTTTGTTCTTATTTGGACAAAAGGAGTGATACCATATGTAAATTAATAGAACATGGAAGAAATTATTGGTCTGTGGATGGGGGGAAGAGTTTATGATTAAATAAGAGATGGGCTCACAGAAGATAAAAGAGAAACTTGATTGTGTAAAATTTAAAAGTTTTTGCACATATAAAATCAATAAAGCTCAAATTTGAGGAAAAGGAAGAAACTGAGAAAAACATTTACAGCAAGTTTTCTGTGATAAAAGTTTCATTAAATACACACACACACACACACACACACACACACACACACACACACACACCCCAAAGAACAAAACCCACAAGGGGGCAGCTAGGTGGCACAGTGTATAAAGCACCAGCCCTGGATTCAGGAGGATCTGAGTTCAAATGGGACTTCAGTCACTTGACACTTACTAGATGTGTGACCTTGGGCAAGTCACTTAACCCTCATTGCTCTGGCCCCTCCAAAATTTCATTTCTAAAATATATGAGAGAACCAAGTCAAATGCACAAGAATAAGGTTCATTCTCCAATTGATAAACATTTATGGGTATGAGTAGGTGGTTTTCAGAGGAAGAAATCCAAACTATGAAGAGCATCACCTCAAACCCATCAGACTGAGTAGGAAATGACAGATGCTAGAAGAGATGGGGGAAGCCAGGTACACTAATGTGGTAGAAGTATGAATTAGTCCAACCATTATGGAAAGCAATTTGGAACTATGCCCCAAAGGCTATTAAATTGTTTATGGAATATTACTACTAGGGTAGTAATATTCCATAAACAAAGAGAAAAAAGACCAATATATTCAAAAATATATAAAGCGGTTCTTTTTGTTGTGGTGAAGAATTGGTAACTGGGGGGGGGTGATGCCCATCAATTGGGAGAATGACTGAATAAATTATGGTATTTAAATGTAATGGAATTACCATAATGGAATACTGTGCTGTAAGAAATGATGAACGGGATGGTTTCAGAGAAACCTGAAGATATATAAACTGAGGCAGAGTGAAGTGAAAAGAACCACAAGAACAGTTTATACATCTGCCACAATATTATTAAAATTAAAATTTTAAAAGACTTAAGAACTCTAAATAACAAAATGACCAAACAAAATTTCAGGAAATCCTTGATGAAATATGTTACCTACCTCTTAATAGAAAGTGATGACTCAGGATGTGTGTATATGTATATGCACGTGGATGTATGTATACATATGTATATGTATAAATGTATATGTGTTATATAACGTATCTGTATTTACATACATATTATGTGGGTGAGTGGGTATATATGATATGGCCAATGTAGGAATTTGTTTCTCAAATTTGAAACAGCCTAACACCCCCTTCACTCTGTTTTCCCTCCTTTATATTACTGCCAGAAGCTCTTTCCTAAGACTTATGTTACCATTCTGTTAAGAACTCTTCAGTAACCTCCACATCATTACATGCCAAAGAATGTTTAAAGATCCTTTGTAAGGCATTGGAATGCCTCCTCACTCTCTCGCCCCTCTACCTTTCCAGGCCTTGTAATACTTCCCTTCAGTGTGTGCTTTGTTCCAGCCAACGTATATAGACTATAGACTTTCAGCCTTTGTTCCCCTTGCATGTGCTGTACTCTGTTTTTGGAAGGGCTTCTTAACAGCCCTGCTGAATTCTAACCTTAGTGTCTTATCAATCTTGTTGAAATGCTTGCACAATGAAGCCATTCAGCATGCATTTATTAAGTGCTTGCTATGTATCAGATGTTGTCAAGGAAACCATCCCTCCCCACCAGGAGCTTATATTCTTTTGGGAGAGATGATATGTGCTTTTGTAACTAGATACAGAATTAATAGGAGACAGCTAGGTGGCTCAGTTGGATAGAGCACCGGGCCTGGAATTGGGAAGAGCTGAATTAAAATCAGACACTCCCTAGCTGTGTGACCCTGGGCAAGTTCCTTAACCCTATTTGCCTCAGTTTCCTCATCTGTAAAATGAGCTGGAGAAAGAAATGGTAAATCACTCCAGTATCTTTGCCAAGAAAATCCCAAATGGGGTCACAGAGACATCAAAAACAACTTACGTATAACGCCATATATATATAATTATATATATATATATATATAAAGTAAGTGTCTGAGGCCAGGTTTGAACTCAGGAAGAAGAGTCTCCTTGACTCCAGGCCCAGTACACCTAGAGTTACTAGCATATGTCAATTAAATTTGGTATGTAGATGACAAATGTTATGTGAGAGAAAATGACTTGACAATTCATTTCGAAAATATCATTGCTTTATTCTTGAATGGTTGCTTTGTTTTAAAATATCATACTGTTCTATTCTTAGTGCTCTATTCTTACTCAGTACACTCACCTATTCCCCCCATAGATAATTCCTTTAGTTATGTGCATTTGAAAACTTGTCTGCCATTCATTTTGTGTCAAGATGACACATACTTACGCAAACATCAAACTTAATTTTGATCCCCTTAGTAATGTAACATTTTATAGACCTGAGAACATGGTTTCAAGAACAATTTTTGTTCCCTTGGTATAGAGTTACAGCACTCCTAAAAATTCTGTTATTTCTCCCCCTGGCTCATACACTGGGGCAGGACTGGAGGGTTCACTACCTTTTTGGTGGAAAAAGGGGCTCCAAGAGGAGCTCCAGGAGGAAAGAAAACCTATTACTAATAAGTAATATTTTTCTTCTTTTCAGAGCCATAATTTTCCAGCCATACTTCACTCTCCTCTGAGTTTTCTACCAAACCCTGGTGCATTAATTGCAGGAAAGCCTCCACTTGGGATCTCGTGGCTCTCTGCCTTTGTCAACTTCTGTAAACAGTAAGTTTGGTGCTTCTCTGTGTTCTGATGCTAAAAATGTGTACTTTTACTTAAGAAGTTGGAAAGGCTCTGCACTAATCTAAATAAAAATTTCTTCCCCACTCCTTCCATACCATATGACTTTGCTTAATTAAGATTTTTTTCTGCCAAGATTTCTCCCTCTCTTCCCCTCCCTCTCTCCTTTTTCCCCCCATCTCTCCCTCTCCCTCTTCATCTCCTTCTCCCTCTCCCTCTTCATCTCCTTCTCCCTCTCCCTCCCTTTTCCCCCCATGTCCATCTCTCTCCTTCTCTCTCTCTCTCTCTCTTTCTCTCTCTCTGTCTCTCACACACTGTCTCTAAATTTTTAAGGGTCTTCAAAAGAATTTCAAATTTCTCAAAGAAAATATGGGCATCAAAATGTTCTGGGCAGGTACAAGTGAGTTTTAACTCTGCTTGTTGTCTTAGTAACTAGAGAAAAACTAACCAGCTCACTGCATACATTTCCTTGCCTGTTTGGCTTGAGAAGAGAATATTCACAGACTCAGTGAGGCTTTAAGGAAATTGTGTCTAAAAACATTTAAAGATGAATGTGCAAACATTAGCCTTCATTCACCTCAGATTTCATACTTCCCAAAGCACTGAATTGTGCTAAGAAAATTTGTTCTGGTTTGAGTGGTCCTCTCCCTCAGGGCCATGAATTTTTTTTTTCCCTTAGTCAGGGGTGGTGGCTGGGGGAGCCAGTTGGCTTTGTACAACCAGGCAGTAGGACTGGCTCAGTCTGAACTGGTTTTCACAGCATCTTAGATCTACCACCCCATGTTCTTGTTTAGTTTAGTGTTTGGGTGTTTTGTTGGGTTTTTTTTTTTAAAGTATCCAAAAAAAAAAAAAACACTTTGCCCTTTGAATGAGAACATATTTTCTACCCAGGTGATGACGAGGCTTATTGATGTCTTTTAAAAATAGTAATCAAAATGGTGAATGGTTCTTTAAAAAAATTCAAGGAATTTTATTTGTGAGCCTTCAATGTTTTCTCCCTGTACTGGCTCCCTTGAACCTTGTAACAGCTATTTATTAGCCTAACTAGTATTCTGGGTTGACTGGGGAAGACTGAAAACTTAGATACATAATATGCACCAAAGTAATATGTTCAATTAAAAACTTGATGTTAATAATAAATACAAATTAGTCAACATTTTAAGTTCACCATTGGATTGTTCTAATGGTTATAATTTTAGTAGGTTATACTTTTAATTTCAACAATGACGCTTAGCAACTATGAAGGAGGAGTCCTTGAGGCTTTGTCTACCCAAACTGGCAAGACTTTCCAAATACTTTAACCAAGCTGTTTCTTTTCCCCTTGACAAAGTCTGTCCCTGTGATGAAGGGGGAAAACAAACTTAAAAAGAAGTGTGAGAGAGAGAGGATGGGCATCACAAAGGAAGAGGCTGCCTCATTGACAGTCAGGAAGGTTTTGTCCGGAAAGCTCCCATCAAGATGGCAGAATAGTTTTGGCACATTAGGAGGAAAGAAAAGGAGTGGAAACTTTTGGGGAAGAACAGCCTTTTGATTTGAAATGAACTTGGCCTTTGGGGGGTGGGGTATTAGAGGGAGGGACTGGATATGGAGACTAAACCTTTGGGTCTGAGCTCATTAGCTGAGATACTTCTTGTGTATGATCCTTAAAGGCAAGTCCCTTAAACTTTATGAGGGTCAAATTTTCTTATCTATCAAATGCAAGTAATAATTTGTTGTTTAGTCATGTCCAATTCTCTGTGACCCTTTTTGGAGGTTTTCTTGGGAAAGATGGCAGAGTGATTTGTCATTTCCTTCTCCAGCTCATTTAGAGATGAGGAAACTGAAGCAAACAGGATTAAATGACTTGCCCAGGGTCACACAGCCAGTAAGTGTCTGAGTGAGGCCAGATTTGAACTCATGAAGATGAATCTTTCTGGTTCCAAGCCTGGTGTCCTATCCAGTGTGCCACTCAGCTGTCTGCAAATAATAATCTGTTTCTTTTAAGCAAATAGGGATAATACTATCACCTACTTCATGAAGTTTTTGTGAATATTAAATGAGGTGATGGACATAAAATGCTTTGGAACTACAGAGTCCCATATAGGACATCCCAAAGTGCTATTTTGAGCTATCAAATAATTCTGCCCTAAAACCTTTGGGACACCCTGAATAAATGACAGTAACTGTTCTTTTTAGTCTGCCATCCATCTCAAGTAATGTATACCGTCATCTCAGGAACTAGTTTCAGAACACATATTGAAAATTCACCACAAACAAGGAAGAAAACCACTTTGCATGAACCAAATTTAACCATAGTCTCTGGGTATTCTTGTAACTTTTCGGGGGGGGGGGGAAGGGAGAGGGAGAGGGATGAAAGACTTCCACCATTTTAATTTTCCTGATTTCGATCCTTAGATTAACAGTGATTTAGCCAAATTCCCAGAAATTTAGAGTAACCAAATCCTAGGCATCTCTAATTCAATATTTATGGAACATATGCAGAAGTCATCTTGGCTGTTTTGCAAATAGACTGAAGGCCCTTAAAAAGGATTGGACAGAGCCAATCAATTAAGCCATCTGCAAATGAGTAGATCAAGGTCCATGTGGACCATAAACTTGAAAAAGTTTATGATTTTGCCAGAGTCCCAGGAGTCTGTTTATAAAACGGAATGAAATTATTTTTTGTTAATTGAAGCATTTTCTTACAATTCCTTTAAATAAGGTTTAAGTCATAGAAAATTGGTAAGTAGTGTATTAAAAAAAATGAAGAAATCCATGAAAAATGCTCTGTGAGAGCCCTTTGCCTAAAAGGCAAATTCATGGGGCCTGGAACATATGACATGGGAGTGTATTTGGAAGAATTAACAGTGAATGTATTTCAGTTAAGCATATATTAAGCACCTATGGTATGTAGACTATCCCTGCCTCCACACAGTCACATTATGGTACCGTCTCTGTGGCTTTGGGGCATGTGCTAAGAATGAAAAGTTTGAAAGTGTAGGTGTGGTATTACTGGAGTGATTGGGATTCTTTTCCCTGGTAAGTCAGAAATACACCCTTCGATAGCATCTCTGTCTTAAAGAAATTTAAAGAGCAGATTGTGGCATCCTTGATTTTGCCTGGTTTTTCAGGGGCAAAGGTGAAGGGGAGGAAATGATACAGAAAAGCCATCTGATAACCACCAGAGAAGTGTTATGCTTGTCTTTGGCCTGGCTTCATCGTAAAGGGTTGGCCTGAGCTCCCGGCTGGCCAGACATCAGTAAGGCCGTACAGGACGTTGGGAGCAGGCCCCCTCACACCCACAGATGGTGGTAATATTCTAGGCCACGTTTATGATGGCTAGCTGTGATACTGTGGTAGAGGATGCCACTTTTGGAAGGAACTGCAGTTGTTATTTCAGCAGGCCAGCAGTAAGTTACATTCATTCCAATCCTGGGTAAGTGGATGTGAGTTTCTATATTTCTAGTTGCTGTATGTTTCCTGGGAACCGAGCTCTTATCTTTAAATATTAAGATATTGACTCCACAGCTCGCCCACCCCCTAAGCTCTCCGTTTTCTTTACATTTGTCAATTTGGCAATAATTCAATTCAGCAGTGGTGGTCTCCTTTCCCCGGGGCGGGGGCAGGGGCTAGTATTGGAGAATGGACACTCTTTCATCCCATAGAATATCTATAATGTGAATGATAGTAAATGGAAGCATCTCTTTCCTCAAAGAGAGCTAAAACTGTAAGAGGGAGTAGCACTTATCCCTGAAATAACTGAGAGATTGAAAGAAGCCTTGGGTGTAAGAATTGTTTGAGAAGCTTAGGGCATTGAAGGGGAAGATTGTGGATAAAGATATTAGACTGTGGGTCTTCTGCCTGTGGAGGTGGGGGAGGGGTCTCTAGACCAGCCCATAGTCCCACCAGGGAGATTTGGCCATGCCCATGCTTCCTCATTCTCATTCCTTATGTTTGCCAAGCAATAACTGCTTCAGTTTGCAGAGTTAAGTGCTTTCACCTCTGTGATTTTATTGGATAATGCCACATATGAATCAATTCAACTCAGCCAACATTAAGGTCTTTTCTTGGGTTTCTCCTAGCAGGGGGTCCCTCTTGGGAAAGAGAGATTCCCACTGTAAATTATTCAATTGACTTTCTGATACAAATCAATAGGATGTAAATTTGGGTGGCAGAAACCTGTTTTTTTTCCCAGGGCTTGATTGTTCCTAGATAAACTGATTGTAAAACTTCAGGGCTAGGGAGTCCAGACCTGAAGGAATTGTAATCTGGAAATTTGTTCAGATTGACAACTCAATTTTGTTCACTCCTACAAACATATCTTAGGATTTTTTCCCTTTGATAAAATAACAGGCTGTGAAAAAAGCCACAAATTTTAGAGAGTGTGTGTTGTAAATTGGTGGTGTAGTGGAAAGAAGGCTGGATTGGATTAGTTCCTGGGCACCTCACTCATGGTCTCTGGGCTTTAGTTCCCTTATCTGTAAATTGAAGGATTTGACCCAAGGCTCCATTCAGCTGTCCCTTTTATCACCTTCCTGGTTTTCTTACACTTGGTGCCCCTCTGAGCTCATTATGTATGATTGAGCCACACTGACCTTCTGGGTCCATCTCAAACAAGACCCTCCATCTCCCAGCTCTTGGCATTTTTTCACTGGTTGCCCCCCATGCCAGGAATTCCCTCCTTCTTCAACTTTGATCTAAGGGTGTTCCTGGCTTCCTTCAAGTCTCAGCTCAAATCCCACCTTCTGGAAGAAGCCTCTCCCAGCCCTCTGAGAGTTTATCTTGTCTGTATGTAGTCCTTTTAGTTTTCATCATTAGACTGTGATCTCTTTGAGTAGAAATTGTTTGGTTTTTTTGCTTTATTTTGTATCCTTGCTGCTTAGCACAGGGCCTGGCACATAGTAAATGCTAGTTAACTGACAGGTTATAGGTCGTTAAGACTTTTTTTTTTTTTTTTTTGGTGAGGCAGTTGGGGTTAAGTGACTTGCCCACGGTCACACAGCTAGTAAGTGTTAAGTGTCTGAGGCCAGATTTGAACTCAGGTCCTCCAGACTCCAGGGCCGGTGCTCTATCCACTGCTCCACCTAGCTGCCCCAAGACATTCTTAAATATATCCGTCAAGAGAGAGTGTCTCATTCAGCAAGTATCTGTGTACAGGGCACTGTGTAACATGTTGAGGGAGAACAAATAGCTTGGATGAGGTGTGGCCTCTACTTACCCTTGTGAAACTTGAAGGGATATGTGGTGCACACACAAAAATAACTTCTGTGGGATTTTAATCTGCTGACTTCACAATATGAGTACTTTGCCAAAAGGTGCATCTCTCAATCACCCCAGCCGGCAAAGGCTGTGTCAGTCTTATCAGTGACCTACCAGAGGTGGGTGGACCTATCCCAGGGGCCTTCCCATGGTGCTTGGGGCCGTTCTCTAGAGATCATATGGATACCAGTGGGGTGTGTGGAATTCCCTCTGTTTTTGCCTTCTGCATTACCCATGACCAGCCCATCTAATTTTCAGGCAGACTTTTTTTTTTTTTTTGCTAAATGTGTTCTTTCTGCTAAGTCTCTTTTATAATTACAAACCATCCATTGCACCTCTCTTCTATTTGCACTTGGTGCAGGGCATCCAACTATGATTGTGTCAGGCATGCATCTCTCTGATTTATCAGTCACTGGAAATAAATAATGCAGTGGCTTTCTCTCTCCACCCCCCCCCACCCCCCCATGGAAGCTCACTTGTTGGAGGAGAGCCTGTAAGGAGGTTCTCTCTTTACTGACAAAAATGCTTTTTTTCTTGTGGCCACAAGTAACAAGGAGAGGAGATCTTCTATAGGTCCTCCTTCCACTGACTTGTGTGACCTGTGAATTTTTGTTGTTCAGTCATTCCAGTCTTGTCTGACTTGTGACCCCATTTGGGGTCTTCTTGGCAAAGATCCTGGAGTAGTTGGCCATTTCCTTCTCTAGCTTATTTTACAGATGAGGAAACAGAGCAAACAAGGTTGAGGGACTTGCCCAGGGTCACAAGGCTAGTGAGTGTTTGAGGCTGGATTTAAACTCAGTTCTTCCTGACTCCAGGCCTAATAATACTTTATATACTTCATCACCTAGCTGTCCTTTGTTTCCTTCTTAGACCTTCCTCAAGGAAGGTGGTGGTGGTGGTGTTCATCAGCACTTTAACATTTTCAACATACTTTATAAATGTTCTCATTTGATCCTCACAATAACCCTATGAGGTAGGTGCTATTATTATCCTTGTTTTGCAGATGAAGAAACTGAAGCTGAGCAAGGGTTAATTGACTTTCCTAAGTCACACAAGACTTGAGGGAGGATTTGAACTCATGACTTCTTGACTTCAAGTCACTAGTTCTGTTATACCATCTAGGATGCTCTCAATACACTGCTCTTGGTATTTTGTGGAGTATTTTCATAAAATGTTGACTTGGAAAAAGGGATCTGTCCGTAATATAAATTAATACACAATTGCATAAGAATGCCACTGGAGAGTCCGATACTTAGGTGAGGCATGGGAGATTTCTTGGAGAAGGAGGCATTGAGAGTCAGATTTAAAAGATGGGTAGGAATTCTAATCCAAATGAGGGAAACAATGAACTAAAATGTGAAGACACGATAGGGCAAGGGGGGGGGGTGCAGTGATAAGTAATCCACTTAGGTCAGAGTAAATCTTTTTTGAAAAAGAAGATTAAGAGATAAGACTGGAAAGGTAGGAAGGAGCCAGACTGTAGGAATACTGGAGGGATTGGAATAGGCCAAGGAAGAGAATTTTAGAGGTAATAAAGGATGGATCGGAGGATTCTACTCTTAGGAGTAGAAATGAAAAGTCCGGTGAGGAAGCTGTAGAAGTCCTGGCAAGTGCTAGTACGGGTCTCCACTAGGGAGAGTAGCAACATAGAAAGGGACAGATGGGAGAGAGCTGTGGAAAATAGAATTGACAGTACTTGACTAACGTTGACTAGAGATGAAGGAAAAGAAGCAAGTGTAATCCCATGATTTCAGATATGTGAAATCGGGTGATAATGCCAGAGAAGTGAATGATCATTTATCAAGCAACTACTATGTGCTAGGCACTGTGCTAAGCACTTTACAAATACTATCTCATTTGATTCCCACCTATCTTGGGAGGTAGGTACTATTAAAAGCATTTCCATTTTGCAGTTGAAGAAACTGAGGCAGGCAGAGGTTAAGTGAGTTGCTCAGGGTCACATAGCTAGTAAGTGTGTGTGGCTGGATTAGAACTCGGGTCTTAACCCCCAGACCCAGTACTCTGTCCACTGCACCACCTCAGCTCTGTTTTGGACAGGTTGAATTTAGTTTCTACTTGGTAAGAAATTCCAGTACAAATGCAAGAAAACAAATTTTTTAGTGTACGATTCATTATTATTTACTGAGATAAGGCATTTTGTATGTCCCTCACCACTCTTTCTGGGGCTTTGGGCCTTCAAGGTAACACATAGCTCAAAATAAATGCTTATATAATGTGGAGAGCAGTATATTAATTTATCAGAAGTATCATTCACAATTATTCCTCATTGCTTCCTGCTGTGTAGTGCATAGTGAATATCTGCATATTGTCCTTTTCCCTTAAACTAGAGGTTCTTAACCTATTTTGTATTATGGACCCCTTTGGCCTTCTGGTAAGGCCTATGTACCCTCCCTTGGAGTACTATTTTTAAATGCATAAAATAAAATTGATGAGATTACTCTAAGGAAGGGTACATAATATTCTACTGTCTATGATAGCAGTGTTCATTCAACAGCATGCCACTTCCCAAACATGCAAGACCCCAGATTTTAGAACTGGAGGCCTTCTCAGATTCTGTAATTCCTTGGACGATTCTTAGTTTTCCAAAAAGACAAGCAGGCTTGGGGCAGCTAGGTAGCTCAGTGGACAAAGCGCCGTCCCTAGATTCAGGAGGACCTGAGTTCAAATCCAGCCTTAGACGCTTGACAGTTACTATCTGTGTGACCCTAGGCAAGTCACTTAAACTTCATTCCCCTGCAAAAAAAAAAAAAAGACAAGCAGGCTTTTTGACAAACCAGTGCAGCTTTAATGGTCTGGAGTAGGGCCAGCAGAATGAGTCAGACTTCTTGTTGCCTGAAAGAAATCTCTCCTGATGATGACGTCGGTTCTGCTGTAAGATAGGTTCATTGGTGGAAATGGGAACACGTGGATTAGTTGTCATGGTCACGGTGGATAGTCTCCATCAGCACTTATAGCCCAAGCACTTGACAGACAGCTGAGGTGGAGGGCTCCCTTTTGCTTTTAAACCATCTGGACTCCAGTTAAGATGGCCTCTGCGGGTTTCATGCACGGGGGGACACCGTCTGCTTTCTATCCTCTAGCTTTCTCTGTTACCAAGGGGGAAAGAACTGTCTTGAGGTTGAGAATTTGGCTCCCAGGTCTGGTGGATGGGAGGAGCATCGTCTCTGTGACTGAACGACCTGTGCTCCTGCCAGACAGGAGGAGTGTCTCAGCCGCCCGAGGCATATCGCTCCGGTGAAATCTCTGCCTTTTAAGTACCTCCAGGAAATGTCCCTGGAGAACTGACATGATGCAAAGGGACTTTGTCTTTACCGACACCATGAAAACGAGGGCAAGAATCTGGGGAGTAGAGGGTAACGTGTTGTTGGGATGGAAATGATTATTTAGGTCACAAGTTGTTCCGTTCTGCCAGTCACGTCCAACTCTCTTTGGGGTTTCCTCGGCAAAGATACTGGAGTGCTTTGCTATTTCCTTCTCCAGTTCATTTTACAGACGAGGAAACTGAGGGTAAAGTGATTTGCCCAGGACCACAAAGGTAGTGAGTGTTCTGACTCCAGGCCCAACCCTCTGTCAGTGCGCCACCTAGTGGTCACCTAGCAGTTAAAGATAGACTTTTATTAAATGAGCAATGAGGGACCTGGGAGATGATATTCTTTTCCTTTATATCCTAATAAAAAATTCAACAAAATAATTAAATAGTTATTGATTAAATGCACTACCCACAGGGTTGAACAGGAAGAAGAGGGTTTATTTCTTTCCCATGGCTCAATCAGGGTTATTTTAAGAGGTTGATCATTGCAAACTAACTTCCTTCCTCAAACTTGAAATGGTTTTACTCTTTCTTCTGCATGTGTATGTGCATATACGCATGTGTGTACATGTGTGTATATATACACACATCCATATTATTTTGCATTAAAATGATTATTGCATATGTCATTCCCTCATACTAAGCAATAAGGGGAGAATAAGGGCAGAGATCAAATCTTATCAGACTTATCCAGTGTCCATCATGGCACGTTGCACATAGTAGGCACTTAAAATTTTAGTTTTTTGAACTAGGAAATCAGACTGTGAAAATGTGCCAAGTACTAGATAAATATTCGATTCAATTAAAAAACATATTGCTGTTACTAAAATATTCAAACATAAATGATAGCCTAGTATGATAGTTAAACTCTAGATCCCTGTGAAAAGTGTTTTTCCCCCTCAGAAAAGACTCACCCACTAGTCTCTGAATTTGGATTTCATTAGTTACAAAATAAATAGTTTTCTAACTGGCATGTCACATGCCGTGGGCAGTGTTTCACAAAAGCAGGTACCTGAAATGTTTACAGAATTTTTAGATAACTTTCTATTAAGCTCATGTTTATTTTGGGAGTACTTGAATTTAGTTTCGTTTGTAATATGAGAATGCTGCAAGGAACAATGAGGTTTCCCAGGTGCCTGCAGGAAAAGCTGGCCATTTCTGAGGAGTCAGAGGGGAGGTTGCTGGGCACTGCCCACTGAGGGGATGCTGAGTAGGCCATGTAGCAATATTCACATGAACAACAAAAGAGTTGAGTTGCCTTCTCAAGGATAGGGGGAATTTTCTCAATTGATCAAGTCCTGTCACTTGCTCCCCACTTCAGGTGATTCATATGGAGACAAAGACTGTGCCAGAAGAAATCCAGAGAGCATTCAGATAACTAGGAAGTCCAGGCCAATAAACCCTAGAGAGGTTCTACTTCTTTTTTTTTTTTTATTGCAACATTTATTTTATTTTTTCCAGTTACATGTAAGGGTAGTTTTCAACATTCATTTTCATAAGATTCAGAGTTCCAAATTTTTCTCCCTCCCTTTACTCCCCCCTCCACAAGATCACAAACAGGTTATACATGTACAATCCACAAGTGTTCCTTTTATCAGTTCTTTCTATGGGGATGGATAGTAAGCTTTGTCATTAGTCCCTTGGGATTGTCTTGGATCATTGCATTGCTGAAAGTAGTTAAGTCATTCACAATTGCTCATTGAACAATACTGCTGTCACCATGCACAATGCCCAGCTCTGCTCACTTCACTATACATCAGTTCATGAGTCTTTCCAGGTTTTTCTGGGATCATCCTGTTTGTCATTTCCTATAGCACAAGACCATTACACTACAATCATATAGCACAGCTTCTTCCATCATTCCTCAATTGATGGACGTTCCCTTGATTCTCAATTCTTAGCCACCACAAAGAGTTGCTATAAATATTTTTTGTACAATTTCCCCCTTTTCTCTTTTTCATGATTACTATTGTTAACTGTTTCCCTTCCATCCTATTCCCTTCCCCATGATATTTATTCTATTATCCCTCTTTTTTCATCCTATCACTCTTCAAAAGGGATTTGCTTCTGTCTGTCCCCTCCCCCAATCTGCTCTTCCTTCTTTTGCCCCTCTCTCTTTATCCCCTTCCCCTCCTATTTTCCTGTAGGGTTAGAGAGATTACTCTACCCAATTGAGTGTGTATGTTATTCCCTCCTTGAGCCAATTCTTATGAATGTTAGGCTCATTTACTGCCCAAATTAAATAGATTACTCCACCCAGTTGGGTGTGTGTGTGTGTGTGTGTGTGTGTGTGTGTGTGTTAGTGCCTCCTTGAGGCAACTCTGATGAATTTAAGGTCTTTGAGCCTTGAGTGTAAAATTCATTTACTGTCCTGCTCCTCCCTCATTTCTTCCCCCACTCCATAAGCCTTTTCCTGTTTCTTTCACCTCTGCCCTTCCCCTCCCCCAGTACATTCCCCTCACCCCTCAATTTAACCCTAAAGATGTCATCATGGAGCAGCTAGGTGACACAGTGGACAAAGCATCCCCCCTGGACCCAGGGGGAACCCAGCCCAAACCCAGCCTCAGACACAAGACAGTCACCCGCTACATTACCCCAGGTATATCCCCCAACTCCAATTTTTTTTATGGTTCTCTAAGGTCTTGTATTTGAAAGTCAAATTTGCCATTCAGTTCAGGTCTTTTCATCATGACTACCTGAAAATCCTTTTTTTTCATTAAATTCCCATTTTTTCCTCTGAAAGATTGTGATCAGTTTTGCTGGGTAGGTGATTCTTGGTTATAATCCCAATTCCTCTGCCCTCTGGAATATCATATTCCATGCCCTCCAGTCCTTTAATGAAGAAGCTGCTAGATCTTGTGCTATCCTGACTGGGGCTCCACAGTACTAATTCCAGAGCTCTGGAATTTGACTATAATATTTCTAGGAGTTTTCCTTTTGGGATCTCTTTCTGGAGGTGATCGGTAGATTCTTTCAATTTCTGTTTTCCCTTCTGCTTCTAGAATTGCAGGGCAATTTTTCCTGAGAATATCTTGGAAGATGATGTCTAAGCTCTTTCCTTGATCATGGTTTTAGGTAGACCAATAATTTTCAGATTATCTCTCCTGAACCTATTTTCCAGGTCAGCAGTTTTTCCCAGAAGATATTTCACATTGCCCTCTTTTTTTTTTTTTTTTTGGTGGGGCAATTGGGGTTAAGTGACTTGCCCAGGGTCACACAGCTAGTAAGTGTCAAGTGTCTGAGGCCAGATTTGAACTCAGGTCCTCCTGAATCCAGGGCCGGTGCTTTATCCACTGCGCCACCTAGCTGCCCCCCTGCCCTCTATTTTTTCATTGATTTGGATTTGCTTTATTGTGTCTTGGTTTCTCATAAAGTCACTGGTTTCCATTTGTTCAGTCCTAATTCTTAAGCAATTATTTTCACCAGAGAGCTTTTCCATTTGGCTTTTCAAGCTGTTGACATTTTTCTCATGTCTTTCCTGCATCTCCCTCATTTCTCTTTCCATTTTCTCCTCTACCTCTCAATCCTTTATATTCAAAGCCCTTTTTGAGCGTCTCTATGGCCTGAGACCAATTCATATTTTTCTTGGAAGCTTTAGATATAGGGGCCCTGACATTGACAGCTTCCTTGTCACTGAAGAAACTTTCTATGGTCCTCACCTTTCTCTGTCTGCTCATCTTGCCTTTCTTTTACTTGACTTTTAGCTCCTTAAAGTGGGGCACTCTTTCCAGGCTGCAGTATCCTAAGCTTCAGAAGTCCCAGGTGGTTTGATTTAAGGAGAAGCAGGTTCTTCACTTGCCTGGCCTGTTCCCTGGTCTGTAGATGACTCCAGACCAACTTACTAATCAACCAGCTTTGTGTGTTGTGGTCGTCAGCTCAGATGAGCCTGTGTCCCTCCCCCACCTGGGCCACCTCCACTCAAGCCTACCTCCTGGTTCCCAGCAGGGGTGAAAAACCCAAGTTCTGCCTCAGCACCAGCATAGACCCCTGTAGTCTTCCTCCTGCCCAGGGCTCAGCCCTCTCACCAGACTGTGAGCTTAGTTCCAGATGACACTGGCACTTTAGCTGATTCAGAGGCTCTGGGGGTCTCCTTCTCTGGCCTTCCTGGGACTGCATCTGTATCGGGGTGACTGTGGGGTTGGGCTCCACTCCTGTATCAGCACAGCAGCTCCCTCCTTCTGACTTTCCAAGCTGTTCTTGGTTAGAAGATGATTTCAGCACATTCTTCTGTGGGTTTTGCTGCTCCAGGAATTGTCCTATGGCATTATTTGGATGTTTTTTGGAGCAATCATGTCATGAGTTCGAGAGCTCACTGCCTTTCCTCCACCATCTTGGCTCCACCCCAGAAGTATAGAGAGGTTCGTAATCAGAGTTCAATAGACTTCTGAGGGGTTGGGGATAGAGGGAAGTAGGGGCGGGTCTATGAACTTGGATGAGGAGAAAAATATCTTTATTTTCACTAACCTCTAACTGAAATTTAGCATTTCCTTCCACTAGGCACAAGCATTCTTCTGAGTAGGGGACCATGGCATTTATCAGTCTAACAAAGGGGTCCACAAGAAAGAACCTCTGCCTTAGAGGCAACAAGTTCATCGCTGCTGTCCAAGGAAAGCAGAGTTGATAAGACCGGAATGGAAAGGTGGATTTGGGATGTGAACAAGTAATACATAAGGTTGTGTTGGCAGAGTGGGAGTTTGATTTCTGGGCCAAGACTTCAGATAAAGAATTTTCAGGAGCTTGTATCTGCCTGGATATGGTGAGGACAAGGGCCAGTTAATCTATCTGTTTGCCTAGAGACATTTGAATCTGGTGAATAAAGTTTTGTTGTTTGTCCTTCTTTTTGAAGAGGATATGGGGTGGTGTCTTGACTTGTGCCTGAATCAGATTTAAGTGAGGCAGGGTTGCACAAAGTGATAAGCCTCACTCTTCCTGAGTCATCAAAGTCCAGAAAACTAGTAGGAATATTTGGAGAGAGCGCCAGTAATTTATAGGATGCAAGAGCAAAGAGGAGCAGATGTACAGATTATGGATTTTAAAAAATACAATAAAAACAAGAGGAAGTTGGAGAACTTAATGAAGTAAATTCTATCTCATATATCACTGAGACTTGCTGGGATATTGTTTAGGACTTGGCTTTGGAACACATTAAATAAAATATTAGATAAAAGGAGTAGTGGAATAATATTGTATATTGAGAATATACCCAATAGTCTAATGAGGAAATCAACAAACCAAAAACTAGAGGAAAGGAACATGCATGATGGAAATTATTTGGGTAAGGGTCAGTTGCAGGGGAAACTAAAGTGATAATTTTGATGGGAGTATTGTTATGGACCACCTGGCCAGAAGGAGGAAATGGATGATGAGGAATTCATGATCTATACCTTTTTAAGAGAAAAGACCTGGCATAATCTGAACACAGAGCTTCTAAATCCTTAGTGAGGAAGGATGGCTCCCATCCCTCTTATTGCCCCCTCCTCTCCCTAGGGCTCTTTCTCTTTCTGTGTTATGATAAGGAAGAAAAGGGGACATTATCTAAACAAGAAATATGGAACTTCTTTACATTATTGACCAACTTAAATTTTAAAAAGATATTTTTGGTTAAACATTTATTAAGTATTTATTTAAGTATTTAAGTATTCCCTAGCACTAAGTGCTAGGGAAGGAGGCAAAAAACAAACAAAATTTCCCGTAAATCCGAGCTCATGGTGTAATTTATGTATAAAATATAAAGCAAGGGCTGGTAACCAAAGAGGAATACAAAGGCACATCATGGCCCTTTAAGAGAACGATGAGTGTGAAATCTCAGACTAAATCTGCCCCCCCTCATTAAATAAAAAACAACAAACTTATGAGGGCAAAGGGAAGAAATAGGACTGCTTTGGGGAAGACCAGGCTGATGACAACTGGCAATGAGGAGAAGATGGTTTTCGCTAACTCTCGAGCCTCTTTTCTCTTCCAAGAATGATGACCTTTGGACTGAGAAGGACAGAACAAAAATGGCTAATAGAGTGTGGAAAATCATGATAACTGAGGAGCTTGGGCAACACCAAGCTGCCTTTATCCCCAGGCACTAACAGAGCAGGCTCAGTGTTTAAAAGTCAAATCTGACCACCAAATTTCTATAAATGATCTTTTGAAATAGTGAACAATAATAATAACAACTGAAATTTCCATAGTACATGGAAGAATTGGTGTTGTTCAGTCATGTCTGACTCTTTGTGACCCCCATTGGGTTTTCTTGGCAATGCTACTGGAGAGGTTCTCTATTTCTTTCTTCAGGGGGTTAAGTGACTTGACCCAGGGTCACAGCTGGTAAGTGTCTGAGGCTGGATTTAAACTCGGGTCTTCCTGGCTCCACACTCAGCACTGTATCAACTCATTGAGCCACTGAACTGCCTCCACTTGGAAAATAACAACATACCTGGCTCATCTCCTTGGAGCAAACACAATGCTCCAAGAGGAGAAATGTAAAAGTTTTAGTGGACTTCAGGCTAAGAATAGGTCAACATGCTGAAGTGTTGACACAATCCTGAGGAGCTTTTGGAATGCTGTGAAGAAACAGTGTCCCACTGTATCCCGCCTCAGCCAGATGGATGTCCAATATTATAAAAAGGCAGCCTAGTGGTTGTGGGTTTTTTTTTAAATTTTAATTTTGAACCCTGCTTGCATGTGAGGTCTCACATTAAATTAGAATGTATTCAGTAACTTGGGGTTAGTGGCGCTAACATAAACACAATCAGGGGTTCCTCTGGGATGCATACCCACTTAGTACCTGGGAGGGAGTCCCAATTCTGAAGAAAAACATCAAGGCCAGGGGGCAGCTAAGTGGCGCAGTATATAAAGCACCACCGGCCCTGGATTCAGGAGAATCTGAGTTCAAATCCGGTCTCAGACACTTGATACTAACTAGCTGTGTGACCGTGGGCAAGTCACTTAACCCTGATTACCCTGCAAAAAACCCCAAAACACCCATCAAGGCCTTGGCAGACTGAATCACAAAGAGACTCTTTAAAAGTCATAGATGAAGAGAGAATGTTTGAGACTCTAACAGGCTTCTGAAAACATTTTCAGTGAGATGTGTTTTAGTTAAAGTAACCTTGCCTGCTAACCCTGGAATTGAAGGCTCTAGTATTTGTACATATATACTTTTTTCCCAAACAAAAGCTTTCTTAAAATAATTATCAGGCTGAAAATAAAAGAATTGATCTGTTTGATGATTGTTTTTTACCATGCCTTCAAAGAGGTTTCTGCTTCTCCATAATGAAAACTGGTTGGGCTTATTTTTCATAGTTAAAACTTCCAAGACGACTCCTCCCAGTCCTCAAAAGTGGGTCTTTTGGTAAGTAGCCTACAAATATTGTTTTCTTGATAGCATAGTAATCCCTCTCAAGGAATTTGGACCTTGGCTTCACAGTAGATAGTCTCCTGTCTGAGTTTCACTGTACCTCCATTAAAATTATTGTTATTACCACTACTTTTAATACTATGCAGCTATCTAGCTGGTGAAGTGTCTGAAGATTACCGACCCAAAGTCAGGAAGACTCCTCTACCTGAGTCCAAATCCTACCTCAGACACTTGCTGTGTGACTCTGAATTCTCTTCACCCTGTTTGCCTCAGTTTCCTTATCTGTAATATGAGCTGGAGAAGGAAATGGCAAACTACTCCAGTATCTCTGCCAAGAGTCAGATATTACTGAAAAAACAACTGAACAATAACAGCCACATTCCAGGCACTGTGCTAAGTGCTTTACAATGAGATCCTCACAACAGCCCTGGAAGGGAGGTGCTGTTCTTGTCCCCATTTTACAGATGAGGAAACTGAGGCAGATTAACTGGGTTGCTCAGAGTGAGTCACATGGCCAGTCAGTTGCCTGAGGTCAAATTTGAACTCAGGTTTTCCCGACTCCAGCCCCCTCACTCTGTGCATTGCATTTTCTATTCAGAATAAATTGTATATTAAAATTTCTTTCCATGTATAGATTACTATTCTTTTTTAAATTTCTATTTTAATTTTTCTCAATTACATGTAAAGATGTTTTTTGAGTTCCAAATTTTTCTCCCACCCTCACTTCCCTCCCCCCTCCAGAGGCCAGCAAGCAATTTGATATAGATTATACATTACTATCATGTTAAACATATTTCCACATTAATCAGAACAAAAGGAAAAATAAACACAAGAAAGAATAAGCAAGAACAATAACAAAAAATCAACAAGAAAAGTGAAAATGTCATACTTAAGTCTGCATTCAGACCCCATAGTTCTTTTTCTGAATGTGGAGAGCATTTTCCACCATAAGTCTTTTGGCATTGTCTTGTATTGCTGAGAAGGGTTAAGTCTAACAAATGATCATCACAAAACGTGTACTGTGTACAATTGTACTGTGTACAATGTTCTGTTGGTTCTTCTCATTTCACTCAGCATCCATTCATGTAAGTCTTTCCAGGGCTTTCTGAAATCCATCTGCTTATCATTTCTTACAGCACAATAATATTCCATTACATTCATATACCACAACTTGTTTAGCCATTCCCCAATTGATGAGCATCCCCTCAATTTCCAGTTCTTTGCTACCACAAAAAGCAGCTACGAATATTTTTGTACATATGGGTCCTTTTCCCTTTGTCTTTTCCCTATTTCTCTTTGGGATATAGACTTAGTACATTTTAAATCGTTTTGGACATGGTTCCAAATTGCTCTCCAGAATGGTTGGATAAGTTCACAGGTCCACCAACAGCGCATTAGTGTTTCAATTTTTCCACATCTTCTCCAACATTTATCATTTTCCTTTTTTTCCACATTAGCCAATCTGATAGGTGTGAGGTGGTACCTCAGAGTAGTTTTAATTTGTATTTCTCTAATCAGTAGTGATTAAGAACATTTTTTCATATGTCTGTAGATAGTTTTAATTTCATCTGAAAACTGCCTGTTCATATCCCTTGATCATTTCTCAATTGGGGAATGACTTTTATTTTTGTATATTTGATTCAGTTCTCAATATATTCTAGATATGAGGCCTTTGTCAGAAATACTGTCTGTAAAAATTGTTTCCCAGCTTTCTGCTTTCCTTTTAATCTTGTTTGCCTTGGTTTTGTTTGTGCAAAACCCTTTTAATTTAATGTAGTCAAAATGATCCATCTGCATTTCATAATGTTTGTTCTCTCTTCTTCGGTACTAAATTCTTCCCCTTTCCACAGTTCTGACAAGTAAATTATTCCCTCCTTTTCTAATTTGCCTACGGTATGACCCTTTACGTCCTGATCTTGTACCCATTTCGACTTTACTTTGGTGTGCGGTGTAAGATGCTGGTCTGTGCTTTGTTTCTGCTACTCTATTTTCCTGTCTTCTCGGCAGTTTTTGTTAAATAGTGAGTTCTTACCCTGGAGACTGAGACTCTTTGAATTTATTGAATAGGAGATGGCTGTAGTCATTGACTGCTGTGTCTCCTGTGCCTGACCTACCCCACTGGTCCTCCTCTCCATGTCTTAGCCAGCACCAAATCGTTTTGATGACTGCTGCTTTATAGTATACTTTTAGATCTGTTACAGCTCAGCCACCTTCCTTCGCTCTTCCATATGAATTTTGTTATTGTTTTTTCTAGCCCCGTGAAATAATTTTTCGGTAGTTTGATTGGTATGGCACTGAATAAGTAAATTAATTTGGGTAGGGTTGTCATTTCTATTACATTAGCACAGCCCACCCATGAGCAATTTGTATTTTTCCATTTGTTTGGATCTGATTTTATTTGTGTGAAAAGTGTTTTGTAATTGTGTTCAGATGGTTCCTAGGTTTGCCTTGGCAGGTAGACTCCCAAGTATTTTATATTATGTACTGTTATTTTAAATGGAATTTCCCTTTCTATCTCTTGCTGGTGGACTTTGTTGGTCATGTATAGAAATGCTGATAATTTATGTGGGTTTATTTTATATCCTACAACTTTGCTAAAGTTGTTAATTGTTTGAAGTGGTTTTTTAGTTGATTCTTTAGGATTCTCTAAGTATACCATCATGTCATCCGCAAAGAGTGATAGTTTTGTTTCTTCTTTGCCTATTCTAATTCTTTCAATTTCTTTTTCTTCTCTTATTGCTAAGGCTAACATTTCTAGTACAATACTGAATAATAGTGGTGATACTGGGAATGTCTCTAACTCATCCCCATTGCATCTAATGCTTGCTGATGGTTTAAGATAGTACTGTCTATAATCTTTAGGAAAGCTCCATTTACTCCTGTGCTCTCTAGTGTTTTTAATAGGAATGGGTGCTGTACTTTGTCCAAGACTTTCTCTGCATCTATTGAGATAATCATATGATTTCGGTTAGTTTTGTTACTGATGTGGTTGATTATGTGGGTAGTTTTCCTAATACTTAACCAGCCCTGCATTCCTGGTATAAATCCCACCTGGTCACAATGTATTATCCTGGTGATAAATTTCTGTAATCTCTTTAGAATATTTGTATCAATAGTCATTAGGGAGATTGGTCTATAATTTTCTTTTTCTATTTTTGTTCTTGCTGGTTGAGGTATCAGCACCATATTTGTCTCATAAAAGTAGTATTCCATTCTTACTTATTTTTCCAAATAGTTTGTATAGTATTGGAATTAATTGTTCTTTAAATGTTTGGTAGAATTCACTTGTAAACCCATTTGGAACTGGAGATTTTTTTCTTAGGGTGTTCATTGATGGTTTGTTCAGTTTCTTTTTCTAAAATGGGCTTATTTAAGGATTTTATTTCCTCTTCTGTTAATCTGGGCAGTTTATATTTTTGTAAATATGCATCCATTTCATTTAGATTGTCAACTTTTTTGGCATATAGTCAGGCAAAATAGCTCCTAATTATTGCTTTAATTTCCTTTTCATTGATGGTGAATTCACCCTTTTCATTTTTGATGCTGGTAATTTGGTTTTCTTTCTTTTTTTAAAATCAAATTAACCAAAGGTTTATCTATTTCATTGGTTTTTCTCATAGAACCAGCTCTTATTTTATTTATTAATTCTATAGTTGTCTTACTTTCAATTTTATAAATCTCTCCTTTAATTTTCAGAATTTCCAATTTGGTATTTAATTGGGGATTTTAAATTTGTTCTTTTTCTAGCTTTCTAGAAGCTCCCTTGACCAAAACAGGGCAGTACTCTCTCTTGTAGAAATATTTTTGAATTGACTAGGGCTAATTTTGGTGGCTGAAGCTGACTGGAGGACTAATCTGGGGACTGTTGACTATTTGCTATCTGACTTCGTTAATTTAATGTGGGCCGTTTATAAAGTTCCACCACACTGCTCCCAAACTGATAGACTAAAGATTAAGAAGCCTCTAAACCAAATAATCAAAGCAGAGTTTATTTATGAGATACTATTTCAAATTAGGAATACAGGGAAATAAAGTGTACAACCTGACTGCTTTCCTGCGGTCTCTTTCCACTGTGTCTCTTAGAACTTCTTGAATACAATAAGGGCCTTAGCCTCCGGCCTCAGGGCAAGTTACACTTTCCCTGGTTTGTATTAAGGCCTGTAACCTTGTCAGCCCGGTCTCTCCTTTTCCGAACCGAACTCTCCTCCGTCCTTGTCCGGGCTCCCCTCTAGTCAGCCTCTCTCCTAGTCCTTCCTCGAGTCTCCTTCCTCTAGTCTGTCCTTTATCTAGTCCGTCTCTCCTAGTCAGTTTCCCTTGCTCTAGTCAGCCTTACTCCTCCTTAATCTCGTCTCTCTATCTAGTCCGTCCTCGCTCCTTCTTTTTCTAGTCCGTCTCCTTCCTCCTCTAGTCAGCCGAACTCTCCTTAATCTTGTCTCTCTATCTAGTCCGTCCTCCCAGTCAGCTTCCCTTGCTCTAGTCAGCCTTCCTCCGTTCCCCCCTCTAGTCTGTCTCTGAGTCTCCCTTCTTTTTCTAGTCCGTCCCCCGTAGTCAGCTTCCAGTCTTCTAGTCAGCCTTCCTCCTCTTTCTATCTAACTCCCAGGTCTATATATCTTTTCTTCTCTCCACTCAAATCTCGGGACTTCCTTCGCCCCCCACAGACCAAGCTAATTCACCAGCCAGAGCTGCAGCTTGGGAGGGGGTGTGTGTGCTCTCGAGCCTTATGCCTCAGCACAGGCCATCCGGGATCCTTCAGATAGCTCCGCTCAGGTCGGAACTGGGGGCTTTTTTTTTCCCCCAGCTGTCTGACCTGGCATCTTGTATAGCCCACGGGGCTTTTTCTCCTCAGCTGAATCTGAGGAGGAGGGGGAGAGACCCTGAGGGCCTAAGGCTTTCTAATCTCAGCCTAAAGGTAGGGTCCCCAAATCAAACTAAATTTCCACACTCTGCATGCTCAATTCATTGATCTCTTTCTCTATTTTATTCATGTAGACATTTGGAGATATAAAGTTTCCCCTAAGCACTGCTTTGGCTGCATCCCATACGTTTTGGTATGTTGTCTCATTATTGTCATTCTCTTGGATGAGGTTATGTTTTTATGATTTGTTGTTTGACCCACTCATTCTTTCGGATGAGATTATTTAGTTTTCAATTCATTTTTGGTCTATCTTTCCATGGTCCTTTATCACACATAACTTTTATTGCATCATGATCTGAAAAGGATGAATTTACTATTTCTGCCTTTCTGCATCTGGCAGTGAGGTTGTTATGCTCTAATATATGGTCAGTTTTTGTGTATGTGCCATGCACTGCTGAGAAAAAGGTATATTCTTTTGTATCCCCATTCAGTTTTCTCCGGAGGTCTATCATAATTTAATTTTTCTAAAATTATATTCACATTTTTAACTTATTCCATTCATTAATAATATACCAGTCAGGGGCAGCTAGGTGGCACAGTGGATAGAGCACCAGCTCTGGAGTCAGGAGTACCTGAGTTCAAATCTGGCCTCAGACACATAACACTTACTAGCTGTGTGACCCTGGGCAAGTCACTTAACCCCAATTGCCTCATTTAAAAAAAAAATAAATAAATAATAATATATCAGTCAGCTGGGCCTATCACTTTTTTTTCTTCTAAGAATATAGTCTTTTATCTCTTGAGCCAGAATGTACCTCAGAGGCAAATCCTCTCCTTTGATGAATGAGGGAAATGAGTCCCAGGGAGGCTGTGAGTTGCTCAAGGTCCCATAAACAGTAAGAGTTAATGACAAAGCAGTTTGGACCTGAGTACTTTTTTTTTTTTTTAAGTGAGGGAATGGAAAGTTCCTTAAAGAACCTGAAGAGAATTAATGTCTTCATCCTTTGTGCAGAGGGAGGTCCATGGAAGGAATTGTAGGAGGAAGTACCACAATGATTCATTTTTATAAATGCATGCATGAGGTGTAGATTCAGTGATATTCCTTAGTTATGGGTGGGGTGGGACCAAGGTTCTTCTCTCCAAGTGGAAATGGGCATGTTAGTGAAAATGTTTTATTCTGTTAGAATGAAGATGATCCCATGCTGGCCTTACTTCTTTCCCCTTATAAATCAGGATGACCTGGCATCTTAATAAGAATCACACCCAGTGGGGGCAGCTAGGTGGGACAGTGGATAGAGCACAGGCCCTGGAGTCAGGAGGACCTGGGTTCAAATCCGGTCTCAGACACTTGAAACTTACTAGCTGTGTGACCCTGGGCAAGTCACTTAAACCCAATTGCCTCACAAAAAATCAAAAACCAAAACAAAACAAAAAAGAATTACACCCAGTGCCCTGATCTTTATCCACTATTTGCGTCACCAAAGTAAGTATTTTTGCTAAAATGATATGCCTTAAAATCTGAATTTTCTCATAGCTGCTCATGAATTGAGTGCTAATAAGCATTAAAGGATTATCTTGCTGCCTCTTGTTTGCCTTTTACCCAATGTTGGTGAATTTGAGCACTTATTTTCATGGACCCAGGAATCATGGACCTTAGTGATAATAAGTAAGTGATTCTCAGAAATGGTAGTATGCAAATGAGGAAGAGTCAGTGTTCTGAGCCATGTAGGAAGAAAGTGCTCTGAGGTGAACAAGGCATTCTTGTAACTGGTTTGAAGTTGCATTCAGATTCTGGGGGGAAAGGAATCTTGGCAGATCTGTAAGAACTTTAGAAAAGATTCTGCTGTTGATGATTTGATCCTCTTTAGAAAGCATTTGGGTTTTTTTTTAAATAAAAATATTTTATTATTTTCCAGTTATATGTAGAGATAGCTTTCAGCATTTGTTTACATAAGATTTCCAATTTCAAATTTTTCTCCCCCCGCCCAGAGAGCAGGCAATCCAATATAGGTTTTATATATATATGTATATACACATACATGCACACACATAATACACATATTTACATATCTACATATATATAACAACATTAAACATATTTCTGCATCAGTCATGCTATAAGAGAAGAATCAGAACAATAAGGAAAAACCTCAAAATAGAAAAACAACAGCACCAAAAACAAAAGAAATAGTATGATTCAATCAGCATCCATATTCCATAGTTCTTTTTTTTTTTCTTTCTGGATTTGGAGAGCTTTTTCCATCATGAGTCCCCTGGAACTTTCTTGTACCCTTGTATTGGTGAGAAGAATCCAGTCTATCACAGTTGATCAACACATAATGTTGATGATACTGTGTACAGTGTTCTTCTGGTTCAGCTCATCTCACTCATCATCAGTTCATGCAAGTCCCTCCAGGTTTCTCTGAATTTCTGCTCATCATTTCTCGCAGCACAATAGAATTCCATTCCATTCATATACCACAACTTGTTTAGTCGCTCCCCAACTGATGGGCAACCCCTCAATTTCCAATTCCTTGCCACCACAAAAAGAGCAGCTATAAATATTTTTGAACATATTTTTGAAAGCATTTGTTTTTAGTGTTGAATACATTAGTCATAAGTGGAAGTAAAGGATTCAAGTTCTCGTGGGAGCTCCACCATAAGCCTTTGGACAATATACCCAGCCATGAGTTACCTCGTCTGTCGAAAGAGTTAGATTTGGTGACCTCTGAAAATTTCTAGCCCTGGTAATTAGAGGTAGTGTGATACAGTGGAAAGATTGCTGGACTTGGAGTTGTTGGACCCCAGTCTGACTGTTGTTCTGGCACCGAATTACTTACTACCTGTGTGACCTTGGGTCCCTTCGCTTCTCAGATTTCTCAGCAATTGAACTAGATGACTCTGTGGTCTATAATGGTTTGGGAGCAGTGGTGTTACGGTCAATAAAATCAATATTCATTACAGGGCAGGATTGTGCAGGCATACCTTGGAGATATATTTTTTGGGGGCGGGGCAATTGGGGTTAAGTGACTTGCCCAGGGTCACACAGCTAGTAAGTGTTGTGTCTGAGTCTGGATTTGAACTCAGGTCCTCCTGAATCCAGGGCCAGTGCTCTATCTACTGTGCCAACTGGCTGCCCCTATACCTTGGAGATATTATGGGTTCAAGTTCCAGACCACTACAGTAAAGCAAATATTGCAATAAAGTGAGTCACACAAATTTTTTGGTTTCCCGATGCATATAAAAGTAATGTTTCCACTATACTATAGTCTATTAAATGTGCAATAGTCTTAATGTCTAAAATGGAATGTATGTACTTTAATTTTAAAATGCTTTATTGCTAAAAAAAAAATGCTAGCCATCATCTGAGGCATCAGTAAGTCCTAATCTTTTGCCTGGCAGAGGGTCTTGCCTTGATGTTGATGGCTGCTGACTATAATCAGGGTGGTGGGTGCTGAAGGCTGTGGTAATTTCTTAAAATAACAGTGATAACATTTGATGTATGGATTGACTCTTTCTTTTATTTGAACACTTAGAGGCCATTGTAGGGTTATTAATTGACCTAATTTCAATATTGTGTCTTAGAGCAGGGAGGCCAGAGAAGAGGGAGAGAGACAGGGAATGGCTGCTTGATGGAGTAGTCAGAACATACGACATTTACTTAGAAGAATGAAGTTTGTGGCTCCCCAAACAATTCCAGTAGTAACATCAGAGATTACTAGATCATCTTGATAGATATAATAACAATAATAATAATGAAAAAGTTTGAAATCTTATCAGAATTACCAGTGTGAGCATGTACTATTGGAAAAATGGTGCCAATAGGACTTACCCTATACAGGGTTGCCATAAACCTTCAATTTGCAAAAATACCAATATCTGTGAAATGCAGTCAAGCAAAGCACAATAAAATGAGGTATACCTGTATAATGAAGAAGAATAATGTAGGGGTTCTGGGTTCAGATTATAGCTTTGACATTTATTAGTCATGTGACCTTGGGTAAGTCACTTGTTTGTCCTCATTCTCTTTTTTCTTTTCTTTTCTTTTCTTTTTTTTTGGTGGGGCAATGAGGGTTAAATGACTTGCCCAGGGTCATGCAGCTAGTAAGTGTCAGGTGTCTGAGGCTGGATTTGAACTCAGGTCCTCCTGAATCCAGAGCTGGTGCTTTATCCACTGCGCCACCTAGCTGCCCTGTCCTCATTCTCTAAGGACCTAAGGATCAGAGTGATGTCATGATTGCAGGGAATTAAATTTAAGTGATTGGAGAGTTGTGCAAGGTCACCAACCTCACTCTCTCCTCCAGAGCCATCTGGGTTGTGAGGGCCAAAATTTGATATATGGAGCATTAATTGGGTGACTTGTTGCCTAAATATTGGGGTTCCAGAAATATGAGGGACCTTTAAGTTCACCCTACCCTCTTAACTGCCCTATTAAATATTTCTCCCGGGCCAATAAGAAAGGAGCCTTACAGCTTAAATTCATAAAAGGATCAGATTTTATTACTTGGGAATTAATTAAACAACAAAGGTGAAACTAATAAAAAATCAAAGATAAGGAAATAGGAAAAAGAAATACAGATAAATACTCTTAACTCTAAACTTAGCCTATGCAATCCCCAGATCGTTTCCAGTTAAGCTAATTCAAAGGAATTTAGGGTTTTCTGTAATTAACTCACTAAAACCTGGAAAGTGTACAGTTGCTCACACCACCGGCAGGAGAGAAGCCAGAGAGAGAGAGAGAGCGCGCGCGCGCTAGCATTCCGGAAGTGCCTCTCCTTCCCTTCAGGGAACATTCATTATTTCCTCCCCCAAAAGGGGAGGTCCTTCAAAAACTGCCTGTGGAGAGTTCTTCTGACCTCAGTAGCATACGTAACTTCAGGGTGGGCCAGGTATGGCCCCTCCCAAATGAGTCAGCTAAAACTACAATAATTTTTACCATAAATAATTTTTACCACAGGGTCCAGTGGCAAGATATATATCAGGATGACTGGAGATGGCCCCAGATTTTTAAGGCAATTGAGGTTAAGAGACTTGCCCAGGGTCACACAGCTAGTAAGTGTCTAAGGTGAGATTTGAACTCAGATCCTCCCAACTTCATTGTCACTGCTGTATCCACTGAACCACCAGGGTAAGTCACTAAGCTTTAAGTTTTATTACAATTAGTGATTACAATCTTTTGCCAGTCCTCATTAGCAAAATGAGGAGTGATTATAATTTCACTAATTACTTCACAGAATTGTTATGAGGAAAATGCTTTGTAAATCCTAGAGTGCTATATAAATGTGAGTTATTATTTTGTTCTGTCGTTCATAGATTACTTGCAGATTGCTTTAGAACAGGAGTTCCTAACCTGTTTTGTGTCATAGACCCCTTTGGAGTTCTGGTAAATCAGAATGTTTTTAAATGCATAAAATGAAAGACCAGATTTCAGAAGAAACCCATTTATTAGAGGTCAGTTATCAAAGTGTATGTTTTTTTGAAAACCAAGTTCAAAGACTCCCTGAATTCTATCTATGGACCTTTAAGTGAAGAAGTACTTTATTCAGACTTAAGGGTTCATCAGACCTTTTTTCTGGAAGCTAATAAATTCATGCCTTACCTTGTAAGCCTCAATGCACCCCCCACCCCCAGAAAGCATCACAGAACCCTTATTCCCATCTCTAGACAGTACTTTGCCTTAAACCATGCAAGACCAATGACTCCAAGCTATTTCCAAATACTGCTAGAGAAAAAAAAGGACTCCCCTTTTCTAGTGGATTTTGCCATTGGGGAATTCTTTTCTGTATTTAGTGATGCAAATCATGCCTTGTGGTTTGATCCTGAGCTAATTCTCTTTTTTGGTGGTAAGAGATAACAGCTGATGACAGCTGTCAAATGGTCCTTTGTTTACTTAACAGATTAAAAATAGTAATTCTGCTGAGGCAGAAAAACAGGAGACAGACCTGAAAGGCCAGGAAAGGGTGCAGTGGGCCAGGTAGATCAGACAGGTGGTTGAAGTTGCTTGATGTTCTTGACCAAGTACAAGTTTCTGGTTGGATGTTGCTCATAAATTATTTGGCGAATTCTGTTTGTCTCAGTAGTGCATAAAAAAATTAGAAATCATTTACCTAATCATGGACTGTTACGAAAACTATTTTCATCTCCCTAAAAAGAAGCAGCTTCTCCCTACCTTGTTAAGTTTCAGGAAGTGGTTTTGTAGATGCCCCATTTCTGTACTTTGTATTCTTTATACTTAGTGATTTACAATATTGTTAAGGAGGCAAGTACACCAGGAAATCTATTTACCATTTGTTTTCATTAACTGGCAATTGGTCAGGGTTATCTCTTCAAGGGCCTACACTTGGAGCTTTAATAAAAAGCAGGCTATTTAGAGGCTATTTTTTTAGGGTAACTTTGTTTCTTTCATTGTGGGACACTTTGCCTGTAGTAATTGTGATCATTCAGAGTGGCCATTTGGGGATTAGGGAACATATCCTGAAGGGTCGAAATTAGAAAAGAACTCTGGTTACTGTTGGTGAGTTTGAGTGTCCACTTGGTATTAAAAATAAGTATTTCTCAACAGTTACCAACAAATACAAACATCCCAACATATACAAAAGAACAAAAAAGGGGATCATAGAAGAGCTCTTAACCTGCTTACATGATTTTTTAAAGTGGACTTTAAAATGAACACAGTAATGATAATTAACCTTCTGAACTTTTATTTTAAAGTTTTTAATGCTTGTTTCCTCTTTCTTTTGCTTCTCTGTCTTTCCCCATTGACTTGTCCCGTCCTTCTGCCTTGCAACAAGTGTAAATAGTCAACACACAATTGCCCTGGTGGTTGCGTCTAAAAATTAGACCTACATATGTTAAGTACACAGTTCTATTTCATAAGTTGGCTGACATACTTATCCAGAAGAAAAATTAAATTCTTATCTCTAGCTTTATTTTTAGGCTTTAAATAGAATTTTTATTATAATTTCCAGTAGTGTCTGCAGTGGGATGGACTTGTAGGTTGCCATGATAGTCATTGCAGTCTGAGTATTGAAACCCTGACAGAATCATAGGTTTCTAAGTTATAGGTTTTGTGATGGGACCTGAGAAGTGGATAACTACTACCACCACCACTACCTCTACCACTACCACTGCTGCTTCTTGCTACTACAGCTATTTTTTTAAAAAAAACACCACGGTCTTCTTAAATTTCCCCAGGGTTAGAAGGCTATAGCTTTTGAACTGGAAGGGATCTTACAAATAATTTGGTCTACATCCTCTTACCTAACAGATGAGGAAACTGAGGCTGGGGTTAGTGACTTGCCCAAGACCTTGTGACTAATAAGTAGCAAAGTCAGGATTCAAACCCAGGCCCTCTGTCTTCTAATGTTCTTTACTCCACACCATGGTGACATCGATGATGGTAGTGGTGGTGCAGGTAGTGCTTACTATATATCAGATCTGTGGTAAGTGCTTTACAATTATCCTCACAACAACACTAGGAGGTAGGTACTGTTATCCCCATTTTATAGAGATGGATGGATGTTACTTCTCTAGTAGCACTGGTGTCAGCTAGAACTGAATTCAAATCCAGCTTCAGATACTAACTAGCCATGTGATTCTGGGCAACCCACCTAACCTCTGACTCGGTGTCCTCATCTAAAATGGGGGTAATTATAGCACCTCCCTCCCAGGGGTCATTGTGAAGGTCAAATGATACAATAATTGTTGAAGTGCTTAGTATACTGCTTGGCACTGAATAAACGTTAGCTATTGTACATAATATAATATGAATATGTTATAATAATTATGTTATAAATCTAATTAATTCATCTCTGTTGGATCCTCTAATCATCTGTTTTTAGATCTCTGCCCCTCACAGACTATTCTCCTTCTCCAGTTCATGTTTAAAAACTGCCCATCTGCCTTAACCATGGAGTCTCCTGGGACTCAATAGCTTCTTTCAAAGCCCCCTAGGAGTTCCCTGTCTTGTGAACAGGAAGTTTCAAAGCTCAAGAACTACATTCTACTTTTTAAAAATTGATTATGAAAACTCTTCTGAATAAGTACCAAAAGTAGAGAGATTTGTCAAATTTAATGAAACTATAGTCAGGGAAGATAGGAGAAATATTGCTATAGCCAGGAATATGCTGGAACCAACTCATACTGGTTTGCAAGGGTCAAGTGTTAAATTTTCAATGTGAATACACATACCTCAGAAATCAGTGACTGCAACAAATCAGAATTTGATTTAGTGTTTGACTTAAGAAGTGTGTCCCATGTAAAAAAATTTTTTTTCTCAAATAGTGTTAAACATTTATCAGTAGATCCTTGAGTACAATGTCCCTTCCAGGCACTCAACTTCAGAAATTACAAAATGTCTCCTTTGTTACATCTATTTCCCCCCATTTTGTTATTATCTAGTAGTGGGAATTGTAGAAGGAGGTTTCTGTTTCATCCAGATTTAGCTATTGCAAATCTCAAGTGCCATCATGCTAGTTTATTATCTCACTTTTTGGGAATGTAATGAAAATTCTAAAAGTTTTACTAAAAATGGTGTTTGAGGGTGGCACTGTTGTGTGTAAGGGAAACAGCACTTTATTGGGCGGGCTGAGGTCCTGGGTTTGAATCCTGTTTCTCCTACTTACCCTGTGACTGGATAAGTCTCTTAACTTCTCTAGCTTTAGTGCCTTCACATGTCCAATGAGGAGATTTATTATATTACCTGTAAGGATTTTCCTTCTCTAAATGAAGGATTTCAGGATACTAATCTGAGGTACTTTGTTGTATTGGGAAGAACCCTGAATTTGAAGCCAGGGGATTATTTTCAGTTTCTGGTTCTGATCTTTTACTGTCTGTGTGGCTTTGGGCAGTCTTACTGTGCTCTCATTTCTTCAGATGGTGCTTGGATAAGTCTAGGTCTTCTTGCCCTTTTTTCTTTTTTTTAGGGTATGAACTCCTTTGGAGTGAATCCTTTGGGCCTCTTCATGATGATTTTGAAGAAACGAGTATTTATTAAGCACCTACTATGTGCAGAACACTTTGCTGGATCTTTAAGATACAAAGATAAGATAAAAAGCCATCTCTGCCCTTCAGGAGTTACATTTTTATTCCACAAATAAGCCTGTAAGATAATTTCAGGAGGAAAAGAGCAGAGCCATCCAGAGGGATTAATACAAGCATCCAGTGAGCTCGTCTCTGATTTGAACCTCAAAGAAAACTAAGAACTTTAATAGGGAGAGATGAGGACAGAGTACACTTTAGGGGGGTCTGAGGGCACAGCCTGTGAAAAGGTATGGCAATGGAATGCAGAATTTCTGGAACCTCAAGTGTACAACTTTACCGGAACACAGAGTGGGTGGAGAACAATAGTCTGGGACCAGGTTGTGAAGGGCTCTAAATGTCAGACATGACCGTTTGCCACAGGAAGTCATCCCAAGTTCTTGAGCAGGGGAGTCAGACTGTGTTAGGAAGTTGTGATGACGACTGCCTTTCCTATCACATTGTAAGGTTTGCCAAGTCCCTACAGATATTATCTCACTTACTTGCTTCTCGCAGCAACCCTGGGAGGTGGGTGCTATTATCATCTCCATTTAACTGAGGCTGAGAGAGATTACGTGACTAAGTATCTAAGGCAGAATTTTAACTCGGGTCTTCCTGACAGCAGGCCCAGCACTCTGTCTGCTGAGCCACCTGGCTGTGCTCCGGGTAAGAGAGTTGGAAGTGGAATTGGTGGCCTTTCGAGTTCCTTCCAGACACTTGTGGAATGACCAGATGATCAACTTTAGAAGTTTGTCAGTTCTTTTCATTTTTGCTCTGGACAGTAAATTTTGATGAATCCTGTTGGAAAACTTGTCTCTGTTTTCTTTCATTTCCTTTTGTTTACTTACAGGGCAGTACCGCAGGTTTATTCTTAGAACACAGTTTACACAAGCTTTCTTAAACACTTTGCCTTTCATGGCCCCATTCTTAATCTTGTCCATAAGAAACTCGGCACAGCATATTCCAGAGCCACTGTTAAAAAGAAATTCTCAGCTGGCAAAGATCAAACGTCAAAGGAAAACAAATGAACTTGACACAGTAACTGCATAAGCCCCTTGCCCTTGTAGTCCCCCTGATAAATTGTCTCAGTCACCCAAATTGTTCTTAATCATTGGACATATCGTATAGTCTTCTTTGGAATGAAGCATGCCCAGAAACTGAGCTGGCACCTTCCTGCTGTTGACCTGAAAAACCCAGAAATGGCCGACATTCCCAAGAGCTAGACGTGTGAGGGAGGCGGTACCTGATCTTACTGCCGGCTCCAATATAAACAGGTCACAGTGTTATTGTTGTTGTCCCGTCCACCACACAGGTAACAGTGGCCACAGGATGTCTTTTAGGAAAAGGTTCATTAGCCTCCTTGTTCCTGAATGCTCATTCCCCATGCAGTCTTAAATGTTAGTGTCAGGCTAATAACGTGTAGCATCAGTATCAGGAGTGACCCTCCTCACTGTCACTGAGAAAGTTAGCTTTGGGACCTTAGGCAAGTCATCAGATGAGAAGACCCTAAACTGAAAGCTGCAAGAGCCCTCAGAGGCCATTGGGTCCAACCTTCTCATTTTACTACAGGGGAGGAAAATGAGAGACAGGGAGATTCTGGCTCACCTGTTCCATGTTAAGTGGAGGAGATGGGATCTGAACTCACTTGACTTCCTCATTTGCAAAATGTAGATGTAGACTTCAGTGAACTTTAAAGAACCTGTTTAGTTCTAACAATGAAACATGGAGGTAATCTTTGCCACAAAAAAAAAAAAAGTGTTTCAGAAAGGATTTCACAACTATATTATTTGAAAAAAAAAAGTACTTGTGACCCTAGAATTTTATCTACATGATAGGTTTCTGTTTCAATGTCAGTGCTTTTACGTTGGCTAGGCTTGTTCTCCTTGGGAAACGAATTCTTCAGCACAAGAGCAACAGAGCAACATGCCCTTTCACTGGGTGGTTTCAGTTTGAGGCATATTAATTAACTCCCCAGGACAATCCACCTAATGGTCTGTTTGCTTCCTAAGGGGAGGCTACAGAGCCCCTGAACCCCACTCTGCTTGGGGAAAACACACATGTCTTCATCTCTGGGTGACAATCTATACCTTTGTGAGACTTCTTAGACCAAACAGAGCTGGACATGGGACATGAAAATCATAGGAACTGAGAAGGGATCCAGTAAATGCTTTCAAACGCTGCTGTTAGAAACAAAGCCGCTTCATTGTTCTAAAGAGCACATAATATCTTTGGAGTCCCTATTATGCCCAAAGACTTGCTTTTACTTTCCAGATGCAATAATGAAATGACTTTATCTTGATTTGGGAACCAGAAGAGAAATTTCCACCAGTAAACCTCACCACTGAAAGGGAAATAAAGGCAGAGCCACCACTCTGAGTTAGGGAAGTGGCCCTAGGAATGAAAAATAATATTTTGAGGTAGATTTTCTGCCAAGCATTGTGGGGGGAAAAAGCAAAGGTTCAAAAATCGTGGCAACCATATTTAACATTTAACTCTACCTCAGAGACTTTTGGTAACTAAACTAGCCCCCAAATTAATACCATCTTAGGGGGCTGTGGTCTAAAATAAATTGAGGTTTGGCTTAAAGGATACTTAATAAACACCCTTCCCCTTTAAAAAAAATGTTCAAATAAGCTAAAACTGGAAAGAAAATACAGTGGAGGTGACACCCTTTGATGAAATACCAAAGCCAGAATTTTTAGGCACTTTTTACATTGTCTCGTTTGAATACTAAGAGAGATGCATAAATTTAATTGTTGTCACCTTGATTACAAACATCAGGTGCCTGGATTGGTAGACACGTGATGAGTGTGCTTATTGTGTCTTTAATCTTCTTAATGAAATCCCTAGGAATATAGCCATCCTGGCACTAATGAGAGTAAATGGGTTTTGAGCTGTAGGTCGCTCATGCTCCCAAGGGCTCCAGCCCTTCACAGCTAATTATTTCACTCATCTTTGTAACAGTCTCACTTTGGTAGATAGCATTGTGCTTCCTCTTTGAAGGACACACACACACACACACACACACACACACCCCTTGTTGCAATCTCTATTCCAGGGTAGAATTCATTGGCTAATACATCCTATAATAACAACAAATGTTTATGTTGCTTGGCAAAAGTGGCCTTCAAAGCACATGATGGTGGTAGGTTTAAACTAAGGTATTCTAAGCCTTCTGATGTCATGGACTCCTTTGGCAGTCCTATGAAGCCCATGGACCTCTTCTCTGAATAATGTTTAAATCCATGAAGTAAATCCCATAAGATTACAAAGAAAACCAATGGTAGATGGAAAAAAAGAAACTCATGGACCTCTTGATATCTATCCTCAGACCCTTTCGGGGTCCCCCTGTGGGGGCCCCAAGGTAAGAGTTCCTGGTCAACATGATTATAAGAAGAGCAACACAGGAGTAGACATGGGATGACTAGGGAGACTTCAAATCCTGAACTCAATTAGTCAAGTTGCATCAAGAGAATGATTAGAGTTGCAGGTCCAATAAGGTAATAGGAGGAAATGAATACCAGGTCAATCTCCTTAATTATTTTATTAGTTCGGATCCCATTGTGGTTTAGAGCTTGCTTATTTGAATCCACAGCACTGAACATTTCTGGCCACAGAACACTGATCGTTTTTATTTTTTGGTCATCTGTAGTAGTAACCTAGCCAATGGGAATGTTGGTCTCTGTTATTTCTAGTTTATAGAATAGGAAACTGGTTCATTCTCCTGGAATTTTCCTTGAGGAAGCAACATCCTTCAAAGCCCCCTTCAGGGGAGGTCACTGCTCCCACTTTTCCCCTGCTTTCCTGAGCGTACCCTGGCCCCAGCACCATTTTCAGATCACTTTTTCTGCCTTTGAAGTTCTCATCATCTGGACCCATCCTTGTCACTGTCCGGTCCTCTGACTTACTGTCTACTCTCTCTATTGACTGTAGCATCTGACTCATTCACATTTCCCCTTCCCTTGCATTGTCACCCTCCTTGGCAGCATTGATGACTTGGGCCCCTAAGCCCTTAATTTCTCAACCTCTTTAATTCTCATGTCTTTCTTTTCTACCCCACTTACAACCACCAGCACTTAACTTTCCCCTGGATCTGTGCCGCCTCCAAGACCTAGAACTTGAGCTTATTTCTGAGAATCATCAATCCTAGGCTCACAGATCCAGAGTTGGGAGGGCCTTCCAGTGCCGCCTAGCCCAGCCCCTCATTATACAGTTGAAAAACAGAAGGGACTTGTAATGAGTGTCAGAGGCAGGACTGAGGCCTGCTGACTTCATGGCCAGTGCCCTTTTCCCTCTACCATGTGAGCATTTAGTAGATACCTACTGTGTGTCTGCACTGTGCTAGGTGCCAGAAATAAAACTACCCAGCTGAGATCTTCTTTGTCCTCAAAGAACTTGTATTCTATGACTTATCTCTTGTCTTCTCATCCTTCTTGACAGTCACTCATACTAAACTTACATCTATGCTCCTCATGATTGTTCCTCAGCCCTTCTTTCCTCCCACTCTCCCATCTTTGCCTTGGTTTCATTTGCTTCCCCATAGTCATTCATTCACCTACTCACCACCAGATCACCTGTTCATCTTTAACTCCAGGTAACCCACTCAGTATTGAGCATTTAATGGATGGTAGGTTTAGAGGAGAAGAGAATTTGTTTTAGTCGTGTTTGATTCTTTGTGACCCCAGTTGGGTGGTGGTGTTTATTTGCCATTTCCTTCTCTAGCTCATTTTACAGATGAAAAAACTGAGGCCAAGAGGGTTAAGTGACTTGCCAGGGTCACAGTGTTAGTAAGTGTCTGAGGCCAGATTTGAACTCAGGAAGTCTTCCTGATTGCAGGCCTGGTACCAGATATCTGCTGCGCCACTTACAGATCATCAACTCCAGTCGTATTTGGAAACTGAGGCCCATAGAAATGAATTGACTTTTTGTGGGTCATGCAAACAGAGCTGGAATTCAGGCCCAGGACCCCTGACACCTAACAGCATTTTTTCCACCCAACTATGGGCCACTTCATGGCTAGAGAGTCATGAGATAGTGCCGCCTAAGTCCACACCACCAGGTCCAGACCATTCCCACTGCTCTCGCCTGCTGGTACCTCCCTTTATTGAGAAGCCATCCAGTGCCTCAACTTCCCCTTCTCCATAACTCTCTCAGCTTAAGTGGCTTCTGAGTACATAGAACTGTTCTAGGTGCTGAAGAGGACACATAGCCCTTACCCTCATGGTGCTAAAGTAGAGGGTGACACCAAGGATTTTTCATTGATTCTGTGACATCTACTGTTTAGCAGCATGCGGTCTTGGACAGCTCCAGGAGACTGAGATTCTTTCCCCCTGTAGTCCCATCCATCCAACAGACTTAGAGTTTGAAGGATCTTAGAGGCCATCTGGGCTCACACCCTCATTTTACATGTGAGGAAACTGGGTCCCAGAGAGGTTGATTGTCTTGTCTTAGAGGTAGCATTGCATGATGCTAATATTAGAGGGTTATAGAACAGAGCACCATAGGAGGTATAAAGGGGCAAGGGAAAGCTTTTTGTGGAGGACGTAGCACTTGGCTTGGGCTTTAAAACCCAGAGTGGAATTTAACAGATAAAGATGGGGAAGAAGTTCACACAGAAGTATGAGCGTGTATGTATTATCAATGAGAGTCAGCCAGTGTGGATGTAGTACTAAAAAGGCAGTAACAGGAGGTAAGCCTTGGAGGGTCAGGAGGTCCTTGAATGCCATACCAAGGAATCTGAAGCTGGGAATTTAAAAGGCCTTACTGAAGGCTTTTGAGAAAAGCAGTGACATGTATATGTCAGGTATATGTGTGTTGTGTATGGCCAGAGAAGTGAACTTATTTCAGCAGTGATATGAAGAACAAATTAGAACAAGGAGAGAGGAAAGCCTAGAGAGGTTATCGTGATAGTCCCGATGAGTGGGAATGAAGAACACAGACCAGAGGGGTGGCAGTGGGTGGAAAGAGGAGAGAATGGAAGAGGTAGAATTGAAAGGACTTGGTAAAGAAGGTGGCAGAGTTTGTCTCTTGACAGACTTCATCACTCTACTTGTGCCCTTGATCTCCTCTTCCTCCATCCTTCCTCAGGACTTACCTCCATCGTTTATCCCTTCCATTGAGAATTTTCCTCTCTAATGACACCTTTCTTCCACTCTACAAATTACTCATGTATTCCTTAGCTTATAAAAGTAAAATGCAAAGAAAAGCCTTCCTTTGAACTTTCTATGCCCTTAAGCTACTGTCTTATCTCCTTCCTTCCCTTCATTACCAACTTTCTTGGAGTAGCCTATACTCAGCTCCCTTTGTCTTCAATATTTGCAGAATATTTTTACTCCTAACCTTCCTACTTCACTGAAATAGTAACCCTGCAGGTCACCAGTATTTTCCCAATTGCCAAACCCGGCTCCTTCTCCCCCCAATCCCTGCAAGGGAGCAAGAAAAAGTATCTGGTAATCTTCTCCTCCTCCTTCTCCTCCTCCTCCTCCTCCTTCTTCTCCTTTTCCTTCTCTTCCTTCTCCTCCTCCTCCCCCTCTTCCTCCTCCTCCTCCACAGGGCAGTGGGGGTTAAGTGACTTGCCCAGGGTCACACAGCTAGTAAGTGTCAAGTGTCTGAGGCCGGATTTGAACTCAGGTCCTCCTGAATCCAGGGCCAGTGCTTTATCTACTGCGCCACCAAGCCGCCCCCATCTGGTAATCTTCTAGCTAGACCCCTGATATCTTCCATAACACCATCCAACTAGTATTACAAAGCATTTCTATTTTCATGTCATTACTCTGTTTTATAACCTTTGATAGTTCCCTCTTTCCTGCTATAATTCAGGCAAACTATCCCTAAGGGCAAAATGCCTGCAGCCTTTTGTTTTGTTTTTAATAAATACATTCTTAGCTCCCTGGTGTCCTTAGAATAACAAGCAAGCAGCTTGTTTGTGTACCTCCATGCTTCATCATTTCTAAACTCCTCTGTTTGGACTTCAGGGTCTTCCATTACCCACCCTGATTGTCCAGTTATTTCCTCCTGCAATCTCAGGAGAGAGTCCTAGACTCAAGAAAGTCTGCATTTCAGCCCTGTTTGTTGTGACCATTGGGCAACCTTTCTGAGCCTCATTTTTCTCTTCTGTAAAATGGGGATAACAGCCCCTGCACAGGGGTGTTGTGAGGATTTCATTAGATTTACATACATTAATGTATGTAAAAGGCATTTCTGTAAATTGGAGTTACCATGCTTGTGTACTGATGCTCATTCTCTAAACAGCTTATAAGTAGTGTTAGCTCATTGCCTTTATTTACGCTGTTTTCACCTGACTGGAATACTCCGCTTTCCCTACTTCCTTCCCACCTACCTAGTTCTTAGTGATCCTTTAAGGCCATTGATTCATCTATTCAATGAACAGTTATTCTTCAGGCCCCAGTCTTCTCTCCTTCCCAAATTTTAACAACCCAGATCGATCTCTCTCTATTCCAAACCACATGGTTTAACTTTTCTTTTTGAGGCAATCTGGGTTAAGTGATTTGCCCAAAGTCATACAGCTAATAAATGTCTGAGGCTGTATTTGAACTCAGGTCTTCAAGGCAGGTGCTCTGTCCACTTAAGCACCTAACCATGGTTTAGCTTAAAATCATTTTGTCATTGTCTTATGTGTGTTAATTCTATCTCCCCAGCTAGACCGTAGAAGATGTAGGGTTCACATATTACAGTAATTCATTTACTGAGCCTAATCCTTATTTGATTTTTTCCACCACTTCAAAAAAGCCCTGCTAATACACATTGATATATTGGTTTCAAAACACCCATTTTCCCCTCCATTAATGAGAGGGGTAGCTGTCATCACTTGAGATTCCCTCTTTTATTTCCAGACAGGCATGGATAGGGATAGCATTTGGAAAACCTTAAATGTGAAAGAAAATTCTGCTTACAGTGTATAAATGTTCAGGGTGGGGAATAATTACAGGTTTTTGTGAGGGCTGTGGATCATGACCAAACACTCTTCCTGAATAAAGAAGCAGTGGTGTTAGCCAGTATAAAAAAGAGATCTGTTGGTGATGCTTCAGATCCCAGTGAAACATTTTCACTCATTGATGGGTTCTAAAGCAGCAGTCAGCTGAAGTATCTCCTTTCCTTATGGACTCTTCGGTAAGTCAGCACCTAGACAGGAGTTAAAATCTGGGTCTTTTCTATTGTTTTTGTTGTCCCCTTTTTTCTCTCTTGCAGCATCTGTGACTTTGAGCTCAAGCATTTTTTAATATGAATTACAATATGTGAAAATTAACAGACTGGTGATTTCTACTTAGTAACCAAATGAAAGAGAAAAAACTTTTTGTATTTGTTATTATGACTTGCCACTTGCCTTCTGCATAGAGGATCTCTTAGGATGGAAAGGGTTTTTTTTTCTTTTAAAAGTAATAATATTTCAAGTGTCTTTTAAAATATGCCCTAGTTTGGTTCTTAAATACCCTAAAAGAAGTCCTTTGATTAAGTACCAGTTTAAGGCCAGAAATTAAAGAATTCTGGAAAATGAACAAAATGACTTGTATTTACTGAATATATTTCCCTTAACAGAAATCTAGTCTTGTGAGTGATGTGGTTAATGTGGAGATTCTAGCTTATTATGACCTCACTGTTAGCAACCAGTAGTATTGACTGGAGATAAAATGCTTGAGATGTTGGTTTCTGCCTTCATTTGAAGGACGCAAATTGATTGCTAGAGTATTCTCACTATATTGACATCAAACCAGAGAAGGATTTAAATTTCAAGATATTTCTGACATCTTAAGCGACTGGCTTGGTACTTGTTTCCTTATTTTGATAAAACTTTAATTTTGAATTGTCAGATGGGTACAGTTTCTAATTACAGTCTTTGCTTTTGTTTTGCAGATGGAATATTAGCATCTCTTGGAGAAAAAGATTTGGCTTCCTTTCTTGAAAGTGGGGCTTCAACAGTGGGTAGCTGGATGGGAAGAAAAAAATCAGATGGCCAAAATCTCCTTATTGTGTTAGAAAACAAAATCATCCATAAGTGAGTGTATGGTCAAAGAAATAAAAGAAAATCAAAGAGATCAAAGAAAAAAGAATAGGACGAATTAAGGAGAATTAAAAGTTATCACCCCTTCCCTGTTTGGGCAAAGATCAAAGGCAATGGATGTCATAGAGACAGCAAAGCTTGAAGAACATATGGAAAATCAAACCAATGATCCTGCAAATAATTACACCAGACCTACTGAACCTACTGATGAAGACAACAAAAATGGCAATGGCAAACCCAAGAGCTTATCTAATGGCTTACGAAAGGGTGCCAAAAAGTACCCAGACTATATTCAAATTTCTATGCCTGCTGAAGCAAGGAACAAATTTCCCCTAGAATGGTGGAAAACAGGCATTGCTTTTGTCTATGCCCTCTTCAACCTAATCTTGACGACCGTCATGATCACAGTTGTACATGAGAGGGTGCCTCCCAAGGAGCTTAGCCCACCACTACCAGACAAGTTCTTCGATTACATTGATCGAGTGAAGTGGGCATTTTCTGTATCAGAAATAAATGGGATGATATTATTTGGGTTATGGATTACCCAGTGGCTGTTTCTGAGATATAAGTAAGTATCCTTCTTATACATCATTTGGGGCATGCTGGTTGATAGGCAAACATGAATGTCTTTGGAATTTAAATTATCTTCCTGGAAGAATCTTGGCTCACATTATTGAAATAGGGGGAAGGGACTGGGCATGTGATTTCATTAACCTTCTTCTACCAATCATTGCACATGAGTCCTCTCTCTATGCCTCCTAGTCTTAGATACTGACCTAGAGAACTAAGAGATGAAGTGACTTGTCTGGAATCCTCCAGCCATTATGTGTCAGAGGCAGGACTGAGATACAGGTCTTCCTGGCTGCAAGGCCAGCTCTCTTCACTACTTCATACTGCCTCTCAGTAATTCAGAAGTTTTCAAATAACATTTTTTAAAAGAAAGAACTGTGAAGACCCAGTAAACCCAAGCTGTGGAATTTACATGAAGAGCCATTCAAGAGATAATTAGAAGAAATAGCATTCAGCTGATAGAGAATGGTTCTCTCCTGCTTTAAGCTGTAGAGGGATAAGGAGATGGTCAGGTCAGGAAGTTCATTATCTCAGGCACACGTACATGCTTTGAGGGCCCGCCCTCCTTACATTTGCCTCTGTCAACCCATCAGATCATTAGTAAAGGCAGTCCTTACAGTCAGCGCCTGATAGTGTGATTTAGGTTCCAAAAGGCCTCATCAGTTTGTCTCAGTGTTACCAAATCGGTGCAATTAGCATGCCGAATTTTACATTCTCAGGATTTTTTTCTGGAGCCACTCTCTTAATGTGTGGCAGATAGAGCAGGGACACAGATCAATAGGGAATATATCTGTCCTTCTTTGTAATACACCATCCAGCTGGCAGAATGAAAGGTTGTCAGAAGATCTTTAATTCTTCAGGCAGTAGGCGTTGTTTGTGTCCTTTCTCTCCTTTTGTTACCAACGCCAAGAGAAGAAAGGAACAACAGGCAGGTTTTTGACCATGCCTTCTTACTGAGGTCACTGTGTGGCAGACAGCAAAATAGGCATATTCTTTTCTTGAAGAAGATTTGAGCATCACATCAAAACAAACACAATGCAGACCTCGAAAATTTTCCATAACCCAGGGCTTATGAAAAATCGTGAAAGTTCTCCTGGAGGGAATATAATTAGGAAATACAAAGCCAGAAGAAATTAAGTTTATAGTAAAAGCCCAAGATAATTTCAGAACAAAGCTCTACCACATCAGTTCTGCTTGTGGCCTTTAGGTTCTTAGATCCAAAGTTCTCTTTATTCTAGAGGACAGTGTCCCAATCAATACCTAACCTTGCTATTCAGATGCTCTATCATGCTGATGCTATTTCAACTTATTTCACAAAGAAAACTCATTTTGTAGTGGTCTCTGAACAATTTTTAAGCTTATTCTGTCTTTTTAGTTAATAGAACATATGACTCCTGAAGTGATTCTTATCAGTTGTCTTTTCAGGGGGTTGGTGCTGTGAGGAGGATGCTTCTCTCCCCACCCCCACCCCACCCCTTTTAGAATGCTGCGATTCTGAGCTTACCATTTAACATAAGGAAAGATCAACATTATGCATATAGCAAGAAGGGACTGCCTATCTATCTAGTCTTATCAGTTCCATCTACCCATCCATCTAGTTCTTAACCTGGGGTCTGTGGGTTGGTTTTTTTTCAGGGGTCAGGGGAAGGTTCTGTAAACTTAGATGGGGGGGGAGGGATAACATCTTGATTATCACTAACCCCTAACTGAAATTCAGTATTTTCTTGAATTATTTAAAACTATTATTCTGAGAAGGGCTCCCTCCATCGGTTTCACCAGACTGTCGAAAAGGTGAGGGCAGGGGAGGGAGAATGGTCCATGGCAAATAAAGGGGTTAAGAACTCCTGGTGGAGTCGTGTCCTGGGGAGGCAGAGGAAGAGCTCCGAGCTAGAGGACTTAGATTTAGACCCCTCCTCTAATTACTACTTGTGTTACCTTGAACAAGGGGCTTCACTTTGCTGGGCCTCAGTTTCCTTATCTATAAAAGGACTGTATGGTCCCTGAGGTGCATTTGAGCTCTTGTATAACTATCATAGATGAGAAGATTAAGGTTCATCCGTACGTGGTCACTCAGGTCAATAGCAGTAATATCCAGATTCCCTGCCATGGGTTTGCTTGATCATATACTGTCTCCCGCTCAGGCCACAGGTTTTCCTATCTATAGTTTTTGGTTTCACTTCAGGAAAATTAATTCATGTGTTTGTATTCAATGTATTATGAGCAGCCATCTGGCACAGTGAATATAGTGCTGGGGCTGGAGTTGGGAAGACCTGAGTTCAAAACTAGCCTCAAACACTTAACTAGTTGTATGACCCTGGACAAGTTGCTTAACCCTGCTTGCCTCAGTTTTCACAGCTGTAAAATGAGATGGAGAAGGGAATGTCAATCTACTCCAATATCTTTGCCAAGAAAACCCCAAATGGGGTCATGAAGAGTTGGACATGACTGAAAAACAACTAATCAAGAACAAAAACTCATGGGTTAACCCCACTCTGCCCCCAAAATGTAGTGTGATCTGTGTGACTGGGAAGAGGGGGAAGCCAAGGGGCTTACTAGCCAGGGTCTTCCCAGCTGTTTGCCCACACCGGGAAGCACTCATCCCCTGAGTCTCTAAATGAGTTTGCAAGGCTGGAATAGCTGCTAATCTGAGTGAAAATTTACATTTATAATTGGGAGATAAAGTCAGGGGATGATTACTGTTTGCCTTTCCTCCAGTACCACATGTTTCAATGACCTGTCCCCTGTTTTAATCACTTACCACAGTCTTAGACTAGAGGTTCTTTGTTGTGGGCCCCTCTGATAGGCTAGTTAACCTGTGCATGGGGACCTCTTCAGAGAATAATGGTTTGTTGTCTATATTCACAAATGAAGGAAAAGCCGAATTCCACTTACAGGTTAGTGAAATAAAAATATAACTCCATCCCCCTCTGAAATCTATCCATAGACCCCTGTTGTCCTAGACCAACAGTTCTTCAGGTTTTTTTGTGTCCTGAAATTGTGATGCAGCCCATGAACCCTTCAAAATAGGATTACAAAAGAAATTGATTACGTTGAAAAACAAGACAATTATCAACATGTGTTTTTAAAAAAAAACACCACCATAAACCTCAGGTTAAGAAACTATGCTTTAGAGTAAAAACTGGAGTAGGGGTGGGGGTTGGAGGAAGCAAGGAGGGGTTGTCCCAGTATATCATGTTAAAAATAAGTGGTAGAGGGGCAGCTAGGTGGCACAGTGGATAGAGCACCGGCCCTGGATTCAGGAGGACCTGAGTTCAAATCTGGCCTCAGACACTTAACACTTACTAGCTGTGTGACCCTGGGCAAGTCACTTAACCCCAATTGCCTCACTTAAAAAAAAAAAAAAGATTAAAAAAAAAATAAGTGGTAGAAAAATCTTTACAACCATTTTCCAAGTTCTCAGCAGACATTCTCATTGCCCTCTCAGTATAAATAGTATAATATAGAACTTACGAGGAGGACCATTAGAGCCTTTTTCCTCCTCTGTATGATGCAGCAGTTGACATAGTCCCCTTCCCATGTGAAGTTCTGCATCTTCTGAGCATCTGGATTCAGAATATGGGACGTGCAAATTCTCTTATCACAATTTCTGCTTAATTACTTTACTTGGTAGAAAAAACATAGAACACAGTTTGACAGAGAATGTTTTCAGCCAGAGCAGCAGCTGAATTTTGGAGTAGGATTTGTTCAAAGAAGAAAATGGCTTGCCTTTCCCCCTTCATTTATTAAGTGACCAAGGGGACAAATTCGGCACTATTAAATGTTGATACTGGAAAAGCAAGCCTAGAAAAGCAAACCTTTGAAGTAAATATTTCAGTATAAACAAGTAGTTTCTTTGACCACAGTAGGTGGTAGGGACACCACCCTGTTTGTGTCTCTGGTAACGTTGTTTGAATGTCCCTACTTATTTTCTCAAAATAACTATTAAGCTTGGTTAGTATGTTTAACATGTCACATAAAATACATTGCATAGTCTCCTGTGTCACGGAACTGGTATTTGTTTCGATGTACATTCATCCTCATATTTCCCTGTGTGCCTAGTATAATGCCTTGTATGTAAAAATCAAACAAATGAATGACTCAGCTTGAAGAGGATGTAACATTTTAGTGTCCACTTTTTGTGCTGAGGAAATTCCATTTTCCTAATCTATCAAATGAAGGGATTGAACCTGATCAGGAATTCTTAGCTTTTTGTGAATTGTGGCCTCCAATGGCATTCTGCTGAAACCCTATTCAAAATAAAGTTTTTAAATAAGTAAAATAAAATACACAGGATTATAAAGAAAACCAACTACATTGAAATAGGGTTCTCAAAATATTTTAAAAAACAAATCCATAGATCTTAGGCTAAGAATCATTAGACTAAAAGGGCAGTCTCTTCTTTTTCTATGACTTTAGGTTTCCTTATGTTCCCTTAAAAGGTGAGTATCAAGGTGTTCCAAGAAAAAGCAGTCTTGCATGGGACTATTTGTGTAGAGGTATGCAAGATGTCCCTTAGCCCAGAGACTCCCTAATGGGAGTCTTGGTCAGTATAGTTAATGGAAGTAGAAATCCTTTTTGTGCCCCTCCCTTTTTGTCCTTGCCTATATAATTTGATTTAAATTAAATGTCCTATTTACATGGCCAATAACAGGACTTAGAAGGGGAGTGTGGACTCCCATCCATATCCCACTTGGTTCCTGGGAAGACTGCAGCCCTGAAGCCCCTTCCCAAATCTCAGCCACGGGAATCTGATTTAAATTAGGTGTCATATTTTCCTGCATGGCCAATTATTTCATATCACCTTGGTTCATTAGTCAATTCCTTTGTGTCCTTCTCTTGGTTATACCTTTGCTCTGTTCCCAAGAGAAGATTGGATTAGCTGGCAGTGAGCTGACTAGCATTGGTAAGAGCTTCCTTACCTACCACGACTCAGGTAGGAAATCAGCTTGATATATGCAATATATGATGTATCTGGAAAGAACTCTGAAATCCTAAGACCTAGGTTCAAATCCCACCCATGCCTTTTTCCTCCCCTAAAATTTGGTCTATTCACCAAAGTCCTTCTGAGTTCTGTTATCCCTCATCCTGTTAAGTATTATTTGAAGTTCTGTTATGAATGAATACCCAATTGATGGTAGCTAATTAGCTTTCTCTTCCCTCTCCTCCTCATTCATAGGTCAATAGTGGGACGCAGATTCTTTTTTATAATGGGAACTTTATACCTGTATCGCTGTATTACCATGTATGTTACTACCCTCCCTGTGCCTGGAATGCACTTCCAGTGTGCACCAAAGGTAAGTAACCCCTGCCTCCAGTTGATCATTTTTCTTGGTGGCTCTTGGTTGTATTAAATGTGTGCAGCATAAATGTGTGCTTTTTAGTTTATTTTTACATTGCTGGGAATGCTCTCCTAAAATGTATTTTTATTCATGAAGTGTACCTCTTTTGATGTTAACTGTAAATAACCCCTTGTCTATTTGTTTGCCTTCTCCCTATTTTTACCTCCCTAATTCAGTGGGGCAATGGATATGAATGATGTTTTAGGTGTGATTGCAAATATTTATGGTTAGTCGGGTCTCTAGAGAACTCTGGATTGTCTGAGACCTCTTAGTTTGTAAAATAGAAACTGAACCTATCTGTTTTTTTGGACAAGTGGGTAAAGCCTCACATCCAATTTTACTGAACCCTAAGCAGATATTGAGGTGGAGGGAAAAAATGGATTGTTCTAAAGAAGTCGCCAGTCTTTCAGACCAAATATAGGTGTGGTTTGGAGAGGCTATAATCTTTCATAACCATCAAAGCCCAAAGCATCTATAATTAAAACAATGTACATATTGAATTTAAACATTGGCTGGGACTAATTTAAGGAATGGAAAGGGCATCAGAAACGAGAGAAATAGAGTGAAGTGGGTGCTGTGTGTATATTTTCTAACTAGAGAGTACCAAATGAGGGTATGTTCTAGTAAATGAGGAGGTCTAGGGAATCAGTTGAGTATTTATAGTTTGCAAGAACAAAAGCATAGACATCCCTCAGCATTTAAATCCTTACACAGTCTGGTTCCTTTTTAGCTGTATTTCCTATTGCTTCACTTTACTCTAATCTAGCCACATTGGACTTCCAGTTGTTTTCACCTAAACTGAACCTTCCAGCTGCTGCCTCCAGGCATGGGTACAAGCTGTCTTGAATGGACTCCATCCTCATCTCTGTCTCTCAAAATCCTTATTCTTCCAGGCTCATCTCAGGTGCTTTTCTGTAAAGCCTTACTTGGTACTCTCTGCTTGCTAGTTGGGTGCCCTGTGTTTCCTCAAATTACTTGCATGCAGGTATTCTCCTCCTTACTTCACCCTGACAACCCATATAACTTCATTAAGGTCAGGGACTATTTCATTTCTTTGTGTTCCCAGAACTTTCTTTGTATCAGTAGGGGTTTAATAAAATATTCCTTGATTTTATATGATTGCAAATGTATAATCTATGTCAAATTGCTTATCATCTTAGGAAGGAGGAAGGGAGTGGAGGAAAAAATTTGGAACTCAAAATTTTTTTAAAAGAATGCTAAAAATTGTCTTTACATGTAAAGAATTGGGAAAAATAAAATACTTGAATTGAAAGATGCCTAAAATTAAAGGTTGCATCATCTATGCTAGTATGCGGTCTTCCACATGCTCATTTTCCAAAGTATCTTCAAAAAGAAGCAAGCAGTATCATCCATGATGCCACCTTGATATACTCTTGTCAGGATACTTAGAATTAGTATGAGATGCATCTGTAAATCAGCATGTTACCCATACAAACCCCTTCTGAGAAAAGAAGCATGTCAGAAATGATCCCCTGGTAGAATTGGCCTGTAAGACCCATTGGGCCACTCGCTATTATAGTTCATTGGTTCAGATGTTCTTTGAGTTTTTGTGGTCCCAAGCTTAATGGGTTTCACCATTGACTACTTTCCATAACCAGAGACTGTTGCACAATAAAAACATCATTAATTCTACTTTTTGACAGGGCGCTGGCTGGCTCCCTCGTTCAAGAGATTTATCACAGAATTGGAGAGTTGTAAGAGATCTCAATGACCATCTAGTCTAACCTGTTACTGAAAGGGAATATTATAGTAGACAGCTGGGTGGTACAGTTGGATAAAGGACTGGGCTTGGAGTCAGGAAAACTCTGTTCATATTCAGCCTCAGATAGCTGAGTGACAAATGTATCTTGGCCTTGGTTCCCTCATGTGTAAAATAGGATTAATAGCACCTTGTTGTGAGGACTATTCAAATGTTAACTACTATTATAGTATACCTTACAAGTGAATGGTCTTTAGCCCAGGACAGACTGGATTTTATCAGCATCAACAAATATTTATAGAATGAGAACTTTGTCATTGGGGTGACAAGACTAACAAGTAGGAGGAAATCAGTCCACAATATAAGATAAGACGTAGTTCAGCGCTGATCAGATGGTAACTAAAAAGCACCCACACAGATCAATCAGCAAGCGTTTATTAAGTGTGTGCTGGTGTGTGCCGGGCACTCTGTTAATCCCTAGGGATACAAAGACAAAAGGCAGGTCTTTTCCTTGAGTAGTTAGTTCCCTGTCTAATGGAAACAGTGTGCCAGGCACTGAGGACACACACATACACACACACACACACACACACACACACACACGCACACCAACCACCTGGTTTGTTTTTTCTTGGAAGTTTTCTTCTTTCTTAGAGCAAGAGTTAAAGGCATTCAATGATTTGCTCCTGGCCTCATTGATACAATGGTAGTAGCAGAATTCAAGATGCCATCCAGGTAAAGCAGAGGGCCTGTAAAGTGGCCTGCTCTCACTGTGCTAGGCATCTCTGGCTCCTGCCAGAGACAGATTGGAGCAGGTTCCTACTATGGTTATTATCTTATTCTTATGGAATCATTATTAATAATAGTAATATTAACATCAATAATATTAACATAATAACAATTATTATAATAACATTAAATAAATTAAATAATGGTGACGGTACTTAAATAATATCTTACTTAAATGATTATTAATAAAAATCTGTGTGACCATTTAGCAAGTACTATTGTGGTTAAAATTTAGGTTCATAAATCTGGAGCTTTGGATGGAATTTATTTCCTCCACTCCTTTTTTAGAGGGGGAACCTGAGACCCAGAAAAATGCAGTGGCTCATCTAAATTCACACAAGTAGTAGGCATCAGAGGTGGGATGTGAACCCAGGTCCTTCCACTCCATAGCCAATATTCTTTCCATTATCTGACATAAGTGAGAATTCAAGAAAAGATTCAAGGAATAAGCAAACACTTAGAATGTGTATCCAGATACAGAGAGGCAACCCGTGGTAATGGAGAGGGAGCTGAACTCAGGGTCGGGAAGACCGAGGTGGGCCATCTTGCTTCTTACACATCTTAATTATTTTACTTTGGCAGATGATGCCACCTTTCAGTGTAGCCAGGGAAACACCTATAAGATTAAATCATAGAGAAGATGCCAGCCTTCACTAGTAGGAGGTGTTTTTTCATGAGTAGTTTTCTAATCGATGAAATCATAGGCCCAGACCACCCCTATAGTGCACAAACCCCACAAATACAAAATTGCTGCATGTTCCAGAGGCTCCCTTGTACCTCCTGATCTTTTACCATCCTTAAATCCTAGTGGCACTCAATGGCCACTAGGATGGAACTCATGCTCCACATCACTCTCTTAGCCTTGGTAGATAGAATTGACAATGTTGGTGGTGCAAGGAGCTCTGATTGTGTACCAAAAGACAATTCGGCCCTGGAGAGGAAGGAACCTTGGAGGACAACACGGGCTATTTTAACTCCTGAATGGAATTACTGTGATAGGATTCTAATCTAGGCCCCAACCAACATAACTCAAAAATTTCTGACCTTGGAATGTTAAAGAAGGGAGACTTCTCCTTTTTAAATGAATTATATTTAAAATTAAGGATTTGGTTTTCTTTTCTCTCATTCTCATTCCTAAAAAGAAAAACAAAAGGAAAACAAAACCTTTGTAACAAATATGTTACACAGCCAAGCAAAACAGGTTTAGGAGGACTTAAAAAATTATTGTTTTGGAAATAACTATAACATGTCCCTCTTTAATTGGGAACACTGTGTGAGGACAGAGCATGTGTACCTACCTCCTTTTGATCTCTGTGCTGATGGCTATTTATAACAAGAGTTTGGGGAAAGTAGCTTCCCGAATGAGTTTGGCTGTTGCCTTTCTTAATTCTGCTACCTCTTGCCTTCCTATTTTAAACAAAAAATGCATTTGATTCATTGAGTTTATTTTGATGTGGTTTCTGAAGCTTTGCATAAAGTGGGTTTGATCTCTCTTCTGAAAGTATCTTTTGAGTACCACTTGGATATGAATTCTTTCAGGAAAGGGAAAGGAACCTCTTAATCGCCACCCACAGTTTTGTTTGTTTGTCTTCTCTAAGAGGTCTTCTCTTCTCCTGGTCTGCCTAATTCGGATTTGGCCTAGGCAAAGTCTCTGAATGAGGGATTTATTTGGTGTTCTGTGATTCCCCGATTTCTTGCCCTTCTCCCTACCCTCCATTCTGTGTACCTTTCCTTTAGTACCTTCCCTGAGATTCCCCACCATTTATCCTTTCTGTGTCTTGTGTGGCACAGTGGATAAAGTGCTGGACTCCAGAGTCAGGAAATGTCATCTTCCTAAGTTAAAATCTGACCTCAGACACTTTGTAGCCATGTGACCCTGGACAGCTCCCTTAACCCTGTTTGCCTCAGTTTCCTCATCTGTAAAATGAAATGGAGAAGGAAATGGCAAACCACTCCAGTATCTCTGCGAAGAAAACCCCCAATGGGGTCACATTGTCAGGACATCACTGGAAAATGACTGAATGACATCGTGTTTGTACATAGTTGTTTGTATGTTGTCCCTCCCATTAGACTTTGAGCTTCTGGAGAATAGGGACTATCTTTTACATTTCTTTATCCCCAGCTTTCCTATTTTCTCTACTTAATTGGATGTCTTGAAAACCCTTGAAATATGGTTTATATATAGCACTCTTTATTGTTTGTGAAGCTAACGGTCATTTCCGTTGCCATTTAAATGTCATTTTATTGATCATAACTTTATCTCTGGATAACTGATCGTTTCTCCAAGTCCAAAGTTGCCCATCTTCCTTTTTTTTTGTTTCCTGGGTTTTCAGCCACAAGGTCTATATTTTTTATCCTGAAACATGGCTTATATATACCCATTCTTTTTTGTCTAGATTTCTGGGTCCCTTGTTTAGGTCTGACTTATTTATTTGAACCTGGATTCTGCTAAAAATCCATAGCTGGCCTCCGAACCTTTACAAAAGATTTTTGCTTGCTGCTGAAGTAATTTTCCATTTCTTGCTGCATTACCGGGCTCACTCCATTGCTTGTACTCTTTCCATTGACCTAGAAATTAGATATGAACTTCTGATTGGTCAGTTTTCAAAATTCATTACAATTGAGACTAGCCCTACTGATTTTCTCATATCAATTTAACTTCTTGACTTTATTCAAAATCCATAGTTTTGGAACACCCTTCCTTTTGAATGCCTGTCACACCAACCATGCCCTTTCCCTTCTTTAAATAAGTACTTTCCCTCCTCCAGGAAGATTTCTTCTGTCTTTCATCTACTCATTCTCTAATCCACCAGTTGGCAAATTATAGGCTGTGGGCCAAAGCACTTCTCTTCCAAAACCCATTTTGTCTTGGCATGTATGCGTGTAGTATATGTATGTAGGGTATTACATGTGTGTATGCACACATACACAACCCTACATATATCTCTATATTTTATAAAGTCTATATAAAAATGTATATCTAAATACAATTACATGTATATGATGTATGATATCTATGTATATAAATAATGTAATGTATAAATATAAAAATGTATGAATGTATATACAAAAAGGCAAAAACAAATAAAACCTATTAGGTACAGATAACCCATAATATATACACAACAATATTAATTTTTCTTTTTAAGAAGCTTACAAACAGGGATAGTGAAATAAACAATTCTGTGGGTTATCTGTACCTAATAAATATACTTTATCTGTATCTCATACATGTGTGTGTGTGTGTGTGTGTGTGTGTATGTGTGTGAGAGAGAGAGAGAGAGAGAGAGAGAGAGAGAGAGAATGGGTCATCTGTACCTAATACATTTTATCTGTACATCATGGTATATAATGTAATAACTTACCCAGTTGGAGAGCCTAATTATTAACTATGTATTTTTCCAATCTTAATAGTATTTTTTAAATTTTTTTCTAGTTACATGTAAAGATAGTTTCCAACATTTAAGATTGAGTTCCTTCCTTCCCTCCTCCCCAAGACAGCAACCAAACTGATATAGGTTAGATATGTACAATCATGTTAAACATTTCCACAGTAGTCATGTGGTAGAAGAAGAATCAGAACAAAAGGGGGAAATCTCAAGAAAGAAAAAAAAACAAACAAAAAAAAGTGAAAATAGTATGCATTCAGATTCCACAGTTCTTTTTCTGAATGTGGAGAGCATTTTCTCCACATTTTGGAATTATCTTGGATCATTGTATTGCTGAGAAGAGCTAAGTCTCTCACAGCTGATCATCACACAGTGTTGTTGTTACGGTGTACAATGTTCTCCTGGTTCTGCTCACTTCACTCAGCATCAGTTAATTTAAGTCTTTACAGGTTTTTCTGAAATCTGCCTCCTCATCATGTCTTATAGCACAATAGTATTCCATTATATTTGTATACCACAACTTATTCAGCCATTCCCCAATTGATGGGCATCCCCTAAATTTCCAATTCTTTGTCACCACAAAAAGAGCTGCTATAAATATTTTTGTACATATGGGTACTTTGGGGCAGCTAGATGGTGCAGTGGATAGAGCACCGGCCTTGGATTCAAGAGTACCTGAGTTCAAATTCAGCCTCAGACACTTAACACTTAACTAGCTGTGTGACCATGGGCAAGTCACTTAACCCCAATTGCCTCACTAAAAAAAAAAATTTAAAAAAACCCAAAAACATATGGGTATTTTTCCTTTTTTAATGATCTCTATGGGTTATAGACCTAGTAGTGGTATTACTGGGTCAAAGGGTTTGCCACAGGGGGCAGCTAGGTGGCACAGTGGATAGAGCACCGGCCCTGGATTCAGGAAAACCTGAGTTCAAATCCGACCTCAGACACTTGACACTTACTAGCTATGTGAGCCTGGGCAAGTCACTTAATGCTCATTGCCCCACAAAAAAAGGGGGGTATGCACAGTTTTATGACCTTTTGGGCATAATTCCAAATTGCTCTCCAGAATGGGTGGATCAGTTCACAGCTTCGCCAACAATGCATTAGTGTTCCAATTTCCCCACGTCTTCAACATTTATCATTTTCCTTTTTTGTCATATTAGCCAATCCGATAGGTATGAGGTGGTACCTCAGAGTTGTTTTAATTTGCTTTTCTCTAATCAATGGTGATTTAGAACATTTTTCCTATGACTATAGCTTTAATTTCTTCATCTGAAAATTGCCTGTTCATATCCTTTTGACCATTTCTCAATTGGGGAATGACTTATATTCTTATAAATTTGATTCAGTTCTCTATATATTTTAGAAATGAGGCCTTTATCAGAAACACTGACTATAAAAATTGTTTCCCAGCTTTCTGCTTTATTTCTAGTTTTCACTGAATTGGTTTTGTTTGTACAAAACCTTTTTTAGTTAATGTAACCAAAATGATCCATTTTTTAATTTAATAATATTCTCTACCTCTTGTTTGGACACTTCCCTTCTTCATAGATCTAAGAGGTAAACTATTCCTTCCTGTCCTAATTTGCCTATGATATCACCCTTTATGACCCATTTTGACCTTATTTTGGTATGTGGTATAAGATGTTGGTCTATGCCTAGTTTCTGCCATACTGTCTTCCAGTTTTCCCAGAAGTTTTTGTCAAATAGTGAATTCTTATCCTAAAAGCTTGAATCTTTGGGTTTATCAAACAGTAGATTACTGTAGTAATTTACTGTTGTGTCTTGTGTGCCTAACCTATTCCACTGATCCACCACTTTATTTCTTAGCCAGTACCAATTTAACTGTGTATTTTTTTTAAAAAAAACCTCACTTACCCCGACAAAAATGCAGGAAAGTAGCTTTGGTCTATTTTTCACCTTATAGCTATAGTAAATTCATTGGTTATTAATACTTTTAAAAGCTCTTTTCAAGGTTATAATACCACGAAAACATTATTAGTAATATGCTGAATAATTTAAAACATGTAAGTAAAAATTTGCCAATACAAAGAACAAAGCCTATTCTGAGGACTTTGCCCCAGCTCTCATATTTGTGCTTTACTCTGGAGGGTGCTTTACTCTTTCCCTTGTTGGATCGAGGTTGGTTCTTTCCAGTTGTTATCCAGGGAGGCTGAAATGGTGTTTTTTTGTTTTGTTTTGTTTTGTTTATCTTGTGGACTTGTCCATCTCTGTCTTCCAGCTCAATGGAGACTCTCAGGCAAAAGTTCAGCGAATCTTGCGATTGATCTCCGGTGGCGGATTGTCCATAACTGGGTCCCACATCTTGTGCGGAGACTTCCTGTTCAGTGGCCACACCGTTGTACTGACTCTGACTTACTTGTTCATCAAAGAATGTGAGTCCATTGAATTGTACTCTCTCCCCTTATTGAGTCCCACAGGAGAAAAGATTACCAAGGCTTCAGGCTGATTTGTGTATAGTCACTTGGTCTCTTCAGGTGTCCAGCTCTGAAAGTCACTCTACAGTCAACTTGGTTGGATACCCATGAATTATCTTTTAAAAAAACAAAACAAAACAAAGCCCATTTAAATCTTGGACTAGCTTCCTTCTGTCACTCAGTGAGCCTCCAGGCTACCTCCTTCTCCTGCCTGGGTTTGCTTAAAGAAAGTCAACTCATTTTAGTATTGGCCTCAGCAAAACATAACTAGGAGGTTAGGTAACAACAAAGAGAAAATCATGGTGCATCCCAAGCCAAACAGCAGTGACCTTTGGGATGATTTGTATCACCCACTTGGGAATTGAGGTAATTGAAAACTTATTGGTTTAGTTTTAAATTTTGCATTTGTCTTAGCATGTCAGATTCCTGCTCTCTGTGGTTCACTTGACTTTCTCACAGAAGGTGCTACTTGAGCATTTAAAATCCTTCTGTAGAAGGGTCATATTTCATTTTACGCAGTGTGGACTAATGGAAGGAACACTAGATTTAGCGGCAGAAGACCAGGGCTCAAATCCCAGCCCTACGACATGCTGCTGTTGTGAGCTCATGAAAGTCACTAGACTTCTTGGTGACTCATTTTCCTTATCAGTAACCTGGGGGCCTCGAATCAAATGACTTCTGAGATCTCTTCCCAGCTCCCCCATCCTACACCAGCTTTGTGCCCTGAATTAATGCCTGGGGGTCTCGCTGTCATGTGGAGATGTGATTAGATTCAGTCAGCTTCGCTGCATAGGACAGAGGCAGAAGCGGCCCATTGGCTCTGTGGGAGAATGGGCCACTCAGGGCCGAAGGTGGCACCTTCCACACCACGGGCTTCTTCAGACTCTAAAAGGAAGTCGTGCTGTTGGGAAGGCCCTTCTCATTCTAACCCATCCCCACTTAACAAAGTCCATCTCATCATAAGGACTTAGTCAGACTTTTAAAATTCTCCCATTCCACATTGAGTGCTTTTGACCATGCCTTTGATTGGATTGGTTTGGGGAAAGGACCTCCTAGGTGACAGGCACTGTACTAGATCCTAGATCTTTTTTTATTTTTTTTAAACGGAACAGTCTCTACTCCAAGGAGTTGAAATGACTGATTCAGAATTGTTCCACCACTGTATGCCAAGGGCAGAACTTGAACCCAGGTCTTCCTGATTCAGAGGCTACCTAGACTTCATTTTCATAGCATTGCTATACTTCTAAGGACTTTGCTCCATGATCCATTATCTCCACAAAGCCCTTCCTCTGTTTTTAGCTCCCTTAGTCAAAATGAGCCCTCAGTTTTTAGTGTCGTGGTACCCCAAAATACCCCAAGCCAATAATATCCATTTAAAACTCTATCCAGACCTCTTTTTGCACAGTGCCAAGCATGTTCTCTAGCAGAGAGATGGCCCCTACTGCAAGTCCAACTGGCTTGAGCCAATCTAGAGACTATAGAGCAAAGAATAATCTATATGTAAACCACTTTCTAACTGTAAAATGTTATTTTTTTAAAATATAGGATGTAGCTAGTGGGTTGGTTTTGGGGGTTTGGGGTGGGGTTTTTTGCTTTTTTCCATGATCCAAGAAGCAAATTTTACAGGGGAGGGGTCTCATAGTTGTTCAAGATTTTGAAACTTAAATATTGTATTGGGAAAATGTACAGTGGAATATTTTATAATTCTCTGTGAAAGAACATAGTTCTCTAAATTATTATTATTATTATTTTTGCAGGGCAATGAGGGTTAAGTGACTTGCCCAGGGTCACACAGCTAGTGTCAGGTGTCTGAGGCTGGATTTGAACTCAGGTTCTCCTGAATCCAGGGCCAGTGCTTTATTTACTGCACCACCTAGCTGTCCCCTCTAAATTAGTATTAACTGCTGTGGTGCATGAAAGATGAAATGACTGAGGAAACAAAGGTTTGATCTACCATGCATCTTGATTTATTAAGCAATAAATGGCAATTGCCCAGTAAACTGGGATCAGGCCACCTCAGCGTTGGCTGGACCCCAAATACATGGGAAGATAGACTTTTATACATTAAAAACAATTAATTAAAAGGAAACAATACATTAGCTAATCTGATTTCTAATATTTCTAATATTCGGGACTTTCCAAGTTGGAAGGGGTAAATTTCCTGAATTCAGAAAAGGAAGTGTCACATTCTCCCCCAAGTGTCTCTAAACGATCTCAGGACCTGCTTGAGATGTACAATTGTAAGAAAGCGCTTTGCATGAATATTTGGTCTGACTGGGTTTCTGGTCAGCTTAATCTAGGTCCTTAGTTAAGAGTCTCTGAGCAGCAGTGGATGCAGGACTAGGTTCAAACAATGCAGTGAGGTTTTCTCCCAATTCCCACAGGTTGGATAGTTTTCTCACAGGACAGAATTTGGATTAGACCCTTCATTGACCAGAAAGAGAACTGAGCTAGCTCCAGAATTGAGTAACAAGATGGAGTCAATGTGGTTCACTCAATTCCCACAGTTAACCACTTGTCCTAATCCCTTCAGTTCCCTCATTGAAGCCTTTTTCCTAGGTCAGGGATTCTTAACCTAGAGTGTGTGAACCTTTTATCTTTTTATATTTTGATAACTGTATTTCAGTATAATTGACATCCTTTGCAATCATGTATTTTGTTTTATGTATTGAAAAGCTTGATTTTGAGAAGGATTCCATAGGCTCCCCCCCAGGCTAGAGAATTCTATGACACACAAAAGGTTAAGAACCCTTAATTTAGAGTGTGGAGGCTTTTTTTTTCTGGCAGTCAAACATCATTATGCTGGCAGAACAACCAATAACTTATGACCCATCTCTTTCTCTGAGTAGAGAAGCATAAAAGGGCACAACATTTATTCTGGTCCTATTTTAAAAGCCTTTAAGAGTTGGAAGACAAGTTTCTCCCAGGATCCCATGGGCACGAGTGGCTTTGAGAGCTTTCCAGTGGGCTGAGAAGGCAGCAAAGTTTCTGGCACTGGTGAGGTCCCAGCTCGATCAAAGTAGTCTAGTAACTTGTGTGGTGGTTTTACATTTAGCATTTAAATATAGGCCACAGGAGATGGGGGAAATGTGTGTGTGTCAATACCGCAAGCACCAGTTTGAAGTTCTAAATCAGAACTTTGCTTTGAGGTTGTAGCATAATTTGTAGGTGTTCACAAAGGAGAAAATTATGGTTTGAATGTTTTTGCCCCTGCTCTTGGTGATAAGCATTATTTAAGGGTCTGCTCTGCATTTTATAGGAATTCTTTAACTTTGTAATTAGCATCTTATATGTGAAAAGGTCAACTTAACAGTTAGGCCTGTACACTGTGGAAATATTGTCTTCCAAGTTGGACCAGATGCAGCATGGCTGTTCCAAATTAACAGTGGACCTGGGTCCTTTAAAAGGCATGCTTCTGGCACAAGAAAAGGAGAGAGGTATCATTTATATCTATTTTTTGCTTCCATTCATCTCTGTGGACTCTGTCTTGGCTTACTTTCTGGTAATTATACATTTTACTTATTTACTGTTGGATCCGATCTGCTTGACAGCTAAGCAGGTGCCTTCTTTGTGACCATAAAGCATTACATCAGCCCAAGCCATTATTAGCATAAGGTGACAGACATTTTTGTAAAATTCATACATATCCCAAGTTTGGGTCCTTACAGCCTACTAGGATAATAGTCAGCATTTCCATCCCCATTTTATAGATGAAAAAACTGATTAAGGAGCAGGCCTGCTGAGAGACCTTTATGGATTATTTATTCTAATCCCCTTGATTTACAGATGAGGAACCTGAAAAATTAACCAGTTCTCCCAAGGTCGCATAGCTAGTTTACACATAGGGGGCACAGTGGATAGAATGCTGGGCCTAGAGTCGGGAAATTATTGTTGTTTCAGTCTTGTCCAACTCTTCATAACCATATTTGGGGGTTTCTTGGCAAAGATACTAGAATGGTTTGCCGTTTCCTTCTAAGACCTGAATTCAAATCCAACCTCAGACACTTACTAGATGTATGACCCTGGGCAAGTCACTTAAGCTCTTGTCTGCCTCAGTTTCCTCATCTGTAAAATGAGGAAAATAATAGCACCAACCTCAGTGAGGTAATATTTGTAAAGCACTTTATAAACCTTAAAGCACTATATAAATGCAAGCTAGTATTGGTAGTCATAGCAATAGTTGTGCCAAGATTAGAATCCAGATCTCTTGACTCAGGCCAATGTCCATTATACCATCCTGCCTTTTGCAGACATAGTGGGAAGACTCAGGTTTATAAGTAAATTAGATACACAGATAAATGCACAACAGTTCACAGCACCAGAGCATTCATTTTGCCAATGTACGGATCCCATAGTTTTCATAGCCTGTAACAATCCTCTATCCCCCAGGAAAACTGGACTGTAAATGCAGACTCTGCACACTCTGATATGAACTGTGGCCTTGTGCAAATCATTTATCTTCTATTCCTCAGTGTTCCCTTTAGGAATATGGAGATGTGCTATTCATGGGAATGTTATGGATAGGAAATGAAAACACTTGGGAATAAAAATGCCAAAAATAAAGAAGGCAAATTATACCTTTCTTAGGGATCTGCTCTCAGAGCTTCCTAATAGAGATCTTTAAGCATCATGCCTAGCTAGTTCCACATTCTCCAAATTACAACAGTTGGCCATCTAGTATTCCGTCCTCTCCCTGTTTGACAAAAAAAAAATCGTGAATCGTCAGTAAGCCAAAATAGCTCCAAGTCTTCCATTTGAAAGTAGATGTAGCCTGCCACATGCTTTGAGTTTGGGTGTTTCACTGGTCAGCAGTGAAGAGGCATCAAGGCATAAAGGGTAAAATTCCTGAATTTGGCATCAGAAGACATGAGTTCTGGGTTCATGTCATGGCCCCACCACTTACTAACTGTATGGCCTTAAGTAAACACCCCTAAGCTCTCCAAGTCACCATTTTTTAATTTTTAAATGAGAATAATGTGTGCTCCTGGGATGAGGAAAGCTCTTGGCAGACAGGAAACATGGGTAGCCAGGTGGCATTTGATTACAAAAGATCATTTGAAAGGAACAGTTGAGTACCTGGATTAGGACTGCAAAGTGAATTCCAGTTCTGCCTCTTTGGTTCACTCTGTGAAAGGACTGTGTGGGACTGGAACAAGGGCAGTCCTTGCTTACTCCTTTAGTTTCTTGTAATGGACATGTGCTAGTCTAGTGCCCTCTTGTGGACAGGGTGAGAAGTTAGTTAATGACTGAAGAGCAAGAATGCTGCCAAGGTTTGCAGGAGGTGGCATGGATGTATTTGCTGATTGGGGCACTTAGTCATACAGGACAAACTGTTTTCCTCCAGAAAAAAATCAAAATACACTTATTTAAGGCCAGAGATCCTTCTTGTACCTTATTATTTCCATGTTCCTGTGGATGACCAACAAATTCTGTTTCCACCCATTGGGGTCCCTTGTGGAAGCCAGTGCAGCCCTAGAGCCCCTGACTTAGCAGGAAATACACAGACTACTATGTCACAGGGCCTCTTTATTATGTTATGGTCCCCTGTGGCAATCGGAAGTCTCAGAGTGATGTTTTAAAATGGATAAAATATGCAGGATTACAAAGAAAACCTTTTATATTGAAATAGTCATCAGATTTTTTTTAAGTTCATGAACCACAGGGTAAGAATATCTTCTTTAAAGTTTCTGATGCATTTTCCTCATAATAGTGCCCATGAAGTGAGACAAGGTGGCATCACTGCAAAGAGCACTGCTGTAAACTCTGTGACTGTGACAAAGTCACTTAATCTCATTTGTTCTCAGTTTCCCCTTCTGTCAAAATGAGGAAGTTGGGGGACAGCTAGGTGGAGCAGCGAATAAAGTACCAGCTCCATATTCAGGAGGACCTGAGTTCAAATCCAGTCTCAGACACTTGACATTTACTAGCTGTGTGACCCTGGGCAAGTCACTTAACCCTCATTGCCCCACAATAAAGAAGAAAGAAAGAAAGAAAGAAAGAAAGAAAGAAAGAAAGAAAGAAAGAAAGAAAGAAAGAAAGAAAGAAAGAAAGAAAGAAAGAAAGAAAGAAAGAAAGAAAGAAAGAAAGAGAGAAAGAAAGAAAGAAAGAAAGAAAGCAGACTGAAGCAAAATGAGGAAGTTGGATGAGATGCCTTCTTACATCCCAGCTCTCAATTTGTGTTATGGTGGTGTTCGCTGGGTACTATAAGGAGCAGAATATCCCTACTTTTTTGATAAAGAAATGGACACTACATTCATGTTCTCTTTCCCTCCAAATTGCTAATTGGACAGGGAATCATTAGTGTGCAAGAGAGGTCTCAGGTGTTCCCAGACTACCTGACAGTAGGTGCAGGCTCTTCTAGTAAACCTGTGTTCTACTTACTTAGAATCTCCTTCAGAAGTTGATAGGATGACAATTTTTTTTTAATAATAAACATTTTTATTTAAAGTTTTGAGTTCCAAATTCTACCCTTCCTTCCCTGAGGCAGTAAGCAATCAGATATAGGTTATACATGTGCAATCATGTAAAACACTACCATATTAGTCATTTCGTACAAAAAAAACTTGAATAAAAGAAAAAATGAAAGAAATAAAGTGAAAAATAGCATGCTTCAGTCTGTGTTCTTTCTTTGGAGGTGGATAGTATGCTTCATCATTAGTCCTTTGGGATTGTCTTAGATCATTGTATTACTGAGAATAGCTAAGTCATTCATAGTTCTTCATCTAACAGTATTGCTGTCTCTGTGCACAATGTTCTCTTGGTTCTGCTCACTTCACTATACATCAGTTCATACAAGTCTTTCTAAAATCATCCTGCTTGTCATTTCTTTTTTTTTTTCTTTTTCTTTTTTTTTGTGGGGCAGTGGGGGTTAAGTGACTTGCCCAGGGTCACACAGCTAGTAAGTTTCAAGTGTCTGAGGTCGGATTTGAACTCAGGTCCTCCTGAATCCAAGGCCGGTGCTTTATCCACTGCGCCACCTAGCTACCCCTGTCATTTCTTATAGCACAATAATATTCCATCATCATATACCACAGCTTATTTAGCCATTCCCCAATTGATGGGCATTCCTTTGATTTCCAATTCTCAGCCACCACAAAAAAAGCTCCCAGAATTATTTTTGTACAAATAGGCCTTTTTCTCTTTTTGGGGATGTCTTTGGGATGTAAACCTAGCAGTTACACCAGGAGTTTTTAACTTGGGTTCTGTGAGCTTGCTTTTTAAAATATTCTGATAAGTGTATTTCAGTATAATTGTTTTCTTTTTAATCCATTTATTTTATTTTATGCATTTAAAAACATGATTTTGAGCCAACAAAAGAGAAAATGCCCAGATGTGGCCTCATGCCCTTTTTTAGCTCCATTTTCAGGTGCTAAAGCTTGCCCTGGGTAGTGTCAGAGAGAGGACAGTGACAGCCAAGGTCTGTTCTCCTTCTGGGCTCAGGTTAAATCAACGCCTTAGGGCACTGCAGTCATTTTGGATGTATTTGTAACTGGCTTGTGTCGGTATGGTTTTTTGTTCTGCAGACTCGCCCCGTCACTTCTGGTGGTACCATTTGATATGCTGGCTGCTCAGTGCCGCTGGGATCATCTGTATTCTCGTGGCCCATGAACACTACACTGTCGACGTGATAATTGCTTATTATATCACAACAAGACTCTTCTGGTGGTACCACTCCATGGCTAATGAAAAGGTGAGAGCATTGTAAGAGGGAAAAAATGCAAGTTGATGTGAGAAATGAAATAATCTAATTCCATGTGGTTTTAAATAGCACAGCCTTAGAGAATGTGGTTTTGCCACTGACCCATTGTGTGGTTGTGATGCAGTCACTTAACCTCTGTGTCCATCACCCCTTCTCACAATAAGGGATAATAAAGGACTTACAAGTATGACTGACTTCAGTACTCCCAGAATTTATGATTTCATTAGTGTGGGTACTACATCTTCCACAGAAAGAGATTGAAATCTTTAAGAAATCTTCATCATGGGCTTCTTCCCTCCCTCCAATCACCTGCTGGTGACCAAACTTCTTGTGATGGGTCCCCTAAACTTGGGGCAGCTGGGTGGCACAGTGGATAGAGTGTGAGGTCTGGAGTCGGGAAGATCTGATTTCATATCTGGCCTCAGACAGTTCTTAGCTATGTGACCCTTGGCAAGTCAGTTAACTTCTCCCTGCCTCAGTTTCCCCATCTGTAAAATGAAGGTGATAATAATAGCACCTACCTCCCAGAGTTATGAGGATCAAATGTGTGTAAAGTACTTAGCACATTGCCTGGCGAGTAGTAGGCACTTAGTGAATGTGTGTTTCCTTCCTTTCCTTCTAACAATATTCACCACAATGAGTTGGTTGGTTGGTTTATTGTGGGTTTGTTTGATTACACATTTTTTCAGAGAATGAAGGGCCAAAGAAACAAAGCTTGTATGTTCAGTACCACTTTCGATGTAATAGCAGTTGGGAATGAAAATATATTTTAATTTCAGTCACTAAACTAATTAATCTTCATCTACATATTCACCAGAGTTACTTCCTCAGCTAGTAAGTATCTGAGGCCAAATTTGAACTCAGGTCTTCCTGAATCCAGGTTTGGCATTCTATCCACTGAGCCACCTAGCTGCCCATGTCTAGTAAGCACATTACAAGAAATGCTACTATGAGGGTGAGACAGAGCTCTCTTCTGCCTGGGCTGACATGACATTTAAGCTGAGCCTTGACATTTGGGTCAGACTAGGATGGTTGCAGATGGGTAAAGGAGGAATGTTTGAACAGAAGTTCTGAGATGAGAAAACATGTTAAAGAGTTAGGAGCCCAGTCCAAACCAACACACATTCATGAGGCACCCACTGTATGTGAGGGATTGCACTAGGTTCAAGTGATAGAAAAAACAGGGGAATCAGTATGTCATCCTACAGAGATGGCTGGCCTCAGGAATCCCTGGGTTCTGGTCCCTTCTCTACCACAGTAACAGTTATGTGACTTAGGGTACCAAATCGGCTTCTCTAATATGAATGGAAATTGCAGAGAAAAGGTGCTGACCTCTTTTGGAAGAAAAATTCTGAGGCCTGGGGCAAGAATAAGACATAAGACTAGAAAATGGAAATTGAATCAATCAATATGCATTTATTAAATGCCTATTATTTGCTGGGACTATGCCAGGCCCTGGGGATTCAAAAACAAAGAATTCAACAATACTTTATTCTTAAGGAGCTCACGTTCTAGTGAGGGGCTTAAATTCTAAATTAAAAGTTACTTCTCGGGGCAGCTAGGTGGCGCACTGGATAGAGCACCGGCCCTGGAGTCAGGAGTACCTGAGTTCAAATCCGGCCTCAGACACTTAACACTTACTAGCTGTGTGACCCTGGGCAAGTCACTTAACCCCAATTGCCTCACCAAAAAAAAAAAAGTTACTTCTCAGAGATAAATAGTTTATTATGGTGAAATTAAAATGTTATAATAAGGAAAAAAGCTATTTCTGGAAGGTGAATATTGATTTTATAAGATAATATTTTCTAAGATTTTATTTTACCCATTTTTGCTGTTTAAGTGAGATTTTTGAAAATTCTTTTTCTGTTTGACTGGATCTACTCATGCATGACTGCAGTTTTGCCTGTTGTATTTAGAGTTATTGATTCACTGTTAAATTTCTACATCATGTTTTTTTCTCTCCACATGACAGAGCTTGAAGGTTTCATCACAGACTAATTTCTTATCTCGAGCATGGTGGTTCCCCATCTTTTACTTTTTTGAGAAAAACATACAAGGCGCAATTCCTTGCTGCTTCTCCTGGCCGTTATCCTGGCCACCTGGCTGCTTCAAATCCTCCTGCAAAAAATACTCACGGGTTCAGAAAACAGGAGAGGACAATGAAAAATCTACCTGAAAGGAAGAATCATCGGGAAAAAGGCTTAGACTCTTAGACCAAAATGTTTCATGCTATAACCAAAGGTAGAGTTTTTTTTTTTTTAAAAAAAGGAAGATTGACTGGTATGTGAAGAAGTGGACCAAATTTTGTGTAAATGATTTGAAAGATAAACAAAGTATTGTCCCGTGACATGGTGTTTATTTGTCTAGGAGAAAAAAGACTTCTGCAGTTCTATACCCATTGATGATGAGACCCAGGACTGTGATTGACCAGTGAGGTTGTAAAAGAGGTGCCAAAGAACACATCCCTTCCATCCTTGGCCCCCTGCCATCTTTCCTCCTCTTTCTTTCACCCAGCACAGCAGGATTTGGTGGTGTTTGAAACACTTTTTATCAGGCTCTACATATAGCTACAGTATAAAGGGAATAGTAATTTAATGTTGAGAAGTAGGTGATGGCATTCTCAAGGCTTCTCACTGGAGTCTCAAGGTGACATTCATCATTCAGGGGATAGAAAGTGTTGGGCAAACTCATGCTGTTTTCACTGCTTTGGGGAAAAGGATAGTTTAGAAGCCTGGAGTGCTCACTGCTGCTACCACCCAATGAAGGACATACCTACCACTTTATACATTTTTTTTTACTGATGACTTTATTTTTTAAAACAATGCTAGGCAGATGTGCTCCAACTGCAAACATGTCTGGTCACATCACAAAGGTTTTACAAGTGTATAAATACTGCATTTTTAAAGTGAATTTAATAGACATCAAGAAAACAATTCTGGGATATCCCTGACAGGATGGGAATTTTGCTTCCACATTCTGTCTTCCGGGGGGGTTGACCTACTCCAGTGCAGAAAAGGTAGATGCCGTGGGTTAGGAATACACTTGCAGGTACCAATGTTGGTGCCACTTTGGGGCTCAAGCCTGCGTTGCTCTCTGGCCATAAGTTTATTTGTGTGTGGACTAGCTATAGATTCTAGGGATGATGAGCGATCTTTGGTCACATTGAATTATGAAGGATCCTTGCTGTAAATATTTACCTCATTCTTTCTGAAAACCCAAGATAGATGCCTAACATTTTTATGTATTCTTGCCTTTTATCAAAAGACTCCACTAGCCAGAATATAGACAGACACTGTAATTCTTTGGTCTGTACCCAGTGAGAATGGTTATTCTTTGGTGCTGAACTAGTCAGGAGTGTGTGACTGTTCTATCTACACAGTGACTCCGTGTTTGTTTTAGATTTATTTAATGAGGTAACACAAAACAGTGGATTTTTCTTCTCAGTCTTAGCAGGCTGGATTATTTCACACTAGAGTATTTTTGGCTGATCTCTGAATTTATTTCCTTAAGTGCTTGAGGGCTATTTTTAAAGATTTCCAATAAAGCCCAGCAGCAAAAAGAAGGAACCAAATTTGCAGTAAAAGTAATCATTGTTAACACTGGGGGGTGGGGGGGGTAGAAGTAACACCAAGAAGAAAAGAGAAAATGTTTCTTTCCTCTAATGGAAAAATATAATCCAATTTTCATTATTAGCAAGACCAGTCAGCCTTTATAGAGAGACAGGACAAATAAAGTTTGGATGCTTTCAGTTTTTCTCAACAAAGCACAAAATTTTGCCCACTCTACAACAGTCATCATCCTTGGTGCTAAAATTCTCTGAATGTCTTTAGTGTTGCTGCCTCTTGGTAGTGGGAAATGCAGATTAATTCAAAGGGAACTAACTGTCCTCCAGTCAGCTCACTTTACATAAGAATTATAACCTAAACATTCTTGGTAGGATTTTAGACACAAGGGTTTGACCTCACATTCTAAATGAAGTGAACAGACAAAAACCTCTGTAGCCTACGTGGAGTTGTGTCCAGTCCTAGCTCCACAAAATTTTCATTACAACTTTTATTTATTGTCAGATGTCTGAAGGGAACAGGATAGTCTGCTTAGAAATCATTTCCCTCCCTAAGAACTAAAAATCACTGCTGCCCCAATCATAAAAGAAAAATAGATAGTCCCAGAAGACTTGTAAATATTTTGCTGCTATCCAGACACTGGGGGATTGATTTTCCCATTGGATCGCTAATGGAAGTGGAAAACATACACTGATGCTGCACTTGGTCCTGAACATGGCTTGGATCCCCCACTTTTTCCAGGTGACATAATGATTAGGCTTACACAAACTCAGTTTCAGTTTTAAGAGTTAACATTATCTAATAAGAGCCTTTGCAGCTCCTTTGACCATTTGGGTCAATTCCAAATAAAAACTCCATCATAAAGACCATTATGTTGCTGTTCCCTTTTCGGGTCCATCAGAAGATCTGTGCCCTCACACCTGGGTCTCCTACCATTCAAAAGCTCCTTTTGTGTATTGTAATTTGATGGATGAGGAAAGGGCATGTCCCAAACATTAAGCATTATCATTTTAATATGGAACATTTAGGGAAGCAATAGAGGAAGGAGAAATGGATTTGAGTCACAGCAAGGAAACGTTGGAATTCAGCCCCAGATGCCATCTTTGGAATTGAAAACTTGGGTGCACTGCCCTCCTAACCTTCCTCTGTATCACATCAGTTCTGTTTATTGCTATAAACCAGCCAACGAGATGGAAGTAACTTTAGAGGGAAAACCTGCTTCCAAAGCCCATACATGGTTCCTGTATGAAACTTCTGGAATGGAATTTCATATGAACAATAGTTGTTTCAAACTGTAAATACCCTTCCCACTATCTCTCAAAGTGGAGCAAACCCGTTTCCTCACATCTCATGAACTGGCATATTGAGTTCTACCTGCGGTAATCATAGAGTTGAAGAAAAGTTTATTGACCTCTTTGAGGTAGAACTGGGCAGAACCCAGGTTCCCTGGTGGCTTTGGTGTATATTCCACTGCCCTCTTGTGGAGATATCACATATGACAAGCCCAGAACCCCAACAAACCAAACATTTTCTTTCCCCTCCAAAGGTAGCCAAACTATCTTTCTAATCCTTTATTCCATGTCTATTTTTTTCAAATGAACCTCTTCAATTGCCACCATTGTCAGCAGTCCCAGAAGACAGAAGTTACTCCGATGGCAAGTTTAAATTGGTCTAGAGAAAGGTCAAAATCCATTTTGAGTGGAATTTCTGTAAGATAGATGTGCTCCTAGCATGCATGATCATCTACTTTCAAAACATTCAAACCATCTTTAACTCAGCATCCCCCAGGCTTCATGATTGTCCCATTTACTGCCTCTGTTGGCTTTGAAATAGTCAAGGCGAGCTTATCATCTTTTTCATACTGTTTTTCCCCCTATGATCTCACAACTTATTTTTTCAAATTGAAATATATTTGAAGAATTTTTTTTGTTTTGCACAGTTAGAAAACAGTTACAGGTTCAAGCTGGTCTTACCACTTACTGCTATGCATTTTTAAAGGAAGTGTGAAGAATCTCTTGAAATTTTAAAATACATAACTAAGCCAAGCATATTTTACACAAAATGCTAGGTTTTGATGACTTTGCTTTTATGTGCCTGTGAAAGATATTTTTTGTGATATTTTATCAATGCTATTTCAGTGCTATAACACATCTAATAATTAGCCTTGACAAGATATTTTTGTTTATAAAGCAGTGATATTGGCATAAATGCCCCCCCAAACAATGCAAATCAAGTCAGTGGCCCAGTCAAAGTTGTGTTTGGCAAAAGTGCCTACTTTGATATTTTCCTGCTGCTTATTATGACCTATTGTACCCACTTAATGCTGTGTGTTCTAAATGAATCATGAATGGAAATAGGTCTTTATTGTGTCTAATGAATTAAGACTGTGCTGTTTTCAGAAGGAAGGAAGGACCCATCCACATAAGCTAATCTAATTGCCAAGTTGGAATTCTTTATTTAATTTACCTCCTATGCAATGAATAATGCTGCAAAACATATGGTTATGTTACATAAAAAAAGATTTTAAGAGGTAGCCAACTATATTCTTTTGGAAATGTACTGTACTGTTTCAATGTGTTAAGTGCCTTGTAAAAGTATAATTTTAGGTCTATTCTAGAGTATGTTATTTTCCTGACAAATATTTTTCATTATAAAAAGGATAAATATATACTATATGCTATTATATAACTTATAGTTTTATTAAATGTGCTCACATTTTAATCAAAAATCATAATATAAATGTTAGATGCTCTTGTTTCCTACCCCAAAGTACCATAAACATTAATCTAATGAGTGGAATTCATTTTCAGGGTTTTTTAGGGAAAGAAAGAAATGAGGAAATAGTTCAATATCTTTAGAAGTGCATTTTTTCATGACTGCTTTTTTTGTGTATAAACACATTTCAGTTGTAATTTAGGGGTGTGAATGTAGTACACACATACTCCTAAAATGCCAAAGTTTCACTTTTTTTTAAGTGCCTAATGGTGAGTTAAACTAATTTATGTTTCAGCACTACAAAGAATAGATAATGTGCACACCATTTCTAATTCCTTTGGTTTTGCTTTTTATTTGTTTTATTTTATAAATGAGATGATATACTTTGTATTTACCCAATAAACTACAATGAGAAATGAACAGTATTTTCAAAATTAGTATCATGATTGTGTTTCTTTGTGTATAAAGATGTGAAAGATGCCTGTTTACCTATCCAATTTTGCAAATAATGCCTTTGTTTCTTGGAAACACACTATTGGAGATTTTTATAACCAAAAAATAAAGAAAAATGACTATAGAGAAGTTGGCAAGGGCGTCTGTGATATTTCCTAGAATCAATACTGAATCCCATTGCCTTTGCCCCAAGGATGTATACTAAGGTAGCTCCTAAGGGGAACTATCTTCCAGTCAGTCATGCTGACATAGTACCCTATGTACCATAGTACCATATTAGTGGACTGGGCAGTGGCAAGACTGGCTTAAACTGTATATTTTATACTTGAAGAGGGCTCCCTTCAAGGACTCTGCAATGGGGCCTCTGAGCATCAAAATTTGTTAAAGGGTTGAAAAGGAAACTGGACCAGCTTGTGATCAACTTCACAAATTATCATTATCAAATTATCACCTTGCCTTATACTCACATAGAGATTTACAAGATGGGCCCTTTGTATGATGGGGACATTTTAGGAAATCCAGGAATGTTACAATGTTTGTTTCTTTTATTTTCTTTTTTTTTGCGGGGCAGTGGAAGTTAAATGACTTGCCCAGGGTCACACAGGTAGTAAGTGTCAAGTGTCTGAGGCTATATTTAAACTCGGGTCCTCCTGAATCCAGGGCCAGCGCTTTATTCACTGTGTCACCTAGTTGCCCTGAAATGTTTGTTTCTTTCTTAGGGTTTACACATGATCAGAACTCAAGGTTGACTGTAGACATTCATCCATGCTACAACTTGCACACATATAACCAATACACATGTAGTCATCCCTGTTTGTAGATACAGAGAACTGAGGCTCAAAAAGGCAGACTTGTCCAAGTTTTCACACTTAGTGAAACCTCCAAGCTGAGGGCATCACCATCATTCTCCTAAACACCAAGGCTTGCACCCTAGGTGTCATCCTTGGCTCCTCACACTCATACAGCTCTTCCCATCTCCAGTTGTTGCCAAGTCCTGTCAGTGCCTCCTTTGTAACATCTTTTCTTACACTTTAAATCTTTTTTTTTCCTTCGGAGCAATGAGGGTTAAGTGACTTGCCCAGGGTCATACAACTAGTAAGTGTCAAGTGTCTGAGGCTGGATTTGAACTCAAGTCCTCCTGAATCTAGGGCCAGTGCCTTTATCCACTGCACCACCTAGTTGCCTCTACACTTTAAATCTAACCTCATAATTCGTGATCCGGTGACACTGGCCCCTTTTTTGGTCTTTGGACAAGACACTCCATCTCCTGACTGGGCATTTCCACTGTCTGTCCCCCATCCCCGAAATTCTGTCATTACCTCCACTTTCTGGCTTCACTGGCTTCCTCTAAGTCCCATTTAAAATCTCTCCTCTGTCTTAGTGGCATCCTTCTGAGATTATCCCTCAATTTATCCTGTGTATATACTGTTTGTACATAGTTGTTTACATGTTGTCTCCCCCATTAGACTGTGAGCTCCTTGAGAACAGGGACTTTTGCTTTTCTTTGGTGCTTAATAAGTACTTGTTGACTGGCACATCCTGTGACTCCACTATACCATCTTACGTATTGTGGAAAATTCAAACAACATATCACAGAATCTTTGGGTTGAAAGCACCCTCAGAAGTCATATAGTCCAGTTTGTATTTGAGCAGGAAATTCCTCTACTTGAAGACCTCCAGGAAAGAGGAAACTACCACCTCCTAAAATAACCCATTCAACATCTGAATGACTAAATTCCATCTAATATTTTTAAAGAATCTTTTACATATGAGGCATTCTGATGCTGACCATACCAAAACACAAAAGGATCTGCCTTCATGGAACATACATTCTGCTGGGGTGAGGAAGGAGAGGAGACACAAGTACAAGGTAATTTGTGGAGAGAAAAGATCTCTCTTCCAAGATAGCTTCTCATGCAGGAGGTGGTCATTGAACTGAGTCTTAGGGGGAAATGAGGATTCTTGAAGATGGAGCTGAAGAGGAAATGAGTCCAAATCAGGTACGGAGGGCCCCTTGTGCAAAAGCCAAGACAGGAGATGGAACGTCAAACTCAAGAAACTAGTCGTGCAGTTTGGCTAGGTCATTAAGTGCATGAAGGAGAGTAATTTGAAAGTGACTCAAGAAGTACACAGAAGCCAGATATTTTAAGAGACATTTATAGGATTTTTTTGTTTTCTTAAGCAGGGTACTGACAAGGTCAGGCTTGTACATTAGGAAGATTAATTTGATAGAGCAAAGAAAAACAGATAAATCCGTGTTCCATTTGTCTCCAATGTCAAGAGCTGAAGACGCTATACATGAAGTGGACCCCCTGAGGACACAGACAAAAGTCACAATCTGAGAAGTGTGATGGTTAAAACTCAATGTGTGGTCACCTTATTCCTGTCCCCAGTGTAGGGAAAAATAGCTAGGGTTTACTTACAAATTAGAAACTTTAGCACCAAGTCTTTGGGCATTTAGCATTTATTGAAGAGTAAAGAGAAAACACGAGGAGTTCAGAAAAACATGAAAGCCTGCCTACCCTAGAGGAGAGATAAGGGTTCAACCTGGCCTGCTCCTCTTCTCCCAAATCTCCTGCCACCACTTTGGAGCTCCAGCCACAAAGAGGAAGATCCTGTGCCTGTCAGAGTGGAAGCTTCCTGCAGGTCCCCAAGAGAGGTGGCCCCACACACTGCCCCAAGCTAATTGGCTGGTAGCGTTCAAGTCCATTGTTTGATGTGACTTGAAGGTGGTCTTTAGTTAACTTCCTTTAGTTAGTTAGGAGTGGCGGGGAGGGGTTCTGAGTCTACAGCTTCTGGGAACAATACTCTTGAGGGCCAGGCAGGTGTGGCTTCAATCAAGTCAACTTTAAGTAGGTTAATCAGCAAAGTCAATCACTCTCAATCAATCCAAATCAATCCCCTCCAGGTGGGGCCTTTGGGCATTAGCAAATCCCATTTTTTTCTCACAAAAGCCATAAATCAATTGGGATCACAGACTTATTGGAAATATGGAAAAGATGTATTGGAGAGAAGAGAGGCAGCAGGTTTGCCACCTTTGACCCAAATCTGCCCTCTTCAATTCTATTGATGTAGTTCTGACTTCTGGGACCACTGAGAACCAGCCTGACCACTTTAATGTGTCATAGCCATATTTGAAATGGTTATCATGTTCTCTGTGCACCCTTCCCCATTCTCCCTCATATCTTTTCCAGGTGAAACATCTCTACTCCCTTCAACTGACTACACATGATCTCCAGCCTCTTCAACATTCTGGTCACCCTTCTCATCCACCTTGCCAGTGTCTTTTCTGAAATGTGGCAACTAGGATTGAATACAATACCCTCTTCCCCTTTTTGAAAATCAGATTGTTTGTTATTTTCTAATTCTAAAGCACTAGCCTCATTTGTAGTTTTTCAGAGATCATTAATGATGACTCAACAGTTATATGTTATATATTACATAATTGCATAGCTAGTGCTCCCATACCCCACCATGCAGTTTGTGCTTTTTGACTTGCATTCATCCATGGCAGTTAATGACTCTCTTAATGTCTCCCCCAATCTTAGACTTCAATTCCTTGTTAACCATTTTTCTATCCTTTCTGGTTCAAAGATTAATAAGTTGAATGATATTGCCTCATCTTCATTATTTATTATCACTGTCCCATCCATCCTGAGCAGCAGGCTTTTGTCTTCTTTTTTGTCTATCCTACACTTTCCCCAAGAATAGTTTTTATAAAAGAAAGCAAAACCATTTTGTGGTCATTAGCTTACCTTGGCAGTTCATTTTTATGTTAGCGTCCCTGATATTATTGCCATGAGACCATGCTATTTTTAGTCATTCTCCATAGCCTGACTGTCTCTCCCTCTTCCATACATGTCCATCAAAAATGTCTGTGTCTACTTTGGCTGCTTTAAGTAACTTTCCTCTTTTTGTAGAAATACAAAATCACAATACCTCGGAGTTAGAGACTTCAGACCAGTCTTCCAACTAGTACTTGAATAAGAGCCTAAGATATAAAGTCAATGTTGTATAGTAGAATGAGCACTTGGTTTGGTGTCAGTAGATGTGGGTTCCAATAAAGACTCTCCTAGTTAGCTTTGTGGTTCCAAGGCTTCTAGGTGGCACAATTGGGTCTGGAGTCTGGAAGACCTGAGTTCAAAGCATTAACTGGATGACCCTGGGCAAATTACTAAACAGCTGTCTGTTTCATCTTCTGCAAAATGGGGGTAATAATAGCATCTACATCCCAGGGTTGTGAGGGTCAAATGAGATGTTTGTTTTGTTTTGTTTATTTTTATTTTTTTTTTTTAGTGAGGCAATTGGGGTTAAGTGACTTGCCCAGGGTCACACAGCTAGTAAGTATTAAGTGTCTGAGGCCGGATTTGAACCCAGGTACTCCTGACTCCAGGGCCGGTGCTCTATCCACTGCGCCACCTAGCTGCCCCCAAATGAGATATTTGTGAAGTACTTAGCACAGTCCCTGGCACATAGTGGATGCTATATAAATATTAGCTATGATGATGATGATATCAGACAAGTCATTTAACCTCTTTGAACCTTAGTGACCTTATCTATAAATATGAGGAGGGTCTAGGTAGCTACTATGGGTTGTTTTTTTTTTTTCCAGCTCTGGATTGATGATCCTATTGTCCTCTGATCCTTCTAGACACATTATTGTCCAGCCTTTACTTAAAGATCTAGTGTAAGGGACCTTTACCTGCCAAAGCAATCACATTCACTTTTGGAAAGCTATTGTCCAGTCATTTCAGTCATGTCCAACTCTTTATACCCCATTTGGGGATTTCTTGGTAACAATACTGGAGTGATTTTCCATTTCCTTCTCCAGTTCATTTCACAGATGAGGAAACTGAGGCAAATGGACTTAAGTGACTTCCCTTTGGGCCACATAGCTAGTAAGTGTCTAAGGCCAGATTTGAACCCAAAAAGATTTATCTTTCTAACTCCAGGCCCAGCACTCTATCCACTGCGCCACCTAGCTGTTTCTGTAATTACTAGGAATCTTTTGCATACACCAAGTTCCTGTCTACTTTGAAATTTCTAACTATTACTCTAGGATCCATATTCTTGACTAAGCAAAACAAGCCTAATCTCTCAACCAAATACTTGAAAACAGAACAAAATAGACCCATCAGATGGTAATTATTGATAGCCTCTCAATCACCCAGTTTAGTTAATAATGCTGTCAGGGCGGCTAGGTGGCACAGTGGATAAAGCACCGGCCCTGGATTCAGTAGTTCCTGAGTTCAAATTAGGCCTCAGACACTTGACACTTACTAGCTGTGTGACCTTGGGCAAGTCACTTAAGCCCCATTGCCCTGCCAAAAAAAAAAAAAAGATATATAATAATGCTGTCCATGATTTTTTTTCCCATTTCAAATATGTTGAGAATCAATCCCACAAACCCTGCAAAATTGCATCACCTACAGAACAGACCTTTCTAGTGTATGCGTGGTCTGGTCCAGATGATTTTACTGTTTTGGTTTTCTTTAGCTCAATTTCTACTGCAGTATATATTCATCAGGAACTGAGCTGCTAGAATCCAAATATGATGACTACTTTTCATTGATAAATATATGTTCGAGAAATGTTGGCATATCTCTTCCATTTTTCCTTGTTTTGTTTTCCTCCTTCCAGATTCCTATTTAAATGCTCTCTTTAGCATTCCCTTAGGGTGATATGATTTCATTGAATCTCATATTAAGCTTTCTAAAAACTTTTTTTTTACCTCACCATAGTCTTGCATAAGGTTTTGCAAGTAGGTTTCTACTGAAGCCCTACCTTTTATGTCACCAGAGAGTTTTATAAAGACTCGTCATTTTTTTTTCTTTAAAGTCCAGAGCAATTGGTCTTAGGGATCCATGTTTACCTGTCTCCCTCCCCTCTTTCAGGAAGCTATTTATGTTGAATATTTGTGAAATTCAGAGGCAAGTACATTTAAAAATGCTATTTCATTAATTATCAGAGGAATACAAATCAAAACAATCTTGAGGATCAACCTCACACACATCAGATTAGCAAAGATGACATGTTGGAGGGGCTGTGGGAAAACAGGTTAATGCATTGTTGGTAGAGCTGTGAACTGGTCCAACCCTTCTGGAAAGGAATTTGGAGCTGTACTCAAATGCTGTTAAATTGTGCATACCCGGGGCAGCTAGATGGCGCAGTGGATAGAGCCCTGGATTCGGGAATACCTGAGTTCAAATCCGGCCTCAGACACTTAACACTTACTAGCTGTGTGACCCTGGGCAAGTCATTTAGCCCCAATTGCCTTACTAAAAAAAATTTAAAAATTAAAAAAAAATTGTGCATACCCTTTTACCCACTACTAGGTCTATACCACTATCCATACCACTTTAGATCTATACTCCAAAGAGTTCAAAGAAAGAAGAAAAGGATACACAGGTACAATGTATTTAGAACAGCTCTTTTTGTGGTGGCAAAGAATTGGAGACTGGTTGCCCATTAATTGGGGAATGACTCAACAAGTTGTGGTATATCAATATGATGGCATACCATTGTACTGTAAAAAAATAATAAAACATGGTTTCAGAAAAATCTAGAAAGACTTGTAAGAACTGATGCAGAGTGAACTGAGCAGAACTAGGAGAATAATTTTTATGGAACAATATTGTAAAAACAACTTTGAAAGACCTAGGAACTCTGACCAACACAAGGATCAACCAGGATTCTAGAGGACCCATGATGAAACCCTCCTGATAGAGGTGATGGATTCAGAGTGCAGATTGAGACATCTTCTTTTTAGACATGGCCAGTGTGGAAATGTGCTTTACTTTACCACGACTAGTGTTTTGTTTTTCTTGATTGGGGTGGGGAGGAAGGGGGAGAAAAGATAGGAGAGAGAAAAGGCAAGTTTTCATTTGGAAAATAAAATTTAGAGGGGAAATAAGAGGCAGGCACATTCAGGCAAATAAGTTTTGTCCAGACAGAATCACTCCTTAAGCATATCAGTGAGCCAGATGAGGGCTCCAGCTGTTCATAATCAAATATAGTTCTATATTCAAATCTGGGGTAGCAGTGCCCTTGACTTCCAATTGGCCTCCATCACTGGCAACAATCCCTTTCTAAGCATCTCCAAAGTTCACCGCTTCCTCTCTCCCACCCAGTTCCTACCTCTAGCTATCCTTTAGTCTTTCCTTCTAGTTGGAAAAACTACACTTCCCAGCAGCCCCTGCTACTACTATCAGTTGTTTCTGGAATTTTGTTTTCTTTTGATAATGTTATACTGTGTTTTGCCCAGTATCTTCCAAATCTCTTTTTGAATAAAGGAGTTGAAATATATGAGATTTTTGGATAGGCTACGAACCTTTGGTGGCTTTGACTTGTTGATTCTGAGATATATTTTCTGATATACTTTTCACTGCTTTTCCCTGTAAAGTATATATCTTTTGTTTGAAGTAACCAAATTATCAGAGGGTCTTACTGAGTTTCTCAATAAATGTGTCTACTTCATTATCTTGTGCAAAAGACTACTGGTCTTTTTGTTTATACTCTTCACCAATTTGACCATATCTGCCTCTCCAAAGACAAAACCTATGAGCCATCCTTCTAGTACCTTTTTTGATTTGACTTATAAATAGCAAT